>NC_091270.1:23905000-24530000 GCF_042477335.2 Ovis canadensis | reverse complement strand
TACGTACCTTGCCCCAGGTGTATGTGAGGGGTGCTTATACCATGCTGACATAATCTCTACAGCTTTGTTTCCTATTTTTGTGAGCCCTTGAAATCCAGAGTGATAGTACAAAATCTAACGGAGGATATGTTACTTTGATTTTCACTTAAATGTCTGTTTTTTAATTTCTCATGTCCTTATTCTTCCGAAAAAGTTGCAGTAGTTAATTGCTGCTGCTGCTGCTGCTAAGTCGCTTCAGTAAGTCGCTTCAGTCGTGTCCGACCCTGTGCTACCCCATAGACAGCAGCCCACCAGGCTCCCCCGTCCCTGGGATTCTCCAGGCAAGAACACTGGAGTGGGTTGCCATTTCCTTCTCCAATGCATAAAAGTGAAAAGTGAAAGTGAAGTCGCTCAGTCATGTCCAACTCTTCACAACCCCATGGACTCCAGCCTACCAGGCTCCTCCATCACATATTTATGATTCCCATTTACTTAATTCAATGGAATGAACAATACAATACGTTGTATGTTCATACCTGTCACTATATCTATTTCTCATATTTTTAAAAAACAAATTATATTTGATGTTATGCTGCTGGGAATATAGAAAATTGCACACCAGCAGCATAACATCAAATATTATTGTTTTGACTTCAGTTGCCTTGTTTTAGGCATTAGATCTTCTATATCCATAATAAGACTAAAACAAAGAAATAACTCTTTCTAAATGAAGAATGAGTGAGATGTAGCAAATACCCCTTGAGAAAAGGACATGATTTAAAATGGCAAAATAACTTTTATTCTCATATTGATGGACTTTGGTAAGTAAGCATCCTTGCCCAGGGCTGGGCAACTTCAGGATAGTATATTGCTTTTATTTATTTATTTGTTTAAATTATGAAAGTCAAATTAACTTCTGTCCTATGGTTCATGGTGGACTGCCTACATTGTCTGAAAGCCTTCTTTTAAGATTGCTTCAGGCCTCAAATTCGAGTTAACAGCACCTTGTAGAACAGCAGCTCTGGGCTCTAATAGGGTTGATAATTTTGCCTGAGTAAGAATTCACAGGGTGGCAGACCATGAGGATATAGGGTTTTTGAAATGCCTCAAAAGCTGTGGCACTGTGCAGCCCCACAATAGGAAGAATGCTGGTCTGAGACATTTCATTTGATTAGAAAGAAAAGATTAGCTTAGAAAATATGGTTGGGGCTACTTACATGAAACATATTTACAAAATTTTTTCAATAAAATAAGCAAAAATGTCTAAATAATCTCAATAGAAGTTAAATGTTTCTCCCTAAGAGAAATAAAAATTATCAGTTTGGACCACAGATAAGGAAGAAAGGGAAGGAACAAAATTTTAGAGATATATATCATCAAGGAGAAGCTTCCAGAAGATTTCTTCTACCCTCAGCACAAAGTGAGTTTTCATAAAGAATTAAATCAAGTGACCTTACTAGGCAATTCTCTTCGTCTGGGTCCAGGGCATAAAAACATAATTGAAATAGACTAATATAACTCCTCCATGTATTAATGAAGAAATGAGGTCAGTAACTATGGCTACAGGCCAAATCAAGCGCTCTCTTTTTCACAAATAAAGTTTTATTGGAACACAGTCGTGCTCATTCACATGCATGTTATCTAGTCTATGGCAACTTTTATGACGCAATTAAATAGTCACAGTGGAGGTTATACATAAGGCCTACAAGCCTAAAATATGCATGATCTAATACTTTATAGAAAAAAACATTGATCTCTGAGCTCAAACCTTAGGAAAATGTTCTTGACAAAAGTGAGTCCGGAAATTTCTTAAGTGTTCTTGAGGAAAAGGAAACTAGGATGTACTGAACAATGATGCTAAATCGTGGGATACATTTATTTCATGTGTGCTTTTACACACACACACACACAAGTACCACATGTGAACGATAAGGTAACTTTAAAAAATGTTTGTGTTGTATTTGAAGACTGTTTGCCATAAATCTAAAGTTTGATCTTAATGTATTTCAATTTGGTATGCTAAAAAAAAGTACTGAATTAATGTAACAGTCTTTTTTAAAAAAAATCAATATTGTAAGTTCAGAATTTAACTGAAAATATAAAACCCAAATGATTTCTATATAGTAAATTGAACTGTAAAGGTAACTTGTGTGTGATTCTGAATACACAGATAAAATGTTTTTAATTCCTCAAAAAAAAAAATAAAAAAATTAAAAAAAAATAAAAAGTCTATGAGATAGGTGTCAGCCATGCAATAGGTACAAATGCAAATACAATAGGTACAAATACCCAAACTGAGGGTCAGCTTCTACACAATGGCGCCTTGTCTGGGGTCCCTTCACACTGCTGTGGGGGTTGTACATATGTGTATCGCATTTTGGGAAGTGTCATTGGCCCACAGACATGATGCATTTATATATTTATGACAACAAGTATCTGATAGATAGCACTAGTATGTATGTTACAACAAAAGCAGCTTAACAATTGCAATGAGATAGGGCATGCCTATTTTGAACTCACATGGAGATGCCAACTGGGCTATTGATAATGATTCATAATGTAGTATTATATCAATACCAAACTGAAATAACACATCAGCATATTAGGTTGGGATGAGAAACCAAATAAACAAAACATGAATGAGGATGTGAATTAGCAGCAAGCATGGTATGTGTTTTGGGCTTCCACCCCACCCCCCACAGTGAAATGGCATCAGAGCATTAAGTTATAAATGAACACTGGGAGAATGAAAAGACAGCCTCATATTTTGCCACATAAAATTGTTACCTATTCTTTATGGAGGCTGCTTTTGTGTATACCGTGCGTGATTCTTGTGGTGCTATTAAAATGCAAATTTTGTAGCAACATTAATAACTGAGAATTTCTGTGAAATACATGCATCTCACATAGAGATGGTATCCTTTTGATGTTTAAGGAATATGCCTTCCTTACATTTTAATATTTAGATTATATGGCTCAGCTTTAAACATAATATATAGACCAAATATCTCCAGTAAAGAAAATTCTTTGGAAAGGGTATCTCTACTTGCAAACTAAGGCCAATCTTGTCATTTGGTTCACTTTTAAGATCATTATATTTTACTACTAACAGTAGCATTTTCACAAATTCTAATGAAAAAAAACTGGACCATTTATATTAGTCTAATTCTAATATACACATGCATTTACATGCATATTACTAAAATGATTTCTAACTGAATATTTAACTTTATATTTTTAGAATATTTTTTCTTCAGTAAATTTAAAAATATTGTTATAGTGATAAATGGGCTTTTTGGGGGCTCAGATAGTATCTGCCTGCAATTCAGGAGAACTAGGTTTGATCTCTGGGAGAAGGGAATGGCTACCCACTCCAGTATTCTTGCCTGGAGAATTCCATGGACAGAGGAGTCTGGTAGACTACAGTCAATGGGACTGCTGAGTGATTAATACTTTCACTTCACTTTTCATAGTGATAAACACATTTTAAGACTACTTGTGATATATTTCAGAAATAGGTACAAAATAGCACAAAGGAAGAAGAGTTTATTTAAACTGGGGAATTTCACAGTGGGGTTGATATCTCAACTGAGTTTTAGAAAACAGGTAGGATTTAGACTGATAGAGCAGGAAAAAAGCAAATGTATCTCAGGCAGAAAGCTGTTGAGAAGATAACTAGATAGAAATTCCCAGTAGGCATGAGGGAAGATGATGACTCTTAGAGAAATCAGCCCAAGGATGAACATTTGGAACGCATTTCTGTGAAGAAATCAAAACCAACTTGTGTGTGTAAGATCACGAAGGGTGAGGGTGTTGAAAAGAAGAAACAAAGAAATGCAGAATATTTGGGCGATATCCACGTTAGAGAGCAAGAAAAAGTTGAAAGACAGCATGTGAAGAAGCCAAAGTATGAAACATGTTGTCAGAGAAGACTACAGAATTTCTGAGCAGTATGGGCAACCCCACGTGCTGCAAAGCAAAAGTGAAGGTGGGATGTGAGAGGGTGATGGAATCTGTCAACTGCAAAGTTAAAAACCGTATCATTAGGGAAGCAATTTCAACAGACGGCCAGTTCACAGAGAGATGCAGGTCCCTGCTCTTGAGGATCGAGGGCAGAGGCCACACAGGCACACATCTGTCCCTCGATGGTTTATAGCAAACTCAGAAACGAGGGTCTAGGAAAATGTAAGCGTTCTTAAAATGATCGTTTAGTGTACATGTATGTGTGTATTTGTGCTTAACCTGGAGACAGGTGAAATCAGATCATACTTTAGTTACTTGAAATTAAAGATATGAGACTAAAGAGAGTTGATTGTTAGAAGATATATATATAGATATATAGATATATATATAATGAAGAATATACTTGCTTAGTTTGAATGTATAAGAAAAAGCAGATAAACCAAAAAGAAGAGCATACTGGTGAAAATGTAAAGGAAATTGAAGGGTTCTTTGAAACACGCCTGCTGCCTGGAAGGAATAAATCGAGTGCCATATACACAGGGGTGTGTGTGTGTGTGTGTGCGCGTGCGTGCTCAGTTCTGTTCGACTCTTTGCAACCCCATGGACTACAGTGTAGACCACTATGCTCCTCTGTCCATGGAGCTCTCCAGGCAAGGACGCTGGGGAGGGTAGCCATTTCCTTTCCAAGGGATCTTCTGGGCCCAGGGGTCAAACTTGCGTCTGTTGTGTCTCCTGTATTGGCAGGCAGGTTCTTTACCACTGCACCACCTACAGACAACTGAGAATCACAGGATTCATTTCCAAGATTATCTACAGGACCTAGAATATCTTGGTATATAAGCTGGTTCTTTTGTTCTGTTTAAGGAATTCAGCAAGATCTTATGTATATTTAAGTTAAGAAGACATTTGAGACCTATTAAGAAGCTATTTTAAATTATCTTTCAAAGACATGAAACTTTACCCAGAATGAGCATCTTTTAAAAATTTCAGAATTGAAAAAAAAAAAGTCTAACCACCTCACCCAAAATTAAGTTTTAAAAAAAGTCTCTTTGAGAGTGAACCAGAAAAGGAAAAATCATCTTTGAACACAAATCAAATTTTCAAAGAAAATATATTAATAGGAAATTGGACACTCACAGGCCCAGCCACTTCTGAAGTATTTCACTGGAGTAAGGAAGCTTACTGTCGCTAGTAGCATACTTCTCACTTCAAACTCAAATCTCCACAAACTCCCATCTTTATCTGGAGCTGTGTTTCTGTACCATTTTAACCTATACAACCTCGTCCCTTAGGACAAACAAGCATTATCAAATTTCTTGGCTTACTTACTTTTGAAAATGAGGTCACTTTAATTCTAGGTCAAGGAAAATACAGACTTTCAATCCATAAAGGAAGAGCTCCAGGACTTTTGTAGGAGACCACACATTCATTCTCAATTGTATTATTCTGCATTTGTAGTACTTTTAACAACAATCATTCAGCTTCGGAATCCTTGCTTCTAAACAGATCATATTTCAAGGCAATTCACTCCATTGCAATTAGGCAGAAAGTCCCCCAAGGCCTCGGAGGCAGGAAGAAACAGGGAAGCCTAGGAGGGCCCTCTCTGGGAAGAAAGATCTGAGAGTCCACAGGCTGTCTAGACTCTTTTAACCCTGAGGCCTTCATTGGCCCACCCTGCCGAGTCTGAGCTCTGTCTTGAAACACTGAGCCTCTGCCCAGGTCTGCTTGATTCTGATGGCTCTCAACAGGTGTGTGCTCACAGACAGCTCAGCTCCTAGGGGCATTCCCCTTATCCATCACATATATTTAAATCAACAGCTTTTTAGCTTACCTCTTTCTGCCTCGCATCTGGCAAAAACATCCCTTGAGCAAATAGAAGAGGGGAAGAGATCGGGGGCTATTTTCACATTGTTTAATGATTCAAAGAGAAATGTCCTTCCTTTATCCATGCCACTACCTTTCAACAGGCAAACAAACTGCATGCAAATGTAGGTCAGCTCTAGCATAGGGATACCTCTTCCATCCTCTCACAGAGGATGAGATGGTTAGATAGCACCACTGACTCAATGGACACGAGTGTGAGCCAACTCCAGGAGACAGTGAAGGACTGGGAAGCCTGGCGTGCTTCATTCCATGCATCACAAAAAGTCAGACATGACTGAGCCACTGATCAACAACAGTCCTCTTCCATTTGGGAACAGAATGCAGAAGAGCCTGTCAGGCTACATTCTATGGGGCTGAGAGAGCCAGACACAGCTAGTGACTAACCCAGCAATGGAGGGTCTAAACAGTAGTCTCACAGTTGCCATATGGTGGTCTAAGACACGTCTCAGTTTTGCCCTTTAATGATCCTTTTAGGGAGATGAATTAACTTGAAATTCACAGTTAACTGTTTCAGCCACATGGAGGAGGTGGGGGGGGAGCACAGTGACAGACTGGGGGGAAGTGCAAAGAGGAGGGAAAAGAAGGGACCAAGTTCCTCCAATCTTCCAGGCATAAACAGCAGAGGAAAATTAGGTAAATCTCATAGCCAGTTCAAATTTGGAATACAGTAGAATTGTATCTTATATACTCTGTTTTTATGATTCTTCGGGGCCTGTGAATTATCAGAATGCATGGTACATTTGTGGCCATTGCAAGGAACACGGAGCATAATTTTACCATTTAAAATTGCATAAATTTATAGCTGTATCCCTTACTTTATGACATATTTTCAGTCATGTCTATGATTTATTTGCTGCTTGGTCTACCATATAATGTCAAATTGCAACATTGTTCCCGTGAGGGAACATAAAACCTTTATAACAGTCTGTTTTACACTCACGTTTCGAAGAGTACGTTGTGGTGACAAGTTGGTACTTGCCACAGCAGTTTTATGAACTCTCCTTGGCATAGATTTATGGCTAAAGAATAAAATGCCCCTTGTGAATATTTAGCAGTTTATGCAAACCAAATTTTAAAATATTGAGAGACATACTGTGTTTTAAACTTAACCTTCAAATCCCTGTTTTAGGACCTCTCTGTTCTCCTGGCCTGAAGGTAATTAGTTTCCTAAAGACGTTATGTGTCTTATTCATTTGACACCTAAATGTAACCTGCCTTGTATTGCTATTGTACTTGCTGAGCCTTTCTTTAGAATGCCATCAATACAGTATTATTTACATAGGAAGACTACAGGTAGTTAGAATGAATTAAGAAACATTCATTATATCGCTTTTAGAAAAGGCAATTTACCTCTTCCCCATACAAACACACAAGAATTATGACTTCTTAAAAAAAAACACGGTGATGTAACCCTCAATTTGTTCTGATTTCATAACATTTGCAGACTCACAAAAGAACGTAAAATCACTTAGCAAAATAATGAACTTGACATATGAAGCAAAAGTTTAAAAATATTAATTACAATGATCACTATAATAGGACATGGTTTTAAATATTTTAGAGACATTTATTATAGTAAGTCTTACTTATTTTTATATGGAAAATTAAGGTATTTAGAAGACTTTGGGCACAAAAACATGCTAAATTCCTTATTAAATTACTAAAGTACTGTTATGCAAATATTTATATTTAAGACATATGTCCTCTCATAACATTAAGGTATAATTCCAACTGTAAAGAAGTTTTGCCAGCAAATGTCTAAGAAAGAAAGAAAATGAAGTCGCTCAGTCATGTCTGACTCTTTGCAACCCCATGGACAGTGGCCTGTACCAGGCTCCCCCATCCATGGGATTTTCTAGGCAAGAGTATTGTAGACAGAAGCTTTACCATCTGAACCACAAGGGAAGTAGATGCAAATGTCTAAAGGTCTTCCCTAATTTTATATATAAAGTAAAAAAAAAAAAAAAGGCCAAAGTTAGTAGAAGGAAAGAAATAATAAATATCAGAGTGGAAATAAATGAAATAGAGATTAAAAAAATAAAAAGATCAAGAAAAGTAAGAGGTGGTTCTCTGAGAAGGTAAACAAAATTGGCAAAGTTTTAGCCAGACTCAAGAGAAAAAGAACAGGACAAATTGAATACAATCAAAAATGAAAGAGAGGAGATTCAACCCACACCACAGAAATACAAAGGACCATAAGAGGTTATTACACACAATTTTGTGCCAGCAAATTGGACAAGCTAGAAGAAAAAGATTAAAAAGCAGAGACATTACTTTGCCTACAAAGGTCCATATAGTTAAAGCTAAGGTTTTTCCAGTAGTCATATATGAATGTGAAAGTTGGACCATAAAGAAGGCTGAACTACAAAGAACTGATGCTTTTGAACTGTGGTGCTGGAGAAGACTTTTGAGAGTTCCTTGGACTGCAAGATCAAACCAGTCACTTCTGAAGGAAATCAGTTCTGAATATTCATTGGAAGGACTGATGCTGAAGCTGAAGCTCTAATATTTTGGCCACCTGATAAGAAGAGACAACTCATTAGAAAAGACCTTGATGCTGGAAAGACGGGAGGAGAAGGGGACAATAGAGGATGAGATGGTTGGATGGCATCACCGACTCAACGAACATGAGTCTGAGCAAGCTCCAGGAGATGGAAAGGGAAGCCTGGCATGCTGCAGTCCATGGGTCACAAAGAGCAGGACATGACTGAGTGACTGAACAACAACAAAGAAGAAACAGATAAATTCCTAATAACATACAATCCTCCAAGACTGAATCAGGAAGAGACAGGAATTTTGAACAGACTGATCACTAGTAATGAAATTGATTTGGTGAAAAAAAAAAAAAACTCCCAATAAACAAAAGTCCAGCTTCATAGGAGAATTCTACCAAATATTTGAAGACTCACACCTGCTCTTCTCAAACTATTTCAAACAAGAGGAAGAAACACATCAAAGCTCACTCTACAAAACCATCATTACCCTGATAATAAAACTGGACAAAGATATCACACAAAAAGAAAACCACAGGCCACTAACTCTGATCAACACAGATGCAAAAGTTCTCAAAGTATTAAAAAACCAAATTCAACAATATGCTAAAATGATCATACACCATGATCAAATGAGGCTTATTTCAACAATGCAATAATGATTCAACATCCATAAATTAGTCCATGTGACACATCACACTAACAGGACAGAGGTTAGGAATCCTATCATATCAGTACATGCTGAAACAAAATCAGCATCAGACACAATCCAGCATCAACTTATGGCAAAAGTTCTCAATGAGGTGGGTTTAGAGGAAACATACCTTAACATAATTAAGGTGGACTGTGGCAAAGCCTTTGACTGTGTGGATCACAATAAACTGTGGAAAATTCTGAAAGAGATGGGAAATACCAGACCACCTGACCTGTCCCTTGAGAAATCTATATGCAGGTCAGGAAGCAACAGTTACAACTGGACATGGAACAACAGACTGGTTCCAAATAGGAAATGGAGTACATCAAGGCTGTATATTGTCACCCTGCTTATTTAACTTATATGCAAACTACATCATGAGAAACACTGGACTGGAAGAAGTACAGGCTGGAATCAAGATTGCCAGGAAAAACATCAATAACCTCAGATATGTATATGACACCACCCTTTATGGCAGAAAGTGAAAAAGAACTAAAGAGCCTCTTGATGAAGGTGAAAGAGGAGAGTGAAAAAGTTGGCTTAAAGCTCAACATTCAGAAAACTAAGATTATGGCATCCTGTCCCATTACTTCATGGCAAATAGATGGGGAAACAGTGGCTGACTTTATTTCTCTGGGCTCCAAAATCACTGCAGATGGTGATTGCAGCCATTAAATTAAAAGATGCTCACTCCTTGGAAGGAAAGTTATGACCAACCTAGCTGCTAAGTCGCTTCAGTCATGTCCAACTCTGTGCAACCCCATAGACGGCACCCCACAAGGCTCCCCATCCCTGGGATCCTCCAAGCAAGAATGCTGGAGTGGATTGCCATTTCCTTCTCCAATGCATGAAAGTGACAAGTAAAAGTGAAGTTGCTCAGTCATGTCTGACTCCTAGCAACCCCACTGACTACAGCCTACCAGGCTCCTCTGTCCATGGGATTTGCCAGGAAAGAGTACTGGAGTGGGTTGTCATTGCCTTCTTTGATAACCAACCTAGACAGTATATTAAAAAGCAGAGACATTACTTTGCCAACAGAGGTCCGTCTAGTCAAGGCTATGGTTTTTCCAGTAGTCGTACAGATGTGAAATTTGAACTATAAAAAAAGCTGAGCACTGAAGAATTGATGCTTTTGAACTGTGGTGTTGGAGAAGACTCTTGAGAGTTACTTGTACTGCAAGGAGATCCAACCAGTCCATCCTAAAGATCAGTCCTGGGTGTTCATTGGAAGGACTCATGCTGAAGTTGAAACTCCAGTACTTTGGCCACCTGATGCGAAGAGCTGACTCATTTGAGAAGACCCTGATGCTGGGAGGGATTGGGGGTAGGAGGAGAAGGGGACGACAGAGGATGAGATGGCTGGATGGCATCACCAACTCAATGGACATGGGTTTGGGTGAACTCCGGGAGGTGGTGATGGATAGGGAGGCCTGGCATGCTGTGGTTCATGGGGTTACAAAGAGTCAGACACAACTGAGCAACTGAACTGAACTGAACTGAGACAGATCCACAGCAAACATGATACTCTATGATGAAAATTTGAAATCTTTTCCTATAAGATCAGAAATAAGAGAAGGATGACCATTATCACCACTTTTATTGAACATAACACTGGAAATTTTAATCACAACACTCGGGTAAGATTAAAAGCATCCAAAATGGAAAAGAAGTAAAATTGTCAACTATTAGCAGATGACATGATATTACACACATAAAGAAAACCCTAAAGATGCCATCAAAAACTATCAGAACTGATCAGTGAAACTCAGTAAACCTGCAAGATACAAAATCAATATACACAAATCTGTTGCATTTCTATACAGTAATAACAAACTATAAGAGAAATTAAGAAAGCAATTCTATTTTCATCTAAAAAAATAAAGTATCTAGGAACACATTTAACCTAGGAAATAAAAGACATATCTATACATCAGTTTATAAGACACTCTTGAAGACATTGAACATGACACAAAGCAATGGAAAGATATATCATGCTCATGGATTGGAAGAAATAATGATATTAAACTATCCATACTCCTCAGAGCAACCTAGATTCAATGCAATCCCTATCAAATTATCAAGGGTATTTTGGCAGAACTGGAGCAAAGAATCCTGAAATTTGTATGGAACCACAAATCACCCCAAAAAGCTGAAGCTCCTTTGAGGCTGGGATGTGTAATGACATTGATCTACCATTAGAGGGTTTTGTAAAAGTTTCACTGCTTTAGAAGCCTTGCTTTTACTGCACCCACCAAATTTAGATAAGCTGTGTTTACATTTAGTTCAAAATATTTTCAAACATCTCCTGTGATTTCTTTTTTGACCTATGAATAATTTAGAAATATGTTGTTTGAGTTTTACATGTTGGAATTTTCCAGTTATGTTTCTTTGTTTTTTGTTTTTTTTTTTTATTTTTTTATTTTTTTAGTTTTTTATTTTTTAAATTTTAAAATCTTTAATTCTTACATGCATTCCCAAACATGAACCCCCCTCCCACCTCCCTCCCCATAACATCTTTCTGGGTCATCCCCATGCACCAGCCCCAAGCATGCTGCATCCTGCGTCAAACATAGACTGGCGATTCAATTCACATGATAGTATACATGTTAGAATGCCATTCTCCCAAATCATCCCACCCTCTCCCTCTCCCTCTGAGTCCAAAAGTCCGTTATACACATCTGTGTCTCTCTCCCTGTCTTGCATACAGGGTCGTCATTGCCATCTTCCTAAATTCCATATATATGTGTTAGTATACTGTATTGGTGTTTTTCTTTCTGGCTTACTTCACTCTGTATAATCGGCTCCAGTTTCATCCATCTCATCAGAAATGATTCAAATGAATTCTTTTTAACGGCTGAGTAATACTCCATTGTGTATATGTACCACAGCTTTCTTATCCATTCATCTGCTGATGGACATCTAGGTTGTTTCCATGTCCTGGCTATTATAAACAGTGCTGCGATGAACATTGGGGTACATGTGTCTCTTTCAATTCTGGTTTCCTCGGTGTGTATGCCCAGAAGTGGGATTGCTGGGTCATAAGGTAGTTCTATTTGCAATTTTTTAAGGAATCTCCACACTGTTCTCCATAGTGGCTGTACTAGTTTGCATTCCCACCAACAGTGTAGGAGGGTTCCCTTTTCTCCACACCCTCTCCAGCATTTATTGCTTGCAGATTTTTGGATCGCAGCCATTCTGACTGGTGTGAAGTGGTACCTCATTGTGGTTTTGATTTGCATTTCTCTAATAATGAGTGATGTTGAGCATCTTTTCATGTGTTTGTTAGCCATCCGTATGTCTTCTTTGGAGAAATGTCTATTTAGTTCTTTGGCCCATTTTTTGATTGGGTCGTTTATTTTTCTGGAGTTGAGCTGCAGAAGTTGCTTGTATGCAAGAATATACAATGGAGTAAAGACAATCTCTTTAACAAGTGGTGCTGGGAAAACTGGTCAACCACTTGTAAAAGAATGAAACTAGATCACTTTCTAACACTGCACACAAAAATAAACTCAAAATGGATTAAAGATCTAAATGTAAGATCAGAAACTATAAAACTCCTAGAGGAGAACATAGGCAAAACACTCTCCGACATAAATCACAGCAGGATCCTCTATGATCCACCTCCCAGAATGCTGGAAATAAAAGCAAAAATAAACAAATGGGATCTAATTAAAATTAAAAGCTTCTGCACAACAAAGGAAAATATAAGCAAGGTGAAAAGACAGCCTTCTGAATGGGAGAAAATAATAGCAAATGAAGCAACTGACAAACAGTTATGTTTCTTTGATTGATTTCTAGCTGAAGTCTATTGAGATCCGAGAGCAGACATTTTATATTTTTGTTCTTTTTCACTTGTGAAGATGTGTTTTATGGCCCAGAGTGTGGCCTATCTTAGTGAATACTGCATGTGACTTTGAAAAAAAAAATATGTATCCTCCTGTTGGATGAAGTATCATATAGATGCCATTTATATCCAGTTGATTGGTGGTGGTATTGAGTTCATCTATGCCTTACTGGTTTTCTACTTTCTGGATCTGTCCATTTCTGAAACAGAGTAACGAAATCTTCTATTCTAACAGTAGATTAATCTCTTACCCCTTACATTTCTATCAGTGTTTGCTTCTTGTAGCTTGACGCTCTTTCAATAGGCACATACACATTACGAATTGCTACCTTTTGTTGGAGAACTGACCTTTTTATCATTATGTAATATGCTCTTTTTATCCTTTACTTTTAAGTCTGCTCTTTCTTAATATAGCTATTCTTGCTTATTGTCTGATTAGTGTTAGCACAGACTATTTCTCTCCATCAATTTTCTTTTAGTCAAAAGCGTCTTTATATTTTTTTTTTAATTTTAGTTTTTTATTTTTTAAATTTTAAAATCTTTAATTCTTACATGCATTCCCAAACATGAACCCCCCTCCCACCTCCCTCCCCATAACATCTTTCTGAGTCATCCCCATGCACCAGCCCCAAGCATGCTGCATCCTGCATCAGACATAGACTGGCGATTCAATTCACATGATAGTATACATGTTAGAATGTCATTCTCCCAAATCATCCCACCCTCTCCCTCTTCCTCTGAGTCCAAAAGTCCGTTATACACATCTGTGTCTGAGTCAACATAGACTTGGGTCATGTTTTCTGATCCACTCTGACAACCTGTCTTTTAACTGGTACTTTTAGAACATTGATGTTCAAAATCTTTCCTTTTCTCCTTGGCTTTTCACTTCTCTACTTTTCACAGCTATTTGTAAGGCTTCCCCAGACAGCCATTTTGCTTTTTTGCATTTCTTTTCCATGGGGATGGTCTTGATCCCTGCCTTCTGTACAATGTCACGAACCTCATTCCATAGTTCATCAGGCATTCTATCTATCAGATCTAGGCCCTTAAATCTATTTCTCACTTCCACTGTATAATCATAAGGGATTTGATTTAGGTCATACCTGAATGGTCTAGCGGTTTTCCCTGCTTTCAATTTAAGTCTGAATTTGATAATAAGGAGTTCATGATCTGAGCCACAGTCAGTTCCTGGTCTTGTTTTTGTTGACTATATAGAGATTTTCCATCTTTTGCTGCAGAGAATATAATCAATATAATTTCGGTGTTGGCCATCTGGTGATGTCCATGTGTAGAGTCTTCTCTTATGTTGTTGGAAGAGGGTGTTTGCTATGACTAGTGCATTTTCTTGGCAAAACTCTATTAGTCTTTGCCTTGCTTCATTCTGCATTCCAAGGCCAAATTTGCCTGTTACTCCAGGTGTTTCTTGACTTCCTACTTTTGCATTCCAATCCCCTGTAATAAAAAGGACATCTTCTTGGGGTGTCAGTTCTAAAAGGTCTTGTAGGTCTTCATAGAACCACTCAACTTCAGCTTCTTCAGCGTTACTGGTTGGAGCATAGACTTGGGGCATAGATATTGAATGGTTTGCCTTGGAAACAAACAGAGATCATTCTGTCATTTTTGAGACTGCATCCAAGTACTGCATTTTGGACTCTTCTGTTGACCATAATGGCTACTCCTTTTTTCCTGAGGGATTCCTGCCCGCAGTAGTAGATATAATGGTCATCTGAGTTAAATTCACCCATTCCAGTTCACTTAAGTTCGCTGATTCCTAGTATGTCGACATTCACACTTGCCATCTCCTGTTTGACCACTTCCAATTTGCCTTGATTCACAGACCAGACATTCCAGGTTCCTACGCAATATTGCTCTTAACAGCATCGGCCACAGGACTGGAAAAGGTCAGTTTTCATTCCAATCCCAAAGAAAGGCAATGCCAAAGAATGCTCAAACTACCACACAATTGCACTCATCTCACACACTGGTAAAGTAATGCTCAAAATTCTCCAAGCCAGGCTTCAGCAATATGTGAACCGTGAACTTCCTGATGTTCAAGCTGGTTTTAGAAAAGGCAAAGGAACCAGAGACCAAATTCCCAACATCTGCTGGATCTTGGAAAAAGCAAGAAAGTTCCAGAAAAACATCTATTTCTGCTTTATTGACTATGCCAAAGCCTTTGACTGTGTGGATAACAATAAACTGTGGAAAATTCTGAAAGAGATGGGAATACCAGACGGCCTAACCTGCCTCTTGAGAAATCTGTATGCAGGCCAGGAAGCAACAGTTAGAACTGGACATGGAACAACAGAATGGTTCCAAATAGGAAATGAAGTACATCAAGGCTGTATATTATCACCTTGCTTATTTAACTTATATGCAGAGTACATCATGAGAAACTCTGGACTGGAAGAAATATAAGCTGGAATCAAGATTTCCGGGAGAAATATCAATAACCTCAGATATGCAGATGACACCACCCTTATGGCAGAAAGTGAAGAGGAAATAAAAAGCCTCTTGATGAAATTGAAAGAGGAGAGTGAAAAAGTTGGCTTAAAGCTCAACATTCAGAAAACGAAGATCTTGGCAACCAGTCCCATCACTCCATGGGAAATAGATGGAGAAACAGTGGAAACAGTGTCAGACTTTATTTTTTTGGGCTCCAAAATCACTGCAGATGGTGACTGCAGCCATGAAATTAAAAGACGCTCACTCCTTGGAAGAAAAGTTATGACCGACCTAGATAGCATATTCAAAAGCAGAGACATTACTTTGCCAACTAAGGTCTGTCTAGTCAAGGCTATGATTTTTCCAGTGGTCGTGTATGGATGTGAGAGTTGGACTGTGAAGAAGGTTGAGCGCTGAAGAACTGATGCTTTTGAACTGTGGTGTTGGAGAAGACTCTTGAGAGTCCCTTGGACTGCAAGGAGATCCAACCAGTCCATTCTGAAGGAGATCAACCCTGGGGTTTCTTTGGAAGGAATGATGCTAAAGCTGAAACTCCAGTACTTTGGCCACCTCATGTGAAGAGCTGACTCACTGGAAAAGACTTTGATGCTAGGAGGGATTGGGGGCAGGAGAAGAAGGGGACAACTGAGGATGAGATGGCTGGATGGCATCACTGACTCGATGGATGTGAATCTGAGTGAACTCTGGGAGTTGGTGATGGACAGGGAGGCCTGGCATGCTGCAATTCATGGGGTCGCAAAGAGTCGGACACGACTGAGTGACTGAACTGAACTGATGTTCAAAATGATTACTGGTATGGTTGGATTAATATTCACTATTTTTGTTACAATTTTCTATTCATTGTGCTTGTTTTTTATTCCAGTTTTCATCTCTCACTCTTTTTCTGTTTCGTATGCTTTTAATTAACATGTAAATGATCAATTTTTTTTTCCTTCTTTGGCATGAACACATAGAGGTGAATGGGGCCCATAGATAGCAAAGGAGGTTCATGTGCCCACTTGCAAGTCAAGGAGCGAGGCCTCAGAAGAAACCAAACCTGCTGACACCTTGATGTTAGACTTCTGGTCTCCACAACTGTGAGAAAATAAATTTCTGTCTGTTGTTTTAGCTCCCAGTCTGTAGTACTCTGTTACATCAGCCATAAAAATCAGCAGAGATCAGCCATAAAAATTAGCAGAGTAGGTATACCATAGGAAGGAAATAGTTGGAGGATTCACTGTAAGCAATGACATACACTTAAATTCTCTTAAAAACGAGGGAAGAGCAAAGATATTCTCAAAGACTCAAGAAGTCGGTAAATGAGAAACAAATATATATTTAAAAACTAAAGTATATGCTTCTGGCAGAAAGAAAATTATTCCATGTGGAAATATGTAAATGCAAGAAGCAGTGAAATAACCTGAAAATGGTAGCAATTATGGATAAAATTGAAACTTCCTCTGCTAAACAACAATTGCAAGTTCCTATAAAGTCCAACAGTATGTACCTCAATAGACATATTCATGATAATGCAAAAGTTGAGAAAGGCATCAATAGAGCTTAATGGTTTGAAGGTACTACTGGTATTGTGGGAAGTGGTAAAAACAGTAATTTACTTTAGATTCAATACATTAAAATCATGCTCTAATCTTTATGGTAGGTGGTAAAAGGACAGTAAAAGGATGAATAAATAGTAAAATAGTAGAATGCAAAATGAAATACCAAAACATATTCATAGTTAATCAAGTGAAGGCAACAAGTGATGGGTCAAAGAAAAAAGATAAAGTAAAATGAGTGGTATCAGTTACACCAATAAATGGAAATGAATTAAATATGCCAAATAAAGCACAAAGAGCATCAATCAGCACTGGGAAAAATTAAAAAAGCATTTTGTTGCTAAAAAAAACAAACATGGAAAAAAAATGGACTCTAAAGGTTGAAAATAAAGAGCTAGAAAGAGGAATTCCATGAAACTATTAACAAAAATAAAATGAATCTATCTAGACTAATAATCATAAATTCAAATTTAAGCAGAAAAAAAAGTCATTACTAGAGAAAAGGAAACATTTCACATGGTAAACAGGTAGAGCTGAATGATTGTACTGATGACCTCAACTGGGCACCTCTCCCTGAATCTATGGAAATTCACTGAAGTACACAGTTGGAGTATATTTTCTTACTCCTCTACTTTGTGCCTCCTGATGCTACTTGTTTTGGTGAAAAGAAAAAAGAAAGATGGCCAGACTGACTGACTGACATCAAAGAGGGGCTTGAAGAAGTACCTGTGTGTTACAATTTTGTCTCACTTCTCTGTAGTAACCATGAGAATACATCTAAGATATCCTTTTGTAAGGATTTTAGAGACAAATGCATGAGAGAGATGGGTTAATCCAATCAAGCCTGTCATTGAAACGTCAACAGACAACTTCCAGAAATGGGCAAATGTGAAGGAACAGAAAGGAAAAAAAAAAATCTACAGAGTCAATGAGCCAATCTTCCTCTGATTGGAATCAGAAGTTAATCTGAAAGAGAGCAGGAGAATCACTCAGTCAACTAGTTGACACACAGGAAATAATACAGCATTTTTAAGCACATTATGTTCGGAGATGATTTGTTATCCATCATTACTGTATAAAACAGATAATATTCAAGACAAATTCACTCACGTGACTGTCATAGAAGGTTTGCTGGAAGGTTGGGATTAACTGCTAACAGTCAAGCAGTCCTCCCTAGCTTGATGGTCTGAGGGTAGTCAGACTATTATTTATATGGTGACTCAGAGCTGGGTTGGGAAGATCCCCTATAGAAGGAAATGGCAACCCACTCCAGTATTCTTGCCTGGAGAATTCCATGGACAGAAAAGCCTGGTGGGCTACAGTCCATGCGGTGACAAAAAGTCAGACACAATGGAGTGACAAACACTTTCTTTCACATTCAGAGCTCCAAATGAGAGGCCTTCAAGAAGCTCCAAGAGAAGCCGCAATGTTTTCTATTCTTTTAAGCCCCAGAACTTCACTTCTGTTGTAGTCTGTTAGTCAAGGAATTCATCTAGGCCAGACCTGATCTGAGAGGGAGACAATTAGACACAACTTGTCAATAGGAGAGTGAGGCAAGAATTCACGCCACTGTTAACCTACACATTGGATGAGATCAAGCAGAGACGGCAAGAGTGAACATTGACATCTTAAATCAGTGAACTGAAATGGATGGGAATGGGCAGATTTCATTCAGATGACCATTATATCTACTACTGTGGAAAATAATCCATTAAAAGAAAGGAGTAGCCCTCATAGTCAATAAGAGAGTTCAAAATGCAGTATGTGGGTGCAATTTCAAAAACAAAAGTGACCAAACCATCTTGGTTATCCAGGTCATTAAGACCTTTCTTGGGAGAAGGAAATGGTAACCCACTCCAGTATTCTTGCCTGGAGAATCCCAGGGACAGAGGAGCCTGGTGGGCTGCTGTCTATGGGGTTGCACAGAGTGGGACATGACTGAAGCTGAAGTTGAATGGTTCTGTGAAGACCAAGACCTTCTAAAACCAAAATCAACACAAACACACACACACACAAAAGTCCTTTTCCTCATAGTGGATTGGAATGCAAAAATAGGAAGTCAAAGGATACTAACAGGCAAATTTAACCTCAGAGTACAAAATGAAGCAGGCCAAAGGCTAATAGAATTTTGTCAAGAGAGCACACGGTCATAGTGAACACTTTCTCCAACAATACAAAAGAAACTCTACCCATGGACTTCACCAAATGATCAAAACCAAAATCAGATTAAATATACTCTTTGCAGCCAAAGATGGAGAAGCTCTATAGATCCAGCAGAAACAAAACCTGGGGTTGACTGTGGCTCAGATCATGAGCTCCTTATTGCAAAATTCAGATTTAAATTGATGAAAGTAGGGAAAACCCATTAAGCCATTCAGGTATCACCTAAATCAAATCCCTTATGAGTATACAGTGACAGTGATGAATTCAAGGGATTAGATCTGGTAGAGAGACTGCTTCAAGAATTATGGACAGAAATTCATGACATTATACAGGAAGCAGTGACCAAAGCCATCCCAAAGAAATAGAAACGCAAGAAGGCAAAGGGGTTGTCTGAGAGCTTTTACAAATAGCTGAGGAAAGGAGAGAAGCAAAAAGCAAAGGAGAAAGGGAAAGATATTCCCAACTGAATACAGAGTTACAGAGAAGAGCAAGGAGAGATAAAAAGGCTTTCTTAATAAATAATGCAAAGAAGTAGAGGAAAACATAGAACTGAAAAGACTAGAGATCTCCTCAAGGAAAGTGGAGAGATCAAGGGAACACTTCATGCAAAGATGGGCACAATAAAGGACAGAAAAGGTAAGGACCTAACAGAAGCAGAAGAGATTAAGAAGAGATGGCAAGAATACACAGAAAAACTATACAAGAAAGGTCTTGCTGCTGCTAAGTCGCTTCAGTCCTCTCTGACTCTGTGCAACCCCATAGACGGCAGCCCACCAGGCTCCTCTGTCCCTGGGATTCTCCAGGCAAAAATACTGGAGTGAGTTGCCATTTCCTTCTCCCAGGAAAGGTCTTAATGACCTGGATAACCAAGATGGTGTGGTTACTCACCAGAGCTGGACATCCTAGAGTGTAAAGTCAAGTAGGCCTTAGAACTAATTACTATGAACAAAGCTAACCAGAGGTGATGAAATTCCAGCTGAGCTATTTAAAATCCTAAAAGATGATGCTATGAAAGTGCTGCACTCAATATGCCAGCAAATTTGGAAAACTCAGCAGTGGCCACAGGACTGGAAAAGATCAGTTTTCATTCAACCTTAAAGTAAGGCAAAGTCAAAGAATGTTCAAACCACCGTACAATGGTGCTCATTTAGCATGTTAGTAAAGTTATGCTCGAAACCCTTCAAGCTAGGCTTCAACATTACATGAACCTAGAACTTCCAGATGTACAAGCTGGGTTTAGAAAGGCAGAGGAATCAGAGATCAAATCGCCAACATTTGTTGGATCATAGGGAAAGAAAGGGAATTCCAGAAAAACATCTATTTCTGCTTTATTGACTATGCCAAAGCCTTTGACTGTGTGGATCACAACAAACTGTGGAAAATTCTTGAAGAGATGGGAATACTAAATCACCTTACCTGTCTCCTGAGAAACCTGTATATAGGTGAAGAAGCAATAGTTAGAAACAGACATGGAAGAACAAACTGGTTCAAAATTGGGAAAGGATTACCTCAAGGCTGTATATTGTCACCCTGCTTATTTAACTTATACGCAGAGTACATCATGCAAAATGCCAGTTGGATGAATCACAAGCTAGAATCAAGATACCTGAGAGAAATATCAACAATCTCCAATATGCAGATAATATCACTCAAATGGGAGATATTGAAGAGGAACTAAAGAGCCTCTTGATGAGAGTGAAAAAGGACAGTGAAAAATCTGGCTTAGAGGTCTACATTTAAAAAGCTAAGATCATGGCATCTAGTCTCATCACTTCATGGCAAATAGAAGGGAAAAAAGAGGAAACAGTGACTGATTTTATTTTCTTGGGCTTCAAAATCAGTGCAGATGATGACTATAGCTATGAAGTTAAAGACACTTGCTCCTTGGAAGGAAAGTTATGACAAACTTAGACAGCATGTTAAAAAGCAAAGACATCACTTTGCTGACAAAGTTCTGTATAGTCAAAGCTATGGCTTTTCCAGTAGTCATGTACCAATGGGAGAAGTAGACCATAAATAAGGCGAAGCGTCGAAGAATTGATGCTTTCGATTTGTGGTGCTATAGAAGACTCTTGAGAGTCCCTTGGACTACAAGGAGATCAAACCAGTCAAACCTGAAGGAAATCAACCCTGAATATTCATTATAAGGATTGATGCTGAATACTCTGGTCACCCAATGAAAAGAACCAATTCACTGGAAAAGACCCTGATGCTGGGAAAGACTAAAGGCAAAAGGTGAAGGGGTGGCAGAGGATGAGATGGTTAGATAGCATCACCAATTCAAAGGACATGAATTTGAGCAAACTAGAGTAGGTAGCAAAGAAGAGGGAATCCTGGCATGCTGTGGCCCATGGGGTCATAGAGTGGGATAAGACTTAGCAACTGAACAAGAACAGCAATCGACCTACACAATTACAAATATTAGTGTGAAAGGTAAATTCCTGGTTGATGGGAATGTAAAATGGTTTTGAAAATTGCTTGGTAGTATGCTCTAATTGTATGCCTAACTGAACACACAGTTATTATACTCTTGGATAATTACATAAATGTTAACATATGTTCTCCAAAGGACATGCACTAAAATAATGATTGTAGTGCTATTTTGTCTCAAATGAGAGAATATAGGAATGTCTTCTACTAGTATGACTAAAATGTGTGTGACTGACTACAGTGTCCCATCCAACACATTCTTACTTAAAATAAGATTTTGACAATTTTATTCTGGGGGCGGGGAGCTGTACATGCCCCCTCTCCCCCTGAATCTGAGTGGGTTGATGGTTATCCTTAGAGTGACACTAGGTGACTTTTGAATCTAAGTCATGAAATAACACTGAGTCCCAACCTGATTTTCTTGGGATGCTCACTCTTAGAACCAAGCTCTGTGCCGTTAAGGGAGCCCAAGCGGGCCACTGAGAGCCCTCACCTGGAGAGAACGGCCTGAGTGCTGAGCTGCCAGCTTGGGCCAACATGCTTGAAACATTGGTGCTGGGACCCAAAACCAGATGGAGGCCTAAAGGCTTCCTGAGAAAAGTGTCAGTGAGATCCTGAAAGGCATCAGGGAGGCTGTGAGTGAAGACCTACAGGAAGGACAGGTCACTGGAAAGGGGAGGCAACAGACCCCGGGTTATTGGGGCTGGACTGTTGCAACGCTGACGCTGACACCGGCAGGCAGGACTGGGGAGAGGGCAACACCGCGGAGCGGGAAGGCTGGCCAGGAGCTTTTCAGGGAGAGTGTTTGAAGGGCCATCTGTTATCTTCTCACTGTTAGGATTAAATGTGAGAAGAGAGGCACAGCTTCAGAAGTGCTTAAACAGAAAAAAGCCAGGAGTTGTAAAAGAAAATTGTTTCTCATTTCCAACCTCTCTTCATGGCAAAATACTCTCAAATTATGAATCGTAAAGACATTATCCCACAGCTGCGTTACAGAGACAGGAAGGCAGAGAAAAGCTGTAGATTTTGCCTGATACACATATAATGTATATCTATAAAACTGGTGACACTTGTATATTCCAGGCACCATCCTTCTGTACAAATACTTTTCCATTATAGCATTCTGTCTTAAAAGTTTTACAGTTATATCATGATGAGGATTAAATTAATAACAGGCTATTTTGCTTAACTCCAAGAGTCTTAAAAACAACTAAAAATTACAGGAGTAAACAGTGTAGGTGTGTATTAATATGTTGAAGTTATAGAAATAGTATCCATGTAGATTTAATAAGTCCAGTGTGTTTTCACATTTTAAAATACATCGATACCTATTATCCTCTAATAATGTAGCCTGTGACAGGATCATATTTGCACACATACATACATATATATACACACACATATGTATCACATATGACTGTTTTAAGCCATTTGTCTTCTCAGTCGTCTATAGTGCAGCAAGAATCACAGGAGCACTGTGTATTCACACAACACAATACTAGTAAAGGGCAATGAAAATGGCAAACATTATGGATACAAACAAAAGAACATGGATGATTCCTCAGTAAGGTTAGGACCAAGACATCTACATAAGGCACGAACCAATTTTTAAGGTTTACAAATGGACAAAATCATTTGAATTTTAGAGCTCATATTAATGGTTTCTCTTGAAGATAGTAAAGACATGTATGGGTATAATATAAATTTTTCCTGCCCTAGTTACATTCTGTTTCTTTATGTGAGTCCTGTTCATAAGAGTGAGATCATTTTATAAGATTTTATCACGTTTTGTATCTGCAGCTTGCACTATATGTGTGATTGTCACACCTGTGTCTGTCAGGATTCAGCTTTGAAAATAGAGGGAGATCAAATGTGGTTAAAAGTGCTCTGGGTCCCAGCCTCGCCTGAAGAACATTAAAGTACAGAATTACGTTACACTAATAATTTAACAATGCCTGGGATGCATGCTATGATCTGGAAGGTAACAACCAAAAGGGAAGGTAACCACTGGCAGGAAAATGTATCCTTGACAAGCCAATGTTAACAGTAGAGAAAAATCAAATAGATATGATAAACACAATATTGGTCCAAAGGATGGCAAGAGAGAACAGGGAATGAATGAGAGAGCTCTGACAAAGAGAACAATGGTGAGTCAGAAGATAAAGCAAATGTAAATATGCCGGTAACTCCTGGACTCTAAGCGATGTAAATTAGGTGTAAGAAAAATGCAACATATCAAAAGGGAAAATAGCTTCCCCGATAACCCTCATTCTGGTTTGTGAAACTGAGATGCACAGGGATGTGTGGACAACCACAAGACAGGTTTAACAGTGAAGAGGTCAATCATCTCTCCACCTCTTCCGGGCTCAAAAAAATTACTCTGAATTCTTCCTGTGCCTTTAAATGAGTTACTTGGATTATTTTACACTTCTGTTTTCCTCATCTATAGAAGACATAATAATATTATCTGCAAAGTATATGCTTTGAGAGGATTAACTGAAGAAAAGTTCTTTGCAAATTGTCAGGTAGCTAATAACAATAGATGGTGCGCAATGATTTTATTACTGTTATTTCTACATATAAAAGGACTCAAGGCTCACCAGAAATAACATTAGCTTGCTGAGTTCTTTAATTTATCTCTAATTGTCTAGATATTCTTGTCAAGGAATTCTTCTTTTCCTTTTTAAAAAGAGTTCATGTTGCTATATCTCTAAGTTCTTTTGTGCTTGTATGGGAATAATATTGTGATTGCGAATCATATTCTTGGGTCATATTTTCATTCCCTTGGAACTTTGAAGACACTGTTTCATTGTCTTCTGACTTTGACTCTTACTATGGAGATGCTGAAGACCTGGCTCATTTTTCCTGCTTTTAGGTGATATTTTTTTGGTGTGATTGTCTACAGAATTCTATCTTTATCCTTGAAGTTCAATAGCTTCACTTCAGGCTATCTGGAGCCTTTGTTAGAATGTGCTGCCTTTTGTTAAATAAATGCTGTGTAGGAGAGTCCATCTCTGTTAATTTTGTGGTATAGCCTCATCCCATAGAAGGACACCATCGGGCTTCAGGTAAATTCCCCAACATAGTAGGTGGGTCTCTTTGCTGGAAACAGGCAGCCGTGTTTGATTTATCATTGCTGCTCACTTTCCTAGCTGTTTCTCCTCTTCTTCAGGCAGAGTGGGGAAGAGAAAGTGTGCTCTCACTTCAGTCCTCTCCACACTTGAACATGCTAATGGAGATTCCTTGGGACCATCATTTTACCAGGATGGGTTAAGAAACTGTGGCTCTTTTTAGCTTTTCCTGCAAAATTCAAATTTAGAGAATCTTACTTTATGCCTTTGAATTTTTGAACATGATTTCATTAAATTATATCTCTTTCTTTATTTTATTTATGTGTTTTATTTTATTTATTTCAGGCCTTATGAGACTTTTTTTTTGTTCACTTGTTATTAGCTATTATGGGTTTTTGTTCATTTTATCAGGATTTGGGACAGGCAATTCTATCAAGTTTTTAGTTCACTGTTATAATTATTCTCTTTTGTACAACTGATCAAGAAGGCAATTAAGGATGAATTTATTTGAAGGAGAAAACAGATTTGGAGTGCCCTATCTTAACCAAAGAACTTCCAAGAAGTCAATAAAGGAACTTGAAAAAAATAATGAATCTTTATCAATCAAAACTGAAAATATGGGGAAATTTTCTTGAATATACGAAAAGAGTCAAGAACTATGTGTATTTTGTACAAGCATAAAAATTTTCAGGTTATAACCTCTTTAATGGCATATAAGCCACTATTTCCTGATGTGCACTCTTCATGGAGTGGATGAACTTAATGATTTTCCCAGAGTGACATCAATAACCTAGATGATACGCACTTGGTGGCACCACTAAGAAAGAGAGTTGAAATAAATTACCACCAACACTCCAGAGTACATTTGTACAATGAAAACATTGATTATAAGTGTTAAGGAAAAATAAAAATAGAACTTCATGAACTGTTAGAATCTTTCTTACATGTTGACCCTTGTACTCTAGGGCTGCTGAATACATACTTTTGATTAGAATTTTGAAAGTATCAATTATTCTTTTAGCACCATGGTCGGTATCCCTAATACTGGAAAATGTTATGAAACATGATATCCATTTAAATGACTTGATCTATTTTTTAATTATAAATTGCTTCCTGGCTCTTGAAAAGAAATAAGACATGTAATTTGAGAGAATCTCAGAATGTTAGACCTACATGGGACCATAAAGATCAGATACTATAAATGCCATCTTATAGATAAGAGTCTCATAGATATGAAGTCTTATAAGCTTCCTGCTCACATAACAATAAACAGAGGTTGTTGTGACTCTTTCCATATCGAAGCGTAGAAGCATATTCTCATTTTAAAAGAAATCATAACTTCTATTTTCATTCTTAGAATAAGAGCAAATCACTGCATAATAATTGCTCCAAATTTTACATTTCCAATGTTATAAAAATTTAAACCATTTCAGTAAAAATTAATAAGTATTTTCAACATTTGCTAGATCCTTGGCCTCCAGCTTGTCTGATGCTTTGTGGTCATACAAGGTGGTGTATTTCAGTCCCACCAAGAATTAACACATGCCTAGAGCTGGAATGAGGATCTGAGATGTGAGTTGTAAATTCTCACCTCCTAGAATCCTCATCTTGCTTCTAATGGTGTGTCCACAAACTCTCTGTTGAGCAGGACTAATGCTTTGAAACTGAGAAATAAAATTTCATAGTAGAGCATTCCTCCTAGAAATAACCCATCTCAGTAATTGAAAATGAGTGTGCAAGAGTGATATTCTGGTCAGCTACAACTCTCTGTTTACAACAACAAGAAAAGTCTCAGATTTATAAGGAAGTGTACAACATTTGGAAGGCAGGAAATTCTGTTTTCTCTCAAAACAAAAATAAGCAGACACCACCTAAGACCTATGAATTTGAATACTATCATTCTGAAAACAGAAACATCCTCTCATTAGAAGAGAGTTCCTTTAATGCTTTCACTGGTACTCTAACAAAAGTATAACAGCACAAGTTCAAAAAGACCTCAAAATTCCTTAGTGGCAGTTAAACAAATTTTCTAATAATAATAACCACCCTAGAGGCAGATGAAGTGCAGCCCTCTTTTCCTAGGCTTTGGAGTCCAGGAAATCAGCATGAAGCCAGAGAGAGAGCTCCAAAGTCAACTGTGTCATGTTGCGTTTCTTTGGTTTTAAAAGTGTATCCGTGGATCTAGCACAGATAATGAGCATCAACAAATGAATGCATCTATTTTCTGTAGATTATTATGGCAATTATCTCTAGTTTCTCTGCACAGCTTTACAAGCAATCCCTGGTCCTCTATTACACTGTGTACATAATATTTAAAAATGTAACCAGCCTCATATTGCCCATCTTCACAAATGCACACATTTATACCATCATTGGACCTCTTCCAGGTATTATGAGGCAATCTATAAATTTGTTAGAGTTTATTGTCCTGATTATGTTCTTCCTTACTTTCTTTCATCAACTAACTGTAAGAACAAACTCATGCTCAAATTAGAAAAACTCAGGATATAAAAAGTACATACTAATTGCAGACTACTCGCTTCTTTTTAATAATCCATGCTCAACTCATATGGACCCCCTTCCTTCTGTACGCCTCTGCCAGTCAGTACTTCCAGTGTAAACCCAAAATATTTGGATTTACAACTCTGACACTACAATGCCTTAATCTACTTAACCTACTTGTATTCTGAATCTATACTGCAGTGATTCCCCCTGTGCCTAGTACTGATGTCTCCTTACTTGTCCGATTTTAGTCTTGTTTCTACTCCTTTTTCTGCACAGAGTCAAGGATATTATGTATCTGTTTAAGGATCACAGTGTTTTCTCTTCCCTTTCAACAAATGTAATACACTGTTTATGATTTCATGCAACACTGAACAAAGTTCCTAGGAGGGCCTAAGTCTCTAGACTGACAAGGACATGTAAAATAACCCACCATCCATGCCTCACCCCAGACACAAGGTTGGCAGAGTGATCCTGCATAATGTTGATAAAAACTGACTTTTCTGATGTGCAAAGCAACCCTGGGAAGCAGAGGGAATGGACATGGTATCCTCATTTCACAACAGGATGCTAATCTAGTTTCGTTCAGTCAAATCACTCAAGAGACAGAAATACAAGTTTAATGCAATAAAGTAACAGGAAGAACCTTTATCAAAGTAATAAGGAAATCTTCTATTTATGAACCACATTTGATTATTTCTGCATGTTCAGACCTACTCCTTTACTCCCGCAGTCTGATCTGTTCTTCCCTTCCATGACTCAAGAGGCTCACTTCTAAATTCTAGGCAACTCGGTATTTCTGCCTGCTGGTCTTGGTTTTTCCTATTATTATCCTATTACTTCCCCAATTCTTGCTTTTGTTTGATTGATGTTCTTACAATCCTGCTGTCATGAAGAAAGATCAGGCAGGAAGATCAGAGCCACAAAAGTGGCTGAGAACAGAGGTCCTGAGCCTCAGTTCCTTGGAGGTATGTCTGTCCTAGCCCTCATTTCGGTATTGGAAATATAAAATAAAAAGCTATAAACTAGTGGTACACTAAAGGCAGAATGCAAGAGGAAGAATCTCACACAGATGGCAATGGATTACCAAAACTGATAATTTAGTTAATTCTTTAAATAGGAGGGCTGAAATGAGCAAGACTAACTGACATGATAACTTGATATACGGAGTTGCTGACTCCTGAGAAAAAATGAATGTCTTTTCAGTGCTATGAGAGTTCATTGATGTGCTTGGCTTTCTGATATACTTGCAAAAAATCTGAAGTTGAGATAGTAAGGAAAGACAACAAGGATGCTTCCAAATGTTTTACACTGACTACAGTGTTTTAGTGAACTACAAACTATATGTTGGTCTATTTGAATCTCAGATGAAATGCTTCAAAATAAGATTAAAAAATGCAAAATAAAGTTTTAATATGATCTGCAGGTTTTTTTTGTTTTGTTTTTAATGTGGAAACAGGGTCATGGTAATGTTAAATCAGGGGATATATTGTAGGGAATTTAATTGAAATGACAAACCTTTAAAGAAGAGAAATTTACCTTAACATTTAAGAAAGGAATAATGCTAATAAAAATGAAGTACAAAACACTGATTCAAAATAAGATTTACAAAAATATCTGGAAAACAAATGTAAATAAATTATAAAATGTTAAAAATAGGAAAGTGTCTAAATCAGTAACAAAAGACCAGTGAGATTTTTAATGGACTGTAATTTTAAAAACTTACAAATCCACTATGGAAAAAGAAAACACATTTGTTTCAATGTCACTTGGGTGCTTGTCTTGTCTTGACTGACTGCTGGGTGCTATTCAGGAATACTCTCTCTCCCCCCGCTGTGCCTCTCATGGGAAAATGTTTAATTTATTTTCAAATCAACTCCCTTCAGGATGGTTGTTTATCTCCTATTTCCTTTCCCCAAAAGATAACTAGGCTTGGGTGGCTATTTTTGCTAAATTAAACATCTCCTTAAGGCATTGCTTGTTTATTTCTAAATGGTCTTTCTCTAGGGTGATGTATGGAACATTTGCTTTGTCTATAATAAAGAATGACTGTTTTATTAATGAACAGTGCATGTTAGCATAGGAAGACTATATACACAAAGTAATACATTCTGAAACTTGTACATGTGAATTTTTTTTTAGATTTGAATCTATAGCATTTACTTCATAAACTCTGCCAATGCTTACACTATTAGAATAAACCAAAAAAGGAACACACACTCTACTTTCAAGCTTTTCAAAACCGTTTTCACACTAGAGGAAACAGCACTTTACAGAGACAATGGTTCTCAACAGAGGCCAATTCAAATGCTGGTAGAAAGATAACCAACACAGTTTTAT
The DNA here is from genome assembly GCF_042477335.2 of Ovis canadensis. NCBI lineage: Eukaryota > Metazoa > Chordata > Mammalia > Artiodactyla > Bovidae > Ovis > Ovis canadensis. Next base: position 24,500,637 of record NC_091270.1, on the reverse strand, counting down.
AATGTTTGAGTATATAGGCAAAGAACAAAAATCTCTAGCTAATTCCTACACTCCTTTATCTTATATAAACTTCATTCAAACTAATCTGCCAAGAAAATCAGGTGAAGTAACTCAAGGTATAACAGTAATTTTTAAATATATTTACATATATTCTGCAATAGAATGGGTGATTCAGCCTACATTTTCTGCATTCATTGTATAATCTAATACTAGTTTCCTTTCCCAGTGAAATAGAGTTTAATGATCTGAACTTCCACCCACCAGATTCCATCGTAAGGTAACTTCTGTATATCTGGCTGATTAATTTTAAAAGATTCTGGGCACCTGTTCAACTACCTTTGCTTCCCTTTTAGACTGTGATTCTGATTGACACTTCCCTGGGTTCTTCTACTCTGGCCAGGCAATTTCAAGTTAAAGCATTAGGTTATTTTGAGCCAGAAGTTTGTATCAAAGTCAAGTATTATCACTCTATTAACATTTATGAGTCAAGTCTCATCCATCAGCAAGTTTTCTACCAGCTCTCCCTGACTTAACTCTTACAACAACTTCCCAGGATGTTATATTATTCTCTTCTATGCAGGAGAGCTATAAAACTAGTGATCTTCATGTAAACATGTCAATGAATATTATATGAGTTGAAGAAAATATGTATCGAGTACATATAGAAGTTTTACTAATACTAATCAAAAGAAAGAAAACAAGTATATTCATTTCTGAAGGAGTAGACGTCAGAAGAAAGTTATCAGGGAAAAAGAGGGGCATTACAAAATGATAAAAGGTCAAGTCTCAAAAAAGACATAACCCTTAAAGTGCATGTTCTTAAATACAGAGGTTCAAAATACCTAGGGCAAAAACTGATAGAACTGTAAGGAGAAATAGATGGATCCATTATCAGACTTCAACAATTCTCTGTCATCCAGCTGGCAGAAGCACGCAGTTGTTCTCAAGAGCACCATCAATCAATTGGATATAGTTGGTATTTATCAACTGTATTATTCGACAAAAGAATACACATACTTCAAGCTCACATGGAACATTTATGTCCAGACCACATTCCAGATCAGAAATCACATCTTAACAAATTTAAAAAGGACATAAATCACACAAGGTCCATTCTCAGATCATAATGAGACTAACCTAAAAATCAGGAACAGAAAGCTAGCTTGGAAATGCCAAAACACAACCAGATTAAACAATCCATTTTTAAGTAACACATTAGTCATTGGAAATGTCACTGGAAATTTTAAAACATATTGAATTAAAGTAAAATGACAACTTATCAAAAATAATGGGATGCAGCAAAAACAGCACTTAGAGGGAAATTTATAGCAATAATTCCACATATTAAAGAATGAACATCTGAAATCAATCATCTAAGCATTCACCTTAGAAAACTAGGAAAAGAACAAACTCTAAAACAAGCAGACGAAAAGGGTCCATTAGATCAGAAATTACTAAAATTAAACATACAATCAATAGAGAAGCACCAATGAAACTAAAACCTTCTTTTTAAAAAATGGTCAATAAAACTGACAACCATCTAGCCAAAGAGAATGCAAATCAGTAATGTCCTAAATGAAATATAGACATTACTCACTTATCTCATGGAAGCTGAAAGAATAATAAAGGCACATTATATATATCCTCATGTCCACTAATTTGAAAACTTAGATGAAATGGACCAATTTGTTGAAAGACATTATCTGACAAAACTCACACAAGAAGTAGACAATTCAAATAACTGTATCTATAAAATAAATTGAATCAAAAATTAATAAGTTTTCAAAACAGAAAGTACCTGGTCTAGTTGCATTCATTGGTGAATTCTAGCAAAAAGAAGAAATTATACTAATACTCTAAACACTCTTTCAGATGAGAGAAGTAGAAAGAATATATCCTAGCTCATTCTCTAAGGGCAGCAAAATCCCAGTACCATAAGCAGACAAAAACATCACAAGGGGAAAAAAAAAATCTACATACCAGTATCTCTCAAAGAATAGATGAAAAATATCCTTAAAGCATTGGCAAACTGAATCCAACAATATGTAAAAAGAACTCTACACAATGATCAGCTGAGATTTATAGCAGGTATGCAAGGCTGGTTTAACACTCAAAAATCAATGAATGCAATCCATCATGTCAATAGGCTAAAAAAAAAACCACATCATTTCTTAAAACATTAAGATTTCAACAAAGCATAAAGGAAAAAGTGAGGCATGCCCGTAATGCCAGTATTAATGACACTTTGAAATAGAGACAATTCATGATTTTTTTTCCCAAAATATCCCCAAAGACTTATTTTTGTGTTGCAATTGTGGAATGTACTGGTAGCAAATTATGAACTGGGTCACATTTCTCTCGGTCACTCCTCCACCTCATAGTCTCCTCTGGTTACTCTCTACTCCAGTCCTGGGTTTTCTCCAGTCCGTTCCTGGGTCCCTTTCCCAAAGGGCAACTCTTAACTAGTCTTCAGCTCTGGTGGTGTGACAGTTTCCTGGCAACCAACTTTGGTGCTGCCTCTGTAGTTGGAGGAATAGATGATGAAGGACCCAATGGAATGAATCTCATAAACTGCTTTTCAGGTTTAGTGGCAAGAGTCTGTGTTATGGAATTCTACCCAGCATTCTTCATTGATATAGACCATCCTGGCTTTCATCCATTTAAAAAACTTACCCTGACTGAGAATCACAGCTGTCACCTCTGAAGTAACCATGGCTACCATTCTTTGATCATCCATGGATAAGGAATAGGAACTCCTGAAGAATATGATTGTTTTTCAACAAGATGTACTATAATATGAATGGAGTCCATAAACTGAAATATTGTTAAATATCCGATTTAATGCTGCAAAATAAAATTAAATAGATCTTTCACTACTGAGAAAATTCTGAATCCCTTATTGTAATACATTATGTGACTTTCATGGGCTTCCCTGGTGGCTCAGACAGTAAAGAATCTGCTTGCAATGCAGGAAACCTGGTTTCAATCCCTGCGTTGGATTCCCTGGAGGAGGGCATGGCAACCCACTCCCACTCCCACAGAGAAGCCTGGCGGGCTACAGGCCATGAGACTGCAGAGTCAGACAGCCTGAGCAACTAAGCACACGCACAGCACACATATGCTTTTCATAGTTCATAGTGTCAGCTGCTGTATTAATATTATCTTTCATTCTTACCAAGATACTTTTGCTCAGAAAGCTGTGTGAATTGCACAGTGTCATTGTTAAGTAGAAAAGCCTACATCCAATCCTAGCTTTCTTTTTAATGACCAGAAATCTACTCTTTTGCTGGATCCAGCATTATATCAGATGACCTTCAGATGTACATTTATAAAGTAATAGTTTAACTTCATATTTTCAATTCATCATGCACTTCTGAGGAAAAACTCTCCTTTAAGCTACTTATTATTTGATAAATTCTGTATTAATATGAAAGAATAATCCCTTTGGGCTCTATGTTTCCTTCATTCTTTTTTGCTTGTTTGGCTTTTTAATGTTACTTGATGATTAGGATTTCCCAGTTAGTGCAGATGGTGAAGAAGCTACCTGCCAATACAGGAGATTGAAGAGACACACGGGTTCGATCCCTGGGTCAGGAAGATCCCCTGAGAGAGCAGTCGGCAACCCACTCCAGTATTCTTGCCTAGAGAATCCCATGGACAGAAGAGCCTGGAAGACTACAGTCCATAGGGTTGCTAAAAGTTGGACACAACTGAGTGAGCACAGCTCACAATCATTAGTGCATCTCAAGAGTGGCAAGTGATGTAGAGAAGACATTATTTTTTCAAAACAGAGAAAAGTTTAAGTCCATTTCTTTAGAATGCAATGGTGACAGTATTTAAGACAGGGCGGTACTGTAGAATAAGCATGTTCAAAGGATGTGGTTCAGCCCCACAAACAACAGGCTTGTAAGGACTAATATGGAGAGAGAGAGCCTTTTTCAAGTCCAAAGCATGACTTTCATCATGTTCTTGGCAGGTAATATCCTAAAGACAGTCTTTGAAAAGTGAGTTCGGGATTTCTTTCCTCTCGCTAATGGTTTGAGTGTCCACCGTAGATATCTAAGTATCCACTTCCTTCCCCCTCTGCAGCCTGAGCAAGAACTCAGCACACTGGGTTTATCCGATGCAGCTATTTGTGCTCTCCATCTCTTAGCAGTTCCACAGGCTCAACGTCATAGCTCTTTCTTGTGTATGTTTCGGGTTGGTTCAGATTATTTTAGTGACAAAGTTCCTAAAATGTTTTTCAGTGTTTAATATTTTTAAAGTCTTTACATTTAGTATATACATCAAATCATTTTCCCCTCCAGTCTGCTGCTGAGAACTATTTTAGTACAATCTTGATTAAGGTCAACTACATGGAAATATAAAACACAATTACCTTTCATCTCAATCTGTAAGGTGCTGCCATGGGTCATTTTCCCAGAAAAGAGAGTCTGGGACATAAACATGGACACACTGGTAGATTATTGGGCTGTTCTTTCAGAAACAACCTCTTAAGGGGCAGAAAGAAGCAAGATTGAACAGAAGAAGAGGTTGATCATCGGTACAGTTTAAAGAAAGACCTCCGCTGATGTCCTCAATACAACAGCCTTCTGGAGATGTACAAGAATGTATTTTGTAAGCTATCATTTTTGTAAGGCAGAGAATCTTGTTATTTAGATGGCAACACATTGATTAAATTTTTGGAGGGGGATCGGGAGGCTAGAAAGCAGAGACTTTCATAGTGCAAATTTTTGTACCATTTTCATTTATACAGTGTACATGTATTGAATAGTACCTATTCAAAATTATTTTGCTATACAAATAAATTATGCATTATAGTTTCTTAGATCTCATTATTTAGGGCATGCATGTAATTTTTTGTTTCAAAAGAGATAAAATGAAAAGGTGGAACAATTAATTTTCTCTAAGAAATAATAGCCACAATTTAAGCAGTACTTATTTGTCAAGAGTTTAAATTTGTTATTTACAATCATAGATAAAAGGATATAAACAATTGTTTGGATGAAGTCAATTAAATTTAAAGGTATATTATTTTTCAAGGTCACACATGGCATTGAAAAAAAAGAGGTAGGCAGATTTTAATCCAAATACAAAGCATACTGTTGGCAAGTTAGACACCTCTCCCATTCAGAAAGCAACTGACATAAGCAAACATTCTATTTAAGGTCTTTTAGCAACCAGAAACCTGCCTGTTTCTTGGGAAAGAATTTTGAAACTCCATGGATGTGGAACTCACGGATACGGAGGGCCATCTCTAAAGTCACCACATCCACTGCTGATACCCTGCACCTCCTCAGCATCACTGATCATTAGTATTATTGCAATAATCTCTAGCATATTGATTCACTTCTTCCTTCATCCTTAGTCAGCTGCAGTGTAGCTGCAGCCATTATTTTAATACAAGACAGAGCACATGCTCCTCTGCTCCATACCCAGTTCAGTTCAGTTGCTCAGTCGTGTCCAACTCTTTGCAACCCCATGAATTGCAGCACGCCAGGCCTCCCTGTCCATCACCAACTCCCAGAGTTCACTCAGACTTATGTCCATCAAGTCAGTGATACCATCCAGCCATCTCATCCTCTGTCATCCCCTTCTCCTCCTGCCCCCAATCCCTCCCAGCATCAGAGTCTTTTCCAATGAGTCAACTCTTTGCATGAGGTGGCCAGAGTACTGGAGTTTCAGCTTTAGCATCAGTCCTTCCAAAGAAATCCCAGGGTTGATCTCCTTTAGAATGGACTGGTTGGATCTCCTTGCAGTCCAAGGGACTCTCAAGAGTCTTCTCCAACACCACAGCTCACAAGCATCAGTTCTTCAGCGCTCAGCCTTCTTCACAGTCCAACTCTCACATCCATACATGACCACTGGAAAAACCAGAGTCTTGACTAGACGGACCTTTGTTGGCAAAGTAATGTCTCTGCTTTTGAATATGCTATCTAGGTCGGTCATAACTTTTCTTCCAAGGAGTAAGCGTCTTTTAATTTCATGGCTGCAATCACCATCTGCAGTCATTTTGGAGCCCAAAAAAATAAAGTCTGACACTGTTTCCACTGTTTCTCCATCTATTTCCCATGGAGTGATGGGACCAGATGCCATGATCTTCGTTTTCTGAATGTTGAGCTTTAAGCCAACTTTTTCACTCTCCACTTTCACTTTCATCAAGAGGCTTTTTAGTTCCTCCTCACTTTGTGCCATAAGGGTGGTGTCATCTGCATATCTGAGGTTATTGATATTTCTCCTGGCAATCTTGATTCCAGCTTGTGCTTCTTCCAGCCCAGCGTTTCTCATGATGTACCTGGTAGTGGGTCCCTATTTTACTCAGAATGAGAGGCCAAGTCTTTACAGAGGCTTAATGACTAATAAGCCCATGAGTAATCTGGCTTCCTACCACCATTCTCTCTAAGCCCTCCTGACACCCTCCCCTCAGGTTACCCCACTTCAGACCAAGTCCTCATATAACACTCAAACATACTTACAAGACTCCCATGTGGGGCCATTGTTTAGCTGGTTCCTCTATGTAGGATATTCTTCCCAAGATATTTCACTGGCTTCAGTTCTCTCTTCAACTCTCCCCCAGATCTTGCGGGTCTTGACTACCTTGCTTAATTTTGCCTTCACCCACTACCTGGCACTCACATCTCACATGTTTTCTATCTAGCTCACTACTTCAGGATTCACATCTTCATGACACCACAGTTTCATTATCATGCTTATTTTTATTGTCTACCTCCCTTTGCCTAAACATAAGATATGGAAGATTCACAAGTCACATTCTGTTCCCTGTTGTACTACAAGTTTTGGAGATGTCTAAAGTGGTACCTGAAACCCACCAGATGCTACAGGTGTTGTGATCCAACACTGATAAGATATTTTCAAAGGCAATGTTATTTACCATTTCGTGTTGTCCTTCTTCCAATATTTTAACTTTCATTTAACGCATTAAAAAAAAAAACCTTTAGCCTTATCAGCAACATGCTGCTAAGTCACTTCAGTTGTGTCTGACTCTGTGCGACCCCATCAGCACATAGCAGTGTATATATAACCTCTTGGACCTTGGCACTCAACAAATCTGAATTTTTAAAATTCTGCTCATGGCTTCTGAATGGAACTTCTAGGTTTGCACTAGATCCATTTACGGGGACTATCACAGAATGGTTAGCAGGAGACTACACACCATGAAAAAAATAATTATTTTCATTAGGGGAAAAAGAACCTTTGTGATGTTTAGTGACAGAAGAACATTTAATTACCCAGTAAGTGGTACCTAGTCCAGGGCATCCTTCTGGCCACAGCTGCCACAGCGATGATTAATGGCTAATAAACAAGTGGGCATTGTATGTAATGCACTGCCTTTCATTATGGGATTACACTTGAAAATGTAGGAGGTAAATCAATTCTAATTTTATCAAAATAACTTCACAAAGAAAATTAATTACATGTCTTAGTGTTGTGTTTATCAATTTGCATTAGAGTAAAAATTAGTCCCCTTCTTCGTGCCCAGTGCTTCCTTAATAAATATTTTTGTTACAAGCAAATGACTAACATGCAAATAGAAGCTTAGCAAAAATAAAAACAGCAAAACTGTTCTATGTTCAAATCTTTCTACAAATATTGACTACAGTGTTAAGAAGGATATGAGTGTTTTCCTTTAAGAACATCAATCTCGTTATGATGTGAAGAATGGCTAAGCGAAGGGCAAAAATTGGACCAAGAAAGATAAACTTGGCAATATGGCAATATCCTACAAAACACCACAAGGTCATAATTTATTTATTATGACAGTACTCCTGAAAAATTATGGCATCTTAAACTATTAACAATCTGAAAAAAGGACAGAATCAAGGTCTGTGTTAGAATCACACTGGTCTTGACTGGAAATGGCATCAAGAGGCTTTCTGGATATACTGCCAAAAAAAAAAAAAAGGTTGGCATATGAATAAGAAAAGAATATAGAACAATATATTTTTAGCAGGAGCTATTAGATAGTTGCACAACATATTGAAAAACTCAGTGAGGACAAAGTCTAGAAGGAAATACTAATGAGTTTTTTTTAAAGTTGAAATACCTATGAGATACATACGTGGAAATTCAGAGAAATTGTGACTTGTAGAAGAGGTCTTGGCCAGAGATAAAACTTGGGAACTATCACACACTAAGAACATGGATGAGAAGTTTGGGGAAATGCATTTAAAAATAAAATATGCTCTCAGCACAGAAAACCTCTCCAAAGTAGAAGAGGAGGAAAATGATATTACTGAATAAGCATTAAATCAGAATGTGAAGGGCATCACAGGCAATCCACGAAGAGACTTCTGACACAGCAAGAGATCTTCCTTTTATAGAGCAAAGCAGGTATCACCCATCACACACACATCCTCAACAGTCACTAGTCCTCAAGAAACAGGACCTGACCACGCATTTTACCACACTAAATTTGCCAGGCAACTAGTGACTATCTGAGTCAGTTACTTGGCTTCATACAAAGGAAATGAAAATGAGGGTGTTTATCATAGGAATCAGAACTTAGGCTGGACACAGAAAAAGTTCTCTGGAAACAAAATCAGATAAACTAAAAGCCCACACTCTGGGATAGTTTATTCACATGCCTGTTGCTCTTACCAAGGAATAAGACTCGTTTCAGTGCTGTGGAATGACCAAGAGATCAGAATTCCAGGAATAAGGTGAGTTAGCTATGACAGCATAACCCTCTGGTAAGTAGATTTAAGTAGGAAATGGCAACCCACTACAGTATTCTTGCCTGGAAAGTTCCAGGGACAGAAAAGCCTGGCAGGCTACAGTCCATGGGGTTGCAAAGAGTCAGACATGACTGAGCAACAGAGCGCACAAGCAGTTGGGGAGTTCTGTCTTTGTGGAAGTGCTGGGAGCCCTGATCTGGAAGCAACAACCAGGAACAAGGAGAGGAGTCCTGATGCCCACCTGCTGAGCTTCAGGAACGTGAGATGCGAACAAAACTGGACCCGACTTGAGAAGGTTGTAAAGGTGACCCTTGGGGCAGTAGGCTGACAAGAAAGCCACCTTCAGAGATAGAGGGATGTGTGGCTCCACTGCTGAAGGCCTCCAGCACGGGGGAGGAAGTGGGTATCTCTACCGGCTCATGTGTTGGACATCACCAAATGGGAAGGAGGGTCTGAGTCAGAGGTGACCTCCAGGGAGCCCTGAATTTCTCTCCCAGGTGAAGGTACACCCGGTGTAAGCCACAACTGGTGTACTTCAGATGGGTCTCCACTTGAGGTGATCGGAACCACTGCTCTGGACCCATCTGCTCCACTCTGTTTTGTGTGATGGCCTCTGAGATGCTGTCATTCAGTGGTGGACACTGATTACTCTGTACTGAACCGGGTCCCTCCAAGATTTGTGTGTTGAAGCCCTAGATCCCAATGCAATGACACTAGAAGATGGGGCCTCTAGGAGGTTCTGAGGGTTAGATTATTCCTAGGGGAGGAATAATGATAAGACTAGTCCAGGACTGACCCATTATGCCTGGATTGAGGCCAATAAGTTCATATACATATACACATCTATGTGTCTGTATACATGTATGTGTCTATAGGTGTATGTCACGTGTATTCATATCCTCCGGTAATTTTAATAATCTACCAAGTTTGGAAACATAATTTAAATTTTGTCACCCAAAATGTGTTCTGTGGCAGCCATGACAAATTCAGGACATAAACATAATTCAGATCTACAGAATTGAAGTATTCATTTTAATAAGACCCAGAAGTGGTCTTATTAAACATGGTCTTATTCACAACATGACAGGTTGTGAAGTGCTGTTCAGAGATACTCAAAATATTGCATGGAGAAGAAACGCAGTGAAGGATACAGAACAGAGCTTCAGGACATTATGGCAAAAGTAAATACATGAAAATCAGACAAAATCAAAACACGTGAGATGGAATGATGAGACACCAGTAAGGAGATTTAACCAAACTAAAACCAAGATTCAGTGAGCTAGCTGTGTGATGGGAAAACATGCTCTTCAAGCTGTAAGAAGATGAGGACATCTACCCAGAAAAAACTGTAATTCAAAAAAGATATGCATCCCTATGTTCACAGAGATGGATTTAGAAAAGGTAGAGGAATCAGAGATCAAATTGCCAACATAAGCTGAATCACAGAAAAAGCAAGGAAATTTAAAAAAAAAATCTACTTCTGCTTCATTGACTATGTTGAAAGCTTTACCTGTGTGGATAACAACTGCCTCCTGAGAAACCTGTCTGTAGGGCAAGAACTGTACATGGAACAATGGACTGGTTCAAAATTGGGAAACGGGTGCATCAAGGCTGTATATTGTCATCTTGCTTATTTAACCTATATGCAGAGTACATCATGTGAAATGCCAGGCTGGATGAAGCACAAACTGGAAATCAAAATTGCCAGGAGAAACATCGTACAGATGATACCACTTTAACGGCACAAAGTGAAGAGGAACTAAAGAGCCTCTTGATGAGGGTGAAAAGAGGAGAGAGAAAACTCTGACGTAAAACTCAACATCCAGAAAACTAAGATCATGGCATCCGGTCCTATCACTTCATGGCAAATAGATGGGAAAACAATGGAAACAGTGACAGACTTGATTTGGTGGGGGGGTGGGGGGGGCTCCAAAATCGATGGTAACTGCAGCCATGAAATTAGAAGACCATTGTTCCTTGGAAAACAAGCTGTTATAAAGCCAGACAGTGTATTAAAAAGCAGAGGCATTACTTTGCTGACAAATGTCCCTATAGTCAAAGCTTTGAGTTTTCCAGTAGTCAGGTAAGGATGTGAGAGTTGGACTATAAAGAAAGCTGAGCAGCAAAGAATTGATGCTTTTGAACTGTGGTGTTGGAGAAGACTCTTGAGAGTCCCTTGGACTGCAAGGAGATCAAACCAGTCCATCTTAAAGGAAATCAACCCTGAATATTCATTGGAAGGACTGAGGCTGAAGCTCCAATACTTTGGCCACCTGATGCAAATAGCTGACTCATTGGAAAAGACCCTGATGCTGGGAAAGATTAAGGGCAAGAGAAGAAGGGGGTGACAGAGGATGAGATGGTTGGATGGCATCACTGACCTGATGAAAGTGAAAGAGGAGAGTGAAAAAGTTGGCTTAAAGCTCAACATTCAGAAAACGAAGATCATGGTATCTGGTCCCATACCTTCATGGGAAATAGATGGGGAAACAGTGGAAACAGTGTCAGACTTTATTTTGGGGGGCTCCAAAATCACTAAAGATGGTGACTGCAGCCATGAAATTAAAAGACACTTACTCCTTGGAAGGAAAGTTATGACCAACCTAGACAGCATATTAAAAATCAGAGACATTACTTTTCCCACAAAGATCCATCTAGTCAAGGCTATGGTTTTTCCAGTGGTCATGTATAGATGTGAGAGTTGGTCTGTGAAGAAAGCTGAGCACCGAAGAATTGATGCTTTTGAACTGTGGTATTGGAGAAGACTCTTGAGAGTCCCTTGAACTGCAAGGAAATCCAACCAGACAATCCTAAAGGAGATCAGCTCTGGGTGTTCATTGGAAGGACTGATGCTGAAGCTGAAGCTCCAGTACTTTGGCCACCTCATGCGAAGAGTTGACTCATTGGAAAAGACTGATGCTGGGAGGGATTGGGGGCAGGAGGAGAAGGGGACAACAGAGGATGAGATGGCTGGATGGCATCACGACTCAATGGACATAAGTTTGGGTAAACTCTGGGAGTTGGTGATGGTCAGGGAGGCCTGGCATTCTGCGATTCATGGGGTTGCAAAGAGTCAGACACAACTGAGCGACTGAACTGAACTGACCCAATGGACATGAGTTGGAGCAAACTGCAGGAGATGGGGGAGGACAGGGAAGCATGGCGTGCTGCAGTCCATGGGGTCGCAGACAGGCAGACACGACTTAAGGGATGAACAGCAACATGTTCATAGCAGCACTATTCACAGCAGCCAAGACATGGAAACTGACTCAACATCCATCAACAGAGGAATGCGTACAGATGTGGTACATATATACAATGGGATTTTACTCAGCTATCAAAAAGAATGAACTAATGCCATTTGCAGCAACAGGGACTGAACTAGAGCCCTCATACTAGGTGAGGAAAGTCGGAAAGAGGAAAACAAATACCATATGATATTACTTACATGTGGAATCTATATGAGCCTCTCTCCGAAACAGAATCATGGGCTAGAAAACAGACTTATGGTTTCCAAGGGGGAAGAGTTTTGGGGAGGGATGGATTGGGGTTGGGGTTAGCAGATGTAAGCTGTTATATTCAGGATGGGTAAACAAGAAGGTCCTACTGTATAACACATATAACACAGGGAGCTATATCCAATATCCTATGATAAACCATAATAGAAAAGAATATTATAATATACATATGTATAACTGAATCTCTTTATTGTACAGTAGAAATGAGCACAATATTGTAAATCAACTATATTTCAATTTTAAAAAATATGAAAAAAATGATGAAAGTGAAGTCGCTTGGTCCTGTCTGACTCGTTGTGATCCCATGGACTATAGCCTATCAGGTTCCTCTGTCCATGGGATTTTCCAGGCAAGCATACTGGAGCAGGTTGCCACTTCCTTCTCCAGGAGATCTTCCTGACCCAGTGATTGAACCTGGGTCTCCCGCATTGTAGCCAGATGCTTTACTGTTTGAGCCACCAGGGAAATCCAAAAAAATAAAAATAAAAATGAAAGACACACAAATGGGAAAACCAAGAAAATCTCTTACGATTATATCCTAGGTAATGGAAGTACAAAACAATATATACGTCTTAAACATCCGAAGATTGTCTATAACATATTTTAGTAAAAGGTGTGGTCTGAAAGAGATCAGAAATAAGACAAGGGAGCTGGCTCTCATTTCACTTCATGTTTTGGGTTATGGGAAAGTATTACTTCAGGAAAAATAAAGAAAAGGTTGAAAAAAAGGAGGGCATATGTAAAATAATCCTATGTGGTTTGCTTGGAAAGCATGGTTAGCCTTGTTTGGTTGATCCTGTATTCAAAGTAGGAACACAGAGTAGAGAAGCTGGCAGTTCGTGACCGAGGTCTGACTCTTCTGGGCTGCTTTCTGCAGAAACCGTGGTCCTTGTCCTGTTTTCATGGATGGTCTGCCCATTGCCCAGGTTACATTCAGCCTCGCAAAAGGCAGAATACACAGTATAGGACTCACATGGCTCTCCTAGGAAGCATCAACTGTTAGGATGGAGAATGAAACTGAAGAATCAGGATGTTCAATTATAAAGGTTTTCATCAGTACTCTGAAGAATGGGAACTACACATTGGAGCCACTTGTTTAAATGTGATTGTTTAGAGCAATTATTTTCTGTCTCAAATTAGCCTCCAAATTATTCTCCCTAAGTTCAAATGATAACTGCCATCTTGCCAATATCTATATTTAAATTTAATCTCTGATAGGTTTAAAAGTATTACCAAAGGCATCTTCATCCAAAGTCTGTGCTCCGAGCATATGTTTTACCAGCAAAATGATGTTAGTGTTCTGAATTAACAAGTGTCGGAGATTGTGTTATAAAAAGATATGCGATGAGGATGGAACTATAATCAGGAAATTTTACATCTACCACTCAGCCCTAGCGTCAGACTCAAAAAAGAATCCACATACATTTTGTCTAATTTCCATTCAAAAAGAGCCCAGGAGCTTACTGGAACTCTTGATGGTGTGAGCAATTTATTCCAGAGAAAGGGAGGCCACAGGTGGCTTCAGGGAATGGGGTTTTCAACTCCTTTGTATTAATTGGAAGAGGCAATTTGGAGAGGAGGACACTGAAAAGAGAAAAACCTTGCTCTGAATACTGTTTAACAGGTATTGTTACAATCATAGAAACGGAAGCTGTGATACAGCAGTCTTCGTGAAGGCATATTGACATGCTGGGGCTTGGAAGGAGTCTGACCCAGCAGGCGGCTTTCAAGAGCCCCTAGATTGGGAACCCCAGGCTGCCAGTGCGGCTAAGCCCCTGCTGAGGACCAGGCAAATGAGAACTCTCGCAGCAGGATGGGGCCCACGCTCCACGCCAGAGGACAGCAGCCAGAACCGCTAAATTGTAATAAAATTCCAGATGCAAGCCCCACGTGTCTGAGTGACTTGAATGGTGCTCTTTGAGACTTTCAAATGAATTATGTGTTTGTATTAATATATTGTCATACATTTGGATAATGTAAATCACATTTAAATACCAGTGGACTTTGGACAAAATTAATCCACTGTATGATGCAAAGTAGAAAGTTCTCTTTCTGATTGATGTGATTTTAGACACTTTCCTATAGTCTGATAGTCTGATAACTATATATGAAGATTTCTACAAGACTAAGTCAAAACCATACACTGCCTGCATGACTGTTAAGCAGAAAGTTGAAGGTGGTAACAAAGGATGGCAAACAAGTTGCTGGAAAAAATCCCCTTCCTTTCCTGTTGCTACTTCCAGGATAGGAAAAAAAAAAAAAAAAAAAATCTAGGAGTGGGAAATTTTCCACTCTGAGTGACTATGCTTTTTTCCCCTAAGGTTAAAGGCAACATGATATCCTTGTTAATTTAGAGAATTTTGAACAGTTTTATATGGCCTCTAAACATACCTAGGGCTTCCCAGATGGTGTCCAGTGATAGAGAACCCGCTGCTAATGCAGGAGACTTAAGAGACGTGGGTTTGACCCCTGGGTTTAGAAGATCCTCTGGAGAAGGGCATGACATTCTACTCCAGTATTGTTGCCAGGGAAATCCCATGGACAGAGGAGCCTGGCTGGCTACAGTCCATAGGGTTGCAGAGTCAGACATGACTGAAGTGACTTAGCATGCACACAAACATACTTAAGATTATCTGACTAAAGAGAACCTCTAAAGGAAGGGTTATTAGAGTTTGAAAATGTTCTTGACAATTGTACAAAACCAGTTTTCTGTTCACAGCCACTTTCTGAGGAGTAAGTTTCTACTACAGGCTCAAAGCAAACATGTGACCCAATAATTCAGAAGAACTAATGTGAAGGGATGTTGTTCAGGAGCTCAGTTGTGTCCGACTCTTTGCGACCTCATGAACTGCAGCACGCCAGATCCCCTGTTCTCCACTATCTCCCAGAGCTTGCTCAAACTCATGTCCATTGAGTCAATGATGCCATCCAACCAGCTCACCCTTTGCCACCTCTTTCTCCTCCTGCCTTCAATTTTTCCCAGCACCGGGGTCTTTTCCAGCGAGTCAACTCTTTCCATTAGGTGGTCAAAGTGTTAGCGCTTCAGCACCAGTTCATCCAATGCATATTCAGAACTGATTTTCTTTAGGAATGATTGGTTTGATCTCCTTCCTGTCCAAGGGACTTTCACAAGTCTTCTTCAGCACCACAGTTCGAAAGCCTCAATTCTTCAGTGCTCAGCCTTCTTTATGATCTGACTCTCACATCTGTGCATGACCATTAGGGACCTTTGTCATCAAGGTGATGTCTCTGCTTTTCAATATGCTGTCTAGGTTTGTCATGGCTTTCCTTCCCAGGAACAAGTGTTTTTTAATTTCATGACTGCAGTCATCATCCACAGTGATTCTGGAGCCAAAGAAAATAAAATCTGTCACTGTTTCCACATCTTCCCCCTCTGCTTGCCATAAAGTGATAGGACCTCATCTGAAGTGTAAGTAACGATTTAGTGGCCTTTACAGTGAATCCAACACTCATCTGGTACCATTTTAAAGATCCTTCTGAGCACAGTATTTCTATCTTTTTGTCCTCAATTTTCTCATTAGAAGACATTAGACAGTAGAGTTAATTTTTAAAAGACATGTAGTAAAATGTACTACTTGACTCATAGGTCTGCTACACCTGTTATATGTTGAATTATGTCCCCCAAGGAGATACACTGAAGCCCCAATCCCCAGTATCTCAGAACATGACCTGATTTGGAAGCAGGGGATCATTTATAAGTGTAATCAAATTAAAATGAGGTCTTTAGGCCCCAATCTAGGTTGATTCAGTTCAGCTCAGTCATGTCCTACTCTTTGCAACACCATGAATTGCAGAACACCAGGCCTCCCTGTCCATCACCAACTCCCAGAGTTCACACAGACTCATGTCCATCAAGTCAGTGATGTCATCCAACCATCTCATTCTCTGTCATCCCCTTCTCCTCCAGCCCCCAATCCCTGCCAGCATCAGAGTCTTTTCCAATGAGTCAACTCTTCACATGAAGTGGCCAAAGTATTGGAGTTTCAGCTTTAGCATCAGTCCTTTCAAAGAACACCCAGGACTGATCTCCTTTAGGATGGACTAGTTGGACCTTCTTGCAGTCCAAGGGACTCTCAAGAGTCTTCTCCAACACCACAGTTCAAAGGCATCAATTCTTTGGTGCTCAGCTTTCTTCACAGTCCAACTCTCACATCCATACATGACCACTGGAAAAACCAGAGCCTTGACTAGATGGACCTTTGTTGGCAAAGTAATGTCTCTGCTTTTGAATATACTATCTAGATTGCTCACAACTTTTCTTCCAAGGAGTAAGTGTCTTTCAATCTCATGGCTGCAGTCACCATCTGCAGTAATTTTGGAGCCCAAAAAATAAAGTCTGACACTGTTTCCACTGTTTCCCCATCTATCTGCCATGAAGAGATGGGACCAGATGCCATGATCTTCATTTTCTGAATGTTGAGCTTTAAGCCAACTTTTTCACTCTCCTCTTTCACTTTCATCAAGAGGCTTTTTAGTTCCTCTTCACTTTCTGCCATAAGGATGGTGTCATCTGCATATCTGAGGTTATTGATATTTCTCCCGGCAATCTTGATTCCAGCTTGTGCTTCTTCCAGTCCAGCATTTCTCATGATGTACTCTGCATAGAAGTTAAATAAGCAGGGTGACAATATACAGCCTTGACATACTCCATTTCCTATTTGAAACCAGTCTGTTGTTCCATGTCCAGTTCTAACTCTTGCTTCTTGACCTGCATACAGGTTTCTCAAGAGGCAGGTCAGGTGGTCTGGTATTCCCATCTCTTTCAGAATTTTCCACAGTTTATTGTGATCCACAGAGTCAAAGGTGATTAGTGCCCTATAAAAGAGGAAATTTATACCCGGAGATGTCCACAGAAACCACAACATGAAGATGAAGATGAAGACAGGAGAAAAGCACCTACAGGGAAAGACTGTCACACATGGCCAAGAAGCGCCAGCAGCCACAAGAGAGGAATGGAGCAGGTTCTCCCTGGAGTGTTCAGAGGAACCAACCCCACTACCAGCTCCATCTCTACCATCCAGCCTGCAGAATCAAGACAGCGCATGCCTGTTGTCTGAGCCCCCGGTCCGTGGTGCTTTGTAGGGGCACAAACTAACACACACCCCAAGCCACACAGACACTCTGGGCTAATTTGTATTATACATCCAATATGGAATGGCAGAAAGAAGGATGCTAATCTATTCTCTTTCTTTGCCAAACTTCCCTAGGTTTGCTGTCTTTCATTACACAGTTTGAGGACTTTTCATCTCGGTTTCGGCCAGTGGTGTGGCCATACAGAATGTTTCTGCAGCCAAAGGTCCTCATGCAAGATGAGATGCTCCTAATTTTTTTTATTGAAAACCTGTCAAGCTCTTATCAATAGAACTCTACAGTTGAATAGAGATGAAGTACAAATATCTTAAAAAAGGACAAATATATTTTAAAACTCTCCTTCCAAGTGAATGCAGTTTTCTGCCACTTCTCTCGATACCATCTGAACAGTAAATTCGCCCACACAAAGTGGCACTGATGAAAATATAAACAGCATTTCTTCCCCGAGCCTCTCAAGTGCCACTCCTGACCTCAAAGCAGGATGTATGATTCCAGCTTCTTGGCTAAATTGGCATCACTTAGATTTAAAAGTTTACTTTTGCTTGACCCTCCGTGGCAGCTGAGCTCCACTAATCAAGCTTCTGGAGGACTGGCCTGCCATTTGACTCTGATTTCTAGCTGTTGCTTCAACTCTTGCAGACAAGGTTTTTTTGTTTGTTTGTTTTTCCCCCTCAAGGACTCTAGCTATGAACTGCTTGACATTCACCACTTTACAGACTCCTTCCTGCTTATTGGATAGCCCCATGCATTTGTCTGAGTCTGGTAATTTTCCACTGGCCATTCTTTAGTCTCATTTTCCAGTTTATCATTGTTCCCTGGAGCCTTATATTCTGGTGCAGAAAACTGTCTCCCTCCCGGCCTGCCCTCGTGCCTCCAGATCCCTGATTTCGCATTTCATCCACCAGAAGCACCCTGTGTCTGGGCTGTTGCTCCAGCCCCTCCTTGTCCCACAGCCCAAGCGTCATTGGCACAGAAACATATCCAAGCAGTGTGCCACTTCACAGGAGACAGCTGGGAAAAAACGCATTCATTATCTCTAGGATTGTTGCAGTGGAGCCTGAAAAGATTTTGAATGGCAATTTAAGATATCAGAGAAAGACAACTATTGTATGATATCACTTCTATGTGGGTACTAAAATAATAAATGTATATGTTCACAAAACAGTCTCAGACATAGAAAACAGACTAGTGGTTACCAGGGGAGAGCAAAGAGGGAGGGGCAAATCAGGGATTTAGGCTTAAGGGATGCAGATCCCTAGGCATTAAGAGTGAGCAGCAAAGGTAAGCAGTGTTTGTCTTTCTCTGGCTCGCTTCACTTAACATAAAGCCCTACACGATCATCCATGTTGTTGGATGAATTGTGGTGGAATTTTCTCTCTTTTTTTTTTTTAAAGTTTAAATAGTACTTCATTATATGTAGATGCCACATTTTCTTTGATGGACATGTGGGTTGTTTTCATATCTTGACCTTAGTGAATAAAGCTGCAATGAACAAATGGGTACAAGTTATCTTTTCAAAATAGTGGATTTTCATTTCTTTGGCTGTTCCCCTAGAAGTGGAATTGCTGGATCAGAAGGTAGTTCACTTGTTAAATTCTGAGGACCCTCCATAATCTTTTCCATAGTGGCTGTAACAGTTTATTTTCCCACAGTGCACAAGTATTCTCTTTTTTTCTTCACATCTTTGTCAGTGCTTTTATCTCTTTTTTTATAACAGACACCTTAACAGGTAGAGGTGATACTGTGGTTTCGATTCACAGTTTCCTGAAAATTAGTGATATTGAGCACCTGTTGGTCAGTTGGTATGTCTTTGGGAAAATGTCTATTCATGACCTTTGCCTACTTGATTGGGTTGTGGCTTTTTCTTGCTACTGAGTTTTACAAGTTCCTTAGATGTTAACCCCTTACCGGATAGGCAGTTTACAAATATTTTTTCCCCCATTTCATAGGTTGCCTTTTTATTTTGGTGATGGTTTCCAATGCTGTGCAGAAGCTTTTTAAATTGTGTTCCACTTATTTATTTATGCTTTTATTGTGTTTGCTTTCAGGGTCAGATCCAAAAGCAATCACTGTCAGGATCTAGGTCAAAAAGTCTACCCTCTGTGCTTTGTTGTGGAATTTTAGGGTTTCATGTCTTATATTCAAATATCTAATCCATGCTGAGTTGATTTTTGGTTTTGGTCTAAGACAGGAGTCCAGTTTCATTCTTCCACATGTGGATATCCTGTTTTCCCTCTACCATTTATTAGAGAGACTATTATTTTCCTATTGCCTCTTCTTGGCTCCCCTGTCAAATATTAGCTGGCCATAGATTTGTGAGTTTATTCCTGGTCTCTCAATTCTATTCCACTGACCTATGTGCCAGTTTTTATACCAATAATCATACTGTTTTGATTACCACACTTTCGTAATATAATTTAAAATCAGAAAGTGTGATGACTCCAGTTCTGTTCTTTTTCTCTCAAGACTGAATCTGTTATTTGGGATTTTATTTCATACAGATTTGGGAATTTTTACTATTTCTGTGAAAAATGTCATTACACCAGATCTCTGCTATCAGTGAACAATAATAAGATTTCTGTTTTTCTAGTCCCTTCCAAATGGGGCCCAATGTGTCTCATTGGTAGTTTCTAATACCTATTAAACAGAGATGAGCATAAAAGGAATGAGATGATATTGCTAAGTTGGTAAAAATCTGTGATAAATTCCTTAAGGAAAATACATAGATATAATAGCACAGTCTCAGGTGGTACAGTGGGAAAGAATCTGCCTGCCAATGTAGGAGATGCAAGAGACACAGGTTCAATCCCTGGATTGGGAAGATCCCCTGGAGTAGGAAATGGCTACCCACTCCAGTATTCTTCCCTGGAAAATTCCATGGATAGAGGAGTCTAACAAGCTACAGTCCATGGGGTCACAAATAATTGGACATGACTGAGCACATAGATACTACAGTTGCTAGCCCAGATGAGTTTTTGTTACTACTGTAAAGTATCCTAAAAAAAAAAAAAAAAGACACCTAAGCATAAACCAATTAAAATTTGTGCACAATTTCAGGCAAAAAGTGTATAAATTTAAAGACCTTAAAGCATTTCCTAAAGGAAATCAGTCCTGAATATTCACGGGAAGGACTGATGTTGAAGGTGAAACTCCAATACTTTGGCCACCTGATGGGAAGAACTGACTCACTGGAAAAGACCTTGATGGCAGGAAAGATTGGGGGCAGGAAGAGAAGGGGACGACAGAGGATGAGATGGTTGGATGGCATCACTGACTTGATGGACATTAGTTGGAGGAAGCTCTAGGAGTTGGTGATGGACAGAGAAGCTTGGCGTGCTGCAGTCCATGGTGTCACAAGGAATTGGACACGACTGGGCGACTAAACTGACTGACTGACTCAGTTGAAAAGAAGTAAATTATCTAGTTTTACCACATAAATAGTTTTTTTTAAAAAAAACTAAAACATTTAGAAATAAACAACTTGGGATATTAACTGCTATTCTTTCTTACTTTGAAAATATATGTATATATATATATATATGTTCATCACTTCAAAGCTAAGAAATTAGTTTCAAACAGAAGGATATAATATGGGAAACTTAATTTCTGCTTCTCTCCTTTCACCAATTTGCTGCTCAAAATATACAGTTACTGTTTACCTCTCTAGGCAATACATGCCCAAGCTGGAGTACTATCATCTGCCAATGACATGTTTAAAGCAATATATTTCTATCTTATTTAAAGCAAAACAACATAAGACAGAAAGCATACTGTGACAGGGAGGAAAATCAAAATTTTAAGTCAGTGGCTAAACCCCCAGGATGATAGACCATCTAAATATTGTGTGCTGTGCCATCCTGTGTGCAATTTAATGAATGAATTTTTTCTCATTGGAACTTAATCTCTAGGCAGCTGTTCATCCTAAAAATACTATCTGTCTCAAGTTGCATTGTTTTTCTTTATTGTAGGGTACCTGTTCTCCTATGAGTGTTATATGCCCGCGAGTTCTTTTCTTTTGGCCTTCTGTTTTGGAGTTACAGTGGAAAAACTCATTCAGAAGTGGAAATAAATGTGTTTTTTTTTTCTTATTCTGAAACAGGAATTAAGGTATACTCAAATTAAAATACTAACCTTTCTCTCTCAAACTTCTGCCCACCAGAGAGGAAAAATATTCTTGTCATTTTCCCCTCTGTTGGTTTTATTCTCACAGTTCCCTTTCCTTTAACATAGTGTCTACCATTGTTTTCCTGATTATTTTGGCTGTACCACTCACCGCCAGTGTCTGTTCTCTTTCCTTATTCCCACTGGGTCTAACACCTCCTTTACCAAGCCCATCTTTAAGAAACTACGGACTCAGAACACACTCCTAACAACCTAACCGAGAACTCCTTCATGTTGACCTGGTCTTATTTTCGCTTCAGTGGTCTCTGTGCAGCATTAATTTGAGAGACTTCTGAGAAAAGTAGATATGTTGGCTCATTTTGCTGCATGAGTACGCAATACTCTGAACCACTGAGAGGAAAAAAAAAAAAAAGCACATTTTAGCCATAAAAACCTGAAGCTCAGAATTCTAGCAGTAATCTGATCATCAGTAGTCTAATCATCAGCTACAACTGCATGTCTATTTAAAGCTTACCTAGGCCTCATATGGTTTTCTGGGGAAAGCAATGATAACTAGCAGACTTACTTATTCCTATCTGCCCCTGATGCGTTGTTTCAGCGAAGGATTGGCAGAACTCGGAAATTCCTTTTAGGGTTTGTTTTTCCATCAGCTCCCTTTGAAACCTGATGTTCACACTGAATAGCCTTCATAGATCATAACTGGTGCTATTATTGCAGTAATAACAACAACCACGGTGAGAACCATTATTAGCATCTCATCTGTATTGTACTTATGATTCCTGAAATTGTAAGGGATTATGGAACAGAAATTAGACTTATTAAGAACATCAGTCTGTCTTCATTTCTCTACTCTCTACATTGCCTATCACAGTACCTTTCCTTCTTTCTCTTCAGCCTTCCTATGTTTAAGCCTAGAGAGACCTTGCCTCTGTTTTACCCAGGGAAGCCTTGGTTTACATCCATCATAGCCAAAAATTATATTCCACTATATCATTAGTAAGTGAGCCTCCTTTCATTCTTAAAAGTTTTCCAGTTTAGGGACATTGAATGATTACTTTTAAGCCCAAGAGATTGAGCTTATCTTCATGAAACCATCCTCAGATGCTACCAAACTCAAGTTCTGTTAAGACAAGGGTGGTCATGAAAGATGATCAAGAGGAGTCAGATGGAGAAATATGAGAAGGGCCACCACTACTGCCCTCAGTTTTTAATGGGAACATGGTTTAAAATATTTCCCCTCCCCACCCCGCTCCATCAGCTGTTACAATTAAAGTCGATTTGGCTGCCTAGAAAACTCAAAATGTATCTGGTTTAAATACACAAAGGCTTATTTTATCAATAAAAAGGGTTCCGTGGAGGACATCTAGGATGGATATCACAGCTTCTATTCTGGCAGAGACCACACCTTGAGCAAATACACTATGTATTTGTGCAGTATGGCTGCACTCTTGACATCACTTCCAGACCCAAAGTAGCTGCTCAGGCTTCAGCTTTCACACTTGCATTGCAGCCAAAATGCTAAAAGGATGGAGAGTAATGAAAGGCCTACACACACATACCTCCATGGGTACAGACACACAATCATCACCGCTTATCATCCCAGTCATGTGCTCTAACTTTCTCTATCCCTGGATAGAATGTAGTCACACCAAAGAGGGAAGATCAAACCGTAAGAGAAAGAGGGGTTACAAAAGTTCTTGTTAGCTGGGCATATGGCATTCTTGGAAATGGAGAGGCTGTCTCAGCACAGAGGAGTGGCGAGGTAGATTTGGGAAGGCAGTTTGTAATCTGAACCACCACCGAACATCCTCCATCTCCTGGAGGGTTTCTAGGATGGGATCTGTGCCAGATGCTCTGGGCTAAACACTTGTGTGAATTATTTTAACCATAACATGACTCAGTTCCCTACAGGGGAGACTTCCTTGTGGGGGTTGCTTTGAGGACCGAGTTCATCTATGAGAAGCACTCTGAATCGTTCCTGACACATCCTACAGACTCCCCTAAGTGTGACAGACTCTTGCCATTGCCATCATATGGACACGACTTAATGCATTTATTTCTGTAACTTCCCTTATTGTGGACTTCCCTGGTGGCTCAGATGGTAAAGAATCTGCCTGCAGTGCAGGAGACCTGGTTTGAGGCCTGGGTTGGGAAGATCCCCTGGAGAAGGAAATGGCTACCCACTCCAGTGTTCTTGCCTGGAGAATCCCAGGGACAGAGGAGCCTTCGCGGGCTACAGTCCATGGGGTCTAAAACAGTCGAACATGACTGAGCGACTAACACTTTTATTCACTAACCTGTCCTAAATGCAACACAGAGAGAATACCTAGTTTAAGTTGAGAAATCTACAACTATACTTGCTTAAACATATCTTCCAGATGCTAGGTAATTCACTTTCATTGTCCCTAATTTTCAAAACGGCATGAGATAGCTTAGGATATTTCAAAATTTCAGCAGGAAGTCAAGCTGGTGTCCAGGGGCATTTCCTTCGAAAGAAGCTGGCAGGCTCTCCCCCACAAGGTCTCAGAGGGTACCGCATGTCATGCTGGTGAATTTATGCATGGGTTAGCTCTCATCCTTGCAGGCTTGAAAATCTTAATAGCCCACTGCACGAGGACTAGTCTCCCAGGCTGCCTTTCATTAACCAAATCCACAAGTTCCAATTTATAATGAAAAACATAACCAACTAGACTAGAAGCTTCTAGACAACCAAACCTATAGAGGAAAAACAATTTTCATCAGAATGGTATTTGCTAAATTAAATAAAAGAAAAACTACCCTTAATGTTGAAAGTTGTCTCCACAAACATCATTACTTTAAAATGGCAACACAGTGGTTGGCGACTGTACTTCACCCCCTGTTTCCTGGGTACACATACATCTTTCTAGGCTTACCTTGTTTATCAAGTTCTTTCTGACAAACGTGTTCTTTCTTAGATTCTCAAGACATCCAATCAGGATTCAAGCAAGCCTTGTACATCCAGGAGCCCCTTTCCCTTTTAACTCATGCATCTGTCGAGTTACAATTTCAGTTCAGTTCAGTCGCTCAGTCGTGTCCGACTCTTTGTGACCCCATGAATCGCAGCACGCCAGGCCTCCCTGTCCATCACCAACTCCCAGAGTCTACTCAAACTCATGTCCATCGAGTCAGTGATGCCATCCAACCATCTCATCCTCTGTCATCCCCTTCTTCTCCTGCCCCCAATCCCTCCCAGCATCAGAGTATTTTCCAATGAGTCAACTCTTCACATGAGGTGGCCAAAGTATTGGCTTCAGCTTTAGCATCAGTCCTTCCAATGAACACCCAGGACTGATCTCCTTTAGGATGGACTGGTTGGACCTCCTTGCAGTCCAAGGGACTCTCAAGAGTCTTCTTCAACACCACAGTTCAAAAGCATCAATTCTTTGGCACTCAGCCTTCTTCACAGTCCAAGTCTCACATCCATACATGACTACTGGAAAAACCATAGCCTTGACTAGATGGACCTTTGTTGGCAAAGTAATGTCTCTCTGCTTTTTAATATGCTGTCTAAGTTGGTCATAACTTTCCTTCCAAGGAGTAAGCATCTTTTAATTTCATGGCTGCAGTCACCATCTGCAGTGGTTTTGGAGCCCCCCAAAAATAAAATCTGCCACTGTTTCCCCATCTATTTCCCATGAAGGTATGGGACCAGATGCCAGGATCTTCATTTTCTGAATGTTGAGTTTTAAGTCAACTTTTTCACTCTCCTCTTTCACTTTCATCAAGAGGCTTTTTAGTTTCTCTTCACTTTCTGCCATAAGGGTGGTGTCATCTGCATATCTGAGGTTATTGATAATTCTCCCGGCAATCTTGATTCCAGCTTGTACTTCTTCCAGCCCAGTGTTTCTCATGATATACTCTGCATAGAAGTTAAATAAGCAGGGTGACAATATACAGCCTTGACATACTCCTTTTCCTATTTGGAACCAGTCTGTTGTTCCATGTCCAGTTCTAACTGTTGCTTCCTGACCAGCATATATATCTGATAACGACCAATGAAGAGAAATAGAGGAAAACAATAGAATGGGAAAGACTGGAGATGTCTTCAAGAAAATTAGAGATACCAAGGGAACATTTCATGGAACGTTATATTTTGCATGATATTAAATTTTGGGCCGTTCAATTTGTGTCTACTTAGAGCAGAGGACACACCTCATCCACTTGATCATTGAGATCTTTTCCCAGAATGCTCTTGGGGCCCCCAGGCCAGCTGCCCCAAAATATGCCTCAATGGCATTTTCATTATCTTGTAGGAAAGTTACTTGAGAAACAGCCTTTGGGGAAAAATGATATTAAAAAAAAATATTCTGACCACTTTCTTTCCCCTAAAGCAAGAAATAAATCTCCCGTATGAACTTATCCTCCCTATACAAGGAGAACAGAAAGCATCCTTATCAACAGTTAGGGAATTTAACTCTAAGAGAGAAAGTTTGTATAAAACCTTTGGTACTTCTTCATTGATTTGCTGGCCCACGCACAAGCCTGCTTGGTCATTTCCACTTGGTCATTCCAATGGCATTCATTTGTAGCAGACATTCACGTGTACAAATTAATTTTTTCCCCTCCTGTTAATCTGTGTTGCACCAATTATCAGACTAGTCAAAAGAACTCTGTGGGCAGGGGGAAAATGTTCCTTCCCCAACAGTAAACAAACACAAAACCAGCAGCCAAGAAATTCTTAGCCACCATCATATGAGCAAGAAGCCATGGTTGATTCTAATTGACTGAAGTGAAAACAGTAATCAGTAAACTGGGATGAACTGGAATGAAGCCAGATATGAGTCCATCCCTTTCTCCAACAGCAGTGTATTTGCTACAGACTCTTTGAAATATTTCCCTTTGCTGTAGTTTATTCCTTCCTCTCTATCCATGCTATATATCATCCTAAGTTTGTCATTAAATAAATATTCAACTGTCAGGGGTACCCCAATTGCTCAGCAGGTAAAGAGTTCACCTGCAGTGCAGGAGACAGGGGGGACGCAGGTTTGAACTCTGGGTTGGGAAGCTTCCCTGGAGAAGGAAATGGCAACCCACACCAGTATTCTTGCCAGGAGAATCCCATGGACAGAGAAGCCTGGTGGACTATAGTCCATGTGGTCATGAAAGAATGGTACATGACTGAGCATGCATTGGTCTGGAAGGAAACAGAACATGAGTGCGTGATTTGGCGAAATCATGAAGTACACTGAATGAGTTACATATCGGTGTTCATAACGAGGCGCTTCAGAGGGTGTGCTTTTAATAGCAAGGTTTGATGAGACATTATACTCCCTAAGGATAGTGACCTCCGTAATCATTATTCCTTGCTTCTCCCCTTACTCTGTTTCAAAAACACTAGCAAGCCTTCTCATCATCTTTGCTGTAACAGCAGCTTTGCCGGATGGTAAGCCAGGTGGTTTCACCAAGATAATGCAATCCATAGTCACACAACAATAGCAGAATCAGGCGTGATTGAAAATTACGGACAGTCCAATTTGTCACAGCTCAGTAAAATAATCCCAGGCTGGTATTCTAACAGCACAACTGACATAATCAAGATTCTGCTTCTTGCAGGGCCATGCAGGCAGATTTTACTGAATAAAATCAACAAATGTTGCAGGTGCTTCTAACCCCACCATAACTGCCTGGATGTCAAATACAGCCTGCCATTTAGAAACATGATCTATAGAGTCCAAGATAAAGGCAAGTTCATAGACCAAGAAGCAGTGGTTTAGATACAGGAAAGCCCTAAAAATATTGCCTAACCATACTTCTACAAAAGATAGCATATTATTCTCCAAAAATTATAATAAAGAATCACTCATTTCTTTCTTCAACACCATCAGTAGCAACTAATTAAATAAAAACCTACAGAGTAATCCATTCTTTTGTAAAAATGTAATTAACAGAATGCTCTCTACTATAAATGCCAAACTTGGAGTGCACATAAAGGGGCATTTCTGTCTGTATGACCATTGTTTGGACCTTCTATCAGAGATGGGTCATCTCTAATATGGAGTGCCTCCTTGAGAAATGCCTCCAATATCCCTCATGTGGCATAATTTTAAATTCCTCTACCTTCTCAGGATGCATTCCAGTTTATCCAAGCCTTTTTTTTTTAAGTTTTTTTGAAATGGATTATTTTTTTAACTCTGTATTGAATTTGTCACAATATGGCTTCTATTATATATTTTGGGTTTAGGCCACAAGGCACGTGACATCTCTGTTCCTCAACCAGGGATCAAACCCACATCCCCTGCCTTGGAAGGTGAAGTCCCAGCCACTGGACCCCCAGGGAAGTCTACGCAAGCCTTTCTTGAATGTTTTCACTAGTTAACTATGTAACACCAGGTGTCATCTTCTTCATATTCAGTGGGAATTACTGTGAGCACAATACATCTATTCAAATTAGGGAAGAGAATATTTTTTATGGGCTATCCTGAACTTTGAGTCAAATGGGTCTCTGAACACAATTCCAACAGCTAACTTGTTGACTGCTTTCCCTGACTGGGATGCTATCTTACAATAGTCTGTGAGCTGGGTCCAGGTATTACACGCACTGTGCAGATCAGGAGACAAGACCACAAGTGAGGTAAAACTTAGTGAAGGTAAACCAGCCAGTAAGTAACAGAAGTCAACCTGGTTTTAGGCAGACTGGTGGCTGGAGACCCTGCTCTTTACTGCAACTCGAGTTCAATGGTCATCACAGGGCGAACGCTGGATCATCAGCATCAAAGTCCTCTTGGAACTTGGTGGAAGTATACATGAGGCCACCTAGTTCCAGATCTACTGAATCAGAGACTTTGTGGGGGTAGACAGCTGCCAACTCTTTCAGCAAGATCATCCAGCAAGTCAATCAGGGGCTTCCCTGATAACTCAGTTGGTAAAGAATCCACCTGCAATGCAGGAGACCCTGGTTTGATTCCTGGGTTGGGAAGATCCTCTGGAGAAGGGATACGCTACCCACCCAAGTATTCTTGGACTTCCTTTGTGGCTCAGCTGGTAAAGAATCCACCTGCAATGTGGGAGACCTGGGTTTGATCCCTGGGTTGAGAAGATCTCCTGGAGAAGGGAAAAGGCTACCCACTCCAGTATTCCGGCCTGGAGAATTCCATGGACTGTATGGTCCATGGGGTCACAAAGAGTCAGACAAGACTAACTAACTTTCACTTTCACTTTCATGCATTACATCCTCTAATCATCACTAGCCCCCATACAAGAGATATGATTTCTCTCTTGTACAGGAAATTGAACTCAGAGTAGTTAAGTAATTTGCTCAAAGTCAGAACCAGAATTTGATTTTGAAATTGTTCACTTCCTATGCCCTTTGTTTTCTGGCCTGGAGAATTCCATGGATTGTATAGTCCACGGGGTCAAAAAGAGTCTGACGTGACTGAGTGACGTCCACTTTACTCCATTTGACAGTCAATGCTCTATACATAACACATCCAGGTTCTTAAAAATGCAACATTCACACAACATTCAGTTGAGAAGACACAAACAAAGAAACAAAGCACCTGCACTGTGACAGCTGGTGTTCTTCTAAGCTGTGGAGGAGGAGGGTCAGAGAGCCTCACGTGGTGATGCCAACAAGAGAGTTTTCAAGAATAACTCACCAGCTAGAAGTCCAACGTTATCACTTATTCTAATGTAAACTTTCTCTTTTGTTGTTAAAATTCAGTGTCTTTGAGAAACTGTCTGGACCTCTTAAACTGGAAGACTGACTCAGTCCACAGTCATTGAGAACAAAGCCTAGAAGGTTTATCTATTTATTGGGAATTAACAAATTTTTCATTCATCTTTCACACCTGTTCTCAGTGATCATAAAAATTTAGTCTGAATCTGTATCACCAAAAACTCAGGAATTAAAAACAGATTCCTTGTCCTAGACATAGTGAGCAGAATAAAAATGAATGCATTTTCCTGAACTACTTAAAGAAATACCATTTTGGATGAAGTCAAGTTCATTATCCTTGGGGGCAGATTCTCTTTGGTGTTGATACTTCTAATATAGCTGCTGAATTATAATGATCACTGAGTTATAATTATTTTATTGTTTATGTAAAATTACAATGGATGGTTATCAGTCCCAGATACAGTAAGGTAATAACCATTAGCAGCCAATTACAATTTATAGTTGCCATAAGTGAAGAACCAGTCAAAATATATCTAGGTACACTAATTGGACCGAAAATTTAATAAGACAGTCTCATCAAGACATTAGCACCTGCCAAGCAGCTGCCTGTGGCAAGAATAAAAGTCAACCAGCAGTTCCTGTTACAATGCTTTTTGGTTACTTGTTTGCTTAAAATTTCTCAACCCAAAAATATCCCCAGGAAGGGTGAATGTATTTTACTGTTTGGCATTAATGGTGGGGAAACATGCAGAATTAGGGTTTCATGTATATGTAGATACGCTAATAATAATGCCAATTATTTTCAATTATTATCCCAAATGTAGATGGTGAGGTGGCAGCTGTGGTTAATAAAAATAGCACTTAGTGTTGAAATCAGAAGCCCTAGGTTATTTGCCGCAGACCATCTGTGTGACCTTGGGCCACTCATCACCAGCTCTGGCCTTCACTGCTTTCTACGTCAATGGCAACTCTGATGTCTCTTTTTCCTTTACAGGAGATGCATGAAGATTCATTGAGATTTTTAAGAAAAAGCTTGTGTAAAAGGTAAAATTCAGCTTACCTAAATGGTTGTAAATTACTTTTTTTCCTCTGTATTATGTTTTTAAATTATGAAAGTATGATAAGACATTTACAGGAGACTTGGACAATACAAAGTTACATATAGTTCCACTATATACCACAATTATTTTTAAATAGATAAATTAAGATTTTTAGATGGAATTTCAATATCAAACTCTCAAAAATTAATAGAATGAATATGCAAAGAAGTAGAAGGATAGAGTAGACCTGAAAAGCACCATGAACCAATTCAACACATTTAAGATTTATACAGTTTTCACACAATGGTAGAATACAAATTCTATTCAAATTCATGCAGACTGTAAACCAGGAGACACTGGAACAGAAGACACTTTTGACACAGAATTAGAAGTGGGAAAAAGTCCATTTCTTTTTCCTATGCTGCTGCTGCTAAGTCACTTCAGTCGTGTCCGACTCTGTGCGACCCCATAGACGGCAGCCCACCAGGCTCCCCCATCCCTGGGATTCTCCAGGCAGGAACACTGGAGTGGGTTGCCATTGCCTTTTCCTATAGTCAATTGTATTAGGTATGTGCTTATATAAAAAGATAATAGAAGAAAATATAAATGTACTATCATTTTCCATCTTGTCTCCATCACCAGACCTTGCACTTCGCTAAATTTCCAGAAGAGCAATAATAAAAATACATAAATCTCCAATTTAAATGGACTGTAATCTGACTGATAAGTATCTCCATGCCCCTGTCCTCTTGCAGAAAGGCTCCCAAACCATAGCTGGGTTACTCAAGAAAATAACGAAATACACTTCATCCATTCAAAAGCAATTCTTCCATTAGCACAGAGTGTGAGTCTTTTTATGCTCCTCAGATCATACACTTCTCATTTTTACCTATAGAGATTAACCTTTTCTTTTTTGGCACTATTATTATCATCGTCATCTAAAATTCTTTTTAGGAAGATCAACTGTGTAAGAGGAAAAGGTGTTTCTAATAAAGAAAGGGTTGCTCTCCTTAGGGAGCTGACAACAGGATGGAGTGTTGTTTGTATTAAAAGTGTGATTCTAGCTGAGGTTTTATTTTTTAAATACCTAGCACGCCAAATTATCATGAAGTTAAATCTACTCCCTGGTGGTCTGTTAGAAAGCTGTATTCACAAGGGCACTAAGTCAGTTACTATTAGGTAAGTTTCCACTCAGCAGAGGGTCAAATTTCTGTTTTTAATGGACTAATTAATATTTTCTCCTGGCAAGAAAGAAACATACTTCGAACTATTGGAAATTTAAAAGGAAAGCCATATCTGTTACGTTATTTAATTTAAAAGAGGATTATGACTTACCCACCCACTTTTAAAGTGATTGTATGACTGGCAATTCATTATGGTGACAAACTTATTACATAATACATTTGAATCGAGAAGTCACAACAGTCAAGATCATTTTTCCGAGAAGTAGCCATGAAGTAGACAAGTCATGGTGAGTGTTGTTTTCTGGGGAAGTCAAGCCTGAGGCTGCAAAATGAGACATGAAGGACACCAAGAAACAACAGAGATGGTGGCTTTCATTGGCCAAAGGGAAGTAATTCTGAAATAAGGAGGTGAACTTCATAATTACAAAATTATTTTTGTGCTTAACACATTGAGTCTGTTCATTCCTTTAACAAAAATAATCATTGTGGGTCTCTGACTGAGATTCTGGGTAAGAAGAATGTCACTTGAGGATCAGAGGCATTAGGAAAATGGATGTGAGCGAGGTTGGTCCTCTAAAATGTTAGCTTCTTTCAATATTCCACTGCTATTTCCGCAAATCATCTTTTACCGCCTAGATTTCTGAGATTTTCTTACCGTGTAAGGCTGACCTGGGATCTCCTTTAAAATACAGAGGCCATAAAAGTACTGATTAAGATCCTGGGATTGTAAATAGTTATACATTTAAATTTCTGATATGCCCCATACCAACACTGTGAACTTCAGTAAATTTCACTTTCACATGTCGTATCTTTTTGCCTTTTCATGTGGCTGATTCACTTTGCTGTACAGCAGAAACATTGTAAAGCAACTACACGCCAATAAAACTTTAAAAATAAAGTAATAAAAATAGGAGGAGGCAGCTGACAGCCTAGAAGTGACAATGAGGACGAGGACTTGTTGACAAGACCAGCTCTAGACCCTGAGGGACTTAGTGTTTGAAAGAATCCAACAGTTCACTGGAGAGGACCAGGAGGAATTAGCAGCCTCAGAGACAAGCAGGTCCCAGGCAAGGCAAGGAGAAAGGGCATCTGACGAGCAGGCTAATACAGAACAGCCACTGTTGAAGAAGTGAAGGTGTGCAGGGCAGAACAGAAGAGAGGGAAGCGAGGAATGGTGTCTGGGTCCAGACAAGAAGCAAGATACAAGCATTGCGGTCTGGAGGGGTCAGGGGCAGGTGGACAGAGACCTGGAGACAATACACTGAGCCTTGGCCATGAATGTCAGAAATGTGAGGCCAGGCATGGGCCTGATGCATCAGCATGTGGCTTCCCTCAACCTTGCTTTTCTTTCATATGGGGTCACATTCATTACGGTCAGTGTGCTTATCTTTCAGATAAAGAATATCTTGCTGCATATTTAATCATGAGTGCATCCTCCTAAATATGAAATCTGTGTCTTGTTTTATGCGCTGCTTCAGTAAGAACGTACCTTGGGGTCACTGTGTTTTTTCCTCTAAGGGTCTTACCCGTGAAGCATAACATTTTCTTCCAACCTCTCCCTCCCAGAGAAAAGTTGAATTGCTTTGATAACTAAGATTTAATTAAATCTTTATTCCCAGGGAAAATAATTTTATTTTTCTATCTCTAAAGGAGGTATTTCTCAAGATGTACACCTTAGACGAAAGACAAGGCTTCTAGAAAACTCATTAAAATACACATTATTCAGCCCCACCTTAGATTCACCAATTCAGAATTTCTGGCCAGGAACCTTCTACTGAATTCGTCTTTATGTTTGAGGAACAGTTTTTTTGTTTGTTTGTTTTTTAAATCCTGCCCCTCTCCCTTAGAAATAATCACAATACTTATAAGAAAAGGAGCAGGCATTTGCAGTGACACGAGATTGTCATACCAAGTGAAGTTACAGAAAGACAAATACATATGACACCACTCATATGTAGAGCCTAATTTTAAAAGATGTTACAGATGGACTTATTTATAAAACAGAGACACCGATTTTGAAAGCAAATTTAAATGTGCTTTCAATGTGGGTGGGAGGAAGGGATAAATTAGGAATTGGGGATAACACACACACTCATGTACAAAAAATGGAGAACCAATATCTATTGCACAGGGAACTCGATCCAATATTCTGCAATAACCTATATTGGAAAAGAAGCTAAAAAAGAATGAATAGATGTGTATGGGTAACTGAATCACTTTGCTGTTCACCAGAAACTAACAACACTCTAAGTCAACTCTACTCCAATAATTTTTTTTAATTTGATAGATATTTGAATGACCAATAACATGGTATAAAGTAAAAAGAAACTTTCCTGAACTGTCAATAATAAAAATTGATTATTGAATAACAAAAAGAAAAGGAGTAGAAAGAAGCCTTTGAGTTCAGGAGCTGTAACGAATGCTTCTGGGGCCCAGATCGACACACACTTAATCACTTTCCAAATTGGACAGAGCTTGCAGGCTGAGATTTTCAAAAGGACCGATATGAGAACCAACCTTATGGCCAACCTAGACAGCATATTAAAAAGCAGAGATGTTACTTTGTCAACAAAGGTC
This sequence comes from Ovis canadensis, assembly GCF_042477335.2. Taxonomy (NCBI): domain Eukaryota; kingdom Metazoa; phylum Chordata; class Mammalia; order Artiodactyla; family Bovidae; genus Ovis; species Ovis canadensis. The sequence goes on along the minus strand of NC_091270.1, from coordinate 24,466,752 downwards.
CATCTAGTCAAAGCTATGGTTTTTCCAGTAGTCATGTATGGATGTGAGAGTTGGACTGTGAAGAAATCTGAGCACCGAAGAATTGATGCTTTTGAAGTGTGGTGTTGGAGAAGACTCTTGAGAGTCCCTTGGACTGCAAGGAGATCCAACCACTGCATTCTGAAGGAGATCAGTCCTGGGTGTTCATTGGATAGACTGATGCTGAAACTCCAATACTTTGGCCACCTGATGTGAAGAGCTGACTCACTGGAAAAGACCCTGATGCTGGGAAAGATTGAAAGCAGTAGGAGAAGGTGACAACAGAGGTTGAGATAGTTGGATACCATCACCAACTTGACGGACATGGGTTTGAGTGAGCTCTGGGAGTTGGTGATGGACAGGGAGGCCTGGCATGCTGCGGTTCATGGGGTCACAGAGAGTCAGACACGACTGAGCGACTAAACTGACCAAAGTGATGTGAGAACCATCCAGTTCCAGCGCAGGATCACTAGACAAGGGAGACCTTGTATGATAGTGAGTGTGTGTGACCGAAAATAACTGTGGCCTGAGAAATTCAGAAAGTGGGGAGCTGGTTGGAGCACAACAAGAAGGAAGCATTCCCGGGGTAGGTTCTCTCAGCCGGGAACCTGGAAGCCGTGACCTCACCACAGCGTCCCCGCCGGCTCAGATGAATGGGGGGTGGGGGGGGTGAGGGGCGGGGAGCCAACTCTCCACCTGTGTCAAGGATGACAAGGAGTGAGGGCAGTGACCTCAAGATGAATTGACCTAGGAGCATGCGCACTGGGAGCTGGGCTTAGATTTTCGAAGACTCAGGGGATGATCCACTAAAGGATTCCAAGTGAGAAAGGGATCTTGTGCCACTTTCAAGTCAGGCTCTTGGGATCTTAAGCAAGCTTCAATTTAACTTGAAACAAAAATATTTGGGGAGAAGTTCTTCTGGGTTATCCCCTTAACCTAAATGAGACATCTGATACTAATTGAAAGAATGAAACAGTAATTAGTTGGGTAGAAGAAATTACTATGGTAGAATCAAAAAGAAATTTTAGAGAAAAATGTATCAAGAAAGGTCTTTAATAATGTCAAGTCCCTCTGACATGTCAAGGGCAATAAAGACCAGGGGGAAAACGCTGTTGGACACAGATATTCTACACCCTGAAGAGAACACTCTCAACAGGCCAACTAGGGAGATATGGCAAATGATCAAAGGGCAAGTTGGCACAGGAATAAAAAACTTCCTTTAAAATTATTATGATAGAAGAAAACACAGGAATGTGTTAGCAGCCTGGAGGGAATGAAATGATAAATTTGACAAAAGTAAGCCTATATTTTTCCCCCTTTCTTTCACCAAAAGAAAAATGTGGCTTGTAATTACTAAACTCCAACTTCTTGACTCATGTGCTTTCCACACTCCTCACCAAGCTCTTCTTGCCAGTTCTGTGGTGACCACTCTGTCAAGGTCATGACTGACCTCTGTGCCCCCAAATCCATCAGCCCCTTCTCTGTCCTTTGACCTCTCAGTTGCATTCCGTGCAACTGAGCACTTTGCCTTCCTCAAACACTTTTTGCACACAGCCTCCAGGAAATGCTTTTCTTCCTACCAGCTGCCTTCACAGTCTTCCTCGCGGGTGCTTCCTTCTCTCAACTACAAATTTGGCACTTGCCATGGGTACATGCCATCCGCCTCCACAAGGATTAAATCGGGTGCCACTGCAGCTGCTGACCTTCAACACCCCCTGAAGGAAGTTCAGAATAAAGAGCAGAACTGAGGCACCCTGTATTCTGGAAAATCTGGGAAGACAGGTCTTCAGAGAGTTAGATATTTTCAGGAGCCGATTTTATGAGCCTGATTTTTTACATCTCCTCTTATCTAGAAAAGCACTAAACTCCTTTAAGGTGACGTCTGCTCCTTATGACTAGCTGAAATCTACTGCAAAAAAATATGTGCTTGACTGCATGTACTGCCCTATTCACCAAAATCACATATATACTGACCTTCCCTCGCCTCTTTGGAGCAGCTTCTCAGAGCTATCTGGGATGCTCTCTCCTGGGCTACAGTCCTTGTTTTGTCCACACATTAAACTTGACTTACAACTCTCACATTGAACATTTTTTTAGTCGGCATTTCTCTGCTTCCCTGATAGCTCAGTTGGTAAAGAATCCGCCTGCAATACAGGAGACCTGGGTTCAATCCCTGGGTTGGGAAAAATCCCCTGGAGAAGGGAAAGGCTCCCACTCCAGCATTCTGGCCTGGAGAATTCCGTGGACTGTATAGTCCATGGGGCCACAAAGAGTCAGACGTGACTTTCACTTTTCTCTGCTTGGTCTCTAAATGAAAACACATCCCCAGACTTTGTGCTGGCCATTCTTTCTTCCCGATCACTTTCTAGAACTCCATACTGATAACTCACTTTCCTTCTTGATGTTTCTGCATTGGCACTATGAAAAGAGTTTCTTACAGGTGTCCAGCCTCCATCACCCAAACCTCTCAAATTTATTCTTTTCCAAGTACTATTCCCCAAGATGTAAATCGTACCAGCATCTCATAATGATTTAAGTAAAAGACCACATTCTAGGACTTTGCATTCCTCCCCCTTACTTCCTGATACCATCTTTAATGAAATCTTGTCAACCTTCCCTATCCCTCCAACAAAAAAATCCTTTATTTAATTAATGTCTTTTACTTTAATGTAAATATCATAACCTCTTTTTAGACTAATATAGTAGCCTGCTACATGCTCTCGTTTCTCAGTAGGCTCCCTACAAATAGTTAATAAATAGCAAATCTTTGCAGCACTACATTTGTGCAAGACACTATTTAGGATACTTTCATACACATGAATTCATTTTTGAAATCATAAAAACTAATAATTTCCTAAGTATGCATGTCATTCAAAGGACTTAAACACTTTGAACAATGAGTATTAGAACATAACAAAGGAAACGAAGGTTTGCTAAGTCTCAGGGAGGATTCCAACAATACCAGACTAATAGCTGAAATACAGCATGAACTCAATCATGAAGTTTTGATTTCTTTTCCAGTTATGTTGGACAAACCATGGACAGTAATGAGGTAACTAGACTACAGTCTCATGCAAGCTTGGTAGGACTATGCAGGATTATAAATCAAAGAAAAAATTGTTTTTAAATGTCTGACCATGAAATTCAGAATGAATCAACGTTGCATTCACTGCTAGTTACAATTATGTAGACATGGAGGCCTCCTAATTCCTAAACTGAGAAAGGGATTCAATGAGGCCAAATTGTTAGAAATGCTATAAACAGTGCTTTAGAGATGTAGTCTTAAGCAAGGCTGTCATTAAACTTGAATCTCTGAACCCACAGAAATATGAGAAGAGAATTCAAAAGCACTTGTAATCTTGCTGCAGTTACATTATAAGGCTTTTTCAGTGTACGCTGTCTTTTCATTCTCAAAGAGACTAGAGATTCTCAGAGGCATAAAAGATTTTAAATATTCCACCTTTGCCTTAGGATTAAATAATTTAAGTGTTTAATTATGAGTAAGGGATGAAGACTAATTTTTTTTTAATATTTAGAAACTCTATATTGGAAAAGACCCTGATGCTGGGGAAGACTGAGAGCAGAGGAAGTGAGCAACAGAAGGTTGGATAGCATCACTGACTTGATGGACATGAGTTTGAGCAAACTCAGGGAGATAGTGAAGGACAGGGAAGCCTGGCGTGCTGCAGCCCATGGGGTGGCAACGAGTCAGACACAACTGAGCGACTGAACTGAACACGTCATTCATTATACATATCCTCACCAACTGACCTAAAGGCAGGGTGATAGAGAAAGGAAGTGGCAACTACACTGAATCAGAGGTAATTAACCAAAGAGAGGGAGACCCTTGACCACAAGGAGACCAGAGAATGGTAAGCAGGCCAAACCAGCTCACGAGAAATCAGTATACCGAGAAATCTGTATACCAAGAAATCTGAATTTGATTCTACAGATTTAAGAGTCATTAAGAATTTTTAAATGTTTTGTCTTGAATATCCTGTCTTATTTACAGAGTGTTACATGCACGCGTGCTAAGTCACTTCAGTCGTGTCCGACTCTTTGTAGCCCACCAGGCTCCTCTGTCCATGGCATTCTCCAGGTAAGAATACTAGACTGGGTTGCCATGCCCTTCTGCAGTGGATCTTCACAACCCAGGGATCACACCTGTGTCTCTTATGTCTCCTGCATTGGCAGGCACATTCTTTACCACTAGTGCCAACTGGGAAGGACTAAAGTATTACAATATTAGTAATGGAGGCAACTGACAGAACTGACCATTTACTAGTATTTCCAGGGAGAACTTGTATTTGCATATGTGTTAAAAACGGACACCTGGAAGTCCAGCTTCGAATCAGCCTGACCCAGGCGCTGACTGAGAACCTCATCTTGCCCTGGGACAGTGACACATCTCCGTATACACTCAACAACTAGTGGTCATATTTCCACTGTCTCTTCACTTACAGGCCTTGTTTCCCCTAATATAATGTTGGATAACGTTTCTTTGCTTCTATCTAAATCCAACCCTGCATTTGTGTAATCTCAACTAAAAAAAAACTTTGCTCCTATATTTTCCCCATATTAGTAACTTTATATTTTTTCTACAGGAATACTCTCATCAACCTTCAAGTATCTCCCATTAAAACAAAAAAGCTTGACCTCAGTTTTCTATGATGATGATGACAAAGCCTGATTTCATTCATGCTAAGAGTTCAGTCACTCAGTCATGTCTGATTCTTTGCGACCCCATGGACTGCACTACACCAGCCTTCCCTGTCCTTCACCATCTCCTGGAGTTTGCTCAAACTCATGTCCATTGAATCAGTGATGCCATCCAACCATCTCATCCTGTCATTCCCTTCTCCTCCAGACTTTAATCTTTTGCAGCATCAGGGTCTTTTCTAATGATAGTTCTTTGCATCCAGTGGCCAAAATATTGGAGTAATACCCCTTAAAAATATGTATATGCCAGCAATCTTTATAGGTTCATGCCCCATTGACTCCCTAAAGCACTGTAATCAGACTTCATCAAAACCACCCCCACTGAAATTCGTCTTGTCAAGATCAACAGTGACCTCCATCAGGTGGGTGTCTGAAACAGTTACCCACCATTAAAGTATTTTCTACCCTTTGCTAACTTTCTGCCTGAAGCTCTGGCTTCTCCTTGTCAGTCTATGCCAATCTTCTCTTCAGATCTTTAAATATCCTAAATGTCCAAGTGTTGTAAGGTTCAGTGCTTTGCCATACTCTCTTTTGAATGCCCAGCTTCCCTGAGTCCCATATTTGAAAATATCACTTCAATACTTATTTGCTGAATGAGTGGAAAATAAGAAATTATGGTAGAGTTAATCAAAAAGTCACTTTTATATCTTGGTCACAGGTTAAAATCCTAGGAAGATACGCTAGTTTAAGAAGTTCTGGGTAGAGACTTCCTCAGTGGTCCAGCGGTTAGGACTCTGCCTTCCAAATCAGTGGAGGAGATTGGAACCCTGGTCAGGGAACTAAGATATCACATGGTGCAGAGCAACTAACCCCGTGTACACAACAAAGATTCAATGCAGCCAAAGTTAATATTTTCTTCAAAAAGAAGGAACACCACACACACACACACACAAAGAAGTTCTGGGTGATTCACTCAGAAGTTTGAAACTTAGGAGTCAAATGATCACACACATATCATCTAATTCCCAATTTTAAAATCACGTTTCTTCATGTATGAAACTGTCTATTTGACATCTCTACTTGGAAGCCTAACCAGACATCACCAACTTGTCAAGTTTAAAAATGTGCACCCGTGGTGGATTCATGTCAATGGCAAAACCAATACAGTATTGTAAAGTAAAATAAAGTAAAAATAAAAAAAAATAAAATTTTAAAAATAAAATAGAACTCTTCACTCCAATACTGAGTGTCCTTTACCATATAATATCAATAAAATAAAATCGACCTGACTCACCGACGCTCACCATTTAATCAGGCCAACTATTTAGGAAATACTGTCTCCTTTCCTTCTCTCATCCCAAATCAAGTAGTTCTATTAGCTCTACCTGCAAAACAGATGCCAAATCTGAGCACTTCTCCCAACTTCTGCAGCTTCTATCTGATCACTTCTTTCCTTGCGTGCATGTTAGGTCGTTTAGTCGCATCTGACTCATTGCAACCCTGTGGACTGTAGCCCACCTGGCTCCTCTGTCCATGGGATTCTCCAGGCAAGACCACTGGAGTGGGTTGCCCTGCCCTCCTCCAGGACTTCTTACCTAGTCTAAGGCATTTTCAATGTACTGTTGGTCAGTTTCCCTATACTCTTTCCTGGCCTTTCTACTTCACGTCTTGCCCTCAGATGGGCTGTTATTCTCACAGTCACAGAGATCTTTTAAATATGTAGACAGCATCGCACCCCTACTCAAAATCTCTCAAATCTTTGTATCACTTGCAAAACAATATCCAAAATCCTGACCAAGGCAGAGGAAACTCAACTTGCCCTGGGTTCTATCTACATTTTCATCTGTACAGTGTAACTAACTCATCCTCAGACTCATGATTTCAGCTATACTGGCTTTTTCATGGTCCCCTAAACACACAAGGGGTTTCCCTGGTGGCTAAGATGGTAAAGAATCTGCCTGCAGTGCAGAAGACATGGGTACGATCCCTAGGTCGGGAAGACTCCCTGGAGAAGGGAATGGCAACCCACTTCAGTATTCTTGCCTGGAGACTCCATGGACAGAGGAGCCTGGCAGACGATAAGCCCATGGAGTCACAAAGAGTTGGACATGGCTGATCGACTAACACACACAAACACACAAAGCTCATTTTCATCTCAAGCTGGGCACATGCGGTTTCTATTGTCTGATATTTATTTCCTCCTTCATGTCATCTCTCCAGAGAAGCATTCAGAGGATGCCATCTAAAATACTTGCCAGGGTCTCAGTATCTCTATTACCTTGCTTTATATCATATTTATTTATTCTTTATATCACTATATTTATAGTTAGCAAAATTCACTGTTATCTGTTTATTGTCCATCCTTTCCACTAGAATTCAATAGATTCATTCACAGATACTTCCCCAGTATCTAAATTAATGTTTGGCATAGAGAATATTTTCAATCAGTATTTTTGAAAGGACCATCAACACAAAATTGAGGCTTCCTACAGGTATCCTGCTAGAGCTTCAGATGGCTAGACTTAAAGATACAGCTTGGCTAGTTTTTAAATCTGAACTATTTAAGGTTACAGCTTAGAGTTAGGGCTAACAACATGGTTGATCTCTTATATAAAACTTGATGCATTTCTGATACAATGGATAAATAAGCCTGAGGCTGTTGATGTAGTACACAGATGTCTTCACCGGACACTGACCTTCTGGTTGAATATATAACATACTGGTGGGTCATGATATAGTAAATCAGTACATTTCAAGCTCTTCTGAGTCTATTCCACATGCAGAAACATATTTTATGGCACAAGAAAATGTATGCATGACGTTGCATAAAAACACATCATCGAAATGCAAGTTTACCAAACACTGATTCTATGTGTAATGTATGTCTGGCTTTTCTACTGTATTGTAGCCTATTCTACTTTAGTTTTGGTTTCATTACTTCTCATTTTTAAAATGTTCTCTTAATATATTAACTTTATAACACATAAACGTTTCTCAAACCATAGTTTACAAAGGACTGTAGGTTACAATAGAGTTTTGAAAAGAGGAAACAAGAACAAGTAAATTTCATTTTGAATCGAAAGAAAACACTCTAAAGATCTCTACACCTTCACTATCCTTAATCTTTTAAGTAAATAATAAATAAACACGATGCCTCGTATGCTTGTGGTTATGTCAGTCTTTCAGCTACATATTTTGTTTGATGGATCTAAACACAAATCCAGGTCAAGGAATCAAAGAATCCAACATATTCTTTTTTTTTTTTTTTTACTTACTACATTCAGTTTAATCACCTCTAAGTTATGTAAAAATGCTTTATATCCTCTACTTCCTACTTAGGTTCCTAAGAAATGATGCAATGGAAGAGATGTTTTGAAAGCTATATGTGCTTGAGGGCAAGGACTAACTGTGGGCTTGACAACTGGATAAAGGCTCTGCGGGTTTATTTGGAAGCCAGAGGGGAAAGCATTTTCCACAAACATCTATGCTTCGTTCTAGGAAATGTCAAAGTGAACACAGGAGGCCTTGAAAATTAAAAGTCAAAACAAACATCATCTGAATTTGCCTGGAGTATCTATTGAAAAATAAAAACAATGAAAACGATCACTCAAAATTCTAAAAGCATATATATCACCACATACGTAGAAAGTAGAGAGTCACTTGAGATACAGAAAAAAAAAATTTTTTTTAAATCATCTGTGGGAGAAAGGCTTGAGTGACAGAGGAAAGCTGTAATTCTTTTTAAACTAAATGCATTGTATGTTTATAAAGGCTACCCTGGTAGCTCAAATGGTAAAGAATTGCCTGCAATGTGGGAAATCCAGGATTGGGAAGTTTCCCTGGAGGAGGGAATGGCAACCCACTCCAGTATTCTTGCCTGGAGAATCCCATGGACAGAGGAGCCCGGTGGGTTATGGTCCATGAGGTCTCAAAGAGTTGGACACTACTGAGTGAATCAAGTGAATCCCAGAATCAAGATTGCTGGGAGAAATATCAATAACCTCAGATATGCAGGTGACACCACCTTTATGACAGAAAGTGAAGAGGAACTAAAAAGCCTCTTGATGAAAGTGAAAGAGGAGAGTGAAAAAGTTGGCTTAAAGCTCAACATTCAGAAAACAAAGATCATGGCATCCGGTCCCATCACTTCATGGGAAATAGATGGAGAAACAGTGGAAACAGTGTCAGACTTTATTTTGGGGGGCTCCAAAATCACTGCAGATGGTGACTGCAGCCATGAAATTAAAAGACGCTTACTCCTGGGAAGAAAAGTTATGACTAACCTACGTAGCATATTCAAAAGCAGAGGCATTACTTTGCTGACTAAGGTCCGTCCAGTCAAGGCTATGGTTTTTCCAGTGGCATGTATGGATGTGAGAGTTGGACTGTGAAGAAGGCTGAGCACCGAAGAATTGATGCTTTTGAACTGTGGTGTTGGAGAAGACTCTTGAAAGTCCCTTGGACTGCAAGGAGATCCAACCAGTCCATTCTAAAGGAGATCAACCCTGGGATTTCTTTGGAAGGAATGACGCTAAAGCTGAAATTCCAGTACTTTGGCCACCTCATGTGAAGAGTTGACTCATTGGAAAAGACTCTGATGCTGGGAGGGATTGGGGGACGACAGAGGATGAGATGGCTGGATGGCATCACTGACTCGAAGGATGTGAGTCTGAGTGAACTCTGGGAGTTGGTGATGGGCAGGGAGGCCTGGCATGCTGCGATTCATGGGGGCACAAAGAGTCAGACACGACTGAGTGACTGAACTGAACTGAGTGACTAACTTTGTAACTTTCATTATTGCGTGTGACTAACTTTGTGCAGGAGAAGGCAATGGCACCCCACTCCAGTACTCTTGCCTAGGAAATCCCATGGATGGAGGAGCCTGGTAGGCTACAGTCCATGGGATCGCGAAGAGTTGGACACGACTGAGAGACTTCATTTTCACACATTGGAGAAGGAAATGGCAACCCACTCCAGTGTTCTTGCCTGGAGAATCCCAGGGACGGGGGAGCCTGGTGGGCTGCCATCCATGGGGTCGCACAGGGTCAGACACAACTGAAGCGACTTAGCAGCAGCAGCAACTTTGTGCATACATGCTCAATCGTGTTCACTCTTTGTAACCCCATGAGCTGTAGCCTCCTAGGCTCTTTTGTCCATGAAATCTGCCATGCAAGAATACTAGAGTGGGTTGCCATTTCTTCCTCCAGGGGATCGTTTATTATTTTATGTTTATAGATTCAGAAAGACTATTAACCCAGGGAAAATAAATCATTTTGAAGGGCTACATATCTTCATCTCTGAAAGTGGAATTTGCTCAGTCATGTCCAACTCTTTGTGACCCCATGGGCTATATAGTCCATAGAATTCTCCAGGCCAGAATACTGGAGTGGGTAGCCTTTCCCTTCTCCAGGGACTCTTCCCAACCCAGAGACTGAACCCAGGTCTCCTGCGTTGTAAGCGGATTCATCATCAGCAAAGCCACAAGGGAAGCCCATAAGGATCTCTAAGAGAAATTTAAATTGGATGGTCTTGTTAACTACAAACTGGTGCTTGTAAAGACCACTGTCAGTGACTGAACAACAAGGGCATTTGCCATCTGCATCTGAAGAGACTGAACCCTATGTTGCAGCTGTTGACCGTCAATAGCTGCTGAGGGAGCACAGGGTGGAGTGAGGCACTCTGTGCTCCAGGATCTGGTGGGACAGGTCTCTAGATAGTTATATTCAAGAACTGATTTCATGATCCCAATGCCTGCTATTGTCCTTCTTCCCAGGATTCTCCATGTCATATGCAGGCCACAAAAATGTCACAACTGAAAGAGATCTTAGGGGTCCAAGCTTTGTTTTAGAGATGAAAAGACAGGCCTGCAAGGATTTGACTTGTCCAGATTTGCTCACCTAGTTAGGTCACAGCCAGAACTTGTACCCAGGGACACAGATTTCCAACTGGCCCAGTGCTTTTCCAGTGCACCTTAAACTCTAATCACTGGCAGCAGCCCAGTTCAGTTCAGTTCAGTCATTCAGTCATGTCTGACTCTTTGAGACCCCATGGACTGCAATACACCAGGCTTCCCTGTCCATCACCAACTCCTGGAGTTTACTCAAACTCATGTCCATTAAGTCAGTGATGCCATCCAACCATCTTATCCTCTGTCATCCCCTTCTCCTCCTGCCTTCCATCTTTTCCAGCATCAGGGTCTTTTCCAATGAATCAGTTCGTATCAGGTGGCCAAAGTATTGCAGTTTCAGCTTCAGCATCAGTCCTTCCAATGAATATTCAGGACTGATTTCCTTTAGGATGGACTGGTTGGATCTCCTTGCAGTCCAAGGGACTCTCAAGAACCTTCTGCAACACCACAGTTCAAAAGCATTAATTCTACAGCACTCAGCTTTTTTTATAGCCAACTCTCACATCCATACATGCCACTGGAAAAACCATAGCCTTGACTAGATGGACCTTTGTTGGCAAAGTAACGTCTCTACTTTTTAATATGCTGTCTAGATTGGTTATAACTTTTCTGAAGGAGTAAGCATCTTTTTATTTCATGGCTGCAGTTACCATCTGCAGTGATTTTGGAGCCCCCCATAAATAAAGCCTGCCACTGTTTCCACTGTTTCCCCATCTATTTGCCATGAAATGATGGGACCAGATGCCATGATCTTTGTTTCTGAATGTTGAGCTTTAAGCCAACTTCTTCACTCTCCTCTTTCACTTTCATCAAGACGCTCTTTAGTTCTTCTTCACTTTCTGCCATAAGGGTGATGTCCCACGGTTAAATAAAATATTAACCTACTGAACTACTTAAAAAAAAATTTCATGGCTACCAAGTGGCAGACAGTTAACATTCAAACTCAGAGTCACTATCTTCCATTATCTAATGCAAATAGTGGGACTATCACATGCTCTCTCATACTCTGTGTTCATTTTAATGAGGTATCTTACGATGAGAATACTTAGCTGTCATTTATGTTTTTCATCCTGATGGCAAATAGTAGAGCATGTGCTATCATCAGAGCAAATAAACTATTATAAACTTCAAGCAAAAAAGAAGAGTTTTCTGCTTAAGAGTGAATAACTTTGCTCAATAAGGTCTAAATTTGTCCCTAGATCAGTGATACTTGTTACTGTCCCCCAGGCTGAGGATGTGACATTTAGCAGATGCAGTCAAATCATTATTTGAAACACTTTTTATTATGTTTTTCAGTTGAGTTGTTGCTCTTTTCTGTTAAATCATTCTCAAGATAGAGTTTTAGACATATTTATTTTAGAGGGATTTGACTGTTTTATATACATTTTATCTTTTTCATTTCACATTAAGACGACAGCCTACTAATGCTGTATATTTGATTGACTAAAAACATGTGCCATATGGAGTAATTGACAGCCAGTGTTTGTGACAACTGATTAGCAACCTCACTTCAATTGATGTAGAATATACATTAATTCCCTTCAGGCTCTTAACAGCCAAATAAAAGGAAGAAGGAAGGCATTTAACAAATGAGCAAAAGTTGTGAAATTCATTCCTCTCAAAACAGGGGGAAAAAGTCACATGTGATAGCAAAAATTACCATTAAAATTTCTCCTAGGGGAAAAAATATATTTTGTTTTCTCTATTTAAATAAATCCCAATCTCCCAGATCGTACATGATATGAAAATTTCATCCACTCAGAGAGCATTCATTTCACATCTCATCTGTTCTGTGAATGAGATGAGAAAATCATTCGCAATTTTTTTCCTTAACAGCATAAAGAATCTGTGGTGAATCGCACACTCACAAACCAGTATGACCCAGTCTGTCATTTTCCGGGTATGACTCATCGCAGTTAGCTCTCTGCTTGTAGACGCACACCCACACTGCACCCCAAGTATGCCATTCTCTCTATCTTTACTTTAATCAGTCATGGTAGTTCAGGCAGTCTTCAAAATCCGAAAGCCAGAAACTTGAGCAAAGAAGAAAAACTAAGTTAAAAAAAAAAAATCCTGTTAATCAAATTCAAGACTATACAAGCTCTTGGAGGCATTCTTTACTTTCAAAGGCTGCATTTAAAAACCACTTTTCCCACAGTTAGCAGTAAGAATTCCATCCTAAAATACTACCATAAAATTTATTTAATTTTCCACTACAGGGAGGGAGAGTTTGATCTCTTATTAAACATTTTATGGAAAAGTCTAAAAGTGCTTTCAATTATTTATCGAGTTGAAATCTAGGCATTGGAAACTCCTGGCATTCCCCCCTCCACCCCGAAACACACTCACAGTACCATCAGCCCACTGAGTACCATTAGGTCATAAAGCACTGCTCCAGCAACACTTCTGGTACAGCTGCCGGTGCTCATGCAATTTTTACGACAGTTATAAAGTCATTTATTACATTTTCTTTACGATGCTAATGCATTGCGGTCTGTTACTTTATTGTTCCCACTGTGATAAAGACTGATATGTATGATATTGTGAGGGGAAATAAGATACCTATGTCTATCCATCCATTTTTCTAGATAAATGACTTCATAACAAAGCCTGTTGCATTAAAAATTTTTTGGAGAAACTTAAAAGGTCCATAAAAATATTAACAAGGGATATCAAAAGGAAAATATTTTGCAGGATATTTTTTGTCATTTTTGTTCACTGTTCCCCATGGAGTTGTTTTAAGTTTTACCTTGTTGAAATACACTAAGGAGGATGTGAACACCTTTTGGGGCTTTTGTTTCCTCCCCTTAATTACAATATCATCGTCATGGTAGAACATAATTTGTAATTCACTAGGAGGAATGATGCGGAGAAGACAATGGCACCCCACTCCAGTACTATTGCCTGGAAAATCCCATGGACAGAGGAGCCTGGTAGGCTGCAGTTCATGAGGTCCCTAAGAGTTGGACACGACTGAGTGACTTCACTTTTCACTTTTTTCTACCCAAAGATGCCTATAACTGATAATTACATTTTGATCAAATTGTCTAAACTGAACTATTTCTATTATATGATTGTACATAAAGAGAATGTGATTTTTCTATTGAGGAAAAAAAAATCAATTATGTTTAATTAAGTGCTACTTTGTGTCAAAGCTGATGCAGCAGGTGACACACCTACAGCGCAGTAACTCTGAGGGGAAATTTGATCCCAGACTGGGGTCCTTCCGTGAGGCTGCTACCACGGCTTCTCCACGCTCTTTCCCTTTCTCTTTTACCAATTAAAAAAAGTTTCAAGAACAAGAAGATTTCCAAGGGCAGCAATCATTTGTTTAACCAGGTCTTGAAGTGTGACAGTCTATTCCTGATTGTGTATTGCATTCGGTCTTCCCCCAGAGCAGTCAGAGTGAAAAGACAGACAGGATTTAAAGAAAAGCCTAGCAATGTGTTTTGTTCAAATGAGCCTGAATTCTATTCCAGTCTCCATCTTTATCTTTCTAGTCTACTATCACTATGACTTGTAACACTGCTCCAGCAATGAGCTAGTAACAGTTTTAACCCTGGATCTCAGTATTATTAGAATACTAAGATGACTTACTATTGATACTGAATTAGGAGCTGGATGGGCTATAAAAATGGTTTTCTTCATTTAACTGAGAACTAGGAAAGTTCATCTCAAGGGGTTTTTATGGAGCTGCCCGCCACATACGTCATTTCTTCTCAACCTGTTTTTAGTCTCAGTGCAAGCATCAGGACGGAAAAGAGACCATTCTCTTGAAGAGCAGGCTTCCTCACAGAGAGGAAGAGTGGAGTCATAGGGGATAGGGCACTTTTCTTACGTCGGCCATGTGCAGACGCAGCCCAGTGGGTGCCGCTCCTGGGTCTTGGATCACAATTTGATCATAATCGGAAAATTAAGACTCCTGGCCCTACATGTTTATCTAAAAATGAAATCGGTACTCTAAATTTCGTATTTTAAAATTCTACTCAAGAAGTTCAAATTGGGATAAATTAAATATGATAGAAAAGTTTCATATGTACTCTAATTGGAGAAAGCACATTAGATAAAATACTTTTTTAAAAAAAGCTTTCTTTAAAAGCTTAAATCTGGGCTATTAAACACATCCCAAATGTTTCTAAAGTCAATGTCCACTATGTTGTTATGCGTTACTAAGAAAACTGCATTAACTTAGAGGATAAGTTTATTATACCATGAATAATACATCTTAAATAAAATGCTGATCTTAGGAAATGAGACCACCAGGAGCATATTTCCATGTTCCATCTGTTAACTACAGTTACTTTCAGAGAAACTCTGTAACAGTGTGTCTAAACTTAATGAGAATTTACCACATAAAGTCTGTAAATTATGTGCTTAATATTTAAGTCTCTGAGAAGCAGTAGTGATAAAGTGATCAGAATTCTTTACCAGTGTGTTTTAGTATGCTGAGCTATGCTTAGTCACTCAGTCATGTCTGACTCTTTTGCAACCCCACGGACTTCAGCCCACCAGGTTCCTCTGTCCATGGAATTCTCCAGGCAAGAATACTGGCATGGGTTGCCATGATCTCCTCCAGGGGATCTTCCTGACCCAGAGATTGAAACCAGGTCTTCCACATTGCAGGCAGATTTTTTACCATCTGAGCCACCTGGAAGCCCCTTATTTAGCATGACTGAGTACTTTTCATCTTATCAGTACATATTTATTTTTATCAGTATATAGTCAACTATAAAGTGATATTTATCATTTTTATATGTAAATAATGTTTTCTGAAGCAGAAAACCGAAGAAAACAATGATAGGCTTTTCTCAGCCTGGCATGATATTTTCTAAATCAAAGTATGTATTTTACATAGTATTTGAACCATACCAATGATTGCCAGCCTTCTTAAATGCATGGAAAATGAGTTAATTTTTTGCCTCTACTTATGTGGAGAAATTATACATGATTACCAAAATAAATGACAAAAAAATACATCAAAGCACTTTGAATAGGGTGATGATAACTGTAAAATGAACACTTCATTGCCCATAAAATGTAATAACTATCACTATTCTAATCAGAAAAGGTGATTAATTTCACCAAGCACACTACACTGTTTCTATAGAAGGGCAAAATTAACTATGTATTAATAAAAAGCATCCTTATAGCCCACACTGGGAGCTATTGATTTCCTCTGTCAGTACAGAAGTTCAACCCCCTAACATCAGAACAGAGATTCAAGCCCATAAGTGTCCACCCTGAGACTCCCACCCAGACCCGGGGACTCATATCATTTCCCTCTGGATGATGATGGATTTATTTAGTCACAGTATTATCAGAATTTATACTTAGATATCTGCTGTCACTTCTTTATTGTCTGTCTTCTACTCTAAAGTATAATTTCCCCTTGCTAAGTCACTTCAGTCGTGTCCGACTCTGTGCGACCCCATAGATGGCAGCCCACCAGGCTCCCCCGTCCCTGGGATTCTCCAGGCAAGAACACTGGAGTGGGTTGCCATTTCCTTCTCCAATGCAGGAAAGTGAAAAGTGAAGTCGCTCAGTCGTGTCTGATTCCTAGCGACCTCATGGACTGCAGCCTACTAGGCTCCTCCATCCATGGGATTTTCCAGGCAAGAGTACTGGAGTGGGTTGCCATTGCCTTCTCTGTAATTTCCCCTTAGGAAGGAGTTATGTCTGATTTGGTCTGTTACAACCCCACTGCCTGCCGGGCATAGAGTTCCCAGCTAATGCTTGAAGGAATTGAAGGAATGAATCAAGGGACATTGATGATAACTAAGTTTAAAAATACAGGCCCTAGGACTTACTGTGAAATATTTAATATTTTCAAAAGTCTCGTAATGGATATTACTAAGTAAAATTTGATATCCATTTTATTAGCACTTTGAAGGGAGAAGGAAATGGCAGTCCACTCCAGCGTTCTTGCCTAGAGAATCCCATGGACAGAGGAGCCAGGTGGGCCGCTATCCGTAGGGTTGCCCAGAGTCGGACACAACTGAATCGACTTAGCAGCAGCAGCAGTACTGTGAAGGCTATTCGGTTAGTGCACATGTGGATTTCTTTGTGTGTCACATAAATATGTGTAGAATATACAACATGTGAATTGGGAAATGTCACCGAATGACAAACGAACTTGATTCTAAGTGAAAAGATCCGCTTTGTATAGGGCTTCTCTCCTAGCTCAGTTGGGAAAGAATCCACCTGCAATGCAGGAGACATGGGTTCGATTCCTGGGTCCAGAAGATCCCCTGGAGAAGGAAATGGCAACCCACTCCACTGTTCTGGCCCGGAAAGCCCCGTGGACAGAGGAGCCTGGTGGGCTACAGTCCATGGGGTCACAGGAGTCGGACACGACTTAGCAACTAAACCACTATTATAGAATACTATCAAGGATCAAAAGTACTGCAAATATCACAAATACTAGCTATAGCGTATTTGACATTTTCTGCTACATAAAGTAATGTAGGGTTTTTTTTCCTCAAAAATTCAATACATGTTTCATTGTACTCTACAGATTTTCTTTTTTTTGGACTATTAAACTCAAGGGAATGAAAATTCATATTTCATGGTGGTCTATTTAGATAGTAGAGACTTGCAAAATGCAATTCTTTCACTAAATCCATTAGTGAAGTGGAAACTGCTCATTGTTTGGGTCAGAACACATTAAAATGTGTCAACGCTTAAAAGTAGCAACGTCTCAGCCTTAAGAGAGATGACACGAAAAGCCAGACAAACAGACTATGGATCATGAGAAAACACCCTACAGACAAGAATGAAAGTAAATGCTGGTGAGGAGGGACGTTAGGGAGTGTCTAGGTCCAGTTTATTGCCTCCTGTTAAAATGAACTTAACCTGATTCAATACTGTAAAATACATTTGGCTCTTAACACACACATAATCAACTTTGTACATGATTCACATACGCTTGTGAAAAGCAGGTCAAAGATGCCTCTGGAAACACATGGAAGGGTAAAATACAGTTAATGGGTTTTCCTACAGTCCAAGAGACTGAGGGAAATTAAACAATGGTAAAATGTGACTGCATCTCAAGATGTTGAGGAATCGAGTCAGGCTTACCACAGACTGCCCACCTGCTCTGAACGACATTAGATTTTTAAGCTGTGCTTTTATAAACTGGATCATATGTCACATTTCTCCATATGCTTCTTAGCAGGCATAAAGAGATCTTAGCACTTTTTTAGACAGACTGAGCCCTGTGATATGATTCATTATCATGTATAAGCCCTGGGTTATTACCACATCTTCTCCATTTGGAAAATGGTGCTCACACACTTGATATAAGGTGATAGATTAGAATTAGATGTGTGCAGTTAACCAAACTATAGGCTTAAAATACTCTAAGTGTTTCCAGGATCATAAATAGATGAGAATTACTGAGGATTAAATCCCCTGTATGAAACTAATTCAGGAAGCAGATGGCCCTTCAGTTTCTTTATTGCAAATAAAATACTTGCTAAGTTTGGTAAAACAAAAGAGGACAGCTGTCTTATCAGTATGCATTTTGATAAGGACACCTAATCAGGCCCTAAGCAATGTGACATGTTTTACCAAAAAAATCCTCACATTTGTCATCATTGAACCTAATGTGAGCCTATGATAAGGCCCTGAATTCTGGGGTTCCAGGAATGACTCACTGCAGAAAAGTGTAAGCCACAGGGTAGTTTCAGGAATACTAGGATCCGTTCTGACTCTAATGAAAGGAGGTGTTAGAGCACAATGGCAGAATAAAAATTATAATGAACTGCTATGTGCCTTGAGAAAATGTAAACCATCATTTGTCTCCTGAAACTTTGACCCAATCATGGTTAGATTATTTCTGGAAATACAAAAAGCTAGGTAGTGCTCTGTCTAACCTGGCAAAATTAGATTCATTCTATAATTCATAGTCTCCTAAATATAACATTTCCCTACTCCAGTGGCACTTTTGGACACAACTCTCATTACAGATTTATCATGTTGTAGTGATTAATTGTTTGAATACAATTCTCCCCCATAGGACAGAGAGATCTCTGAAAGCATGAGCCATATTATCTCTCTCTGTTTTTACACCAGCACACTGCATAGGGCTAGCTGTTTAATTATCAATTAATTGTTAATGAATTATTAATCTAACAAATGAGTAACATAGAATATAATAGTAGGTCTATGATTAAAATAGATGAACAAAAGATAACCACAGCAAGAACAGGACAAAGAAAAAAAGCCCATTTATGGTATTTTATTTGGGGATGATACAGTCGATAGGGGCTGCTCCGTAAACGGTCAAACATATGCTAATAATAACTACATCAGGGATCATAAACCCAAATGATGATTTAGAGGAAGTATGAATTTATAGAGACGGTATCACACTGCTTATTTTCCTATCAAGAATATTAAGAAAAAAGAAAGTAAAGTCACTCAGTCGTGTCCAACTCTGTGACCCCATGGACTGTAGCCTACTGGGTCCTCCGTCCATGGGATTCTTGAGGCAACAGTAGGAATGGGTTGCTATTTCCTTCTCCAGGGGATCTTCCTGACCTAGGGATCGAACCTGGGTCTGCTGCATTGTAGGCAGACGCTTTACTGTCTGAGACACCAGGGAAGTCACAAGAATATTCCTTTCCTAAAATTATTTCCAAAGTATTGTATGTGCTGGTGTTCAAGTCTGAATCTGTATGCTACACAGAAAAGGTAAAACCTTTGAAAATGAGATGCAGCTGTTTCCAGGGAATGGCTCAAGCTGTAGTAAGAACTTCTGAGTGGGAAGATGCATAAGGAGCAATTACAGACTTGCAAACAGCTTAAGGACATGGCAGGGAAAGAAAAATCAAGCTAATATACAGGATGCTAGCTGAACAAAGAAAGCATACAAGCAAAACGTGTATTCTGTTCTTCCTATATAAAGAAAAACCACCTGATGTACCAAGATAATTACATCCAGACTCATCATACACAGACCTCTTGGGAAATTGCTACATAATCTTTAATAAAGGGATAATTTCAAGTAAAAGGATATTTTTAGATTGTATCTAAATAATATCTAATAAGTATTTTATATATAGGGGAAATAGTGTACTAAAAAGGAGAGACATAACTTTGCAACAAAGGTCTGTACAGTCAAAGCCATGGTTTTTCCAGTAGTCATGTATGGATGTGAGAGTTGGACCATAAAAAAGGGTGAGAACGAAAGAACTGATGCTTTCAAATTGTGGTGTTGAAGAAGACTCTTGAGAGCCCCTTGGACTGAAAGGATATCAAACCAGTTAATCCTAAAGGAAATCCACCCTGAATATTCACTGAAGGACTGAGGCTGAAGCTCCAATATTTTGACCAGCTGATGCAAAGTCACTGGGAAAGCCCCTGATGCTGGGAAGGACTGAGGCAGTAGGAGAAGATGGCAAAAGAGAATGAGATGGTTGGATGGCATCACTGACTCAATGGAAACAAGTTTGAGCAAACCCTGGGAGATGGTGAAAGACACGGAAGCCTGGGGTGCTGCAGTCCATGGTGTTGCAAACAGTCGGACGCGACTTAGCCAAGGAAAAGCAAACAACAGATGAAAAAAACCTACTTAAATTATTTGAACTATATATGAAACATATTGAAGAGTACATTACAATATGTTCAACAGAAAGCAATCTTAAGGTTAAAGAAGAAAGATGGGGAGGAGAGATTAATCAGGAGTTTAGGACTGACATATTCACACTACTATAAATAAAATAATCAACAAGGACTACTATATAGCACAAGGAACTTGATTCCATACTCTATAATCACCTATGTGGGAAAATAATCTGAAAAAGAATAGATATATGTATATGTATAACTGAATCACTTTGCTGTGCATCTGAAATGAACACAACATTGTAAATCAACTTTACTTCAATGCAAACAATTTTTTTAAATGACAGTGAACAGTGTTTTATTTAGGAGTATTATTTTATAATATTAAAATATGTATGAAAATGTATTCACTATGATACATCAAATGTTTTTAAAAATGTTTTTATATCCTAAAATTTCTAATGCTTACTATTTACTAATTTTTTAAAAACTCAAGTGATGTATTTTTTTATGAAAACAGACTTTTCAAAGGGAAATATGCCACTCAGCCCCTCCACCCACTCTTAGATACACATTCCATGGCTTGGCTTTGCACCAGGATGGCACCTAAGTTGGGCCCACGGAGTGTCTGACACCCTGACGACTTCATGACTCCCATCAGCCCCACCCTCCTTTAGACTCCCATGAGCCTCCTGGTCAGTCACTTTCTCACACTTTCTCATTCATTCCTTGTGTGGGATCTTTGAACAACCTTCCTTTATAACATGCAACCTCCCACATCCCGTCCCTATATTCATATTTCAGTTCAAGTTTTACTTCCTCATGGAACCATTCCTAACCCCAGAGGTTTTCACTGTAATTTAAAAAATTTTTATTGAAGTATATAGTTAAATTAAAATATCATTTCAGTTTCAGGTGTACAACATAGTGGGTTGATACTTAGAGATTCAGTTCAGTCGCTTAGTCATGTCCAACTCTTTGTGACCCCAAGGACTGCAGCACGCCAGGCCTCCCTGTCCATCACCAACTCCCAGAGCATACTCAAACTCATGTCCATTGAGTCAGTGATGCCATCCAGCCATCTCATCCTCTCTTGTCCCCTCTCCTCCTGCCAAGTTATAAAATATTGGCCATATACCCTGGATTGTACATCATAACTCTGTAGCTTGTTTTATAACTGGTAGTTTGTAGCTCTTTAATTTATGTAATTATACAACCTGGTTTTTTCCTTCACAGCACTTGCCTTTATCTATAAAGATGCTTGTCTCTGTGACTGTCATGTTAAATATGTCTCATGTCTCATGCATAAGAGCCAGGCACCTGCCCATCCTATGTGTTCACATGACTAATTGGAATTTAAGAGTTTCTGAAGCATTTTAGGTGTCCCTTAAATATCTATTGGTGAATGAAGGATTGAGTCAGCTATTACAATGCACATGTAGTCTGAGACTTGCTAATTTTTTTAGCTGCTAAGGAGATATTTTTGTGATTAATTGGAAGAAGTGTGAGATGAGTAGAAATCTGAAAACAAAGGCTCAAGTCAAGAAATGAAGAGGAGTGGATAGCATATCAGGAACTGGAGACACTGTTAACCACTAGCTGTAAGATTTCTTTCAGAAAACTTCTACATAGAATGCAGAACAGGAGAGAAAATAAAGTATCATGCAAAATAAGAGGTAGGAAAAAAGGTGGGGAAAAAAAATCCAAGAAATTAATGGATGAAATAAATGAACTTTCAGAATTCAGCAAAGCATGGGAGAGATGAATCATGTTTGGATTTTCTTAATACTTTTTTAAAAAACATGTCCCTCTTTTTCTCTTTCAGACCCTACCTCTAGTTGCCAGGCTGGATGAAATATTTAAGTATGCTGGGAGAGCCTCACTACAAATGATAGACACATATATAAAAAGTAAAGTCACTCAGTCATGTCTGACTGTTTGCAACCCCTTGGACTGCAGCCCACCAGGCTCCTCAGTCCATGGATTCTCCAGGCAAGAATACTGGAGTGGGTTGCCATTTCCTTCTCCAGGGGATTTTCCCAACCCAGGGATCAAACCCGGGTCTCCCGCATTGGAAGCAGATGCTTTAACCTCTGAGCCACCAGGGAAGCCACATAAACTTCCCTTGAAAAACAGACTTATTCTTTATTTTTTCCCCACTATTTCACTCTTTTCCTCTTTTCATCTAAGCGTTTTACAGCTAACCTACTTAGAGCTGTTAATTTAAATTTGCTTTCAAAGTGGTTCCATTATTTTGTGGTGGAAAAGCAACCTGTTAATTAACAGAACTGCCTTCCTCGCCCCTTCTTTTCACAGATTTGTTAATGGAATTAGGTGGTTTACAGTAGCTCACCTGATAAAATAATGTCATGCACATAATGACTCACTTTGAGGGGAGCAGCCAAGGTGTGAATATCAAAGACAGCTCGTAATAAAGGCGAGTGATCTGAGTGGGAGTTTAAGACATAAACTCTTACACATCAGGGGTCAGGAGAAAGTCAGCCTATAGCACAGCAGGAAAAAAAAGTGAGTTTCTGGGTGAAGTGTTCTCAGTTACTTGCCTATATATAGTTGATACATTTAAAATATTCTATTTACAGTTGCCCTTAAAAGTGTCTGGAACCTATTTAATTTTCCCTGAATGCTGAGTACAAGGTGTAAAGGCCAGGCCTATATAAAAAACTTTTCCAGAAAATACTACCCAAGATAGAATGAAAAGTTTTACCCTTCTTTTGTTCCATGTTATTAGGTGAATACCTTCCATTGTCATCCATTCCCCATAGCAGGAGAGGATATTGTATCTTCATGGTCTTCCTGAGAAAATGGAGGAAAATGTGAAAATAAAAGGACAGAGGCAGCCTGGATGGGAATCGGGAGAATGGACACATTTATATATATGGCTGTGCACTTGAAATCATCACAACATGGATAATCAGCTATGCATTCAGTAGCTCAGTCCGAATTCCTGCAGCCCTATGGACTGCAGCCCACCAGGCTCCTCTGTCGATGGTATTCCACAGGCAAGAGTATTGGAGTGGTTTGCCATGCTCTCCTCCAGGGAATCTTTCCAACTCAGGGATCAAATCTGTGTCTCCTGTGTCCCCTGCATTGGCAGGTGGATTCTTTACCACTCGCACGACTCACTGAGTTTAGGCTTCAGTGAATTAACATACAGAAAGACTTGGCACAGAACCCAGTGTATAATATTTCAGTTATCTGTTGGCCATGATCTTGACCCTTAAGGTGAGTTTGTGTGTTTTAATACTGTCATGTGTACAAACTCCTTGACTTCTACAAAAATATAATTTTTTTGTATTTTTTACAATTTTTTCATTTCCATATGAGGTCTAGTCAATTCTCATTATTTGTGGATTCAATATTTGCAAATTTGCTAACCTGTAGAAATTTCTAACCCCTCAGGTTAATACTAGCCTTCACAGTCATTTATAGAGGTGACAAGTTGAAGTTGATGGACACACATTCCCAGCTCAGATCAAACCAGGTGATGTTCTGTTTTCTTTCAGCTTTCATACTACATACAATCCCCTTTTTGCAGGGACATTTCTTAATGTCACATGTTGCACATATATGCAATTTTTGTTAGTAGTTCCACCATGTAGAATGGCCTCCAAACAGAGGGCTGAAGCACCACCTAAGGTTTCTCATAAGAAGCCTGTGATGCACCTCCCAGAAAAATTACCCTGTTAGATAAGCCTTGTTAAGGCTGAGTTAAAATGTTGTTTGTAAATTCTAGCAAACAGAATCCAACAACATATTAAAAAAAAAAATCATACATCATGACCAAGCAGGTTTTATCCCAGGGATGCAAGGGTTCTTCAGTATTCACAAATCCATCAATGTGATACACCACATTGACAAACTGGAAGATAAAAGCCATATGATTATTTCAATAGATGCATAGAAAGCCTTTGACAAAATTCAACATACATTTATGATTTAAAAAAAACCTCCAGAGGGCAGGCATAGAAGGAACATACCTCAACATAATAAAAGCCATATACAATAAAGCCACAGCAAACATTATCCTCAATGGTGAAAAATTGAAAGCATTTCCCCTAAAGTCAGGAGGAACAAGACAAGGGTGCACACTCTCACCACTGCTATTCAACACAGTTTTGGAAGTTTTAGCCATAGCAATCAGAGAAGAAAAATAAATAAAAGAAATCTAGACTGGAAAAGAAGAAGTAAAACTCTCACTGCAGATGACATGATCCTCTACCTGGAAAATGTTAAAGACTCCACCAGAAAATTACTAGAGCTAATCAATGAATATAGTAAACTTGCAGGATATAAAATTAATACACAGAAATCTCTTGCATTCCTAGACACTTAACAATGAGAAAACAGAAAGAGAAATTAAGGAAACAATTCCATTCACCATTGAAAAGAAAAGAATAAAATACTTAGGAATAAATCTACCTATAAAACAAAAGACCTATATAATAAAAACTATAAAACACTGATGAAAGAAACCAAAGATGACACAAATAGATGGAGAAATATACCATGTTCATGGATCAGAAGAATCAATATAGTGAAAATGAGTATACTACCCAAAGCAATCTATAGATTCAATGCACTCCCTATCAAGGTACCAACAGTATTTTTCAGAGAACTAGAACAAATAATTTCACAATTTGTATGGAAATACAAAAAATCTCACATAGCCAACGCATCTTGAGAAAGAAGAATGGAACTGGGGGAATCAACCAGTCTGACTTCAAGTTATACTACAAAACTACACTTATCAAGACAGTATGGTACTGGCACAAAGACAGAAATATAGATCAATGGAACAAAATAGAAAGCCCAGAGATAAATCCACGCATATGGACACCTTATCTTTGACAAAGGAGGCAAGAATATGTAATGGAGACAAGACAATCTCTTTAACAAGTGGTGCTGGGAAAACTGGTCAACCACTTGTGAAGGAATAAAACTAGAACACTTTGTAACACCACACACAAAAATAAACTCAAAATGCATTAAAGATCTAAATGTAAGACCAGAAACTTATACAAAACTCCTAGAGGAAAACATAGACAAAACACTTTCTGACATAAATCACAGCAGGATCCTCTATGACACATCTCCCAGAGTAATGGAAATAGAAGGAAAAATAAACAAATGGGACCTAATTAAACTTGAAAGCTTTTGCACAACAAAGGAAACTATAAGCAAGGTGAAAAGACAGCCTTCAGAATGGCAGAAAATAACAGCAAATGAAGCAACTGACAACGAATTAATCTCAAAAATATACAAGCAACTCCTGCAGCTCAATTCCAGAAAAATAAACAACACAATCAAAAAATGGGCCAAAGAACTAAACAGACATTTCTTCAAAGAAGACATACAGATGGTTAACAAACACATGAAAAGATGCTCCACATCACTCATTATCAGAGAAATGCAAATTAAAACCACAGTGAGGTACCATCTCATGCTGGTCAGAATGGCTGCTATCAAAAAATCTACAAACAATAAATGCTGGAGAGGGTGTGAAGAGAAGGGAACCCTCTTACACTGTTGGTAGGAAAGCAGACTAGTACAGCCACTATGGAGAACAGTGTGGAGAATCATTAAAAAACTGGAAATAGAACTGCCTTATGACCCAGCAATCCCACTGCTGGGCATACACACTGAAAAAACCATAATTGAAAGAGACATGTGTACCCAAATGTTCACTGCAGCACTGTTTATAATAGCCAGGGCATGGAAGCAACCTAGATGTCCATCGGCAGACAAATGGATAAGAAAGCTGTGGTACATATACACAATGGAATATTAGTCAGCTATTAAAAAGAATGCATTTGAATCAGTTCTAATGAGGTGGATGAAACTAGAGCCTATTATACAGAGTGAAGTAAGTCAGAAAGAAAAACACCAATACAGTATATATTAATGCATATATGTGGAATTTAAAAAGATGGTAATGATTACCCTATATACAGTAAAAGAGACACCGATGTAAAGAACAGACTTTTGGACTCTGTGGGAGAAGGCGAGGGTGGGATGATTTGAGAGAATAGTATTGAAACCTGTATATTATCATGTGTGAAATGGATTGCCAGTCCAGGTTTGATGCATGGGACAGGGTGCTTGGGGCTGGTGCACTGGGATGACCCCGAGGGATGGGATAGGGAGGGACGTGGGAGGGGGGTTCAGGATGGGGACACATGTAAACCCATGGCTGATTCATGTCAATGTAAGCAAAAACCACCACAATATTATAGAGTAATTAGCCTCCAATTAAAATAAATAAATTAACTTTAAAAAAAAAAGAAGAGTACAAATTGAGTTTAGATTCAAACAGATGTAAGAAAATATGTTGTGAAAAATAGATCCTAGTGGAAGGGAGCTGCTACAGGCTGCTAAGGCAAATCTTCCATGTTTAGGAGCCATTAACCTAGAAAAACCACAGTCTCAGCCAGCTTTCTAGGGGACAAGATGGCATCTGGGAGAAAACATCATGGGGCAGCCAACCTGCTTCAAAATGACAGAGTCAGGTTTACCTTCCTTCAAAACACAATCAGTCTAATTACTAAAGACACCAACAGCAAACAGAAAATCTCTCATCCTTGCTGGGTGAGTTCTAAAATCTTTTAATAAGGTTGGGGTGGGGAAGGGAGAGAGGATGTTTATTTTACAACTAGAGACAAACTAAGTACATGGTTAATATTTCACTGATTGAGTTTCAATTAAAGTATAATTAATCAATAAATAAACTATTAATTATAAAAAAAATTTGTAAATTTTATGTTAATGAATCAATAGTATACATGAAATAGGGCTTCCGAAAGAATCCCCCGGCAATGAAGGAGACACAGGAGATGCTGATTCCACCCCTGGGTTAGAATATCCTCTTGAGAAGGAATGGCGACCCACTCCAGTATTTTTGCCTGGAGAATTCCATGGACAGAGTGGTCTGGCAGGCTGCAGTCCATGTGTTCACAAAGAGTCAGACACAACTGAATGACTAAGCATGCACGCTCATGGTGCCAGTGGTAAAGAACCCACCTGCCAATGCAGGAGATGAGAGAGACTCGGGTTTGATTCCTGGATCTGGAAGATCCCATGGGGTAGGAAATGGCAACTCACTCCAGTATTCTTGGCTGGAAAATCCTATGGACAGAGGAGCCTGGCAGGCTACAGTCAGTCCATGAAGTTGCAAAGAGTCAGACATGACTGAGTGTGTGTGTGTGCGCGCACACGCACTCACACACACACACAATATGCATGAAATAAGGTATTTTTAAACAGAAACCTACATTTAAAAATATGTGTTAAAAATACATATTCTTAACACATACTTCTTCTGTGTTCCCAAAGGCTTAACAGGAACCAACCCTGTATGTTCTCTAGAAGCAAAGGTTCAATATTCACTAATTAAGCTTCATAGCAACTTTGCAGAACATCACTGCAGATAATGAGAATTGACTACACTAAATGTGGAAGAATGTTTGAAAATGGTTCAATTATTTGATGTTTCTGAAAAGCGAGAATATTCAGAAAACAGACTGGGGCAAGAATATGATTTTTAATGTTATAACATAATGTGTCCTTTTTTAAGGCAATTAGAAAATCCATTAAACGTTTTTGCTAAGAATGATTATCTAGAACTGATCCCCTTCAAAATAACACAGAATGATAAGAATGAGTCTAAGACTTCATACAAGAAAAAGATCTAAGAGAGCGGGGAATATCAGAACTAAGAAGTGGAAATCAAAGTGTAGTTGGAAGGAAAACAGATCAGAGTTTCAGAAGCACTGGATCTGACATCAAGCTAGAGAGTTGAACTGAGAACTTAGAGGGACAGCACACAGAGATCTCATCAGCTGTGGAGCTAAAGACAATGAAATAAAGACCAAATTACTGAGATCAAGATGCTCTGGACTTAAAGTTTCAAGTGTGAGGAATGTATTTTACCAAGAACCATGACTATTCTCCTAGGCTGGAAGAGCTCTTTAAAAGAATGAATACTGGGCTCCATAATATAAGTATCAATACAGGTAAGGTAAAATTATATATATATAACTCAAAAGATTCCTGGATCCTTCTCTATGAAGTCTTAACACAGTCATCCCTTAGCATGTGCAGGGACTGTGTCTCAGGATCCCTGCACAAGCCCAAATCCCTGACACTCAAGTCCCTCACATAAAGTGGAGTCCCTTGGGCAGCAGTCCATCCTAAAGGAAATGAATCCTGAATATTCACTAGAAGGACTGATGATGAAGCTGAAACTCCAATACTGTGGCCACGTGATGCGAAGAGCCAACTCAGAAAAGACCCCGATGCTAGGAAAGATTGAGGGCAGGAGGAGAAGGGGTAGACAGAGGATGCGATGGTTGGATGGCATCACAGACTCAATGCACATGAGTTTGAGCAAGCTCCGGGAGATGCCGAAGGACAAGGAGGCCTGGTGTGCTGCAGTCCATGGGGTCGTAAAGAGTCAGACACGACTGAGTGACTGAACAATAGCAACAGGGAACAGAGAGGGACCTCAGTGTCTACGCTTGTGCATCTGTGGCTTCAACCTATCACAGACAGCATGTCAAAGTTCTTCAGCTTTCTATCCAGCTGAAAAGATTTTTGATGGCAAATATTACTAGTCTAATCATCATGTATGCCATATAACCCCCAAACTCATGAACTCAGGTTCTAGGAACCAACTAGGTATTTATCAAATAACTTGATGTTAGAATAGAATCTTTGGCAATAAAATCCTGGGAATAGATTCCCCTCTCTCAGCCTCTGTCTCATACGTGCCCCCAGCCTCCAGCACTCTTAGCCTCTGTGAGCAACTGACCCTGTTGAATATGACTGTGCTTGTTGTATGTTCACAGAGGCTCTGGAGAAATCATGAATTCTGTTACCACCTCCCTTTCCCACATAGGGAATAATGAAGCTAGTTATGCCTATATTCAGAGTTTCCTACTTTGGGCATATTAACAAGAAAAATATTACTTTGGGGGGACAACATTATCTATATAATTATTTGTCACAAATAGCAGCTTTGAGATCACAGGAAAAAATTAGCTACATTAGTCACACAGTACAGACTTTCTGACCCTCTTAAACATGCTCCAATCAAATAACAAGACTAATCCTCTTTCCTACAGAATAAAAATAGCCTTTAAAAAAGTAACATGGGGAATATGGTTACACAAACAAATAATGAAAGTATTACTGATAATTAAGGCTCTATAGCAGGCAGCCAAACAGTGATTCTATTGCTAATGACTCCTGCATTAAAAAAAAAAAAAGAACTAAATTATATATTTTAAGGAAGTCTTTTAAAGTCATTAACTCTTTTACAGTTTAGTCTCCAAATTTCTATTCACATCTAATCATTGTTATAATTCCACATGGCATTATTTAAGAGTCACAATGGATAATTATGTGATAAGGCAAAACTATATGCTAAGATAAATAACATTTAGAAATAGAAGTGAGCATATTCATTCTCCAAATAAAACGTGATCTTTGTCAGAAAGTCCACAAGTAAGAAAACATTCTTATATCAATCATTCCACATTTTTCAGGTGCCATTCTGTTCTACTCATATTTATTGGCACTTATTTAATTTTGAAGTATACCCACATGAAAAGTTGTAATCCAGATTCACTGAAGAAAAAGTAAACAAAGGAAATTGCTCTATTAAATTCCACTAAATCTGGTACAACTATTACAGAGAGGAAAGATGTTCTTCAACAGGAAATAGGTTTATTTATCCAGAATGATGATGTGCATAATAATAAATCAATTTGTTCAGCAGTCACATACTGTCCTTCTATAAGAAATGGTCACCTTCCTCGAGGATCTCAAAGTCTAATTATCCCTGTTGTGGTGGTGTAGTCATTAAGTCATGTCTGATTCTTTGTGACCCTATAGACTGTAGCCTGCCAGGTTCCTCTG
Source organism: Ovis canadensis (assembly GCF_042477335.2). NCBI lineage: Eukaryota > Metazoa > Chordata > Mammalia > Artiodactyla > Bovidae > Ovis > Ovis canadensis. The sequence goes on along the minus strand of NC_091270.1, from coordinate 24,436,664 downwards.
ACCAAGGAATGTTCTAGGGAAGAACACTGGAGTGGGTTGCCATTTCCTTCTCCACGGGATCTTCCTGACCCAGAGATGGAACACAGGTCTCCTGTATTGCAGGCATATTCTTTACCATCAGGGAAGCCTCTAATGAGTACTAGAGACATAAAAACACCATTTTAACCTTCCACATTGTGCTTTAACTCTCTGGGGATCTGAGAAGACTGAAGAAATAAAGTCACATGTCTTTAAGGACAAGCAGAAGTTTACCTAGTCAAGATAAGGACGTTCCTGGAAGAGAAAGTACATGTACAGAAGAAAGATTTGAAAAATACATCAATCTAGAAATGTGCAAAGTTCTGAGTGGCTGGGAGTGGGATAGAAGGCAGATGTTGGAAAGAGATGCTCTACAAAAGTCCAGAGGCAAATTGTGCAGGACTTGGCTGATGGTGTTGCGCTCTGAGATTTTCTGTAGTCACCGAGAAGCCATCAGAAACCCCTGACGGCAGACAGTTGTCTGAGTTTGTTCAGTCTGCTGTGACGAAATACCAGAAACTAGGTGATGTATTTCTCATGGTTCTAGGGCCAAGAAGTCTAATATCCAGATGCCAGCAAAGCCAGCGTCTGATGAAAGCCCATTTCCCAGTTCACATACTATCGTTATGCTGTGTCTTCACATAGGAGAAAGGACAAAGGAACTTTCTCTAGCCACTTTTTAAAATTTATTTTTTAATTGGAGGATAATTGCTTTACAATATTGTGTTGGTCTCTACCGTACATCAGCATGAATCAGCCCTAGGTATACACATGCCCCCTCCCCTCTTGAACCTCCCTCCCACCTCCCACCCCTCTGCGTGTCGCAGATCACCAGGTTTGAGCTCCTGCAAATCCCTCCTGGCTATCCATTTTACATATGGTAATGCATATGTTTCAATGCTCCTCTCCCATTGTCCCACCTTCTCCTTCCCCAACTGTGTCCACAGCCTGTTCTCTATGTCTGCGTCTCTGTCGCTGCCCTGCACGTAGGCTCATCCGTACCATCTTTCTAGACGTCTAGCCACTTTTTTACAGGCAGTGACCCCATTCATGAGGGCAGAACTCATCACCTCCCAAAGGCCCCACCTCCGAATACTGTCATCTTAAGGGTTAGCCTTCAATATATGAATTTGGGGGTGAAAACAAACATTTGGAAACACAGCAGCACCCTATCATCAGGCTTGTCTTTGAGGGGAGGTAACCGAATGTAATATCGTTAACCTGAGAGTGAAATATCAAAGGGAAGGCCAGACTCTCACTAAGACCACCTCTTCTTACAGCCAGGTTCCCATGGTGCAAAAATGATCCACTGATCAGGGAGGGCCACCCTGTCTAGGTTTTTCTGCTACCTCTGCTAAGGCGCTGCTACAATGCCTTCCTCCTTATAACAGCCCACCTGATTTCCAACTAATCTACTGCTAATTTAAAATATTTTCAGTCATCTCCCAACTCCAGTCCTGGAACTTGACACCCAAATTTTCCCATCTGAGCATGCTAGTCCTAGAGAGGAGTCATTTTATTACACTTTACCCTGCCTTGATAATAAACGTCATAGAAATATTTGAATTAAAAAAGAATATAAGAGGAAAACCAGCCTATGTTTTAAAAGATCCAACTAAATAGTCCAGGAATCAAGGTATGAGGGGCTCCTGGCTAGATGCCACCTCAGAGCTGCTGGCTTCCTTGACCAGGAAAGCTAAACCACTGTCCTCCAGAGGCCATTGGGACTGGACAGCTCATTCCTGGACATGGAGGACTGTCCAGATCTCAGTCCTCTTTTAGTATATCTTGAGTTTTACAGTCCCAAGTCCAAAGAGTTAAGAGCTGATAAATTAGGGCTCCTGTAAATATGTGCTCCTGACATATATATACACCCTATGCCTGAGATAAGCAGTCTCACTGGAAAGTCCCCCTCTGGCAGTGTAAACAGAGGCGGGGGGCGGGGGGGGGGTGGTGGTGGTGCGTGTTTATATGAGCATGCATTCCCATTCTGTAGTGGAGAAACTTCAGAGAAAAGAGAAGTCTTTCAAGGGAAAATAAACTTAGCCCCTTCAAACCATATAAGGGTTCCAATAAATATAGACTGTGAGAGGAAAAAAAATAGCATATTTCAGGACTGAAGACTTTTATAGCAATGATTTCTTTATATTGGTTTCAAGTCAGATAACATCTAGTTAACTGTAAAGAGTGTAATTATTCCTGGCACCATGAATTCTTGGAGATGACATACTGCTGCAAATTCCAACATTATTGCCATGAAGCTGAGGTCTTATGCATGGACACCTCTGTTGATTAAGATAATTTTTTTTATTACCTGCACTTCACAGTAAGACCTGTTAATGTTATAAGCAGTTTTTAGAAATTGTATCCTGTGATATTTGCCTAATGTGTGTATTTATGCATACAGCTGTGTGAACTGTTATGCTTCAAGCATTTTTAAGAACTCTAACCTGTGATATTTTACTAATGTGTGTATTTATGCATATCACAGAAAGCTGTTAATGTTATAAGCATTTTTAAGGACTTTACCCAGGGATATTTTTAACAAATGTTTATAATTACTCAGAAATCCAAATGTGTCTTGTTAGGAAAATATGGCTTGAAGTCTCTGTGTTTACATAAGGCAATCCTATGTGCCTTTCTCAAAGCTAGATTTTTTCTTTCCTGGGAGTGCATCTCTGAAAGAGGATATGTGAAATAAAGGAGTGAAATATTCAGGGAAAATAAAATTGATAAATCCCTTAAATCTAGATTACTGAAATTTATGTCAACTTGACAACTCGTTTATATAAGATAGTCGATTAGATCATACAGGAGGTAAAATAAAGAAAAAAAAAGTTTCTGCTCACAAGGAGATCATGATTTAGGAAGGAAATGGATATATACAAAATTAATTCTAATAAGGTAATGGGAAAAAAAGCCATGGTGGAGATAGAGAGCAATGCAAAGTAGAAGAAAGAATAATTTGGAAATAATTGCTGTTCTCTAAACATAGTCTGCCTTGTTTTTCTGTAATTGCCTTAATGTTTATTTTCCTGCCTGGAATACACCTCCCTCTTTTTAGTTCACTTATCAAGCTTTGACCCACCCTTCTGTGTTTCCCCTTAACAGTCCTAAAGTCTACAGACATAGTAGAAATTCCTTATTTTTTTAACCACTTTGAGATCAATCGATACATAAAAGTTGCACGCCTTTCGTAGGGTGTAACTCGATGGGTTTAGAGATGCGTATACACCCATGAAACCAGCACTACCTTTAGGGCCATGTACATATCCATCACCCCCTAAAGTTTTCTCCCACCCCCATGATGATAATGGTGAGGAGGAGAAGGAGGAAAAAAAAGAGGAGGAGGAAAGAGAGGAGGGAGAAGAGGAGGACTGAGTGGGTAAGGAGGGTACATTCTTTCCCACCTGCATTTGCAAAGTTACACAGTAGCAACAAATCCCATGGTCTCAGCAGCTTAATACACAAACCCCACAAGTCAAACAAACCCCATAATACATTCCAAAAGGATTTTACTGTGGGTACTTGAGAACCAGGTAGATGGTGACCCCACCATGTTGCAACTACGCTGCCTGGAATATGCAGCCTTCGTGGTCACCATACCAAATAAAAACCTAGAATCCTAGAATGGTTTTTTCATGGTTTGTGCTGGAAGGGATACTCTTTGGTTTCATAGCAGATGAGTTATATAGCAGAAGTTTCAGAGCAGATGGCTGACTAATTAGTAGCAGACAGTGGTGATATTACTGCCTAGAAATAGTCAAATTTCTGGAGCTCCAAGAAGATGCACAAAAAGCAGAAAGTGGGTTCTTGACTGGTGAACACTAACATCCTTATATAGCTGCAAGGTCCAGTCACAGGAGAATGATGCCAGTTCTAGAAACATCTTAGAACTAATAGCAGAAGTACTGACAGCTGGTGACTAAATATGGGATTTAATTTAGGCTGTCAGACATGCCCGACTATGAACTAAACTCTCAAGTCAGCATTCTGGACAGAAATGATTAAAATATTTCTGAACTATATGAACCAAGAGAATCAGGTTCCTTAAGTGATAACCTAAAGTCATAAAAATGAAAGTGAAACCTCAGTCTTAGGAAAGGCTGGGTGATGGGAGGGTGGAAGGATCACAGGGTCTCCACTGTGGGGTCAGAAAACATCTGGGTTCTAGGCAGCCAGAGAGCTGGTGTGGCTGGAAGCCAGCTCACAGGAAGACTGATGAGGAGGCACAGCATCCTGAAATGATGCATGTCAGCGTATCAAGTGGATGCAACAGTAATGAAGCTGATTTCACACTGCACTTTTCGGAGTAGTTAAAAATTACTTCTGAACATTCATAGGCAATTTTATACCAAGAAGGTAAAGAATAAACAGAGGAAACAATTATAAATACAAAATTATAGATTATAAAATTATTAATAGTATAAAATTTTATTTCCTGTTAATAAATCAACAGAGGAAATAAAATTATAAATACACATTTTAGTTGAGCTAGTTCTGATAACTTTTCAAAGCATATATTCTTAGATGTAAGATATCCACCAAAGGGTATCTCACAGCCAGGGTCTTTCTGGATGAAGGCAGTGACCTAAGGATCTTATCCCAGGCCTCGCTGCGGATGCTTCACACACATCCCTGGTTGACACATGTCTCTGAGGTTAACTCTCTTAAAAACTCTGTGTGTCCATGTTTTCCTCCATCAGTATTGCCAGGCAATGCACACTGCCTATAACCCTCTCCTTTTGCCTTAGCTTAATATTATAGACAGATTATAGATTAACTATTCAGACTGGACTGTGATGATTCTGATGTTCTTCTGTAGCAACAAAGATGACAGTAGGTGATTTGTGAATTTTTCCAAATTACTAATTGCTTTCCTTTTCTTTACCTAGATCTAACTAGAGGCATAGCAGTTTTTTCTTTTTTTTTTTTTTTTTTCCTTAATAACAATCTATTCACCTTTGGTGTCTTCTCTTTTGTGTAAACTATGCTTATCTCAAAAGACAATCACTTAAAGGCTGCTTGTTTATGAAACCACCCCAGAATTGATCCTTTATCCTGCAATGCCTATTGCAGTCGGATCCTCCTCACCACTACAGAGGAGGCACCTTATGCAGCCAATCACCAGTCTCAAAGTTCGTGACATGCATGTTTCTACACAGACACTGGGGGTCTTGACAGAGTGACAGAGTTTCACGTCACTGCAGGTTTTCCTACCATTGACTCCAGCACTTGATATGCCTTTCAAGAAAGGTCCTGCCATTTCTATTAGTGAAATGGATGACACCTTGCTGACACTTCAGCAAACCTCCAAGACATGTAACATATCATGGTCTCTTCACTCAACTCAGAATTCCATCTTCCTTCCCTCTAGGAAGCTAAATGAGCAACTGGAAATTCGAACTGTCAAAACACAGTGCTGCTTAAGGTATCCATTGTCTACTTTGCTAGATGAACTATGCAAAGATGCTATTTCCATTTTCTGAAATACTTGTTACTCAGATGCAAAGTCATGGCCAACTCTTTAAGATGCCTTGGCTGTCACCTGCCAGGCTCCTCTGTCCATGGGATTTCCCAGGCAAGATTACTGCAGTGGGTTGCCATTCCTTCTCCAGGGAAGCTTCCAGACCCTGGGATTGAATCCACGTCTCCTGCATTGGCGAGTGGATTCCTTACTGCTAGGCCACCAAAAAAGCCCTTTCTGCAATATCGGTTCAGCCACTCAGTTGTGTCTAACTCTTCACGATCCCATGAACACAGCACGGCAGGCCTCCCTGTCCATCACCAACTCCCGGAGTTTGCTCAAATTCATGTCCATTGAGTCGGTGATACCATCCAGCCATCTCATCCTCTGTCATCTCCTCCTCCTCCTGCCCCTAATCCCTCCCAGCATCAGGGTCTTTTCCAATGAGTCAACTCTTCACATGAGGTGGCCAAAGTATTGGAGTTTCAGCTTCAGCATCAGTTGTTCCAATGAACACCCAGGACTGATCTCCTTTAGGATGGACTGGTTGGATCTCCTTGCAGTCCAAGGACTCTCAAGAGTCTTCTCCAGCACCACAGTTCAAAAGCATCAATTCTTTGGTGCTCAGCCTTCTTCACAGTCCAACTCTCACATTCATACATGACCACTGGAAAAACCATACCCTTGACTAGACGGACCTTTGTTGGCAAAATAATATCTCTGCTTTTCAATATGCTATCTAGGTTGCTCATAACTTTCCTTCCAAGGAGTAAGTGTCTTTTAATTTCATCGCTGCAGTCACCATCTGCAGTGATTTTGGAGCCCAAAAAAGTAAAGTCTGACACTGTTTCCACTGTTTCCCCATCTATTTCCCATGAAGTGACGGGACCAGATGCCATGATCTTCGTTTTCTGAATGTTGAGCTTTAAACCAACTTTTTCACTCTTCTCTTTCACTTTCATCAAGAGGTTTTTTAGCTCCTCTTCACTTTCTGCCAGAAGGGTGGTGTCATCTGCATATCTTAGATTACTGATATTTCTCCCGGCAATCCTAATTCCAGCTTGTGCTTCTTCCAGTCCAGCGTTTCTCATGATGTATTCTGCGTATAAGTTAAATAAACAGGGTGACAATATATAGCCTTGACATACTCCTTTTCCTGTTTGGAACCAGTCTGTTGTTCCATGTCCAGATCTAACTGTTGCTTCCTGACCCGCATATACATTTCTCAAGAGGCAGGTCAGGTGGTCTGGTATTCCCATCTCTTTCAGAATTTTCCACAGTTGATTGTGATCCACACAGTCAAAGGCTTTGGCATAGTCAATAAAGCAGAAATAGATATTTTTCTCGAACTCTCTCGCTTTTTCGATGATCCAGTGGATGTTGGCAATTTGATCTCTGGTTCCTCTGCCTTTTCTAAAACCAGCTTGAACATCTGGAAGTTCACGGTTCACATATTGCTGAAGCCTGGCTTGGAGAATTCTGAGCATTACTTTACTAGTATGTGAGATGAGTGCAATTGTGCAGTAGTTTGAACATTCTTTGGCATTGCCTTTCTTTGGGATTGGAATGAAAACTGACCTTTTCCATTCCTGCCACTGCTGAGTTTTCCAAATTTCCGCACAGGAGCGGCTGACAGGAGCTACCCCATGCCCAAGGTCAGGGTGGCAGCCGAGAGGAGCTACTAAACGTACAAGGAGCAGCGGCTGCACAGGCACAGGAGGGCCGAGAGGAGCTACTCCACCTTCATGTCAGGAGGGGCGGCCATGAGGAGATACCCTTCGTCCAAGATAAGGAACAGTGGCTGCACTTTGCTAGAGCAGCCGTGAAGAGAGACCCCACGTCCAAGGTAAGAGAAACCCAAGTAAGACGATAGGTGTTGCAAGGGGGCATCAAAGGGCAGACACACTGAAACCATAATCACAGAAAACTAGCCAATCTGATCACACAGACCAGAGCCTTGTCTAATTCAATGAAACTAAGCCATGTGTGGGGCCCCATGTAGGGCCACCCAAGACAGGTGGGTCATGGTGGAGAGGTTTGACAGAATGTGGTCTACTGGAGAAGGGAATGGTAAGCCACTTCAGTATTCTTGCCTGGACAACCCCATGAACGGTATGAAAAGGCAAAATGATAGGATACTGAAAGAGGAACTCCCCAGGTCGGTAGGTGCCCAATATGCTACTGGAGATCAGTGGAGAAATAACTCCAGGAAGAATGAAGGGATAGAGCCAAAGCAAAAACAATACCCAGCTGTGGATGTGACTGGTGATAGAAGCAAGGTCTGATGCTGTAAAGAGCATATTGCATAGGAACCTGGAATGTCAGGTCCATGAATCAAGGCAAATTGGAAGTAGTCAAACAGGAGATGGTACTTACTAAATGGTAATTTAGTAATTAGGAAATAGAGATGAACACACATATATAAATAATAGGTAACTAATAAAGACGTACTATATATCACAAAGAACACTCAATACTCTGTAACAGCCTATATGGAAAAAGAATCTTTAAAAAAGAGTGGATATATGTATAACTGATTCACTTTTTTATAATCTGAAACTAACACAACATTATAACTCAACTATACTCCAAGAAAAAATTAAAATAAATGGTCATTTGTAACCATTCTATGGGTATGTGAAAGTAACTGTAACATACAAATATAAATATGTATACATATTTATATATTACATCTCTGCATATATAGTTGTATTATAAAAATACTGTATTACTCAGCAATCCCACTAAACAGCCTATATCCTGAGAAATCTATAATTCAAAATGACATATGCATCCCAATGTTTAATGTAGCACTATTTACAGTAGCCTGGACATGGAAGCAACCTAAATGTCCACCAAAAAAGGAACAGATAAAGAAGATGTGCATATATTACTCAGCCAGAAACTGATTAAAGGTCTGCAGCCATGAAATCAAGACTATTGCTTCTTGGAAGGAAAGCTATGACAAACCTAGACAGCATATTAAAAAGCAGAGATATCACTTTGCTGACAAAGGTCTGTATAGTCAAAGCTATAATTTTTCCCAGTAGTCATGTGAAAGATGGACTATAAAAAAGGCTGAGCACCAAAGAATTGATGCTTTAAAACTGTGGTGCTGAAGAAGACTCTTGACAGTCCCTTGGACTGCAAGGAGATCCAACCAGCCAATGCTAAAGGAAATCGGTCCTGAATATTCATTGGAAGGACTGATGCTGAAGCTGAAACTCCAGTACTTTGGCAACCTGATAACAAGAGCCGACTCACTGGAAAAGACTCTGATGCTGAGAAAGATTGAAGGCAAAAGGAGAAGGGGAAAGCAGAGCATGACATGGTTTGATAGCCTCACTGACTCAATAGACATGAATTTGAGGAAAGTCTGGAAGATAGTAGAGGACAGAGAAGCATGGCTTGCTGTAGTCCATGTGGTCACAAAGAGTCGGACACGACTTAGCAAATGAACAACAACAAAATGATCCAGCCATTCCACTTTCAGGTGTGTATCAACGAAAAGGAAAACAGTAACTTGAAAAGATACCTGGATCACCATGTTCACTGCAGCATTATTTATTTATAATATCAAGCTATATTTTTAAATAAAGTTGAATGCCTACTTTTCAAAAGAATTTGAACTAGTATGTAAATTGACTTTCAGAGTAGAGCGGTCTTCTGTTCCTGTGTTTTATACTTTTGGGGTTTTATGCTTCCTCACTTTGCTCATTCTTTCTTTTATATGTTATAATCTTCATTATGTTTGTTTTGTGTTGATCCTTTCAGTTGTTTTGAGGTATATGTCATGCTTTTAATTTTACAGTTATTTTTAAAACATTGATTTTGACTTAAAGATTTAATAATAATGTGGTCCACTGGAGAAGGGAATGGCAAACCACTTCAGTATTCTTGCCTTGACAACCCCGTGAACAGTATGAAAAGGCAAAATGATAGGATAATGAAAGAGGAACTCCCCAGGTCAGTAAGTGCCCAATATGCTACTGGAGATTAGTGGAGAAATAACTCCAGAAACAATGAAGGGATGGAGCCAAAGCAAAAACAATACCCAGTTGTGGATGTGACTGGTGATAGAAGCAAGGTCCAATGCTGTAAAGAGTAATATTGCATAGGAACCTGGAATGTAGGTCCATGGATCAAGGCAAATTGGAAGTGGTCAAACAAGAGATGGCAAGGATGAACGTTGACATTCTAGGAATCAGCAAACTAAAATGGACTGGAATGGATGAATTTAACTCAGATGACCATTATATCTACTACTGTGGGCAGGAATCCCTTAGAAGAAATGGAGTAACCATCATGGTCAACAAGAGTCCAAAATGCAGTACTTGGATGCAATCTCCAAAACGACAGAATGATCTGTTTGTTTCCAGGGCAAACCATTCAATATCATGGTAATCCAAGCTTATGCCTCAACAAGTAACACTGAAGTAGCTGAAGTTGAACGGTTCTATGAAGACGTACACGACCTTTTAGAACAAACACCCAAAAAGATGTACTTTTCATTATAGTGGAATGGAATGCAAAAAGTAGGAAGTCAAGATACACCTGGAGTAACAGACAAATTTGGCCTTGGAATATGGAATGAACCAGGACAAAGGCAAATAGAGTTTTGCCAAGAGAATGCAGCTGTCAAGGCAAACACCCTCTTCCAACAACACAAGAGAAGACTCTACACATGGACATCACCAGATGGTCAAAACCGCAATCAGATTAATTATATTCTTTGCAGCCAAAGATGGAGAAGCTCTATACAATCAGGAAAAACAAGACTGGGAGCTGACTGTGGCTCAGATCATCAACTCCTTATTGGCAAATTCAGACTTAAATTGAAGGAATTGGGGAAAACCACTAGACCATTCAAGAATCCCTTATGATTATACAGTGAAAGTGAGAAATAGATTTAAGGAACTAGATCTGATAGACAGAGGGCCTGATGAACTATGGATGGAGGTTCATGACATTGTACAAGAGACAGGGATCAAGACCATCCCCTGCATTAATTTTACAAGTATTTTTAAAACATTGATTGAAAAGAAATGCAAAAAAGGAAAATGGCTGTCTGGGAAGGCCTTACAAATAGCTGTGGAAAGGAGAGAAGCAGAAAGCAAAGGAGAAAAGGAAAGATATTCCCATTTGAATGCAAAGTTCCAAAGAATAGCAGGGAGAGATAAGAAAGCCTTCCTCAGTGATCAATGCAAAGAAATAGAGTGAAACAACAGAATGGGAAAGATTAGAGATCTCTTCTAGAAATAGCAACCCACTACAGTATCCTTGCCTGGAAAATTCAATGGACAGAGAAGCCTGGTAGGCTACAGCCCATGGGGGTCTCAAAGAGTCGGACATAACTGAGCTAATTCACTTTCACTTTCAAGAAAATTAGAGATACCAAGGGAACATTTCATGGAAAGATGGGCTCGATAAAGGACAGAAATGGTATGGACCTAACGGAAGCAGAAGAATTCTGGCAAGAATGCACAGAAGAACTGTACAAAAAAGATCTTCACGACCCAGATAACCATGATGATGTGATCACTCACCTAGAGCCAGACATCCTAGAATGTGAAGTCAAGTGGGCCTTAGAAAGCATCACTATGAACAAAGCTAGTGGAGGTGATGGAATTCCAGTTGAGCTATTTCAAATCCTGAAAGATGAGGCTCTGAAAGAGCTGCACTCAATATGCCAGCAAATTTGAAAAACTCAGCAGTGGCCACAGGACTGGAAAAGGTCCGTTTTCATTCCAATCCCAAAGAAAGGCAATGCCGAAGAATGCTCAAACTACTGCACAATTACACTCATCTCACATGCTAGTAAAGTAATGCTTAAAATTCTCCAAGCCAAGCTCCAGCAATATGTGAACCGTGAATTTCCAGATGTTCAAGCTGGCTTTAGAAAAGGCAGAGGAACCAGAGATCAAATTGCCAACATCCACTGGATCATTGAAAAAGCAAGAAAGTTTGAGAAAAACATCTATTTCTGCTTTATTGACTATGCCAAAGCCTTTGACTGTGTGGATCACAATCAACTGTGGAAAATTCTGAAAGAGATGGGAATACCAGACCACCTGACCTGCCTCTTGAGAAATGTATATGCGGGTCAGGAAGCAACAGTTAGATCTGGACATGGAACAACAGACTGGTTCCAAATAGGAAAAGGAGTATGTCAAGGCTGTATATTGTCACCCTGCTTATTTAACTTCTATGCAGAGTGCATCATGAGAAACACTGGGCTGGACAAAGCACAAGCTGGAATTAGGATTGCCGGGAGAAATATCAATAATCTCAGATATGCAGATGACACCACCCTTCTGGCAGAAAGTGAGGAGGAACTAAAAAGCCTCTTGATGAAAGTGAAAGAGGAGAGTGAAAAAGTTGGCTTAAAGCTCAACATTCAGAAAATTAAGATCATGGCATCTGGTCCCATCACGTCATGGGAAATAGATGGGGAAACAGTGGAAACAGTGTCAGACTTTACTTTTTTGGGCTCCAAAATCACTGCAGATGGTGACTGCAGCCATGAAATTAAAAGACACTTACTCCTTGGAAGGAAAGTTATGAGCAACCTAGATAGCATATTGAAAAGCAGAGATATTATTTTGCCAACAAAGGTCCGTCTAGTCAAGGGTATGGTTTTTCCAGTGGTCATGTATGAATGTGAGAGTTGGACTGTGAAGAAGGCTGTGTGGTGAAGAATTGATGCTTTTGAACTGTGGTGTTGGAGAAGACTCTTTGGGGTCCCTTGGACTGCAAGGAGATCAGTCCTGGGTGTTCACTGCAAGGACCAATGCTGAAGCTGAAACTCTAATACTTTGGCCAACTCATGCAAAGACTTGACTCATTTGAAAAGACTTTGATGCTGGGAGGGATTGGGGGCAGGAGGAGAAGGGGATGCCAGAAGATGAGATGGCTGGATGGCATCACCCACTCAATGGACATGAGTTTGTGTAAACTGGAGTTGGTGATGGACAGGGAGGCCTGGTGTGCTGCAGTTCTTGGGGATGCAAAGAGTCAGACATGACTGAGCAACTGAACTGAACTGATTATTCCTTATAGTCAAGCATTAGTGTGTTTTCACTTTAAAGGGAAATATCACCAGATTATCTCTATTCAACTCTTCCTTTTAAAATTTCTGTTATATATATAACAGAAATATATAATAGAAATGAAAGCTGAGTTTATCTTTTAAAAAAGGTATTTTTATACTTAAGTTCTATTATTTACGTAATTAGATACTGTTATAATTTGTATAATAGAAATGAAAGCTGAATTTATGTTTTAAAAAGTATTTTTATACTAAAGTTCTATTATCTTATTTCTGTAATTAGATACTGCTATAATTTCTAAGCCTCTCCACCTAAAATATTTTTCTGCTGCCTTTGCACATGGATGATAGCTTATAGAGAATTGTTATTCCATTCTCTTTTCACCTTTAAAATATCTAGTCTATTGTTCCCTTAAGTTTTAAACTGCAAAAAAGATAAGTAGTCTAGCATTTGTTTTTCTGATAGTTTTATTAATATGCTGAATGTGGCCTATATTAAATTGCCTTTTCTTCAGATTCTTTTATTATTTAAATGTTAGAGTTTATGCTAATCTGTACACCTTCTTGAACAATTAAAATTTAAAACTGTGTTGAAAAAGCTATTTCTTTATATTCTACAGCATTTTTAGTTTCCTTATACTCTCTAACAGAAAAATAAGTGGACATTCAAGTACATTCAATGTTATTTGACAACACAACAAATTCACATTCTTAGTTTATTAGTTTTTGGTTTTTTTTTTTTTTAAGCAGCCAGACTTGTTTGTATGGCCTTTTCACTGTAACCATTTAAATTTTTTTCCATCCTGTCATAGACCCCAAAGCCCAGTAAACCATATTGATGAGTGCTGAGGGGAACAGTGATAAATGACATCACATAATGTGCTAACATCACAGGCCATGAGCTTTAAGTTGTGGAGATAAGAATATCCCTTTCAGGAATGGAGATACCCACATAGAGAACAGACTTGCAGACACAGTAGTGGAAGGAGAGGATGGGACAAATTGAGACAACAGCATTGAAACATACACATTACCATATGTAACACACATAGCTAATGGGAAGTTGCTGTATAACCCAGGGAGCTCAACCGTCTGCTCTGTGATAACCTAGAGGGGTATGATGGGGTGCGGGATGGGGAGAGGTTCAACAGGGAGGGGACACGTGGATACTGATGGCTGACTTGCATTGTTGTTGGCAGAAACCAACACAACCTTGTAAAGCAATTATCCTCCACTTAAAAAATAAATAAGAGCAGCCCTTTGTGAATCTTATGCCTCCAGTCATAACTACATATTTCATCTGGTCAAAGTATCATGGGCTTCCCTGATAGCTCAGCTGGTAAAGAATCTGCCTGCAATGCAGGAGATCCCGGTTCATTCCTGGGTCAGGAAGATCCACTGGAGAAGGAATAAGCTACCCACTCCAGTATTCTTGGGCTTCCCTGGTGGCTCTGCTGGTGAAGAATCCGCCTGCAATGCAGGAGATCTGGGTTCGATATCTGGGTTGGGAAGATCCCCTGGAGAAGGGAAAAGCTACCCATTCCAGTATTCTGGCCTGGAGAATTCCATGGAGTGTGTAGTCCATGGGGTCTCAAAGAGTAGGACACGACTGAGTGACTTTCAAAGTATCATACATCGGCCAACAGCCATAATGAGACAAAGACTGACTTCTCTTCCTATACTACTCCAGGGTAATGGCTATTTGTTTCACAAGACAGAGGGTGTGAACCAGGGCACATCACTAGTTCAGTTTCCCAAACAACCTCATTAACCCCCATGCTTCTGAAAGGTGACAGAAGAGAGGTTAAGGGGGTAAAATCTGGACTGAGATATCAAACTGGCCTCAAAGTGTGTTAGTAAAATAGCGAGAATAAATACTTCAATGAGTTACCAACAATATAAAAGAAATAACTATAGATACCACACAGGAGTGCCTGTTGTGTAGAAAACCCACAGCAGTGTTGCCTGTCATTGATATTTGGAAAAAATAGGAAAAACTCTCCAAATCAGTCCAGTTTCTCATTCAGTGAATATATCATTGGCCATAGTTTTTAATCTGCTGTCCACATGAGTGTCTTTGCAATTAGGAGAAACTTTCAGGATTGCAAGCCAGACAAGATTCTAAACCAGAATCCAAAGGAAACCTTTGGTTACTTGAAGCATACTGCCCTTTTACTTAAATTTCATCAAGAAAATAGACAATCTTTCTCATATGTCTGTTTTCTTAATGTATTGGGTTGGCCAAAAGGTTTATTTGGGTTTTTCTGTAACATCTCACAGATTAATGAAAAGCTGTACAAAGACAGAATCCATGTAACTAATCAAGGCTCTATTTTCCTACTTTTTTGCACCTAAAAATTTTAATTTGAAATTGGTAAAGAATATATTGAGTGGAAATACAAGTGAACTTGAATAAACTTGCTTAACTTTGGTAGAATCCAAAATTTAAAAATAGCAAACACATGGATTTCATTTCTTTTAAAATACACAAGTATTAAAATTAAAAGGAATAAAGTGCTTGGCAAACATGTTTTTAATTCAACAGATGGGTGGCTTTTTCCTACTTTTGCTGATAAAAGAAGTTAACATAATGAAAATGTGTATTATGCCTTAATTTTTGCATTTTCTTGCACTTCAGTGAGAGAACTTAAAATCCCTCTGGCCTCTTCAGGTGTTTCAACAATAAAGATTTTATTTTAATGTTTTTTCTGTTGTTGCCAGACAAGACAGTAGAACATATCCAAGTACGTATTTTACTAGCTTATAGAGACCTGCTAAATTTAAACAGGTTAATGATCATGAACTAAGAGCAATGGCATTAAGTTATATACATACAAGTCACCAACAAATTACTGATGTACACATAGTTTACCATATTTCAATAGCTACTTGAGCATCTATTGAAATTATAACTACATTTACTATTAGGATCCTATAGGATTAAAATTTGGAGAAGGCAATGGCACCCCACTCCAGTACTCTTGCCTGGAAAATCCCATGGACAGAGGAGCCTGGAAGGCTGCAGTCCATGGGGTTGCTGAGGGTCGGACACGACTAAGTGACTAGTTTTTCACTTCTCACTTTCATGCACTGGAGAAGGAAATGGCAACCCACTCCAATGTTCTTGCCTGGAGAATCCTAGGGACGGGGGAGCCTGGTGGGCTGCTGTCTATGGGGTCGCACAGAGTCTGACACGACTGAAGCGACTTAGCAGCAGCAGCAGCAGGATTAAAATTACAAAGTAATTTTAAATTTTCATTATCTGCTCTAAGAGCACTAATTATTCTTAAAGTTTTCACAATATTTGAATTCTATGAGAAAAATAAATGTTTGAACTAAAACATGTATACATATGAAAAATTGCATTTTCAAATGTCTTGTGGGATGTATATCTTCCAGTTTAGTTTCCTTTGTCTATTTCAAAAGAGTTTTGTTTTCCCCATTCCCCTTTTCATCAAAATAACCATACTTCATGAAGAACATGTGGTTTTTATTTTTCAAGTATATTTCTATTAAAATTTTTGAATAAGACCTAATTTTGAAGTCATGTTTAATTGTTATTTAGTTGCTAAGTCGTGTCCTACTCTTTGCAACTTCATTAACTGCAGCATGCCATGCTTCTCTGTCCTTTGTTATCTCCTAAAGTTTGTTCAAACTCATATCCATTGATTCAGTAATGCCATCCAATCAACTCATTCTCTGTTGCCTCTTTCTGCTCCTGCCCTCAATCATTCCCAGCATCAGGATCTTTTCCAATGAATTGGCTCTTCCAATCAGGTGGCCAAAGTTTTTGAGCTTTAGTTTCAGCATCACTCCTTCCAATGAGTATTCAGGGTTGATTTCCTTTAGGATAGACTGGTTTGATCTCCTTGCTGTCCAAGGGACTCTCAAGAGTCTTCTCCAACACCACAGTTCCAAACCATCAATTCTTTAGTGCTCAACATTCTTTGGAGAAGGCAATGGCAACCCACTCCAGTACTCTTGCCTGGAAAATCCCATGGACAGTGGAGCCTGGTGGGCTGCAGTCCATGGGGTCACTAGGAGTCGGACACAACTGAGCAACTTCACTTTCACTTTTCCCTTTCAGGCATTGGAGAAGGAAATGGCAACCCACTCCAGTGTTCTTGCCTGGAGAATCCCAGGGACGGGGGAGCCTGGTGGGCTGCCATCTCTGTGATCACACAGAGTCGGACATGACTGAAGTGATTTAGCAGCAGCAGCAACCTTCTTTATGGTCCAACTCTCAAACCCATACATGACTATTGGAAAAACCATAGCTTTGACTATAAGGACGTTTGTCAGTAGAGTGATGTCTCTGCTTTTTAATAAACTATCTAGGTTTGTCATAGTTTTGCTTCCAAGGAGCAAACGTTTTTTAATTTTGTGGCTATAGTCAACATCTGCAGTGATTTTGGAGCCAAAGAAAATAAAACCTGTACTGTTTCCATTTTTTCCCCATCTATTTGCCATGAAGTAAGGGACTAGATGCCATGATCTTAGTTTCTGAATTTTGAGTTTTAAGCCAGCTTTTTCACTCTCCTCTTTCATCTTCATCAAGAGCCTCTTTAGTTCCTCTTTGCTTTCTGCATTAAAGTGGTATTGAAAGGTTGTTGCTGACCCATGAAAAGACACCGGGATTCTTGGCTTCAGGATGAGAAGAATTCAATCTGGGGCCAGAGATGAGGCTTGATCACTCAGAGCTTTTGTGCAATAGAGTTTTATTAAAGTACAAAAGGGATAGAGAAAGTTTCTGACATAGACATCAGAAGGAGGCAGAAAGAGTATCCCCTTGCTAGTGTTAGCAATGGAGTTATATACCTTTAATTAGTTATTACAATGAATCAAAAGAATGTCTCAAGTTTGTGAAAATTTTACCATACCTACTCCAGCAATTTACATTTTAGGATAACAAGATTAGAATTTAACAACAGAAAGATCCTCCAGACCCACTCTTATACATTCTAAAATATCAGGATTAGTCAGAAGGTTTTCAGGAAGGAGAAACTCCTCCAGCTAGATACATTGTTGTTGTATAATCCCTAGTGCAGAGTTTAAACGGAGTTGTACAATTGACTAAGACTAAGGTTTTTCAGTGGTCAAGCATGGATGTGAGAGTTGGACTGTGGAGAAAGCTGAGTGCTGAAGAACTGATGCTTTTGAACTGTGGTGTTGAAGAAGACTTGAGAGTCCCTTGGACTACAAGGAGGTCCAACCAGTCCATCCTAAAGGAGATCAGTCCTGGCTGTTCTTTGGAAGGCCAGATGCTAAAGCTGAAACTCCAATACTTTGGCCACCTCATGTGAAGAGTTGACTCATTGGAAAAGACCCTGATGCTGAGAGGGATTTGGAGCAGGAGGAGAAGGGGACAACAGAGGGCGAGACTGCTGGATGCCATCACTGACTCAATGGACATGAGTTTGGGTAAACTCCGGGAGTTGGTGATGGACAGGGAGGCCTGGCGTGCTGCGATTCATGGGGTCGCAATGAGTCTGACATGACTGAGCGACTGAACTGAAGAAATACAGAGGAAAAAAAGTTTGTTCTTTTCTCCTCCTTGAGAATTTAAGACCCCCAATCTCCACTTCAAGAGCCCCAGACCCTTTTCTCCTCGTTAAGGACCCTGAACCTCTTATCAATCTGCCTAGGAATTGACTTTCTCGATATTATCTGTATATCTGAGGTTGTTGAATTAATGCAAGAATTTAATTATTGTTGACTAACCAGTAGATTAAAAGGTGCTAAATTATAAGAATTCACAAGTATTCATGACATAAAATATATTTTTCAAAGGTTATATTTCTTTTCAGTGTTCCATATTCAAATTGACTAAAAGTTTTTTTTTCTTTTTAATCAAGTGTTAAAAGACATGTATTCTACAAAAAAATTAAGAGTTTAAACAAAATCACTATAGTTAACATTTAGAAATGTTATATGAAACAGAAATAATCATTTGGAAATTTGCTATGGTGTGATCTGTTTTGGAAATCAATTTAGCAGTATGTTTAAGTAGCCTAAGACACTTGAGAATTTAGTAATTTGGGGGAAAGATACATGTACCATTGGTAATAGTGTATAAACTGCCTAGAATTATCTAAGTGTCTACAATATTACAATGGTTAAATTATACTACAGTTTTATGATAGTATTAAAAAGTCATGCTTTGTGTGTGAAGAGCTTTAAATGTTTATAGTCTTTAAATTATTCATCCTGCTAGAAGCCTACCTTAGCTCTGATGATGTGCAGGCAAAGACTTATATATAAGGATATTATTATGTACATTACCTAAAAGAGATTTTTTATAAAAATGTATTTGGACTTTCTGCATAACAGAATAGAATCCAGTAATTTAAGTCTGCTTTTGAAAGTATTTACTACTAGGGGTGGGGGTGAGTTAATAAAAATGCTAAATGAAAATTCGAGGAGCAAAACAACCAGGTACTGTTTTTTTTTTCAAGTTTTGTAAGTAAGATACATAAATTATAAACACTCACAAAAAAAGAAATACTGTGAAATACTGCAAATAAGTGTGAAGAATGCTATTATAAATCAAAGAAATTTGCTTATGGCCTGACTTCAAGCTTTTCCTTGATAATTATGTACATTTAAAAAATTTAACAGTGAATGTGAATATAATATTGTGGCATAAATAGCACTGGGATTAAATGCCAAGAACACTATGTAAAATGGCTCATATATTTGATAAAAACTATATGAAACCATGGTTTTTGGCAGATATTAAATTGGATAGAAATTATTAAATGATATCTCACTATGACTTTCTATTTTCTTCATTGTTTCTACATTTAGTAATTTGAATTTTTCTGTAAGCAACTGCCTGTCCCTTTTCTCCCATTTATTCAGTCAGTTTTATCACTTTGGACTCATGGATATTATTTTTATTTGGGGGGTTGTAATCTGTTACTACCACCATTTTGTTGGTGAAATTTTTCCAACTTTTGTTGGTGAGTTGGTTTCTGCATCCTTTTAACATGTCTGCATCCTTTTTCTTTTGTTTTGAGCACTTATTTCTGATATTACAAGATGCCCTGTGTTTATCTTGCATATTTCCTGCTCCAACCCCAGAACCGGCCATTTCTCCAAGGAGAGTGGCTTCTTGTATTGTAGAATAGTATTTTAAAGAAATTATCTTGGTTTCTCATCACTACTAAAACTCTATAGTAATAATTTATGCAGGAAAGACGCATAGACAAATACTAAAATGTGGTCAAAACGAAACAGAATTTTTGTGCACCCCGAAAATATTCAATACTGTGATATTTTTAACATGTCCAAAAATCTAAGTCTACACCTTACCTCAAGAGATGGAATTTAAGCACTGCTATCCTCTCAAGTGTGGGCTGTAATTTCCTTCCTTCCAGTACTTAGGATATGGAAAGGAAAAATAGCAACTTTCCACTGAGGAATCCTGACAGACCCTTCTTTAACCAAGTGGTCAAGGTTAGCTCACCAAAAATTAATCAAGCTGATATCACCCGCATATGATGTAATAAAACCTCAATGGTACTATTCCATTAAATTTGTAACATCAGGTTAATCACGAGAAATATCAGACAAATGCAACTTGAGGAACATTGACAAAAATTCTAACCAGCCATCTTCAAAAGTGTCAGGGTCAGGAGAGATGAGGAAAAGACCATAACAGTCTCACAGCCTGGAAGAGACTGAGGAGACATGAAGGCTAAGTGCAACACGATTCCTGACTGGATCCTGGAGCAGAGAAATGGCATTCGTGAAAAAATCAGAGGTATTCAAGTAACACCAGGCAGTTGTAAGTAGTATTAATATCATACCATTGTTCACCTTTTAGCTTTGATAAATGCATCACAATTATATAAGCTGAAATCATTAGAAGCAGCTCTGGGAAGGAAATATGGAACTCTGTGCCATCTTTGCGATGCTTCTGTAAGTTCACATAAAGCAAAAAGTGCAAAGGTAGGACATGGCTCCAAACTTCACATCTCGTCGACTTCCCTGGTGAGCCAGGGGTTGGGAATCTTGTCTGTTAATGCGGGGGACATGGGTTCGATCCCTGGCCCAGAAAGACTCCACATGCCAGGGAACAACGAAGCCCGTGCACAGCTACTGAGCCAGAGCCCTAGAGCCTGGGGGCCACAACTACTGAAACCTGTGTGCCCGAGAGCCCATGCTCTGCAGCAAGAAGCCACCAGCATGAGAAACCCTCACCCTGCAGCTGGAGAGCAGCCCTTGCTCACCACAACTGCGTCAAGTCCGCACACAGCAATGAAGACCCAGCGCAGCCAAATATATATGTATTTTAAATTCACAACTCTTAGTTAACATAGTGCCGTATAAAGCAAAGGCTGCCTGTGTGTTCATTTCATCACATATCTCAGAGCCTAAAATAAAACAGGCCCTCAATAAATGGAGCCTTCTGTTATCAGTAATATTTTAGAGCAATGAGGCAATGTTGAAAACGTTGTGATACTCTCTTGGAAGTGATACTCTCTTGGAAGTTGAAATTGGAGATTTATATGTAATATCATAGGCATAGGCAATATGGAATGAGTGAAAACTTATGGGTAGGCTGCTGTGCTCCTAGGTACATGGATGGGAATCATATATAATGAAGCTATCTAAAAAGAAATGACGAGCTTCCATTTATTTTTACACGGCACAACCTGGAGAAGGCAAAGAGACTAAACATTGTTTTATGGGAAGAGATGTCTTGCTCTACTACTGAATCATCCATCATGCATGTCTCTGGGACCTGAGTCATGCCTTCGATTTCTCTTTTATCCCTCTGATGACTAGTTCAACATTCTTTAACAATGAAGACTCTCACTGACTGAATGTGTCCTATGATTCTTTCATCTTCACTCTGATGTATTGCATTCCATTGAACCAACAACGAGAGTGGATGGGGAAATTGATGTGATGCTTCTGAAACCTGTTCAGTTAGTTGTTCAACTATATTTTAAACGGGATGTGCATCTGTCAGAATGGGAGGAAGGAGGAAATATTTTTCATTTTAAGAACCTGCGTCCATGTGACTGATTCTAGTTAAATGGGAGAGGTGAGCAATGATTCTGATTTCAAATGTCAGGCCTCCCAAGTATTTCTGCTTAAAGCTGTGGAACACAAGCCTTTTTCCTGCCTTAAAGAATTATGGAAACTTATCAGTGTTTCTAAGGAGCATTCAGTGGTGGTGATCTGATACATGGGTCCCATAAACCTGATTAAATAGATAGCACTTGGAATAGGAACAATTTAAGTGTTCTGGGCCTCATATAAAACAAGAAAGTTCATTTGGTTCTGATGGAACAGGCTGGGAAAACAGTATGCACTGAAGCAAAATTAAAACTCAGTAGTCATTAATGTTTCAACTTTTTGTATCATTGTCAAGAGAAGGTATAATTCTATTAAATACTTGCATTTGTTACAGAATTATTTAGTTTATGTCACTATATTTAGAATAAAACTGAATTAACCTGCATATGAAAAAGTTCAGCCTCAATTCTTCATTAAGGAAACTGACTACCCTCATTCATCAAAGTCTCCAGCAGATGGGGCATTGAAATATTCGTGGATATACAAAGTATTTAGCAATAACTAAAATATCTTGGCTTCAGAAAAATATTCAAATTTTAAAATGGACTTTGGCAAAAAACAATTTATCAAAAACATAATAGATGGTTATAGTTCTCTATAATTAAGCCTGAAATACAAATCTAAATTAACTGAATTCAAGCCTTTGAGGCAGAGGCAATAATCATACCCTAAATAGGAAACTATAGAAAAAGAAATCTCACTATCTTAAGAGACACAACGCAGTTAAGCAAATGTTTGGCAACTAATAACTTATAAGCACACAGGTAAGTTTTCTGAGAGGGAAGTAGACCATTAACACATTGGAATATTTCAATAAAATACTTATATTTAAAATTATAAAGTCAAAGTGTTTCTACTGCTATACTTAAAATAGATAACCAACAAGGACTTACTGTATAGTACAGTAGGCTCTGCTCAATATTATGTGATAGGCTGGATAGGAGGGGAATTTGGGGGAGAATGGTCCACCTGAAACAATCATGATATTATTAAGTGGCTATACCCAAGACAAAATAAAAAGTTTTTTAAAATGAGCACCATTCTTATGTTCCTATAAAAAAAGAATAATAAAAATAAAGGTATTTCATCTACATTAGAGATACCAGTGTAGAAAAAGTGGGGCAAGTCAATTCTATTTCCAAAACAGTGTTTGCATCCTAGAGGACCAGATTTGCCCATATAGTACATGTTGAGATTACATCTTCCACATCACTGTCACTTTTTCCTTCTGCCTTAGCTTTAGGAGTCTACCCGCCATAAAGAAAGTTCTTCAGCATGTGGAAAATCCCAGGCTTTTAACTGATTTGGCATCCTACTCAGGGATCAGGTCCAAACCTCTTTGCCATGAAGGCAACGATGCCTATAAAAAGACGGCTGTGCTTCCTGCTTCTGCCATCTTTAGACTGTGTCAACAAGGAAGAGGGAGCTGGAAAAAGCTCAAAGAACACATTCTGCCTGAATATATTCCCTACACGTAAACCTAGGCAAAATCGGAAGGTAGCTTAAGCATCTTCCATTGAAAGACATCTAGAAACCTCAAATAACATTTATGTTATAGTTTTGTATCAAGCTGAAAATGATCACATCATTTGAATGGTCTTTCTTTGGTCAATTTAAAAGGAAAACAGCTTTATCAAAGTCCATATACCCAGCAACAGAATTTGCAGAACCTTTTTGAATGGATTTATCTCCTAGAAACCAGACGTAGCATGTGATGGCAGAAAAAAATAAACCCCATTGAGTCTTGACAGTGCTGCCAAGTCACTGGCATTAAAGCTGGGGGCTGTGCATTTAATTCAGTGAGGTCATGCCTATGAGGTGGCGAGGGGGGATAACTGCAGGGCAGCTGAGCAGCTTAGAATGAGCTGAAATGAAGCCACAGTGGCAGAGCTGTGTACGTGTTCAATAAATCGGCCCCAAAGCACAGCAGGGACCAGGGACGAGCCCTGTTGACATGGAGCACTTCAGTGATAGAATGCCGAGTAAGGTGACATCGTTTTTAAGTGCTTCAGATTTTGCAAGCCACTGTACAATAAGACAGCCTCACATACACTGACGAATTATTGGCGGCATATAGAAATCATTGTAGTTTAAGACACAGCATCATGAAAGCAATAATCATCTTTCAGAAATAAGTTGCACAACCACTCAGTACCAAAAAAAAAGAATGAAATAATGCCATTTGCAGCATCATGGAAGCAACTAGAGATTATTATACTAAATGAAGTAAGTCAGAAGGAAAAAGACAAATACCATACGATGTCACTTACATGTGGATTCTAAAATATGATACAAATGAATGCATCTGTGAAAAGAAACAGGCTGATGAGCACAGAGAACATACCTGTGGTGGCCAAGGGAGTGGGCCTGCTTGGGGGAGTGGGTTGGGGCAGTGATGCAAGCTTTTAGATACAGAATGGATAAACAAGGTCCTACTGTATAGCACAGAGAACTATAGTCAATATCCTGTGATAAACCATAATGGAAAAGAATATATTAAAAAATAAGAATGTGTATATATATATATGTATACATTTTGTGTGTGTGTGAGCGTAACTGAATCACTTCTATTCAACAGAAACTAACACAACATTGTAAATCAGCTATATTTCAATTTTAAAAGGTGTTTTAAAAATGAGTTGTAAGAACATAACATATAGCACAGGGACTATAGCCAATACTTTATCATAACTTTATATGGAGTAGAGCCCATAAAATTACCAAATCACCATGTTGCAAACCTGGAACTACTGTAATGTTGTAAGTCAACTATACTTCAGTGCTTAAAAATGAAAAAAGACTAAACAAATATATATGGGGTAAAAGCTTCAGTGACCCCATAGAACTCAGCACATGAACTGGTGGGCATGAAGACCTGATGGCTTTTGTTGGTATTTACCTGGAACCTGGAATACAGGATACATTTAGTACATATATACTGAGTTAATAATTCTTGAAGTATACCAGTCACTGAATTTAGCCTCTATGTAAATGTCCTCATTGGCCAGCTCTCTGGAGGTTTCTCACTTGAAAAGACCCTGATGCTGGGAAAGATTGAGGGCAGGAGGAGAAGGAGATAACAGAGGATGAGATGGTTAGATGGCATCACTGACTCAATGGACATGAGTTTGAATAAACTTTGGGAGTTGGTGATGGACACGGAAGCCTGGTGTGCTGCAGTCCATGGGGTCGCAAAGAGTCGGACATGACTGAGCTACTGAACTGAACTGGAGGTTTCAAAGCAGGGATGACTGGGTTGGTGTAGATGGCTCCAGGTAACTGACACCAACCCACCCTGAAACAGCGGTGAGTGAACTCATCTCGATCCACTGAAGTTGTGACACTTTCCCTGCAAAACCCACCATGACCAGACCCAAGTGTGTGCAGGACAACATGCTCATTCCACCCACGTAGGAAGCTCATAGCGGTTTTAACACACATATTGGTGAGCAATGCCCTATCTACTGGATTAGAAAAGAGAAATTGTAAAACTTCTGTAAAATATGATTTTTTTAATGTTTTAGTCTTTGAATTTCTGTCACAGCCATTATTCACAAATGCCACTTTTTTCCTACGACAGCTCGAGGAGTAGTAATGACACCAGTAGGGAGTATGTTTCAGTCCCTGTTGGTTTAGAGGAAAAAACACGAATTACATTGAAGGCATGTTTCTATTAGCAATTCCATAAAGGGATATATGACAAATATAGGAGGAGAAAGTCACTGTGAACAGAAGTTGCAGATGTTTTAGATGGTGAACTATTGTGCTTGGAAGAAAGTGTTATAAGCCACTTGACAAAAAAAAAAAAAAAAGAGCAACTGGCCTATAAAACTGACTGTGCAAATAAAAGGAATATAAAAAGGTCAGGGTGAAGTAAGTAATGAAAGGCTTTTAGTACCAAGACATTGACTGGAGTCCATTAAGAAGTGGAAATGAGATTGGAGGTGTATTTGCAAAGCTAGTCCTCTGCTGTATTCCAACTCGGTAATTCTACAGGCATGAAAGAGACAGCAGACAAACATGATTTCTAGAAAAAAATACAGGATCAGCAATGCAGAAGAATATTTAAGCCCTAGTGATCATCATTGCTGAAACCAAACACTGGGGTTTTAGATTCTTCCATAGGTTCTTAGTGGTTCCTAGTCACAGATGAATTTCTATGCAGAATAAAAGTGCATATAAAGTGTGCTAGTAGTTAAATAAGAAAGATCAGTTTCTCCAAGTGAATGAAAAATACACGGCTTAACTATGGACAGCGTGAGTCTTGTTAAATATCTGTGTGACCAGAGAAGAGAGTGAGAAGTTATGAAATAAACAGCAATGCTAAAAATATCTCAAGATTAAAGTAACTTAATTCAAAGGCAAGATGACAAGCATCGACAGTCATGTTAATTACCGAACAGAAAGAAGTAAGCAACAGCAACAGCTTTCAAGGTTCTGTGTCTGTCTAGCACCGCATAAATAATCCTTCAGTCTGTTTTGATCCACTGAGTAAGTTCTATATGTACCAGTAAGGAATCTCAGTCACCTTGCTGGAAGAACTAAATCCACACAGTACAGAGCAAACTGCCAAACAAGCAGTGACTTGACGTGGGACATTCTGACTTTATTGTGCCACACAAACATACAAACTGAATATTACAGTGAAACTGACATGCCCACATATATACAGCTTCACAACCTGTCCCCAGGTTCAGGCTTCCTTCAGCATGGCTGCTCTGAAGTCCCTCCTCCATGGAGAACAAGGAGTCCTCTTTAACCATCACAGAACGCGCATCAGCCTAACTGCCCCATGCATGGAAGTCTGCAGAAGGTCTCTTATAAACTCACGGGCAGCCCAGTCTGCCACTCCCGCCCGTGTGCAATGTCTGCAGAGGAGGCCTGAGGGACGGAGCCTGAAAGCAATCAAGTTCGTCAGTTCTCCCAGCAGAAGATTATACATTTGGAAAGCAGGGAGACGCTCAACACTGCCTACTCCAATGGTGGATTGCTTATTTCTCTTCTCCAAAAGTAGCCAGTCCCCCTATCAGTCTCCAGGGTCAAACTCTAGTAAAAATGTACTATGTGTACAACTGAGCTAGGAAAAAAAGAAAAACAAACTTGGGGGTGGGGTAGAGGCCTTGAGTGTATGTAGGACGGAGCCTCAGGCTCCAGTCATGGAGTCCGGAAGAGGTGGCCCCAAGAAATTCTACAACATCGGCCTAGGAGGCAGTCTCTCAGGACTGCTGTTCACGTGCAGAACTCTCCTCTACAGAGTAAGCTCCTAGCAGTATCAGGGACTGACTGCTCCATGAGCTGACAGCGTTGGAGGGGGCAAGGCACCAACCACTTCGAGAGCATCTATCATGTGGCAGCCAGCGAACGGCCTACTAGGTGCCCAGTATCTCTTTTCATCTTGTCGGTAGCCATTGAGGTGGATAGCAACCTATTGCATCAAAAAACAGGAAGCTAGAGGAAGTTAACTGCTGAGTGCTCAATGCCAGGAAGTAACAGCCCAATCTATGAGATCTGCTCAGTGTCATTCCCAGTCCCACACCCCTTATGGTAGGCACGCTGGCTCACCAGGAGGCCACCTCCTACCCCAGCTTGTGCTAAACTGCTCACACCCTCCAGCCTTGAAGGTCAAGAAGCAAACTGCAAAGCCACAGGCAGTATTCCTGGAGGCGAGGAGGAGAAGCCATTTGGGAAGTTTCAGAATTTAAGAGAAACCATCAAAGGCGGCTGCATAAGTGTTAGCAAAAACCTTTTCTAGGACTCTGCATGCAAGATCAGCAAAGACTGGAAGGTGCCCAGTGCAACGTCAGTGCTGAGCAAAGAATCTAAGATACTAATATAAAGCCACAGACCCAGGGGCATCAGCAAGGCCAGGACTCGACTGTACAAGGGCATTGCATGATTGCAAAAACGTGCAGTTTAGAAAGTGATGCTGAACGCAGCTCTAGACTCTGGTGATTTTAGTGTCTAGGCTGGTAAAACTTACATGCAATTTATGTATTTCAAGAAAAAGGAATCATAATAAGTTAATCAAAGAAGAAGAGCACAGTTGACCCTTGAACATCAATTTGACTGCAGGTCCACTTATAAGAGGATTTTTTTCAATAGTAAACACTCGGCAGCTACAGAGCACAATGAAAGTTATAGGCAGATTTCTGACTGCTCAGAGGGTCAGCGTCCAGCTTCAAACTGCCACATTGTTCAAGGGTCAAGTGTATACAATTTCATATAAAAGACTGAGCTTTCAAGCCCAGTGCTTAGTTTGGAATCTGAGGTTAATGTACTAAAAATGGTAATCAAATAAAATTACTACTGGTCTTTAATTAAAGACAACAGCATAACGGGGCAAGCAAGGTGTCTCCAACATCCATGTTAGACCTTCAGAGCTACTTTGTGAAATTACCCCCAAGCTGTATAATTAAAGTCATCCAAATTTAGTGACAACACAGAATTACATAAAAAATACAGAGTATGCATTTGCAATGATCAAATCTGAGATGTTATTTACATAGTTTAACCTACAGACACGTAAAATGCTACCACTTATAAAAATACTTTTCTGTGGAAAAACGATACAATCACCGTGTAGAGAAAAGCTTGAAAATATTACGTAAATATTTCTATGAGAAATGTGAAAATAATGTTGTGTACTTTATTGATGAGCTGACACTATTAACCCTTATAAACAGGAGCCACTGTCTTTTGCTTTTGTTCTCTCACCTGTAGTAGAGGTGACGTATTTTTCCAGAACTATTGGGAAACGACCTGGATGATTCTACTTCACCTAATAAGGGCAGATCTAAGCCACAGAACCAAACAAAGAAAAATGACACCTAATCTTGGTTACATTCGGCCTGTTTTGAAAAACTGAGTAACCAGCCACAGCTATGCTGTTGAGAATCTTCGTTTTGAAATCTAGAACATAGCTTAACAGCCAATTTCCTTAGACATAAATGATTATACAGTTAAATGATCTCATAAATTGTATTCTGTACATCTCTACAATGGTGGACATCATATAAATATTTCTTCAGTCAACTAAGTATCCAAGTAATTGGATTTGTCAGATAAAATTGTGTTCTGTGAAGCTTTGTCTTTCAAATGCAGAATCTTCCCTTCTGTGTCCTAAACAGCTCACTGAATCTCCATCCACAAAGACGGGATACGTGATCCTTCATCATTCAGAATGACTGGGACCATCTGCTTTTCACTCGTCCTTAGACGCCATCTCACCTGGAATTATGTACATTGTACTTATAAATGGTATAGGTAAACATTCTCTAGGTCTGCAAAAACTGTCTAGTTGCCCCCCTCCAATGGAAATACCTGCCCCATTGGCTTCTACAACTATAAATCAACCCCTGTAGTTCAAGAAGAAAACATCTATCCATCTTCAAATCAAGGAAGAGAATAAAGAACATGAAAGTCAAAGTGTTAATCGCTCAGTCGTGTCTGATTCTTTGTGACCCCGTGGACTGCAGTCCACCAGGCTCTTCTGTCTATGGAACTCTCCAGGCAAGAATACAGGAGGGGATTGCCATTTCCTCCTCCACGGCATATTTCTGACCCAGGGATCAAACGCAGGTCTCTTGCATTGCAGGTGGATTCATAAAGTAGTTGAGAAATGACACTATCTGTGTTGGAATCATTGTACAGCAGAATTAAGGACCTACTTCATAATGCAGATAAGTAATTGTCTTGAGAAAAATAACTTAGTTGGTGTTGTACACCCAGTAAAAGTTATAGTGTGTATCCACACGTGTGCGCACCTTGACTTCCGTGGTCAGGTCATTGCTCATTCTGTTACTCCCTCTGGGAACTGGAATTGCCAAGCGCACGCTTCCTGCTGTGCTAGGAATGTCACTGTCAAGCGCTCCCCCTGCCCCCGCAAACCATCTCCACTGCCTTATCTGCACAGAAGCAGACAAGTGAGAAGGGCAGTGACATCAGGAGAGTGTTTACAGCTTTCCTGAGTATTTGACGAGGGCTTCCCCGAAGGCTCAGTAGGTTAGCAATCTGCCTGCTATGCAGGAGATGCAGGAGATGAGGGTTCGATCCCTGGGTCAGGAAGCTCCCTTGGAGGAGGAAATGGCAACCCACTCTTGTGTTCTTGCCTGAAAACTATCATGGACAGAGATGCCTGATAGGCTACAATCCATGGGGTTGCAAAGAGTCGGACACAGCTGAGTGACCAAGCATGAATGAATGCATGTAGCCTGATAGAAGATGGACTATGGAACTGGTCTTCCTAGTTTAAGAAGGGATGTCAAATCCTATCCCAATGGCCCACACGAGGAATAAGCATGGCGGCAGGGACTGAGGCCAAGCATGGGCTCCACAGCACGGGCTCCCTCTCACCAAAGCAGGGCTGCTTTCTCTCACTCCTGAATACTCAGCTCATCAGTGCAGGTTACACCCGGGTTAGTTACTGACTTGAATATTCCGAGTATCTAGGGGGGCTGTTACTTAATGGAGCAAGTTGCCTGGGACAAGTTGCCTGGAAGAGTCCCTGGGACGTTACCTGGTCCTTCTATAACTCTTGACATAAGTGAATGGGGGATCACTGCACGCTCATCTAAGAGGAGATCAAGTCTCAAAAGATGAAATTCTGGACCTCTACCACAATTAGCAAGCTAAAATGTGGACCACGAGGAAAGGATATCCCACATAGGTGTTGGAAAAGGGAGATGATTAATTACAGCCCCCAAACTGGCTGCAGCAATGGGGACTCTAGCTTGTTACATTTACTTTCCTAAGAAAGTTTTCTAAGAAGCTGTGGCTGACTTGCCACCATGCCAAGCTGGGAACCAGAAAGACCCCATGACAGTTCTGAGCAGCACATAGGGTGGCGGATGGGAGGCAGACAGGACACCCGCTGCCTCAGCCTGGCATTCATTTAAAGATCACGAGATGGGGCTTTTATGCAACACATGTGCTCACTCATATCTGACACTCCAAGACCCTACGGACCACCAGGCTCCTCTGTCCATGGGACTGTCCACCAAGAACACTGGAGTGGGTTGCTATTCCCTCCTCCAGGTAAATCTTTCTGACCCAGGGATCAAACCCATGTCTGTGTCTCCTGCATTGGCAGGTGGATTCTTCACACCCAGCTTTATGCAAAGTGACCCTCAGACTAAGTCTTCCACCACAATCACCTCTGCAAGTTCCTTCAGATTTCTGTTGTATCAACTTCCAAGTCTAAGATTCTGACCGACGGGCCCTGCACAAATGAGTTAGAGATAGGAAGGGGAGTCGATACGAGGAAATAATGGAGGGAAGCTGGAGGAAAATGCTGCAGCCCTGGGACAAGGCTGGGAAGCCTGCTACATGCTGCTCAGAAGTCCCTGCAAAACCCAATCCCCGGTGCCCACAGCAAGGATGCTGGCTTCCTCAATCCTACTCCAAGTCAAGTCTCACATCAGCATGCTGCCCCAATCACAGACTCTGCTTTCAAAACCTGAACGGAAACACCTATGTTTCATGGAGAACTCCTAGATGATAAATATATGTAAATCAAGCCAGTCCATCCTAAAGGAAATCAATCCTGAATATTCATTGGAAGGACCGATACTGAAGCTGTAGCTCCAGTACTTTGCCACCTGATGTGAAGATCTCACTCATTGGAAAAGACCCTGATGCTGGGTCCTTTGAGGACAGGAAGAAAGATTGAGGGCAGGAGGAGAAGGGGACGACTGAAGATGAGATGGTTGGATGGCATCACCAACTTGACGGTCATGAGTTTGAGCAAACTCCAGGAGATAGTGAAGGACAGGAAAGCCTTGCATGCTGCAGTCCCTGGGGTCACAAAGAGTCGGACACAGCTTAGTGACTGAAAACAACAAATCATTCTTAATGTCATTTATAACTGGTATTACTGAACTACTGCTGGGTAAGTGTGTAGGTACATTAGCATATGTAAATAAGATTATTCCTTTATGAGCTGTAGTTTTATTCACAGATGATATTAAAATTTATACTGAAATACATTTCTCTCCATTAAGAGTGTTAAAGTATACAATTATCCATCTGCTGAGCTGACATTTTTCAGCCTGACATTTAATATTGTCACAAACAAACAGTCCTACTGAGCTTCGCCTAGGATTTCAAAGGCAGTGTCTCCAGGCAGAGACATTTTAATTAAAGTTTGACTTAATGAAAATTATGAGTCACAGAAAAAAAAAAAAAAACAACTGCTGCAAGTAATATTAAGTATCCAGACTTGGAATAAATCTAGAAAGTTCTCATCTGAAAGCTTTTGATCATCACTAAGTTTGCTATAACAAGCACAAGTTTCACATTTCTGTCACTATCAATTTTGTGCAATTTACTACCCTGCACAGTTTGTAAACAAGCCCATTTCCCTTTTTGGAAATGAGCAGTCTTTTTGTTGTTTCTATATTGTTTTCAATTTTGGAGTCCCCACAGTGACTCACACATAGTGATAAAAGGAATATTCGCTAACATTTTGTGATCTCATGCCATGTAATAGTTTGTTCTACACCTGTGTTTCCCATATATAATCTTTACAGCATCTCTGTGAAATAAAGTTATCACCCCCATTTTATAGAAAGTTTGGTACAAGGATATAAAATAAGCACACCCAATATCTTGCCTGGTGGTAACACAAGATAAAAACCCCAGAAGGCTGACTCCAAACAATACATGTCTAACAACCAGACATTAGTGACTAAAATATATGTTAGGAAGGTAATAAAATAAAACTCAAATAAAACTCTGAAGGTTTTAAAAAAGTATAGCTTATCTAAGCAATTTTTCACCATATATAAAGGGCATATACCATTATACACACTTATATTTCAAATTCTATTTGAGAATATGTTTCATTCTTATTCTAAATCAAGAAAATAATCAAATATAAAGGTCATAAAAGCCAATCCTCATGGGCTTACTCAATACAACTTCTTACACTGACGCCATATTTTAACGGCCAGCTCACAATCCATCAAACCTATCCATACTTAAGTTCATAAACATCTTAGAAGTTTTTTTTAACCAGATTCTCTTGATGAAAATTATACGGTCATGGCTATAATTAAGCTATAGATTGTAGGTCTCTCTGTGCGTTTAGATATATATGCCATTAGGAAATTAGTTTCTTCTGAAATAAAGAGAAACAATTAAGGAAACCTATCTGTGAAGGTTAAAAATCACTTGAAAAGGGTGTTTTATGAGGAAAAGTCTAAGAAGCCAGATAAGCAGGTATCTGATGAGAGATAAGATAAAGGCAGTAATAAAACTGAAAGTTATAAACACCATTGAAGACAGAACTATTTGTCATCCTGGTTTCTCTGCTGTATTGTGGAACACTGCAATACTGTCAACTGTGAAGAAACATTCTCCCCACTTCTGAGGTTGTCTCAGAAATGCAACTCCCAGAGAAAAGTAGAACATGTTTGCCATTTATAAAATGGCAAAAATTTGCTGTGAGTAGACTTAATTTTATTAAATCTTCTGAGATTCCATATGAATCATTCTGTCAATATTGACTGCAATTTAGACAAAAACTATCTGATCCAGGATTCTTTTTTGTGTAAACTATGCTCATCTCAAAAGATAATTACGACAAGGCTGCTCATTTACAAAATGGCCCCAGAGTTTATCCTTTATCCTATGCCTCCTACTGCAATCAGGTTCTCCTCACTACCAGGCAAGAGGCACAGTAGTTCAACCGGAATGCTTCCCATTGGGGTAAGTAAGACAGCTTACACCATGACGAGTTCTAACGTGGGACAACCCTTTACCTGATGCCCAGGACTTCTGTGAAACCAAGTCAACGCTCCCCTATGGTGGATCAGGGAGCAGAGGATGGAACTGTAGGCAAACAGACCAAATGGTAGTAAATGCAGAACCTAACCTCACATCAACACTCAAGATCTAGAAATCCAGAAACTTCTGTCAAGCACTCGAAAACAGACAACAAAAATAAATCGAACAAAAGTTAAAATGTGTTATCCCCAAAAGGGGAAAAAAAAAATAAGACTCAAACTGTTTACATTGTTCAAAACAGATGAACGCAATGATTCAAAAAGAAACTGTAAGCACTGTATACAAATTAGTGAGGTGAAAGAGGATGAAGACCTATTTAAAATGCTGAAGCTCCAACACTTTGGCCACCTGACGCAAAGAGTAAACTCATTGGAAAAGACCCTGATGCTGGGAGGGATTGGGGGCAGGAGGAGAAGGGGACGACAGAGGATGAGATGGCTGGATGGCATCACTGACTCGATGGACATGAGTTTGAGCAAGCTCTGGGTGATAGTGAAGGAAGGGCACAGAAGCCTGGTCCACGGGGTCACAGTCAGACGTGACTGAGTGACTGAACAACAAACAACAACAAATGCTTTTAATGGAGTCAGTAACATTTCTATAGAAATTCAAAGACACAGCCCAGGCACAGAGCTATGGAACATGGAGCTGTTTGTCAGGATCAAGCAGGAAAAAACTGCTGTGGTAATAGTGACATACCAAGTTGGGAAGGTATTTTAGATAACATACCAATGATAGCAATTCAAATTGAAAAAAAAAATCATTCATTTATCCTAGGTAGGATAATCAGTGATAATTTTGTGCTCTTAACTTCTTTATTATCTATGTTGAAGCTTACAATCTGTTTTTCCTAAATCATAAACGCAATTCTCTAAAATAGAAATTACCTGGCATTCTAAAAATAATCATTTATTCATTTGAATTGCTATTGTTGGTGTATTATCTAAAATACCTTCCCAACTTGGTACTTCACTATTACCACAGCACGTTTCTGAGGTCTTTGTGTGATAAAGAAATCATGGTTGCAGGGACAGTCAAACATACATCTTGAGATCAGGACCCAGAATAATCTCATTTCTAAAAGCCTCTCACATACACAGAACAATTATTTCAGTTTGTTACACTGAACTTGAGTTGCCAAGCCCAATACATAGACAACTCACAAGAATAGATATTATTCTGGACAGGATCATTATACAAAGGTTTGAGTTGTCAGGGAAGATGGGAAAACTTAGGATATGTTCCTTTGATGCATAATCATCCCTCCTTTTTGGATTTCTCCATTATGTATTTTATTTAACCTTACAAATGGAAATGTCAGTTTTCTGGGAGGAAGCTGGTGGCAAGGTCGTTTGACTGCTGGATGGATTTAATGCAAGCCTCTAGGAAATATGCAAACCTCACATGTGTTTAAGAATCTTCACCTTGAACAAATTGCTTGTTACATGGAGATAACTCCAAGTACAGTCTCAGGCTGGTAAGTGTATATTATCCCACTGGACTATTTCATAAATTATGATTCGTCAAAGCTTAAATCTCAAATAAATTTGAATTCTTAAATGGAGACTCTTTTGTCTTATAATTTGATTATGTTCTATAAAATTAAAATACAAATTCTAAGAGAATTACTCAAAGTTAATTACTATTTACAGAAAAAAAATTTGACCTTTTATATTCACAAAGAACAAAGGAGAAATTGATTCTTAACTGTGTGCAATTGAAAAAAGCCTAAGCAAGACATCACACATCAGTAGTTTTCTCAATGTAAATAGTTTAATCCCACAAATATACCTGCAAGTGTATTAAATTTACCACTCATTTTACCTACCATACTCCAACACAAAAGATTCAAAGTCATTGTTAAGATTCATCTCTCACATCAAGTTTTCTGTGAACATGCACTTTTCTGCATGAAAATTTTATCCATCTTTAAACCTTCTATATAGGGAAGTTGAGCATGAAAGATACACTGGAGAAGTCACAGGTGTATTTCTATATATTGAGTTACGACTGTTTTGAAAATGTCACCATCATTTCTATAGTAAGCATCTTATTTCAGGATGGCTCCTTTCTATACAAAGCACAGATATAGAGAACCCAAATTCTTTAAATAAGAATGGACATTCTCTTTCAAATGTGCCTAACAGTTGATCTCCTTTACACATCTATGCAATTTGCATTTGTATATTCTTAAACTGCCTGGATAACAAATATTTTAGCAGAAAAGGAATTATGCAATACGGGTATGTGACATAAAAACTTGACTGAAAAGTCTAGGAGCCCTTTGGAGAAGGCAGCCATCTAATAAAGGTATTATCGTGCCAGTTAGATGGCGGTAGAAACACAGGGACTCAGGAGAATGAAGCTCTGAGCCCACCTGGACTGATCCACATGCCAAGTATTAACAGGACGCATATAACTCAACAGCAATACAGGCTACATTCCCGGAGAAAGACATCTCATCATTTTCATTTTGCACGGGGCTATTGAGAGCTTCCTGCTTGGACGTGAATTAACAGTTCTAGCAAGTTGCATCTTGCAGTGCAGAGTAACACCACCTGCAAACCTTTGGAAAAAAAGATCAAGATTGCCAAGGACTTCTGAAGGGCAATCACTCAAAGCCAGCCAGAGGTTCTACACGTGTGAGTGTCAGCTCCCACACAGGAGGCCACAGGTAAATAACAGATACTGCCTCCATCCTGGGGTAAGGAGATGAGGGCGCCTGTTGGGAGCTGGGTCACCTCAGGGAAGACATTTGATTTCTTCAAATCTGTTTCACATTGGCACAGTGACTGTAATTCTTGCTCACCAACTTTAGAGGACTGTTTTGAGAATTAAGTCAAATAATAGATATGAAAGTGTACTTTCTAGACTGCAAACTTCACAGCAATACTTTATCTGCCAGGGTTATTGGAGAAAATATGATCCTCTTTTATTTGTTTCCTTTTCTCTGATTCCTTCTTTTCTCACCTTCAAAAGAAAAGATTTGTACAAGAGGAGCCCATGATCTCCGGCTCAGAAATTCTGCAATATTAAGAGGTGTATACTGGTAAAGAAACTTTTAGAAACAGCAAGACGTCTCAAGTATCTTCCTTTTGAATTATCTAAGAATATCTCTTTGTTTTATATCTAAAAATATAAGAAACGTGTTTAATAATCTAAAGAATGGGGAAAAAATTCAAATCCTGTCAGTAGTTACTCAAGCTGTATTCATATAGTCATTGATATAGAAAATGATAGCTTAATTTGAGGCTTTTCAAGCAGAACAGATAGAACAGCAGAATGGTGGTCACCAAGGGCTGGGGGAAATGATGGTTAAGGATAGAACTTGCAACCAGTAGATAAATTATAATAAGCAGATAAAAAGTTCTGGAGATCTAATGTTCAAAATTGTGATGATATTAGCAACAGCACATGTTCAACTTCAAAGCTGCTAAGAGACTGTTCTTGCCATAAAGAAGAAATGATCATTACAGGATATGATAGAGGTATTAACCAATGCTACAGTCATACTATACAGCAATATATAAATTCACCAAGGCAACACCTGTACACCTTAAACTTATGCAATGTTAGACACCATCTGTATCACAGTAAATTTAAAAAATCCAAGGCTTTCTTAACTGCAAGGCTTAAATCATTCATTGTGCTGAAATTCCCCACTGTCCATACCCTTCTGGCAAAGTCGTCCTGGCAGTGAGTGACTTCATCTCTACATGACAACAGAGCACAGTCACGTCTTGGGCGAGTGTGGATCAGACCTCTCTCTGATGCAGTGCTGGTTCCGCTGCGTGGCTCTTCCTCTGGGTCCTATGCTCTGCGTATCCTGTGACTGCTTGCCTCGGTCAGGATTATGACTGGGAGAGGATGTTTGCTTGCTCCATTTGCAGTAGCGTGAGGAGGCCAGTTCTTCATAAACTAGGTACAAGACTAGTTTTCAGTAGCGTTTGCATCTTCCCCTCAGGGTACAGCTTCTGGTGTGCCATGAGCAGCTTTTCTGCATCCTACACTAACTGTCATATTCAGAATTGGGGTCAGCTGGCATTTTATCCTGGTGCCACTGACGTTGTGGGACATTGCCCAGTTCCTTTTAATATGAAATTTTTGTGTACTTCCAATCCTTGGGACATTTTCAGCCTGCTCATTACCACCATTTTCATCACTGATGTGGGCAAACTCACCTTCACTGACTTCTCTGGGTGCATATTCAGAGGCTTGGACCAGCAGGAGTGATGACGGGCCCACGGTCGACTTCTCCTGTGACTCAAGCTGTGTGTGACTCAGATGTGCTTTCTTGCGGTGTTTTTGGTTTCTTTTCGGACTTGCATCTGCATTAGCCACATATCAACTCTGGACTGGCAACCGAGAAAACAGACCCATGGCTGACTTCTCCTATGGCTCCACGTATGTGTGATTCAGATTTGATTTTGACGGTGTTTTTCGTTTCTTTCCTAGGCTTTATCTGTATTACCCAATCCCTCTTTGAATTACAAAGTTTTGTGAAAAGTGCTATTTGGGTTTATCACTAGGATACAAGGAAGTAACACAGTTACACGCTTTACTGTCTGTGCATAAACTGAATATCAGATGCACAGTGAATCACCAAGGAACTCTGAGAGATTTTAGTGGGCTCTGATCGTAGTGCACATGCTATCTACCTAGAGGTCTGCATATTGAAGAGCTAGGAGCAAAGATAGTACTTAATGCATTTCCTCAGAGTTAATATAATGTAAAGACCGAAATTGAAGTGGTTGTTGGTACTGTGTTATCTAATTGAACCAGGGTAATGAAATTCAAGCACATGAGAGCTGGGTGAGAAGAGAGAGCTTGTGTTTGTGTGTGTGTGTGTGTGTGCATGCACACGACAGTTTTGTATGCTCTGTTATACTATTTGGTGTGAAAATGTTTTTGCTGTTGTATAAGCTGAAATGTTCTGTGACCTAAAAATCCACGTAATTGTTTCAAGAGGTAACTAAAGATGCTTCAGAGGTTGTTATACGGTGATAGGATTTCTTCTTGATAACAGTCTGAAGATACTTTATGTTTTCATTCCATTGTTGTTTATTGGATAAAACACAAAACAAAAACAATTCTCAGTGTTTCCAATGTGTCAAATTGCAGTTAATGATTCTACTATTTTTCATTTCCCCATGAATTGTAAGTGACCAAAAGGAGTGTTTAAAATTCAGACCAACATTTGTAAAAGTCATGGGGAAAAAAAATGACTTTTTGCCAATGATTAATAAGATCACTTTGTAGCTTCACTCAGCAGAGTAAATTTCATAGTTCCGCAGCACCATTAAAGCCAACATACACATCTACACACACACACGATGGAGGACCAGGAGGTGCTTTTAAGGATGGAAGTGAAAGTGTTAGTCACTCCGTCGTGTCTGAGTCTTTGTGACCCCGTGGACTGTCGCCTGCCAGGCTCTTCTGTCCCTGGGATTCTCCAGGCAAGAATACGGGAGTGGGTTTCCATTTCCCGCTCTTCCCAGCCCAGGGACTGAACATGGGTCCCCTGCACTGCAAACATTCTTCACCATCTGAGTCACCAGGGAACCCCACTTGTGAGGATAATCGAAGCCTTGAAGCAAACATATTGAATCAAGAGTTTGGCGATGTGTTTTTTTTAATGCCAATTTATTTTACCTAATTAAACTTGGTTCTCTTATGTATGTAAGCTCATAATTAACATGGATTTCTTCTAAAAAAAAAATAGTGTTTCTGCTATCTGTACCTTCAAGGTGACATCTCCTCCACCACAGGTGGATTTTGAAAGTTTATTTTTAGTTCTCCATATGGCTGACTTGACTTTGCTCAAGCCATTACAAGGCACATTAGTTTCTTGCCAGGATGTTTCTTTATCATGGAAGTAGGCTTGAGGCTTCTCACACTCCATGATTTTAATGTTAAATCCCTTTCTTTGCCTTTAAATGACTCTTCTCTTCAGCTTCATCATTTTCCCATTGTCCTGTCTGTTGCACTGGAGTGTGTTATTTTTATACTTTCTCTTTTCAATCAAATACGTCTCTTGTGAGTTTTTTAACACTTCTATTTTACATCATGCTGTTCTAGTTATCTCTATGAAACCGGCAAGGCCTAACATTTTTGCAGACCTTCAAGTTAAAGCAGTGTTGTGCCAGCACGGAGAAGAGCATCTACCCTCTGCTGCATGGAGTAACTTTCCTGTTAGTCATGCGGAAAGTCTTTCTGATGCAGCTCTTCTAACTTCTGTGTGCTTCTCACGTTTCCTGATTATTTATCTTCTGTCTTTGGTTTACAAAATGCTGGGGGTTGGTTTTGAGGTCAGCTGTGCTGTCACTGTTGTTTAATCACTCAATCGTGTCCGACTCTCTGTGACTGTAGCTCTCAGCTCTTCTGCCCATGAGATTTCCCAGGCAAGAATACTGGAGTGGGTTTGCATTTCCTTCTCCAGGGGATCTTCCCAACTCAGGATCGAACCCAAGCCTCCTGCTTGGCAGGAGGATTCTTTACCATTGAACCACCGGGGACACCCACAGTCCACTGTACATTGTCATTAATTAAGCATTTATGTTAAAGCAAGGGTCCCCATCCTCTGGGATCTAATGCCTGATGAACTGAAGTGAAGCTATATAATAATAATAGAAGTAAAGTGCACAGCAAATGTGATGTGTTTCACTCATCCTAAAACAATCCCCTGTCCCCAGTCTGTGGAAAAATTTTCTTCCATGAATCCAGTCCCTGGGTCCACAAAGTTGGGGGACCATGGTGCTAAATAGTCTAAGTTTTAAAAGGTCTCCATCATCTACTATCAATGCAGTATAGATGCTATTAATATAAAACAATGTATCATATAGAGAAATATGGCTTTTTAAGATGTGCTGTCCCTCACTTTTGTTAGCACTAAGACAAGGTATACCATTGAAAGCAAGATGCCGGTCAAAGAGATGAGTTTATGGGCAATCTACAAGGCAAGTAAAACTGTTATATATAACTCAGTTCAAAGGTGAGAACCTAAATTGCTCTGGGCATATTTGGGGCCAAGTTTTCAACCTTAGATAGAAACATCACATCCATCTATAACTCTTTCTGAAACCTATTATCAAATGAGAAAAAAATCCCTAGCTGACACCCTTATCTGACGATGGGGCTCTGACACTTGAATCAACTAATAATTGTAGCTGTTTCACATAAAAGGTCAGTTTTGACAAATGGCCTCTTGTACGTGGTGAAAATACTCCTTCACTGTCAGGTGTGGGTTTTATTCAGCAAATGCAGTTATATAACCAGAGGTAGCTCTCGGTGGACCACAGTATACCACAGGGCTTTTAGACAAAGAAAAGCATAAAGCCACATCTTCACCTTAAATATCTTCCTGGTAACAAGACCAAACACAGATTAGTATAAAAAGCTCTAGGTGGCAGAGTTATGTGAACAGGTCACTGCAGATATGTAACAGTCAGTCCCTGGTGCCAAGCACTCAAGGGCAGATGAAGGTTAAAAGACAGGGTATCATGGGAGCTGTGGAATTACTATTATGAGAAGCTAGGTAGAGAAAATCATAAGTAAATGAAAAATCCAAAGTAGTGATCTTCATAGCAGTTTGGTCAAATGGGCAGTCACATGCATTCATTTTTTTAAGGTTGAGAAAAGAACATTGTGTACAGTTGTTTTCCTCTCTAGTCCCCAGATAATTTTCATGACTCATTGCTAACTTCTAAAAAATTATCCCTGAATGTCATCAGAATTAGCTGACATACTTTTAGGACTTAATAACCAACATAATAAAATGTATCATTTTAGAACTTGTGTGC
Source organism: Ovis canadensis (assembly GCF_042477335.2). Classification (NCBI taxonomy): domain Eukaryota; kingdom Metazoa; phylum Chordata; class Mammalia; order Artiodactyla; family Bovidae; genus Ovis; species Ovis canadensis. The sequence goes on along the minus strand of NC_091270.1, from coordinate 24,395,458 downwards.
AAAATAGAAAAAGACTTATGGATGTTGAAAACAAACTTACGGTTACCAAGGGGAGATGCGTAGGGGAGAGACAAATCAGGACCTACAGATGAACAGATAGCCACTGCTATACATAAGGGGGGCTTCCCTGGTGGCTCGGCAGTAAAGACTCGGCCTGTAATGCAGGAGGCCAGGCTTCAGGCCCTGGATCAGGAAGATCCCCTGGAGGCGGGCATGGCCACCCACTCCAGTATCCTTGTCTGGGAAATCCCATGGACAGAGGATCTTGGCAGGTACAGTCAATAGCGTTGCACAGAGTCAGACACAACTTAGCAACTAAACAACAACAAACAATGTATAAGACAGATAACCAATAAGGACCTTCTGTATAGCACAGGAAATCTGCTCAGTATTGTGGGATAAGCTATGTGAGAAAAAGAATCTAATAAAGAGTGATACCTATACCTATACCTGGTAGGTATACCTATACCTATACCTATACCTGGATCACTTTGCTGTACACTTGAAACAAACATAACATTGTAAATCAACAATACTCCAATAAAACTTAAATTTTAAAAATGCCACTTCAGAAAAGAAAATTCTGTTTATGGTCACACAGAAAAGGATCTAACTCACATGACTTTCTGAGAAATGCCAACGTGTACTCCATGACCAAGAACTGATCCATCAAAATGAGTGCTTATTTGAATACCTATCAGGTGTTTAGCACTGCTGTTATGTGGGGAATGGAAAACAATCATGGTATCACAGTGCATTTTATTATACTAAATTTGCCTATTACAATAAGGGTTAAACAATTTTGGCAGGACAATGTAGCAGTTCACAGGAGATGAAGCTTAAAAAAGGATGGGGTAAAGGGTGCCCTGATGGCAGATACTGGTTTTCACTTTTACCATGACTATCTACTAGAATTTTGATGGGTTAGAGGTGCACTGAACACCATGACAAAGAGAAAAAGTAGAACCGTGGACAATGGAGAGAACGTGATGCTGTGGCTGGACAGTGGGGACCAGAGAAGGGAAGGAGGAAGAAAGAAGAACCAAGGGCAGGGGACACCAGTACAGAAGAGACAGAGGGCTGTCTGGTGCAGAGGGAGGAGAAGTATAATAACATAGCAAGGAAGCGCTGGACCTTCCTGCTGATCCAGTGGCTAGGAATTCACCTGCCAATGTAAGGGGCACAGGGTAGATCTCTGGTCTGGAAAGACGCCACGGGGCAACTCAGCCAGCGCACCACAGCTCCTGAGCAATTGTGCCTGAAGCCAGCGCTCTGCACCAAAATAAGCCACCACAGTGAGAAGCCCGCACTCTGCAACAAAGAGTAGCCTGCACTCGCTGTACCTAGAGAAAGCCCCTGTGCAGCAAGGAACCGGTGCATCCAAAATAAACTATAGAAGAAAGAAAGTCCCGAAAATCCAAGCAAGTTCACAGAGGAAAAAAAAAAAAAAAAAAAGAGTAAATGTTGCTCTTATTTTAAGAGGGCAGTGACAGTATGAAAAAGTTGTTCAAGGCCTTTCCATCTGGCAACAAAGGGTTAGAATAATGGCCTTATTGATGATCAAATCTTACCCTTAACTGAACCTTGGAATGGAGTGTCCTAATGGAAGTGAATATTTGAAGATTCAAAATATTAGAACAGACACCCAGTAAGAACTCAGGACTCATGATAAAGGCAGCAGCATTACAGAAACAAGAGCCGCGGCCATTACAACAGGCGGCCAAGGAAGAGGATGAAAGTGAGATGTCAACATAGTTGAAGCCAGTCATAGAGAAATAAAAGCAATAGTAAGGAGAGGGAAGTGGTATAATGTCCTGTTACAGAAATCAAGGAGGAGACATTTTTAAGAGGCTGACCTACCTAAGTTGTTTCAAGTGTCAGAATAAAGTCAAGCACTAAGCTGATAATGGTAAGAGAAGAAATATGGGAGGTACATAATTTCAGCAAAGTTCTAAGAAGAAAATTACAAGCAATGAAAGGAAAGGAAGCAGTGGGTTGCCGGGGTCCAGCCCTGGTGGATCCAGGGTGATTCGAAGGTGGGGACGGAGTCGGCGTCCTTGGAAATAACTTATTTAATTACAGATAGAGAGGGGTTAGAAAATTAGCAGAGAAAAAGAGGCTGAATAACTTGGTTTACATGGAATACCAATCACCACCTACGTAGGCTGCAGGCGTCTTCCTATTCTCCCAAAGGAGAGGAGGCAGTGAGGCCCACCCCCCGGTCCGATCTTAGAAGCCCAGGCAAAATTAGCAGGCTTGGTGGGTACCCATGCACCAGATGGGAATTCAGCCAGAAAAACAGGGAGCAAGAAAGCAGCAACATGGGGGTATCAGTCTTTCCGGAAACTGATCCCGATTTCTTTATATTTAGGTTTGCTTATATACCTTTTGTTACACATAGGGATGGATACAGAGTCACACGGGAGTCAGCAGTCCTGACGTTTATCAAAATCAGGTGCTTTACATAAAAAAGATCTTAGGGGTTTTACATCATCTTCTGGCCATGAGGCCTGCTGACATTTTATGACCCTTTCTTTCTGATAACCAAAAAACTTATTTTTTCCAAGGGTATTTTTTCTTAAACCAGGCACCACCCTCCAAATAAAGTTGCATTCCTATAGGGTGAGGGTGTAGTGAGTTACAATCAAGAAAAGAATTTATTTAACCCAAGGTTAACATGATTAATTTTAAAGGTTAATACTTATTTCTCCTATATGCTTAAAGGTTAATACTTATTTCTCCTATATGCTAGTTATATTCATTATAAGGGCAGGGAATATGGAGATTTAGCAGCAAACATCAGCCCAACAAATGAAAATCCTTTCACCAATGTTCCCCTTAAGATCTATTTAGTCTTAAGATAGTGATAAAGTTACATTTTTACATAGCAAGGACACAGTGATTTATAACAAAGTACAGTGATCTATTACAAGAGAAAATTCATTAACTCAAAAGTCTAGTATTGCTAACCTTAAAAACTACTATATTTCCTTTTCTATATTCCAAATACATTGATTAATATATTCCCAGGTGCCTAAGGATATGGAGCCCTGGCGGCAATCATTGACTCAACAATGACAAAAGCCCTATGCTAATTAAGACTCTCAAAATACTCCAAACTCTGTGCTGTTTATGGTTGAGAGGTAGTAAACAATCATGTGCCTAGTAGCAGGAGTATGGATAATCCTGTCACACAAGCTAGTCTGCCAGCAGAGAGGTTTGACCTGGGACACCCTTGTCCCACCCAGGGCAGGGAATTTGCAGCAATTATTGGCACAACAAATGAAAAACCCTTCACCAATATAATTCCTAACCAACCTACTATACTAATAATTTCTAACTTCCCCAAAGAATTTGCCTTTAGTAAGTCTAAAACATCTCGTGCCTCTCAGGTTGGAAGGCTGTAAACAATCACATGTGGCCAGACGAACCTATACAGGTGGGCTAGATAACCTTCAGAGGAGTTTGTAATTTGAAACACTCTTGTCATGCCCAGGAATTTTTATTGACTTGGAGCTGCACATTTACTCCTTCTCCGAGAGAACCAGTGGGGAACAGCCCCCCATAAAGTCAGAGGTGTAGGCGAGAGCACGAAACAGTAAAGTAGATAGACTCTGGTTTTGGGGGTAGATGCTCGGGAACAGGGGGTTTCCTGAGGCTTGATCACACCTTTCCATATGCCAAGCCTCCTTCCTCATGACCTTTGCCATGGGCGGAGTTCCTCACGCTGGCTCCCGGCAGTGGGTGGTAAAAAGAGAGGAGAGGCATAGTGGATCAGAGAGAGATGCAATGTGAATTCAGATGTGTCCTTGGAGAGGCAGGAGTGTTATAGCATGCAGCCTCTAACAGGTAAAGGCTATGGATTAGAACTACCACTTGCTGTGCTTAGTCGCTCAGTTGTGTCTGACTCTTTGTGACCCCATGGACTATAGCTCACTGGGCTCCTCTGTCCATGGAGACTCTCCAGGCAAGAATACTAGAGTGGGTTGCCATGCCCTCCTCTAGGAGAACTTCCCAAACCAGGGATCAAATGCAGGTCTCCCTCATTGCGATCTGAGAATCTTTACCATCTGAGCCACCAAGGAAGCCCACAGCTACCACAGAACCCTTCGATCCCACTCAGGGGCTTAAAAGCCAGACAAAACCATAATGTGAAAAGATGCGTGCATCCCAGTGTTCACTGCATCTCTGTTTACAATAGCCAGCACATGGAAGCAACCTAAACAGCCATCAGCGGAGCAATGGATAAGGAGGTCATGGCACATATATAAAATGGAATATTACCCAACCACAGAAAAGACTAAAACTATGCCATTTTCAGCAACTTGGATGGACCTAGAGACTGTCATAGTGAGTGAAGTCAGCCAAACAAAGACAAATATGCTATCACTGATATGTGGGATCTTAAAAAAAATTTTTAAAGGCTATAAATGAACGTATCAATGAAACATAAATAGAATTAGAGATGTAGAAAACAAATTTATGGTTATCAGAGGGTAAGACAGGAGGAATAAGTTGGCAAACTGGGGTTAACATATACACACTATTGTATATAAAACAGTTAACTAATAAGGGCCTACTGTATAACACAGAAAACTCTACTCAATATACTGTAATAATCTAAATGTGAAAAGAATCTTAAAGAGTGGATTATGTATGCAAAACTGATTCACTTTGTTCTACACCAGAAACTAACAAAACTGTAAATGAGTACACACCAATAAAAGTTTTTTAAGAAAGAAACATTTTTTTAAAATACCATATATCAAAAAAAGAAGAAAAGCTATGGAGTTATGGCTGGCTCATTTGAGGTCCAAGGCTGACTCTTCTTGCTGCTTATGGTATACACACAATCTTGTCTTAGCCTTTTTACTTCATCTGAAATGATGAGATAATTAGGGTACCTGTTCCATGAGGTTGTTTTGAGAATTACTTAATCTAGGAAAAACATTTAATACAAGTCCTGGCAATGTGTCACAGTATTATGCTGACAGGCCATTTGTCCTAGGAAAGGAGTCAAAGTGGAGGAGAATGTGCTAGAAAAGGAGAGCTCACACTCTAAGAACAAGGATATGGAGGTTACCCTGACGTCATTATGGCACTGGACCACCTCGAACTTTTGGAACAGATGAAAATCGGCAGTTTTCATAGATTTCTGATTCTGTACTTAAAATTTTCCCACCAATACATAAATCTTGGAGATTTAGGATTGTGGGTGGAAAAATGTTAAGGTTTCCACAAAAGAACCTTATAAACCAAGTACACTTCGGGCTCATCAGCAGAGCCCAAGTGGGCATTCTGTCACTCGGTCCTCTGATTTCTTGTCTTTCATCAAGCACTTTAGACAGCACTTCCTAAATGATGGCATTCTTGGTCCACTCTACAAGATAAGGTCATATTTAGTTTTTAGAAATAAAGATAAGGGAAAAGATAAAATAGTAAAGGCAACCGAGAAGATGACATTTTCCTCCTTTAAGTCAGTAGCAGCTTAAGCATCTCCAATGGATTTGGGCATATCACACCACTTGGCACTAAGTCTCAATTATGTCATTGTGCGTGCTTGCACAGTTGCCCAGGTGTGTACCGACTCTGCAATCCCATGAACTTCAGCCAGCCAGGCTCCTCCATCCATGGAATTCTCCAGGCAAGAATACCAGAGTGGGTTGCCATTTCTTTCTCCAGGGGATCTTTCTGGCCCAGGGATCGAACCTGCATCTCTTACATCTCGTGCATTAGCTGGCAGATTCTTTACCACTGAGCTGCCTTGGAAACCCCAATGTCATGACACTTACCTTTATTTCTTATTTTATGCTTAATGGCATACTATTTCTACCTACATGTGACTGTTTGATCATTATGTAAATGGCTTGCTGTCCTAAATGAGTGAATGATAGTCACTCAGTTGCGTCCAATTCTTTGTGACCCCATGGGACTGTAATCCGCCAGGCTCCTCTGTCCATGGGATTCTCCAGGCAAGAATACTGGAGTGGGAAGCCATTTCCTCCTCCAGGGTTGCTTTCCTAAAGGATTTGATAATTCCAAGTTACCATGGAATCTAAAAAAGAGGGCTTCACCCCGATAACAGGCAAGTTTCCATTAACAGGGTACCAGTAAGGACTACCTGCTTTCCGAATTTTACATTGTGTGGTTGTGTATGTTGAACAAAACGATAAAAAGCTATTTAAAAAATTAAAATATTCAAGGTATATAGGCTTATTCTTTTGTAATTTACAATTTTAACCACATCTTTTAAAGTCTTTACTGAATTTGTTACAATGTTGCTTCTGTTCTTTGAGGTTTTGGTTTTTTAGCTGTGAGGTTTCCCCACCAGGAATCAAACCCACACCTGCTGCATTGGAAGGCGAAGTCTTAAGGACTGGACCATGCTAGGGATGGTCCCATCCCCCTCCCAGGGCTTATTCCTTCAAGAATTCTTGGTAGTGACTTCCCTGTGGTCCAGTGGTTAAGACTCCACAATTCCAGTGCAGGGGGCACCTGTTACATACCTGGTCAGGGAACATACCACAACATGGGGACAGGGAAAAAAAAAAAAGAATTCTTTGGAAAATGTTCAATTGTAATGCAAAATAGCTTAACTTATGAATACATTGCCTGGTTTAGATGGGCAAGCCACAGGACACATCTCAGGCTCTCACACTAGAGTACCCAGTCTCACCAGTGTACACCAGATGGGACTGTCACCATTAAATAACATATCCTCCTGATTATTGTACTTTAAAGTGTGTGAAATTTATTATAAGCCTAATTCTAATTCACTGAATGCCATCAACAGATTGTATGATGGGTCATTTTCGCTGTGGGGTGTCAGAGAATTGCTGAGAAGGCTGACAGGAAAAGCACATTAGAAAACAATCTTGTAAATTTGATAAATAACATGCTAAGTGGCATTTATTCAAAAATAATGTGTTCTATACATACAGTGACGTGGGAAATCTTAGGCCATCCCCTGAGAAAACTAAACGTAGAATCTTAAAAAGAAAAAAAGAACAATCTGATTTTGATATTCTGCAGTAAAAAAAAAGAAAGAAAGAAAATCTATGTACTGATTTAAAACAGACTTGTCACTGAATACAGTGTTTTTAACAAAAGCAAACCAATGCAGTTAGCCAGTATATGAATCCATTATTCAGCTGATCTCAGGCATAAAGTCAGGGCTCTGTCTGCCCTTCCAAAAAGGCCACCAGGCCCTGGACAGCCATTCTGAAGGGCACTGCCCCCTGAAGTTAGTGTACGCCTCCTTCCCATACAGTTGAGATGCACAGAAGCCTGCAAATACGCGGTACCATGAACATGTACCCAGTCCTGTCTGAGCAGCCGCCCTGCCATTGCTCAGTCCTAGCTGTATATGCAGCGATTAGAAGTACTCAACTGGGTGCTACAAGATGACTTAGACAGGTGGCATGCGAGGCAGGTCAAACAGGGAGCGGATATAGGTATATGTAAAACAGATTCACTTCCTTGTACAGCAGAAATTAACACAACATTGTAAAGCAGCTTCGCTTCAATTTAAAATAAAAGTACTTGGAGACAAGTTTGCCAGAAACAACACAGATAGTTGGTTCAGTCAGTTCAGTCGCTCAGTCGTGTCCCACTCTTTGCGAGCCCATGGACTGCAGCACGCCAGGCCTCCCAGTCCATCACCAACTCCCTGAGCTTGCTCAGACTCATGTCCATTGAGTCGGTGATGCCATCCAACCATCTCATCCTCTGTTGTCTCCTTCTCCTCCTGCCCTCAATCTTTCCCAGCATCAGGGTCTTTTCCACTGAGTCAGTTCTTTACATCAAGTGGCCAAAGTATTTGAGTTTCAGCTTCAGCATCAATTCTTCCAAACAATATTCAGGACTGATTTCCTTTATGATGGACTGGTTGGATCTCCTTGCAGTCCAAGGGACTCTCAAGAGTCTTCTCCAACACCACTGTTCAAAACCATCAATTCTTTGGCAGTCAGCTTTCTTTATGATCCAACTCTCACATCCATACATGACTATTAGAAAAACCATAGCTTTGACTAGATAGACCTTTGTTGAGTACAATTAAGCAATTTGCTTACACAATTAGGTTGCCGGGGGTTTGATCAAAGAACCGAGAAGAGAAAGACCTTTTCTCTGGTAACTCAGCTAGTAAAGAATCCGCCTGCAATTCAGGAGACCCTGGTTCGACTCCTGGGTTGGGAAGATCCCCTAGAGAAGGAATAGGCTACCCATGCCAGTATATCTTGGGCTTCTCTGGTGGTTCAAATGGTAAAGAATATGCCTGCAATGCAGGAGACCCGGGTTTTATCCCTGAGTTGGGAAGATCTCCTGGAGAAGGGAATGGCTACCCACTCCAGTATTCTTGTTTGGAGAATTCCATGGAGAGAGAAGCCTGGTGGGCTATAGTCCATGGGGTCACAAAGAGTCAGACATGACTGAGCAACTTTCATTGACAATGATTTCACTGCTTCAAGCTCTAGATCAGTTCCGTCAGATATATACTGCATTCCACAAGTATAATTTTAAATTTCTAATAACCTCATTAAGTAAAAGCAAAATTTATTAAGATATTTTTCAAACTATGTATCTTTTATCCTGTGTATGCACAAAAATCTTCTTACAAAGTCTTCAAAAGTCCGTGTGCAGTTTGCTCTTTTACAGTACATTTCAATTCCAACCAGCCACACTTCAAGAGCTCAGCAGGAACACACAGGTAATGGCCACCACTCTGAGCAGCGCAGGTTAATGGTACTCAGTATCAAAGCTCCATTATTTTCTTATCATTTGACAAACCAGAGTAGTCAGACTAAAACGGAAATATCTATAGACTAAATTATCTAAAGAGTTAAACCATGTGCAGTTAATGAAAACACAATTTCTATCAAAATCCAGATGTTTTTCCTAAGCCATAATGCCAAAATCACATTTAGATGATTGATTGCAGCATTTACTTTTCATCAACCAAGGAAATAAAAACACTGCTCTATAATTTCTCCTGTTAATTTAGTTAACATAGAAATCAGAGTGGTTATGTAAGACCCCACCAAATTTTGGATCCTGAGTTATATGGATTGTATGTCAATACTGATCTAATGGTAGCTTAGACGGTAAAGAACCTGCTTGCCAGGCAGGAGACCAGGGTCTGGACGATCCCCTGAAGAAGGAAATGGCAACCCACTCAAGGATTTTTGCCTGGGAAATCCCATGGAGAGCAGTCTGATGGGCTACAGTCTACAGGGTTGCAAAGAGTCAGACACAACTCAGTGACTAATACTTTCACTGTTTTCACTGATCTAATTTTATATGCGGATACAATTTCCTTCTACTTTATAATCAGAATTTCTACATTAATATATCTTAATTATCAAAAACTCCTTTAAAGATATATTCTATAATTTTGTGACTTACTTCTTGCCTTAATTTTACTTCTGCACAAATCTTATTCAAAATTATCAAAAAATAATTTAGAAAATTAGGATTTTTCTGCTATTCCTATAATTTTCTGCTATATTTTCTGCTATTCTTCAATTTTCTTGAGTTATATTTAAGATTTATAGATGTGCAGTTATCAGCTTTTATGTATATTCTATGAACCAGGTTATCTGTAATTTGAAACTAAAAACTCAAAAGATAAAGGTCAAAACTGAATGAATGATCATTCTTTTTATTAATCTGCAATTACAATAAATATTTCTTTTCTAATTAGGGGTTCATCATCTTTTGCAGCCTAACCTGGATGTAGCAACTTCAAATGCTTTATGTACAAGGTACATACTATTAAAAAAAAAGCTTAAATTCTTAAGTCCAGCATCAAGATTTAGAAAGTATATTCTCAATCTCTTTTCCCACTCTTACATTTATAACAAAGTCATTTTTTCTACTCACTTTCCTCCAAACCTGGTACCCATTTTTCAGCTTCCAATTATTGGTACCAGCTTTCCCCCCATCACCAAAGTATTATTCCTACCTCATTTAACATAAACGATCTCTACCCATCCTTTGAGTTCCACATCAGACATTTCTTCTTTGGGAAAATGTTACTGGAGGACTCCAGCATAGAGCAATCTCTTCCACCTCTGATCTTATCTAGTACCTATTTAATAGTTGTTTTAGTTGTGATTTTTAAGAGGCCAAATAAAAAGTTTAAAAAAGATTAAAACAAGCAACTCAGCATAACTTTGAGTAACTGCAACTGCTGTTGGAAGGATGTAAGATCATTCAAAAGACCCAAGGCAACATGAAAACAACTGGATCAGTTGTAGACATGCAGTTATCATTAGCTAGGACCAATACACACTTACATTGGCACGTTAGTCAAATGCATCAGCTGTGGACGCTTTAACCTCCTCACTGTAACAATCAAGCCTCAGTGTCCCAGGAAAGAAGTATATGATTGGCCAATATTACCTACCAGGTATCTAACTATAAATGAAGAAGAGCAGAAGTATCCCAAGTAGTCTGTAATGAAGAGGTAAGCAAGTGTCCAGGTATACCACCTCACCAAAGCAGAGGGAAATGCCCCTTCCTTGGGAAGCTGGGATGATAGTCTTAAAACCAAAAGATGACAGGTGGCAAATAACTCAGAGTCTAGCAGTTTACTCACTAATATATTCAGCTGTATTTGTCCTGAATGGTTATGCAACATTTCCTATGCATAAGTCATTTTTCCCCTTCAGTTCAGTCACTCAGTTGTGTCTGGCTCTGCAAGCTCATGGACTGCAGCATGCCAGGCTTCTCTGTTCATCACCAACTTCCAGAGTTTGCTCAAACTCATGTCCATTGAGTTGGTGATGCCATCCAACCATCTCATCCTCTGTCGTCCCCTTCTCCTCCTGCCTTCAATCTTTCCCAGCATCAGGGTCTTTTCAAATGAGTCACTTATTCCTATCAGGTTGCCAAAGTATTGGAGCTTCAGCTCCAGCATCAGTCCTTCCAATGAATATTCAGGACTGATTTCCTTTAGAGTTGACTGGTTTGATCTCCTTACAGTCCAAGGGACTCTCAGGAGTCTTCTCCAACACCACAGTTCAAAAGCATCAATTCTCCAGCCCCCAGCTTTCTTTATGGTCCAACTTTCACATCCATACATGACCACTGGAAAAACCATAGATTTGACTAGACAGACCTTTGTTGGCAAAGTAATGTCTCTGCTTTTTAGTATGCTGTCTAGATTAGTCATAGCTTTTCTTCCAAAGAACAAGCATCTTTTAACTTCATGGCTGCAGTCACCATCTGCAGTGATTTTGGAGCCCAAGAAAATAAAGTCTATCACTGTTTCCATTGTTTCCCCTTAAAGAATTGCAGAACAAAATTATGTTTCTTTATATCTTATATAATACCATATATAGTAAGATCCTACTTTGTTTCATCCTTTTTTATTTTATTTTCTAAGAATGTTGGGAAGTATTTATATTACAATGTGAACATGTAATCTAGGATCACACACACACAGGTTGACACAAATACACTTTAGCCATATTCATTCTTTTACGTGTGATCTTTTACAGGATCACACTAAAGTCTGGGACTGAAAGATAAAAAATGTCCCTGCCCTCAGATCTGGTGCTTCTATATTTTATAATTTTGGAAAGTAATTGCTATAATAAATCATAGTCTAACAACCTGCTTTTTATTTTTTTTTCCCAATAGTTTATGCATTTATTTTTTTTTAATTTTTAGTTTTTTATTTTTTAAATTTTAAAATCTTTAATTCTTACATGCATTCCCAAACATGAACCCCCCCTCCCACCTCCCTCCCCAGAACATCTTTCTGGGTCATCCCCATGCACCAGCCCCAAGCATGCTGCATCCTGCGTCAGACATAGACTGGCGATTCAATTCACATGATAGTATACATGTTAGAATGTCATTCTCCCAAATCATCCCACCCTCTCCCTCTCCCTCTGAGTCCAAAAGTCCATTATACACATCTGTGTCTCTTTCCCTGTCTTGCATACAGGGTCATCATTGCCATCTTCCTAAATTCCATATATATGTGTTAGTATACTGTATTGGTGTTTTTCTTTCTGGCTTACTTCACTCTGTATAATCGGCTCCAGTTTCATCCATCTCATCAGAACTGATTCAAATGAATTCTTTTTAACGGCTGAGTAATGTTCATCGCAGCACTGTTTATAATAGCCAGGACATGGAAACAACCTAGATGTCCATCAGCAGATGAATGGATAAGAAAGCTGTGGTACATATACACAATGGAGTATTACAACCTGCTTTTTAAAATGCCACTGATTTTGTTTCCAGAAACTTAGAATGTCTGAAGATTTCTAAGATGTTTTTACTAAGCCAAAGGAAGCAAAAGAATTTCTCATGAAAGCAAACATCTAAAGTCTATATCTTTTGTCTTCATGGCACAAAGAAATCAGGCATTTTAAAGCTAGTCTTAGTGGTAAGCATATTCCTAACTACAATTAATCTCATTTCTAATTATATTCACAGAAAAGAGAAGCACAAACAATGTTCAGCATGAAAACACATCACTTTTTTCTTGACTTTAGGCATTTTAGAAGTTAATTTTAGTCTATATGATACTTTTTCTTTGAAGTATTTATTTAATGATTACCCATTATGCAAAAGGTGAAGAGGAACTAAAAAGCCTCTTGATGAAAGTGAAAGAGGAGAGTAAAAAAGTTGGCTTAGAGCTCAACATTCAGAAAACTAAGATCATTGCATCTGGTCCCATCACTTCATGGGAAATAGATGGGGAAACAGTGGAAACAGTGTCAGACTTTATTTTGGGGGGCTACAAAATCACTGCAGATGCTGATTGCAGCCATGAAATTAAAAGACGCTTACTCCTTGGAAGGAAAGTTATGACCAACCTAGATAGCATATTGAAAAGCAGAGACATTACTTTGCCAACAAAGGTCTGTCTAGTTAAGGCTATGGTTTTTCCAGCAGTCATGTATGGATGTGAGTTGGACTGTGAAGGAGGCTGAGTGCCGAAGAATTGATGCTTTTGAACTGTGGTGTTGGAGAAGACTCTTGAGAGTCCCTTGGACTGCAAGGAGAGCCATCCAGTCCATTCTAAAGGAGATCAGCCCTGGGATTTCTTTGGAAGGACTGATGCTAAAGCTGAAACTCCAGTACTTTAGCCACCTCATGCCAAGTGTTGATTCATTTGAAAATACTCTGATGCTGGGAGGGCTTGGGGGCAGGAGGAGAAGGGGACGAAAGAGGATGAGATGGCTGGATGGTATCACTGACTCGATGCACGTGAGTTTGAGTGAACTCAGGGAGATAGTGATGGACAGGGAGGCTTGGCGTGCTGCAGTTCATGGGGTCACAAAAAGTCGGACACGACTGAGTGACTGAACTGAACTGATGCATAAGCTATAATGCTAAGCATTTCTAGCACCAGAAACCTGGTGTGCCTTGAATAGTTAACTTTTCAGTGGAAACAAGTTTCTATCTGAAAATAATTATAATATCGGGTAGTATGTGAATGTTTGCATGGGACAGCTTAATTGCAGATAATTCAGAGGACAGACATATTTGTCTATGGTGCTTTAGGAAACTCTTAGTTGCAGTTATAGATAAACTCAAGTCTTCAAATCCAGCTTATCTTTCAAACTTCTGCTGATTATCCCATCTTCCTCCTTTCTAAACACTCACTCTTTAAAAGCATAGCTTCAGCTTTTTTTTTTTTACCCTTTGTTCTTATAGACACAAAACTTTATTTTTTTTTATTTTAAAATCTTTAATTCTTACATGCGTTCCCAAACATGACCCCCCCCCCCCCACCTCCCTCCCCACAACATCTCTCTGGGTCATCCCCATGCACCAGCCCCAAGCATGCTGCACCCTACGTCAGACATGGACTGGCGATTCAATTCTTACATGATAGTATACATGTTAGAATTCCCATTCTCCCAAATCATCCCACCCTCTCCCTCTCCCTCTGAGTCCAAAAGTCCGTTATACACATCTGTAGACACAAAACTTTAAGTTACCATTACTGTTCAAGTTTCAATGAGTCCTTAGAACTAAGTTTGAGTTTCCAAATATTTGCCAAGTCCTCTGCTACCAAGACCATTGCCTTCAGAAACAAATCCTGTGGGAATAATCCCACAGGTCTAGTAGAAGTATGGAAGTAGCTGAAACTGGCTGGTGGTTTGATATTGAAATAGTCATTTGTATATAGTCAAGTAGCTGATAAATATAATGAATTTAGAATTTTAGAAGTATATTTTGGACATTGTCAGTATATGGATAGAATTTAAAATTATAAAACTAGATGATTAATAGCCAAATGAATAAATGTGGATAAAGAGGATGAAGCTTTGGGTCCTGTCAACATTTGGAGGCTAGGAGAAAAAGGTGAATCAACAAAGAAGGTTGTTGAGAAAAGTTTAGTCGGAAAAAGTTTAGCATGGAATTGAAAGTAATGACTTTAGTCAAAATAATGCCCCAGAGTCAAAGTAATGCAGATTGAGAATCACCTTTTTTTAAAAAATATATTCATCTTGTTTTCAAAACTTGTATTATGAATTTATATTTTGTAACACATTTTTATACATCCTGACTTATGTCTAGAAGCTCCACTGATCTTTTTGTATTGAGAAATATATTGCATTTTAAAAATTTGTTACTGGCAGGTTACCAATTATTCTTGCTAGAAAATAATGAGCATTTCGTTAAATTCCTTCTCATTTGCCACATTTACTCGTTTAAAGTGAATTATCATCACCCATCACTTTTGGTATCACTTAGTCAAACTTTTGAAGAAGGAAATGGCAACCCACTCCATTGTTCTTGCCTGGAGAATCCCATGGACAGAGGGGCCTGGCAGGCTCCAGTCCATGGGGTCGCCAAGAGTCGGACATGACTGAGTGACTAAGCACAGCACAAGATGGGGAAAGACCTTCCTAGAAGGTCCAGTTGGGTAGGAGTCCCAATATTGAGTGCTTTAGGCAACAGTAGCATTATGAGTGGTAAGTATAAAAATAACTGGGGCCTAGAGTATGAATGGGTTTACTTCACCACCACTGGTAAGGCGAATACAGAATACATAAGTTCCAGTCCAACCCGGGCACCATTCTGATTGGGGAGGAGAGTCAGGCCTACTCACCTGCCTACATCACTGGAAATGTCTAGGTCTCTATCTCTAATTAAAAATTATGTTTCATAAAATTTTGGTAGGGCTAGTTGTCTTGTTTTAATTCTGATCACACTGTACTACAATAATAAGTATTACGGGATGTGCTACTGAAAGGCTTTTAAAGTACAGCTGTCTAGACATGGTAATGAATCCATATCACTGAATCCATAGCATTTTCCATGGTATTATTTATTGACAAAAACTCTTGAGGTTAAGTATTTCCTTCCAACTTCCCTATTGAATAATGCTCAAGTTTAATATTAATACTTCTTACATCTCTATAAGCACACCTGGTTGAAAAGTAAGATCATAAATCTCTGTCACTAAGTTACCTGTGAGTCACAAGTTATTAATGCAAAATTTCCTTCAATAATTTGCTAGCTCAAGCATAGGACTTTATGTTGTCTCTAGAGATAGATGAAAAGAATGTATGAGGAAGAAGAAATCCTGCATTATTCAGGTGACTCAGAAAAGGGTTAACCTGTTGACTTTTTAACCAAAATGATCTATAGATTGAAAATGCAATGTCCACTTGCCAACTAAGTACAATTGCAAAGACCAGAAGCACAATTTCATTTAATCCTGGTGGTGATTCTTTAGAAAACAGCTGCATACACTCATGTTAACTGCCTGTTGTAGAAAAAAATCTTATTTCAACAATATCAAGTAAGCATCTATTTTAAGTACTAACCTATCAAAAGTGGGTTTGTTTCTAAATCTTAAGATGACTTTTAACAATACAATGTTTAAGCATTACTAATGCATTCTAAGAGTGAAATATTTTGCATCATTAAGTTAGAATTAAATAATGTTGTTTTAAATTGTGGGCAACCTAATCAAACTATAAGGTAACTGTGAGGAGATCACATATAAATGGGATCCAAAGTTCTGCTGGATCTAACATTTGTCTTCCACCACCAAATTCACTCTACTGCTCCAGGAATAATCATTCCTTGCAGGATACTTTCTCCTCATCGAAACTTATTCTTCCTCCTGACACTGGGACTGGTGCTGACATTAGAGCTCCTAAATCTTGCCACTGTAGCAAAAAGTACTTAAGGCTGAAATACATGGGCTGGGGGACAAGTGGGGGAGGGGGAGTGGGGAGGGGATGGCGCATGAGGAGAACAGGCAAAGTCTTAAGAACTCAGCACCAAAGCTACAGAGACGCGTCAGTCACTTAATGCTGTGTAACAAGTCACCCCAAACTTAGAGGCTACAAATATTTATCAGTTTCGATTGGTCACAGCTGTATAAAGTACACACTGGAGATGGCTTAATTTCTGCTCCACAGGGCAGGGAACACAGCTGGAAGACTCAAAGTTCAGGCCTGGGAGTGCATTTGATCATATGTTTGATCATAGATGCTGATAGCAAGCTGGGGGACTAGCTGGGACTCTCAGCCAGAATAATATACAAGTGTTCCATCCATTCCAGGTCCAAGTGTTCCAGGAGAAGAGCCAGTAGAAGCCACATTTCATCTTCTGGCTGGGCCTCAGATTCGTGCAACAACACTCTGCTGAATTCTCTTGGCCAAGAAGTCACAAAAGTCCACCCAGCCTTGAAGGGAGAGCACACAGACCACACCTCTCAATGCAGGTATGTCAGCATTGTAAGTAGAGTGTATAGGATGATATACACAATTTACATGCATGTGAGTATCTGTCTTTGGAAAATACAACCTTCTGTAAGATGTATGAGAAGAAACAAGATATTGAGCTGATGGCATCCTCAAGTTGAACCTATTTTTCCAAATACTTGGGGAACTATATTAGTAGTAACATCGAGCCATTTAAACACCATTACCCTCTATGCCCAGTATGCTCTCTGAAATGCATAAATACCAATACAGTACTTACAAGTGCTTCTGAGACAGTTCGGAACCAGCTTCCACTTACTGCATTTCTATCAAAAGCTGTCCATCTTCCCACACTTATTACCCAGGCAGGAGGACACGTGACCTTGGATGGCACACAGCCCCAGGTGAGCACTGCCTATCTGCTCTTCCTCCTCAAGTCCGCTCCCCTCCAACCTCCCCCCACCCAGCAGACTCAGATCAGACATGGGTGAAGGCTTCGTGAGATACGAACTTATGACATACACCAGAAACTCCCTCCTACTTCCAAATCATGCATTCCAGCATAACCATAGGATACTCTTTCTCAGCATGTAACTATCTATGAAAAAAAAAAATGAGAACACATTAAAAGTGCTGGGGAACTCAGAACTAGTTATTATTGGAATACGCTGTGGTCACTAGAGGCTCTATAACTGCCCTCTTGCCTTGGCTAAAGGAACCATCCTCCAGATGAGGGAAAAAAATGTGAAATTCTACTGGAGTCCTGTTTATGAGGACTGTCCTCAGATTGTCATATTAGGGCATCACTGGCAGATAAGTACTCATGTATTCTTGAGTAAATAGTCTATAGTTCTATCTGCTGACACAAATATTAAAAAGTGTCATATCTTTTTGTCAAAAACATAATTATATGTCTCAGCAACAAGGATTTCACAGCTAGGATCATGGTCTTCTCTGAAAATGTTCTAGGGTCTAATTTTTCCAATAACTTGATAGGCCTGTAGATATTAAAACTTAATAGGCCTATAGATGTTATAACCAAGTTACCAAATATTCTAAGACTTTAAAAATCTGTCATTTAAACAAGTATACATAAGTGGACAAAAATAGTTATATTAATTGAACAAAGGGCTATTCTGTCAGGAACTTATCTTCTCAACACACATTTATTAAATCTGACTTCTAACTAAATTATTCATCCCCTCCAGTTAATAATAATTGAGTGAAGTGTCAAAACCCCAGTCATGAGACTTAGTGCTGTATGTATTAGCAACTTTAGTAAGATTAATACTTCAATTTCTTATATACTTTATAAAAAACATGCATTAATCACTTAAATATAAAATGCACTTCTTGTTTAATTGCTAAGTCATGTTTGACTCTTTGCAGTTGCATGGACTATACCATGCCAGGCTCCTTGGTGCATGGGATTTCCCAGGCAAGAATACTGGAGTGGGGTGCCAATTCCATCTCCAGGGGATCTTCCTGACCCAGGTACTGAACCCATGTCTCAGCATTAGGAGGAGGACTGTTTATCACTGGCCCATGTGGGAAGCTCGTAAAATTCATATCAAATAAAATGTAAAGGTAAAAATATTGAATTTTTCTCACAGGATGCATAATCAAATTTGGCTTTGGTTTTGTTGTTTTTTACTGTAATTTAACTTTCATCTTTATAAAATCGGTAACTTCTTTTGATGGATGTGCAAAGAGGTTCCTCATGTATGAAGTTTGTGGAAAAAGTGAGAAACACATTTTTTAATTCTGAAATGCAGGCCACATAACATGCAGCATACAGCCTTGGACAACATCAGGAATGTGACCAGTGGGACCGCAGACTTCAGGTATCTCAAGATGACTTCCTTATCTGACTGCTCTTCATTGCACTGCCAGCTGACAACTTTAGAACAGACCAGAAGCTTCAACATGATCTCAGAAATCTAGGAAACCAATGGTGAGCAATGGGCAAACAAGCAGTAGACTAAATATCCAAGATGACACAGTAGGGCAGTTTAACAGTTATTTACTGAACAAACTTTATACACATATACAGTACTGAATCAAGGTAAACTGAAAGTGGACCAACAGTGGATGGCAAGAATGAACATCGACATTTTAGGAATAAGTGAACTAAAATGGACAGGAAATTTAATTCAGATGATCATTACATCTACTACTGTGGGCAAGAATGCCTTAGAAGAAATGGAGTAGCCCTCATAGTCAATAAAATAGTCTGAAATGCAGTACTTTGGTGCAGTCTCACAAATGACAGAATGATCCCTGTTCATGTCCAAGGAAAACCATTCAACATCACAGTGATCCAAGTTATGCCCCAAACACTAATGCCAAAGCTGAAGTTGAATGGTTCTATGAAGACCTACAAGACCTTGTAAAATTAACAGCAAAGAGAGATGTTGTTTTCATCAAAGGGGACTGGAATGCAAAAGCAGGAAGTCAAGAGACACCTGGAGTAACAGGCAAGTTTGACCTTGGAGTACAAAATGAAGCAGGGCAAAGGCTAATAGAGTTTTGCCAAGAGAACACAGTGGTCACAGCAAACCCCCTCTTTCCAGAATACAAGAGAAGACTCTACACATGGACATCACCAGATGGCCAATACTGAAACAAGATTGATCAGAGCTTCTCCATCTTTGGCTGCAGAGAATATATACAGTCAGCAAAAACAAGACCAGGAGCTGACTGTGGCTCAGATCATCAACTCCTTATCGCCAAATTCAAACTTGTATGGAAAATCCCTAGACCATTCAGGTATGATCTAAATTAAATCCCTCCTATTTATACAATGTAAGTGACAAATTGACTTAAGGGAGTAGATCTGGAAGATAGAGTGCCTGAAGAAGTATGGACAGAGGTTCATAACACTGTACAGGAGGCACTGAACAAGACCATCCCAAGAAGAAGAAATGCAAAAGGCAAAATGGTTGTCTGAGGAGGCCTTGCAAATAGCTTAGAAAGAAGAGGAGTGAAAGGCAAAGGAGAAAAGGAAAGATACACCCTTCTGAATGCAAAGTTTCACAAAACAGCAAGAAGAGAGAAAAAAAGGTTAAGTAAACAATGCAAAGAAACAGAGAAAAACAACAGAATGGGAAAAATGAGAGATCTCTTCAAGAAAAATTAGAGATACCTAGGGAACACTTAATGCAAAGATGGGCACAATAAAGGACAGTAACAGTATTGACTTAACAGAAGTGGAAGATATCAAGAGGTGGCCAAAATACACAGAAAAACTGTACAAAAAAGATCATAATGTCCTGGATGACCATGACGCTGTGATCACTCACCTAGAGTCCAACATCCTGGAGTGTGAAGTCAAGGTGGCCTTAGGAAGCATCACTAAGAACAAAGCTAGTGTAGGTGATGGAATTTCAGCTAAACTATTTCAAATCCTAAAAGATGATGCTATTAAAGTGCTGCACTCAATATGCCAGCAAGTTTGGAAAACTCAGCAGTGGCCACAGGACTGGAAAAGATCAGTTTTCATTCCAATCCCAAGGAAGGGCAATGCCAAAGAATGTTCAAACTACAACACAATTGAACTCATCTCACATGCTAGCAAAGTAGCGCTCAAAATTCTCCAAGCCAGGCTCCAACAGTATGTGAACCAAGAAATTCCAGATGTACATGCTAGATTTAGAAAACACAGAGGGACCAGAGAGCAAATTGCCAACATCCATTGGATCATAGACAAAGCAAGAGAATTCCAGAAAAACAGCTACTTCTGCTTCATAGACTATGCTAAAGCCTTTGACTGTATAGATCACAGCAAACTGCAGAAAATTCTTAAAGAGATAGGAATACTTGACCACCTTACCTGCCTCCTGAGAAACCTGTATTCAGGTCAAGAAACAGCAGTTAGAACCAGCCATGGAAAAACAGACTGGTTCAAAAATGAGAAAGGAATACATCAAGGTTGTATATTGTCACCCTGCATATTTAACTTCTCTGCAGAGTACATCATGTGAAATGCTGGGATGGATGAAACTCAAGCTGGAATAAAGATTGCTGGGAGAAATATCAAAACCTCAGATATACAGATGACACCACCCTTATGACAGAAAGTGAAGAAGAACTAAAAAGCCTCTCCATGAAAGTGAAAGAGGAGAGTGAAAACCTGGCTTAAAACTCAACATTCAAAAAATAAGATCATGGCGTCTGGTCCCATCACTTCATGACAAATAGATGGGGAAACAATGGGAACAGTGACATTTTATTTTCTTGGGCTCCAAAATCACTGTGGACTGTGACTGCAGCCATGAAATTAAAAATGCTTGCTCCTTGGAAGAAAAGCAATGACAAACCCAGACAGCATGTTAAAAAGCAGAGACATTATTTCTCTGACAAAGGTCCATATAGTCAAAGCTATGGTTTTTCCAGTGGTCATGTATGGATGTGAGAGTTGGACCATAAAGAAAGCTGAGCACCAAAGAATCAATGCTTTTGAACTTGGTGTTGGAGAAGACTCTTGAGAGTCCCTTGGACTGCAAGGAGACCTAACCAGTCCATCCTAAAGGAAATCAGTCCTGAATATTGTTTGGAAGGACAGATGCTGAAGCTGAAACTCCAATACTTTGCCCACCTGATGCGAAGAACAGACTCATTTGAAAGACCCTGATGCTGGTAAAGATTGAAGGCAGAAGGAGAAGGAGACGACAGAGGATGAGATGGTTGGATGGCATCACCAACTCAATGGACATGAGTGTGAGTAAGCTCCAGGAGTTGGTGATGGACAGGGAGGCCTGGCATGCTCTAGTCATGGGGTCGCAAAGAGTTGGACATGACTGAGCGACTGAACTGAACTGATGAACGGATGTAACAGCTAGACAATAAAAAAGGCTGAGTGCTGAAGAATTGATGCCTTCTGACTGTGGTGCTGGGGAACACTCAAGAGTCTCTTGGACAGCAAGGAGACCATTCAATCCTAAAGGAAATGAACTCTGAATATTAATTGGAAGCACTGATGCTGAAGCTGAAGTTTCAATTCTTTGCCACCTGATGCGAAGAGCCAGCTCACTGGAGAAGATTCTGATCCTGGGAAAGATTGAAGGCAGGAGGAGAAGGTGATGACAGAGGATGAGATGGTTGGATGGCATCACCAACTCAATGGACATGGGTTTGAGGAAACTCCAGGAGATGGTGAAGGACAGGGAAACCTGGCGTGCTGCAGTGCATGGGGTCGCAAAGAGTTGGACATGACTGAGTGACTGAGAAACAGTACAGTACTGTCATGAAAAGCTGAAAATTCTCTAATAAAGATTTTTATTGTTTAAAGAAAGCCTCCACCTCTACAGTAAAAGATAAGACTAATTTATAGTCTCTTGTTAAATAGTGCAGTTACTTATAGGTTAGCACTTCATAAAGGCAAATACAGGAAGGTAACTAAAGGTTTCTTTTCATGTTCAGTTTTGTGACCAATCCAAGAATTCTTATTTAGGATTTTAAACAAAATATGGGATTATAAATATGCCCTCCTTTGTACTGAATTTGACGTGGGTTAGTCATAAGCTCCACTCTTAACTTCAAATGTAACTTAAACTCCACCATATGCTACTGAATGTAAATGACACACCTACAGTTACAAGGCAGAGCTTTCCACATTACATAACAAGGCATGTCCCAGCTTTATGTTGCTCAAAAGTAATGTACTTTAAATATTAATGTCTAAGTAGGTTAAAAGTCAGAGAAGTAAAAGACCATCCTAATCAAGTAGGTTAAAAGTCAGAAGATAGAAGTAAAAGACCATCCTAACCAAACATGCTGTAGCTGTGTTAATAGTCGGCAAAGTAAATTGCAGAAGAATACAACCAGGAATGGACAAAGTCTTTTCAAAATGATCAAGAGGTCAATTCATCCACAGGACATAAAAATCCTACACTTTATATGCATAACATATCTTCAAAATATGTAAAGCGAAACTTGATGGAACTGCAAGGAGAAATAGACGTTTCCACAGTCAGTTAAAGATTTCAGTACTGCTCCCAATAAGTGATAAACAGAAAATCCCGAAGTGTATGGAAGACTCCAGTTATGCTATCAATCAAATCAACCCAATTGACAACTTTAGAATAATGTCAGCAACAGAATATACATAGTCTTCTCAAGTGCACATGGAACCCTTACTATGAGTCAATCCAGGATGGTAACAAGTCTCAAATTTGAAAGGATTCAATTCATACAGAATATATTTTGTGACTACAAAAGAATTTCACATTAACAAAGATCTCTGGAAAATTTGTATATAATTGAAAACGAAACACTTCTAAATAACATGTGAGTCAAGGTAAAAATCAAACAAAATTAGAAAGCATTTTGAACTGAATACAAAAGAATATAAGTGAAATGCCACTAAAACCATACAAAGGCAGAAATGTAGAGTATAAAATTGTGTTAGAAAAAAAAAGAATACCCAATTTCATGATATCATGCTCCATTTTAGCTATAGAAAAAGAACAAATTAAATCTAAAATAAGCAGATGAAGGGAAGCATCAATGATCAGAGCACATATAAGTTCGGGGGAAAAAAAAATCAATGTCCACCAAAACTAGCTCTTAGAAGGGAAAAGGAAAGGTGACTATGGTCAGAGTGGTCTGGAAACAGACAAATCAGGATTAAGAGAATATAACTACAGAATATAATTGTATTCTGCAAATACAAAGGGGATTTCAAGGGAATATTATGAACAGCTTTGTGACAATATATTCAACATCTCCAATGAAATGACACATTCCTTCAAAGTTGGGCGGGGGCGGGGGGGGGACTTGAACAATTCTCTATTATAGAGAATCAGTTTGTAATTTAAGAAGCTTTCCCACAAGGAAAATTATTGGCACATATGTCATCACTGATTTCTACCAAACTTGAATGGGAAAATATGGAATGCGTTCAGTACATTCAATGAGACCAAAACTAGACATTATAAAGAAAACTGCAGAACATTACTCTTCATGAACATAAACAAATTATTTTTAAAAATGGTGACTAAGGAGATAAATAGATTTTAAACATACATGAGTAGAAATACAAGTTTGTTTGGCATTTGAAGCTGAATCAATACTATTCACCCTATTATTAACAAAAATTTTTAAAAGGCATGGTATCCTTAAATTCAGAAAAAAAAGCATTATTATAAAATCCAACATTCATTTCCTGATACTCTTAGCAAAGGAAGGATGAAAGGGAATTTGTCCAATGTAAAGTTCATCTACACTGGCTCCACATTGTTAAGATGTCAATTCTCCCCAAATAGACCTCTGTGCATGCGTGTGCTAAGTTACTTCAGCCGTGTGTCCAACTCTGCGACCCCGTGGACTGTAGCCCGCCAGGCTTCTCTGTCCATGGGATTTCCCAGGCAAG
Source organism: Ovis canadensis (assembly GCF_042477335.2). NCBI lineage: Eukaryota > Metazoa > Chordata > Mammalia > Artiodactyla > Bovidae > Ovis > Ovis canadensis. Next base: position 24,371,395 of record NC_091270.1, on the reverse strand, counting down.
AAGACTGGAGCAGGTTGCCATTTCCTCCTCCAGGGGAAAGTTCCAACAGAGGGATTGAACCCACATCTCCTGCATTGGCAGGCAGAGTCTTTAGCACTGAATTACCAGGGAGCTCCAAATTGACCCACAGATGCAATGCAATCACGACAGAAATGCCAACAGAATATTTGTAGAAAGTGAAAAGGTGATTCTATATTTCCCACAAAAATCCAAAGAAATCAGAAAAGTTCTAGAAGAATAAAATTGGAGAACTCTATTTGACTACAAGATTTTTTAAATTGCGTCATAAAAAGTCAGTTGTTACTGGCATCACTATAGCCAAGTCAATCCATGAAACAGAATACGAAATCCAGAAGTGAGTTCACACACATGCACAAGTAATTTTTGACAAAGTTTGAAAGACAACTCAGAGGAAAAAGGATTGCTTTCCAAATATAGGCAAGATGCATGGCTATGCACAGAAAAAAAGTGAACTTTGTTCTGTAATTTGGACAATATGCAAAAATTAAATCAAAGTGGATCATATAATTAAATGTAAAACCTAAAACTAAAACTTCCAGAAGTAAATATAAGGGAAAGGTATTTCAATTGGGCTTGCAAAGATTCCTCAAATATGACACTTAAAGTAATAATCCGTGAACTAAATTTGTAACATTGGCTTGTCAAAATTTTAAATTTCTGATCTTCAGATTATATAGTTAAAATATAAAGCCAAACTGCAGTCTAATAAAAAAAAAGGTTTTCAAGTTATGTATGTGAGAAAGAGTTATGTTCAGAATATATTAGGGATGCCCAAACATCAATAATTTTAAAAAATAAATATAAAAGCAGACAAAAATATGTCAACAGACATGGCACAAAAACACATGGATGGCAAAATAAGAAAAGATGATCAACCTGATTAGTCATTTAGTAAATACAAATTAAATCCAAAATGATATACAACAATATACCTTCTAGATTGCCTAAATTTAAAAAGTAACAATACCACAGGTTGGTGAGGAGGTAAAAGAACTTGAACTCTCATACCCTGGTGAAGCCATGTGAAATGTTATAACCACTCTGTAAAACAATTTAGCAGCATCTTAAAAAATTAAACGTGTACCTATTATATGATCTAGCAATTCCCTTCCTAGGGATTTACCCAAAAGTTGGTGGTGATGCTCAGTCTTGTCTGACTCTTCTGTGACCCCCACGGACTGCAGCCCACCAGGCTCTTCTGTCCATGAGATTTTCCAGGCAAGAATACTGGAACAGGTTGTCATTCCCTACTCAAGGGGATCTTCTTGACCCAAGGATCGAACCCATGTCTCTCTGTCTCTTGCACTGGCAGGTGGATTCTTTCCACTAGTACCACCTGGGAAGCCCTATATCCATACAAAAATTGGAATGAGGGTAGTGATTACAGACTTGTAATAAACACTGGAAACAACCCAAATGTCCATAATCATGTGAATAGGTGAATTTTGGTACCTACCAATAATGAAAGACTGCTTAGCAGCAAAAGAGAATGAACTATGCTTATACATAAGAAAATGCATGAATCTCAAAATAATATTGCTGAGTGAAGGAAAGAACACGGTGATTCTATTATAGAAGCTTCTATAAAATGCATCTCATCAGTGTTGACAGAGCAGATTATTGGTTGCCTAGAGATGAGAGAGAAGAAGTGGGATGAGAAATTTGGGGAAATTGTAAATACAATCATTCTCTTAATTGTGGAAAATATTTTATGGGTATGTATCAATACACATGTCAAATCTTATCACACTATGCTTTAAGTGTGTACAGCACTTATATGTCAATTAAACCTCATAACAAAATCTATAAAATGTGTAGACCATAATTTAGGATATTTATTAAAATATAAAATATACTGAAAATGAACAGTATGAAGAAACACAAATGATAAGAGCCAATGTTCTCTGCAGTAATACTAAAAACAAATATGAATATTATTTTCTCAGTTTTCTTAGGTGTTCAGAATCAGATGTAAACAAACTTACATATTTGAAGGGTATTACATAAATGTTTTATTCTTATTAGAATTTTATTTGGTCTTCAAATTCAAAGCAAAATAAAACGGGATTATGGAAGTATTCAAAATTGTTTGAACTATTCCAATAACCATGAAGAACATGTAGCGGCAATGGATACAATCTGGAACAAAGGAGATGATACTAAGAAGAAAATATTTGCATTTTTTTCCTTTATTATTTATTTTCTATTGAAGTACAGTTGATTGCAAGTATCATTTTAGTTTCTGGTCTACAAGTGATTCAATATTTGTATAGATTATACTCCATATAAGGTTATTATAAAATACTGGCTATATGCCCCATTCTGTACAGTATATCCTTGTAGCTTGTTTATTTTATACACAGTAGTCCGTGCCTTTAAATCACCTACTGCCATCTTGCCCATACGCCTTCCCTGTCCCCACTAGTTTATTCTCCATATTTTTGGGTCTGTTTCTGTTGTTATATTCATTTGTTAATTGTTTAGATTCCACCATGAATGTGACAATATAGCATCTTTGTGTGATTTACTTCACTAAGCATAAAACCCTCAACATCCATCCAAGTTGCTGCAAATGGCAGAATTCCATTCATTTTTATGGTTGAGCAGTATTCCATTCTGTGTATGGGCAGGCATGTATGTATGTATGTATGCATGTATGTGTGTGTATGTGTGTGTATATTTACTATTTCATCAACTGATGGACACTTAGGTTGCTTCCACATTTGCATAAAGCCATAAACACTGGGATGTATGTACCTTTATAATAATCTGAAAAATTAAGATGCAAGAGTACTTTTAAAAACCTTTCATTTCATAGATTACTGAACTACTATTCAGTTCAGTCGCTCAGTCATGTCCGACTCCTTGTGACCCCATGAATCACAGCACACCAGGCCTCCCTGTCCATCACCATCTCCTGGAGTTCACTCAGACTCATGTCCATCAAGTTGGTGATGTCATCCAGCCATCTCATCCTCTGTCGTCCCCTTCTCCTCCAGCCCCCAATCCCTCCCAGCATCAGGGTCTATTCCAATCAATCAACTCTTCTCACGAGGTGGCCAAAGTATTGTAGTTTCAGCTTCAGCATCAGTCCTTCCAATGAACACCCAGGATGGACTGGTGGGATCTCCTTGCAGTCCAAGGGACTCTCAAGAGTTTTCTCCAACACCACAGTTCAAAAGCATCAATTCTTCAGTGCTCAGCTTTCTTCACAGTCCAACTCTCACATCCGTACATGACCACTGGAAAAACCATAGCCTTGACTGGACGGACCTTTGTTGGCAAAGTAATATCTCTGCTTTTCAATATGTTATCTAGGTTGCTCATAACTTTCCTTCCAAGGAGTAAGCGTCTTTTAATTTCATGGCTGCGATCACCATCTGCATTGATTTTGGAGCCTAAAAAAGTAAAGCCTGACACTGTTTCCCCATCTATTTCCCATGAAGTGATGGGACCAGAGGCCATGATCTTAGTTTTCTAAATGTTGAGCTTTAAGCTAACTTTTTTCACTCTCCCCTTTCATTTTCCTCAAGAGGCTTTTTCAGTTCCTCTTAACTTTCTGCCATAAGGGTGGTGTCATCTGCATATCTGAGGTTATTGATATTTCTCCCGGCAATCTTGATTCCAGCTTGTGTTTCTTCCAGTCCAACGTTTCTCAAGATTTACTCTGCATATAAGTTAAATAAGCAGGGTGACAATATACAGCCTTAACATACTCCTTTCCCTATTTGGAACCAGTCTGTTATTCCATGTCCAGTTCTAACTGTTGCTTCCTGACCTACATATAGGTTTCTCAAGCGGCAGGTCAGGTGGTCTAGAAGTGCAGCCGAGAGAGGAGCTACCCCTCGCCCAAGGTTGGGGCAGCGACAGAGAGTGCCAGGCTGCATCAGCACAGGAGCGGCTGAGAGGAGCTACCCCAAGTCCGAGGTCAGGGGCCATGGTCGAGAGGAGCTGCCCCATGTCCAAGGAGCGGAGGTTGCAGAGGGCCAAGAGGAGATACTCCACATTCAAGGTCAGGAATGGCGGCTGTGAGGAGATACTCCTCGTCCAAGGTAAGAAGCAGCAGCTGCGCTTTGCTGGAGTAGCTGTGAAGAGATACCCCACGTCCAAGGTAAGAGAAATCCAAGTAAGACTGTAGGTGTTGCGAGAGGGCATCAGAGGGCAGACACACTGAAACCATAATCACAGAAAACTAGCCAATCTGATCACATGGACCACAGCCTTGTCTAACTCAATGAATTAGTAATACAATAAATAAATCTGTACATTTTTAAAGCAAAGAAATACTTTCTATTCAAGCAGGATTATGTTGAATGTCAATATGTCTACAAGATGTATTCCTTTTTCCTTTCCTTCTCAACTAACAAGATACTTTTCAACAGCAGGCCACTGGCACCAGTTAGCGACCAGTATAAACATGTCTCAAGTAAAGAGAGGGAGGATTTTTCAGGATAAAGGATGGGATTCCCTGCAAGAAATGCCTCTCCCAATAACAGCTGCTCACCATCCACCTGTCCCCTGCCTGCCAGCTCCGCCCACAGCCACTCAAATGGAGCTGAGCTCAGGAGTATGTTTTAAGGGGAAGATACAATTGGTGGCTGAGTCTTCATGTTTTTATAATACTTAGTTTATAAAACCACACAGAGACTAGTCTGTGTGCTGGCTTGTCCTTCATGGAGGGAGAAATATCATGATGGAAATCACACCTCCTAAGTTGGTGAGGACAGGGAGGCCTGGTGTGCTGTAATTCATGGGGTCACAAAGAGTCAGACATGACTAAGCAACTGAACTGAAGACTCAGTCAGCTACAGATTTCATCTTTTTTTAACTGAGAGGAGGCAAGGCCATGAATTAAGGATGGATCCTAGCAGGGTCACAGATTCCAGGAAGAAATGCTGGCTTGGTGGCAAGGATGGCTGAATATTGAACTGCTGCTGCTGCTAAGTTCCTTCAGTGGCATCCAACTCTCTGCAACCCCATAGACGGCAGTCCACCAAGCTCCCCGATCCCTGAGATTCTCCAGACAAGAACACTGGAGTGGGTTGCCATTTCTTTCTCCATTACATGAAAGTAAAAAGTGAAAGTGAAGTCGCTCAGTCGGTCCCACTCTTAGCTACCCCGTGGGCTGCAGCCTACCACACTCCTCCGACCATGGAATTTTCCAGGCAAGAGTACTGGCGTGGGGTGCCATTGCCTTCTCCAGAATATTAAACTACCCAGAGAGAAAGAGGCTTGAAAACTCATTAGGCCACACCCCAAACCAATTAAGCCGGAGGCTCTGCTGTGGGAATCAGGTGTTAGACATTGGAAGTCCTCCAGGTGATTCCTCTCAGTCCTCAGCCAAAGTTGAGAAACTATCAATTGAGATGCTGAGCCAGCAATTTAAAAAGCCTTGTGGTTTCATCCATCAAGAAAGCAGTTCTTTCTCTTTGATTTTACCCTGTAAAGAATTTTTTCCCCTTATGATTCCTTACACCCTCCCATTGCTATTTACCACCACTGAATCTTCTTTCAGAAAAAGTTAAAAAATTCAGAGAACCTTGAAACAAATCTGGGCGAGAATTTCCATCTATTGATTATTCACTTGAAAACAGACGGATGTTTAAAGTGATCCTTTTCTCTAGCCTTCTTCCATTAAAAGTCACAAAAAGAAAACTCAAAATAGATTTTCAAATATAGCTTTTTTCCCCTCTATAAAACATCCCTTTGTGATGATAGCCATTACCCAAGTGTTTTTATTTTAATTGAGTGTTTCATTATCCCTAAAGTGATTCAACCCGCAGTGTTCTCCACACAACCATTAGTCTGAAAAAAATCGCTCTCTCCCAGATACCTTGCAAGGCAGCAAAAATACGTCTTGATATAAACACACAACTCATTAAACAGTTATTCTAAAAAAGACAGCTATTACTGTAAACAACTTAAATCTCTAAGAATGATGTGGAATGTGTTCGTTTTAATTTTTACCTTTCTAAAAAAAATTGTGATCTGCTTGAAGTTCTTCGGGGCCCATAAATGTGCTTATGAGATTGGAGAAGAGAGATACATCCCTTGTTCTCTTCATTTCGAGCTGTGGTTAAACATACAGTAACTTTCTGTTCATCCCACTAGCAGTGGTGAGTTTGCCCTGAGTCATCCCTGGCCAAGTCAAAAAGACCCCCCTAACCAACAGGACACATTTAACACATGAACAGTTAGAGGCGACGCGGTTGCTATTCTGCCAGTTTAACTGCAAGAAAAGGAGACGCCCTCTCCCTCTGAAGCTACAGGGTGGGAAGTTGGTGGGACACACGGTCCCAGATGCTCAGGGAAACCCGGGGACCAGAGCCGGCCCGTGAGCATCCTCAGGGGGCCCGCGGTCTCCAGGGGCTTCCGCGGAGACTCTGCGGAGCTGCAGCAGCTCCCCAACACGCCCGCGTCAGCTTCCCATCCCTGCCTCAACAAACCACCGCAAACAGAACGCCACAGCACAAAGAAAGTGAATTCCTACCTTCAGACGTGGGAAATCAGGGTGCTGGGCAGCGCTGGTCCCTCCGAGGGGTCTGGACAAGAAGTCCTTCTCTCCGCCTGCCACCCCCGTCTTCACGTCACACACCATCTTGCTTCGGCCAGAGGCTCCGATCCACTGCCTCCATTTATATAAGGTTCCTTTGTGTTGACTCCAACTGCATTACCTAATGTCCCATCAGAAGACCCTTGACTCAATGCTCCCATGCAAGATAGTGTACTCACAGGTGCCAGGAATTAGAGTGTGCACGTGTTAGGCTGGGGCCCTGGGGTGAGGCCAGAATTCCCATTTACATTTCATGTATGACTTTTTTGGGGGGTGGGGTCCGAAAGCAACTTAAGGATCATACAAGAAATTTGTGGCACAAAGACCTGCTCATAACACCAGCTAAGATGGGTAGAGCCTATCTGGGTTGGAAGTTTTCTCCCAAAACATAAATGAGAGGGAACAGTGATTAAGTAGAAGGGAACCATGAACATTTGTTTCTTTTACCACACCTTAGCAAGAACTATTATTTATATTTATATATATATATATATATATATATATTTTTTTGTTGTTGTTGTTGCCCTGAGTCTTAGTTGGGCATGTGGGATCTTCCATGCTGACAGGGGCAACCTCTTTTTTTGTGGGTAGTCTTTAGTTTCAGCACATGGGATCTAGGTCTCTGGGCAGGGATTGAACCTAGGCCCCCTGTGTGCTGAGTGTAGTCTTAGCCATTGGACCACCAAGGAAGTCCACAGTGAGAACTACCATTAACATCATGCTTTCTATGTTCCAGCCACTGCAGAAAGTACTTGATACATTTGACCCCATTTAGAACTGCAAGGATATTTCTCATTTACCAGGGAACATGGCTGTGTACATGTTAAGTTGCTTCAGTTGCCTCCGATTCTGTATGACTACATGGATTATCAAGCTTTTCTGTCCATGGGATTCTCCAGGCAGGAATACTGGGGTGGGTTGCCATGCCTTCCTCCAGGGTATCTTGCTGACCCAGGGATCAAACCTGTGTCTCTATGTCTCCTACATTGGCAGGCATGTTCTTTACCACCAGCTCTACCCGGGAATCTCTTACCAATAAATCAGTCAGTTCAGTCATGCCCTACTCTGAAACCCCATGGGCTGCAGCACACCAGGCCTCCCTGTCCATCACCAACTCCTGGAGTTTACTCAGACTCACGTCCATTGAGCCAGTGATGTCATCCAACCATCTCATCCTCTGTTATCCCCTTCTCCTCCTGCCCTCAATCTTTCCCAGCATCAGGGTCTTTTCCAATGAGACAGCTCTTCGCATCAGGTGGCCAAAGTATTGGAGCCTCAGCTTCAGCATCAGTCCTTCCAATAAATATTCAGGACTGTTCTCCTTTAGGATGGACTTGGATCTCCTTGCAGTCCAAGGGACTCTCAACAGTCTTCTCCAACACCACAGTTCAGAAGCATCAATTCTTCGGTGCTCAGCTTTCTTTATGGTCCAAGTCTCACATCCATACATGATTATTGGAAAAACCATGGCTTTGACTAGACAGACCTTTGTTGGCAAAGGTCTACTTTTTAATATGCTGTCTAGGTTGGTCATAACTTTTCTTCCAAGGAGTAAGTGTCTTTTAATTTCATGGCTGCAGTCACCTACCACAGTGATTTTGGAGCCCAGAAAAATAAAGTCTGCCACTGTTTCCACTGTTTCCCCATCTATTTGCCATGAAATGATGGGACCAGATTCCATGATCTTAGTCTTCTGAATGTTGAATTTTAAGCCAACTTTTTCACCCTCCTTTTTCACTTTCATCAAGAGACTTTTTAGTTCCTCTTCACTTTCTTTCATAAGGGTGGTGTCATCTGCATGTCTAAGGTTATTGTTATTTCTCCTGGCAGTCTTGATTTCAGCTTACCAATGAATACACTGAACCAAATAGAATTTAAATAACTTAGCCAAAGTCACAAAGCTAGTAGGTAGCAAGGTGAGGTTCTCATGCTGGTCTGTGGGCACCAAAGTGCATGCTTATTCCTGTTGCATGTGGTGCTCTGACTTCTGAGGGCTCAGGAGGCTGGGTGAACAGAAGCAGGAGCCCTGAAGCAAGACTGGAAACCTGCTTCCTGCCCGAGCTCATTTGCCACTCAGGCTGCGGGAAATGTCATCATTTATAAAAGGAAGGACCTCACTCTATCTGTCTCTTCCTTCTTGATTGCTCTGAGTCTCAAAGGAAAAACTTGTTTGCTTCTTCCAGAAGAAGATGTGAGAATACCAGTTATCCAGGTAAACCTCTCACTGTCAGGAATATCTAACAGAGGGTTTTCCTGAAAACCTGCGTAATCATGCCTCCTATCACTGATGACTGACTTTTCAGTCATCTTTGAATCTCTTCCTCCAGGAAACTGACTTCTGCTTCCTCTTGCCACCCTGACAGTTCTCTCTGTTGTTTGCTTTTTTACTTATTTTAAAGTTCTTCAATGGAGTATAATTTATATTACAATGCATGCTCTGAGATGTGCATTTCAGTGAGTCTTGCTAAATGTATACACGCATGTCACCACCTCCCAAATCAAGATACAGGATGTTCCCATCACTTTAGAAGTTCTCTCCTGCATCCTCTCAGTCAAGTATCTCTTCAACTGAGATACTGAAGTATCTCTTCAACTGAGATATCTCTTCTTCCTGCTGCTGCTGCTGCTAAATTGCATCAGTCGTGTCTGACTTTGTGCAACCCCATAGGCGGCAGCCCACCAGTCTCTCCCGTCCCTGGGATTCTCCAGGCAAGAACACTGGAGTGAGTTGCCATTTCCTTCTCCAATGCATGAAAGTAAAAGTGAAGTCGCTCAGTCATGTCTGACTCTTCGTGACCCTATGGACTGTAGCCCACCAGGCTCCTCCATCCATGGAATTTTCTAGGCAAGAGTACTGGAGTGGGGTCCCATTGCCCTCTCTGCACTGTAGTCCTGCTGCTGCTGCCAAGTCGCTTCAGTTGTGTCTGACTCTGTGCAACCCCATAGGCAGCAGCCCACCAGGCTCCCCTGTCCCTGGGATTCTTCAGGCAAGAACACTGGAGTGGGTTGCCATTTCCTTCTCCAATGCATGAAAGTGAAAGTGAAGTCACTCAGTCATGTCTGACTCTTCAAGACCTCGTGGGCTGCAGCCCATCAGGCTCCGCCATCCTTGGGATTTTCCAGGCAAGAGTGCTGGAGTGGGGTGCCATCGCCTTCTGAATTGCAGTCCTAGGCAGCCTCTAATCTGGTTTCCAACGTGGTAGATTATGGTTGTCTTTTCTCAAGTCGTCTACCTTAGTACAATCACAGTTGAGACTATTGGCAGTCGCTTCTCTGTACTCCTTAAGCTTCCATATTTTTTCACTTCTCAGACTTTCCAATGGTTTTGTTGCCTATCATTTCCTGTGTTAAATATATTACTCAAAGTAGAAAAACCTCAAAGTAAGCAACACAATACAATTAAAAGAAATTACAAGACTTAAGTTGTAGAATACACTGGATATCAGTGAGATGAGGGCTTCCCAGGTGGTGCTAGTGGAAAAGAACCCGCCTGGCAATGCAGGAGACTTAAGAGACTTTGACATGTTTGATCCCTAAGTCAGGAAGATCCCCTGGAGGAGGGCATGCAACACACTCCAGTACCATTGCCTGCAGACTCCCATGGCCAGAGGAGCCTGGTGGGCTATGTCCATAGGGTCACAAAGAGTCGGATGTCACTGAAATGACTCAGCACACAGCATGCACAATGAGATGAGCCAAAAATTTGGGATTATTCTGCCCAGTGTTAAAATAAGATGAACAGCTTAGAGTATGAGCAGGAAAGCTTCATCCTCAGGGAACTAGTAGCACAGGAGTTGGAAGACAGCCTGCTATCCACATAGCTCTATGACCACCATTTAAAGTGCTGCCCCCTAAAAGGAAATATAAATAGCAGTAAACAGGCCCTTACAACACAGACCACAGCACTTCTGTGAGTTATATCAGTGATCCAAACTAATCTCATGCTGTGTCATTGGGTTTGGCTGATCATATATTTCTAATGTCCTCAGATACCTGAAAGAGGTTTAAAATTCTCCCTGAAAGAATATTACATCATCTAACACTTTGACAATTATTTCTAAAAAATGTATTTCTACTAACATGTTCAGCACACAATCAAAGATATCTGGAGACTTGAGAAGACGTGACATCTGAATGGAGACCAACAAACACATAAATGTTAAGCAAAAATGGGTCCTCAGTTACTCCAGATAGTATAATCGATAGATATGGATTCTTAGATTACTGTGCTTACTGTGGAGATAAAAGGGAAGCATAACCATTTCTGCAAAGAATTCAAAGATTAAAAATATATATATATTCTAGGTTTGAAAAAAAACTGGAAATTCTACACTAAAAATGCAATTACTAAAATTGGGAACTCAGGAGCAAAATATAACAGGAAGTGAGATTTACTAGTAGCTGAAGAGAACATTAGTGAATGGGAAATAGATGAGAAGAACTATCAAGAATGAGGCACAGAGAGACAAAAGAGTAAAAATTACAGAAGAGGAGCAGACAGCAATGATAGAGTTAGAAGATTCAACATGTTTCATTGTGAAAATCAAAGAAAAATGTGAAATATGTGAATAAATAAAAGTAACACTGAATTTTAAAAGAAAATATTGTGTTTGAAAGAATTTGTTGAATTAAACAAGAGCATAAAATATCTAGCTTGACAGCTAAAGAAGCGTGAAAGAGTATTTAGCCCACCAACATGAAAAAAAATGGAATAATAAAAATATTTCAATCAATCAACAAGAAGGAAAATTAGAAAAACACTGAGTCCAAATAAGAAAAATATAGTACTATGATATAGTGAAAGCCCAATATGTAAGGAGATGGGCAATGATCCATGTGATGATCTAAATGAAGAAAAGTACCAACAGTATATACTGACTTTTAAAAGATATATTTGAAATATGTGTATAGAAAATTTAAAGTGATGAAAAGATAATACCTTATAAACGCCATTCAGAGCTGATATATAGGCAGACCTCAGAAATACTGTATATTCAGTTCCAGACCAGAGCAATAAAGCACATATCACAATAAATCAAGTCACACATATTTTTTAGTTTCCCAGTGCATATAAGCATTATGTACTCTGGTTTATTAAGTGTGCAATAGCACTAAGTTTTTAAAATATGCCTCAATTTTATTATTCGTGTATAGGAATGCAAGGGATTTCTGTGTGTTGATTTTATATCCTGCAACTTTACTATATTCATTGATTAGCTCTAGTAATTTTCTGGTGGAGTCTTTAGGGTTTTCCATGTAGAGGATCATGTCATCTGCAAACAGTGAGAGTTTTACTTCTTCTTTTCCAATTTGGATTCCTTTTATTTCTTTTTCTGCTCTGATTGCTGTGGCCAAAACTTCCAGAACTATGTTGAATAGTAGCGGTGAAAGTGGACACCCTTGTCTTGTTCCTGACTTTAGGGGAAATGCTTTTAATTTTTCACCATTGAGGATAATGTTTGCTGTGGGTTTGTCATAGATAGCTTTTATTATGTTGAGGTATGTTCCTTCTATTCCTGCTTTCTGGAGAGTTTTTATCATAAATGGATGTTGAATTTTGTCAAAGGCCTTCTCTGCATCTATTGAGATAATCATATGGTTTTTATTTTTCAATTTGTTAATGTGGTGAATTACATTGATTGATTTGCAGATATTGAAGAATCCTTGCATCCCTGGGATAAAGCCCACTTGGTCATGGTGTATGATCTTTTTAATGTGTTGTTGTATTCTGATTGCTAGAATTTTGTTGAGGATTTTTGCATCTATGTTCATCAGAGATATTGGCCTGTAGTTTTCTTTTTTTGTGACATCTTTGTCAGGTTTTGGTATTAGGGTGATGGTGGCCTCATAGAATGAGTTTGGAAGTTTACCTTCCTCTGCAATTTTCTGGAAGAGTTTGAGGAGGATAGGTGTTAGCTCTTCTCTAAATTTTTGGTAGAATTCAGCTGTGAAGCCATCTGGACCTGGGCTTTTGTTTGCTGGAAGATTTCTGATTACAGTATCAATTTCCGTGCTTGTGATGGGTCTGTTAAGATTTTCTATTTCTTCCTGGTTCAGTTTTGGAAAATTGTACTTTTCTAAGAATTTGTCCATTTCTTCCACGTTGTCCATTTTATTGGCATACAACTGCTGATAGTAGTCTCTTATGATCCTTTGTATTTCTGTGTTGTCTGTTGTGATCTCTCCATTTTCATTTCTAATTTTATTGATTTGATTTTTCTCTCTTTGCTTCTTGATGAGTCTGGCTAATGGTTTGTCAATTTTATTTATCCTTTCAAAGAACCAGCTTTTGGCTTTGTTGATTTTTGCTATGGTCTCTTTTGTTTCTTTTGCATTTATTTCTGCCCTAATTTTTAAGATTTCTTTCCTTCTACTAACTCTGGGGTTCTCCAACTCTTCCTTTTCTAGTTGCTTTAGTTGTAGAGTTAGGTTGTTTATTTGACTTTTTTCTTGTTTCTTGAGGTATGCCTGTATTGCTATGAACTTTCCTCTTAGCACTGCTTTTATAGTGTCCCACAGGTTTTGGGTTGTTGTGTTTTCATTTTCACTAGTTTCTATGCATATTTTGATTTCTTTTTTGATTTCTTCTGTGATTTGTTGGTTATTCAGAAGTGTGTTGTTCAGCCTCCATATGTTGGAATTTTTAATAGTTTTTCTCCTGTAATTGAGATCTAATCTTAATGCATTATGGTCAGAAAAGATGCTTGGAATGATTTCGATTTTCTTGAATTTATCAAGTTTGGATTTATGGCCCAGGATGTGATCTATCCTGGAGAAGGTTCCATGAGCACTTGAAAAAAAGGTGAAATTCATTGTTTTGGGGTGAAATGTCCTATAGATATCAATTAGGTCTAACTGATCTAATGTATCATTTAAAGTTTGCATTTCTTTGTTAATTTTCTGTTTAGTTGATCTGTCCATAGGTGTGAGTGGGGTATTAAAGTCTCCCACTATTATTGTGTTATTGTTGATTTCCCCTTTCATACTTGTTAGCATTTGTCTTACATATTGTGGTGCTCCTATATTGGGTGCATATATATTTATAATTGTTATATCTTCTTCTTGGATTGTTCCTTTGATCATTATGTAGTGGCCTTCTTTGTCTCTTTTCACAGCCTTTGTTTTAAAGTCTATTTTATCGGATATGAGTATTGCCACTCCTGCTTTCTTTTGGTCTCTATTCGCGTGGTATATCTTTTTCCAGCCCTTCACTTTCAGTCTGTATGTGTCCCTTGTTTTGAGGTGGGTCTCTTGTAAGCAGCATATAGAGGGGTCTTGTTTTTGTATCCATTCGGCCAGTCTTTGTCTTTTGGTTGGGGCGTTCAACCCATTTACGTTTAAGGTAATTATTGATAAGTATGATCCCGTTGCCATTTACTTTATTGTTTTGGGTTCGGGTTTATACACCCTTTTCGTGTTTCCTGTCTAGAGAATATCCTTTAGAATTTGTTGGAGAGCTGGTTTGGTGGTGCTGAATTCTCTCAGCTTTTGCTTGTCTGTAAAGCTTTTGATTTCTCCTTCGTATTTGAATGAGATCCTTGCTGGGTACAGTAATCTGGGCTGTAGGTTATTGTCTTTCATCACTTTAAGTATGTCTTGCCATTCCCTCCTGGCCTGAAGAGTTTCTATTGACAGATCAGCTGTTATCCTTATGGGAATCCCCTTGTGTGTTATTTGTTGTTTTTCCCTTGCTGCTTTTAATATTTGTTCTTTGTGTTTGATCTTTGTTAATTTGATTAATATGTGTCTTGGGGTGTTTCGCCTTGGGTTTATCCTCTTTGGGACTCTCTGTGTTTCTTGGACTTGGGTGATTATTTCCTTCCCCATTTTAGGGAAGTTTTCAACTATTATCTCCTCAAGGATTTTCTCATGGTCTTTCTTTCTGTCTTCTTCTTCTGGGACTCCTATAAGTCGAATGTTGGAGCATTTCATATTGTCCTGGAGGTCTCTGAGATTGTCCTCGTTTCTTTTAATTCGTTTTTCTTGTTTCCTCTCTGATTCATTTATTTCTACCATTAACAATTCCATTCACCATTGCAACGAAAAGAATAAAATACTTAGGAATATATCTACCTAAAGAAACTAAAGACCTATATATAGAAAACTATAAAACACTGATGAAAGAAATCAAAGAGGACACTAATAGATGGAGAAATATACCATGTTCATGGATTGGAAGAATCAATATAGTGAAAATGAGTATACTACCCAAAGCAATTTACAAATTCAATGCAATCCCTATCAAACTACCAGCCACATTTTTCACAGAACTAGAACAAATAATTTCAAGATTTGTATGGAAATACAAAAAACCTCGAATAGCCAAAGCAATCTTGAGAAACAAGAATGGAACTGGAGGAATCAACTTGCCTGACTTCAGGCTCTACTACAAAGCCACAGTCATCAAGACAGTATGGTACTGGCACAAAGACAGACATATAGATCAATGGAACAAAATAGAAAGCCCAGAGATAAATCCACACACATATGGACACCTTATCTTTGACAAAGGAGGCAAGAATATACAATGGAGTAAAGACAATCTGTTTAACAAGTGGTGCTGGGAAAACTGGTCAACCACTTGTAAAAGAATGAAACTAGATCACTTTCTAACACCGCACACAAAAATAAACTCAAAATGGATTAAAGATCTAAATGTAAGATCAGAAACTATAAAACTCCTAGAGGAGAACATAGGCAAAACACTCTCAGACATAAATCACAGCAGGATCCTCTATGATCCACCTCCCAGAATTCTGGAAATAAAAGCAAAAATAAACAAATGGGATCTAATTAAAATTAAAAGCTTCTGCACAACAAAGGAAAATATAAGCAAGGTGAAAAGACAGCCTTCTGAATGGGAGAAAATCGTAGCAAATGAAGCAACTGACAAACAACTAATCTCAAAAATATACAAGCAACTTCTGCAGCTCAATTCCAGAAAAATAAACGACCCAATCAAAAAATGGGCCAAAGAACTAAATAGACATTTCTCCAAAGAAGACATACGGATGGCTAACAAACACATGAAAAGATGCTCAACATCACTCATTATTAGAGAAATGCAAATCAAAACCACAATGAGGTACCACTTCACACCAGTCAGAATGGCTGCCATCCAAAAATCTGCAAGCAATAAATGCTGGAGAGGGTGTGGAGAAAAGGGAACCCTCCTACACTGTTGGTGGGAATGCAAACTAGTACAGCCACTATGGAGAACAATGTGGAGATTCCTTAAAAAATTGCAAATAGAACTACCTTATGACCCAGCAATCCCACTTCTGGGCATACACACTGAGGAAACCAGAATTGAAAGAGACACATGTACCCCAATGTTCATCGCAGCACTGTTTATAATAGCCAGGACATGGAAACAACCTAGATGTCCATCAGCAGATGAATGGATAAGAAAGCTTTGGTACATATACACAATGGAGTATTACTCAGCCGTTAAAAAGAATTCATTTGAATCAGTTCTGATGAGATGGATGAAACTGGAGCCTATTATACAGAGTGAAGTAAGCCAGAAAGAAAAACACCAATACAGTATACTAACACATATATATGGAATTTAGGAAGATGGCAATGACGACCCTGTATGCAAGACAGGGAAAGAGACACAGATGTGTATAACGGACTTTTGGACTCAGAGGGAGAGGGAGAGGGTGGGATGATTTGGGAGAATGACATTCTAACATGTATACTATCATGTGAATTGAATCGCCAGTCTATGTCTGACACAGGATGCAGCATGCTTGGGGCTGGTGCATGGGGATGACCCAGAAAGATGTTATGGGGAGGGAGGTGGGAGGGGGGTTCATGTTTGGGACTGCATGTAAGAATTAAAGATTTTAAAATTTAAAAAAAAAAAATATGCCTCAATTTTAAAATAATTTATTGCTAAAAAATGCTAACTATCATTATCTAAGCCTTCAGCAAATCGTAATCTTTTTGCTAGTGGGGCGAGTTTGAAATATTGTTTTTCCAAAATGTGACACAGAGACAGAAACTGACCAAATGCTGTTGGGAATGTAGAAACAAAAGATTTGCTTGGTGCAACATTGCAGAAACCTTTAATTTCTAAAAAAAAAAAAATGCAATATCTATGACATGCAGTAAGATGAGGTGTGCCTGTACATATATTAATATTTTAATAAGACAAAGTGGACTTTAAGGCAAAATGAAGTTCTAGAAATAAAGCAGGTCATTTTGCAGAGCTATAAGGTTTGCTTTACCAGAAATATTATCTTGACCAGTAAAGAACTGGCCAACCTAGTCCAGCCCAAATTTCTTCCCACAGAATCATCACCTAACTATAATAAACGATGTCTTTTGAAGGTGCGGATTTGTGATGTGGTTGGTAAACAGACAAATCTAATTGACACTCTGAGGAAGAAAATCTACAGAAAAAAGCGCAGCAAATATCTTCCTGGCGAACTTTTTTTTTTTTTTTTTGCCCTTAAATTCAGGAATAAAAGGAGGGTGATCACATCACTGCCTGAGAGAGCAGGAAAGCAGACTGGGTGGGTATTCTGACCCCATCTGGGTCCAGAGCTGGGGGAGGGTCCAGGCATCCACAGGAGTGCCTCTGGTTTGCACCTCCCACCACTGCAGCAAAGGAAGGCTTCCTCTCAGCTTTCCCAGGGGCAGGGCAGGAGGGAGAGTAGGGGTGAGGCAGAAAAGCTGTCAGCAGACATCACAATATGGCATCAGACCTTTGAGGAACTAAAGAACCTCTTGATGAAGGTGAAAAAGGAGAGTGAAAAAACTAGTTTAAAACTCAACATTTAGAAAACAAAGATCATGGCATCTGGTCCTATCACATCATAGCATATACATGGGGAAACAGTGGCAACAGTGACAGATTTCATTTTCCTGGGCTCCAAAATCACTGCAGACAGTGACTGCAGCCATGAAATTAAAAGATACTACTTGCTCTTTGGAGGCAAAGCTATGACAAACCTAGACACTGCTGACACAGGTCCCTATAGTCAAAGCTATGGTTTTCCCAGTAGTCATGTATGGATGTGAGAGCGGACCATAAAGAAAGCTGAGCACCGAAGAACTGATGCTTTCAAACTGTGGTGTTGGAGAAGACTCTTGAGAGTCCCTTGGACTGCAAGGAGATCCAACCAGTCCATCCTAAAGGAGATCAGTCCTGAATATTCACTGGCAGGACTGATGCTGCAGCTGAGGCTCCAGTACTTTGGCCACCTGATGCAAATAACTGACTCACTGGAAAAGACTCTGATGCTGGAAAGGATTGAAGGTGGGAGGGAAAGGGTAAGACAGAGGATGAGATGGTTGCATGGCATCACTGACTCGATGGATATGGGTTTGAGCAAGCTCAAGGAGTCTGTGAAGGACAGGGAAGGCTGGTGTGCTGCAGTCCATGGAGTCACAAAGAATCGGACACAACTGAGCAACTAAACAACAACTTCCCTGAATCTTGGACACCACTAATGTATAAGTCTTAGATCCCAAAGAAGATATATTTCCACCAGAAATGACAACAGTGGTCAACTTGAATTGCAAGTTAAGGCTGCCACATCGTCACTTATGACCCATCCGTCAGCAACAAGCGGAATTACAGTTGATTGATCCTGTTGATCAAGGGGAAAATTTAATTGCTACTAAAATTGCCTTGAGAAGAATTTCTGGAATTTGCCCCTGTCCAGTGCTATGAGTGAATGAAAGAGTACAACACCTTCAAATAATTAAGATTGTTAATGACTCCATCAATTTCAGTGATAATTTGGCATGGCAGCCCACTCCAGTATTCTTGCCTGGGAAATCCCATGGACAGAGGAGCCTGGCAGGCTATAGTCCATAGGGTCACACAGAGTCAGACAGGACTGAAGTGACTTAGCATACATGTAACCTGGCCAGGTGACACAGTGGTACAGAATCTGCCTGCCAGTGCAGGAGATACAAGAGACACGGGTTCAATCCCTGGGTCAGGAAGATCCCCTGGAAAAGGAAACAGTAACCCACTCCAATATTCTTGCCTGGAGAATCCAGTGGACAGAAGAGCCTGGCAGGATACAGTCCATGGGATCCTCTGTTCACAGGGTTGGAAGAACTGGACCACACACCTGGTACAATCTATGAGGTTAAGAACCATAATTGGATAAGGACCTAGCTGAGGCCAAAGAGAAAAAGAAATTTTATTGGAAAAAAAAATCTCATAAATACCAGCTACAACCTTGTGACAAATTGTAGCAGCTCATTCACTTCCACTAATATTGTATATGAGTGGTGATTAAGCTATATGATATTAAAGGGGATGATGATTGGACTAGGACATGAATTTGCATCACAGAAAACTACAGAGACTTGTAAGAAATTTTGATCTCCTATTTTTGGGTTATTAACGAGAACATCTTCCTGGCACTATGTTGGGAAAAATATGATGTTGCCACTGATGAGTTTGGAAGTTCAAATATGAGACTAAGTTGTATAAGGAACTAATTGTCCAAGAGGGTGGACTTACCAGATACAGGTTGTTGATTTTTCAGGAATAGTCTCACCCTTCTAACCGCTCACAGAGTTTCTTGGATTCTTTTCACAACAGGGTGCAGATTATGTTCTTCCTTGGAGAGACACTGTGTAATGTGTGGGAGGCAGAAAAAAAAGAAGTCATGCTGATTAGCTCGCCACTGGTGGGGGCAGACACGTGGTTTTGCTCAGGAGTTGGAGTCTTATCTTTTGACAAATACTAACTAGAGTGCTACAGCAAGTCAGATCATTCATGGCTGAGACCAGAAGGTCCAGGAGCCAGGAACACCTTTCTGAACCCACTTTAGAAGGTTAGGATATTTGTGATCAAGCTTGGTTATTTTCTATTGTAAGACAAGAATTTTCATCTGTGTGTCAAGTGAAGCTGACACTGGAATTGGGAAATGACCTTTTAAAGGTAAAAAGAAAAATGGCAGAAATGACAAAGGAGTGTTTTTTTAAAACTCCTAAAGCAAAATTAAATATCAACTTTGATATTTGATATTCCTACTATATAAAGATGATTTTCAAGCTATAAGAAAATGATAGCCCCTTCTTTAAGAGGTGGACAAACAAGCAGTTGCTAGAATGTTCATGTCCCCAAAATTAAATATACATAAAAATATTAATTGTATATTATAAAACTCAGCCTCATTAGGTAACAAAGAAATTAAATTAAAATGAGGTGCCTTAAAAAAAATAAATAAATAAAAAAATAAAATAAAATAAAATGAGGTGCCTTGTTCTCCTAAAACTTTTTTCAAATTGTCAGCTTTTATATTAAGTCATCCTTTCTATTCTCAAGGGTATTTTGAAGGCAGCATCCTCAGTCAGTGTGGGGTTGTATAGATAGATAGATAGATAATATATATTATATTATATATTATTGTATATATCCTGAATATTCTGGGTCATTGTATATAACCCTGAATATTCACTGAAAGGACTGATGCTGAAGCTGAAACTCCAATACTTTGGCCACCTCATGCATAGAGCCAACTCATTGGAAAAGATTCTGATGATGGAAAGATTAAAGGCAAAAGAAGATGGTAGCAGAGGAAGAGATGGTTAGATAGCACCACTGACTCCATGGACATGCATTTGAGCAAACTCCTGGCATGCCACAGTCCACGGTATCACAAAGAGTCGGGCATGATTTAGCAACTGAACAACAATATATGTCAACCTGCATCCCAGCAGGAAACAGATGGCACACTCTGAATCTTTGAGGACAATGCAGGTTCTACCAATAGCAGTGTGGTTGCCCTGAAGGGCGTCATAAGAAGAAGTAAAGCACCAAGGCCTCTCCTGCTGGTGCCTCCCTTTGACTGAGCCTGACTCAAAACCAAAGGACAAGGAAGCCCAAGTGATGTTATCAAACTCCTGCCTGCAGACTCCCCAGGATTTGAGCAGGAAGGGGCCAAGAATGGATGTTAGGATCATGACTGGAGGATGTGAAGGCAAATAGACAACAACCAACCACCACAGAGTATAAACTACATCTCTATATTAGACATGGCATTTTGAGTTAAATTTCTTGAACATGTTCATATGCCTGACTGTGAAGTTCACCTCCAGAAATTTATCCTAAAAATACTATTGAAGGAAAATACAATTGCCATTGCATTACTATTTATAACTGGGAAAAAATAAATAGTTTCATTTTTAGAGTAATAGATTATCAACATAAGCTGTGGCATATCCATATGAGAGAGTAATATGTCACCATCCCAATCATGGACTATGTGGGTATTGTATTTCTATCCTCCTTCTGTATCCTCAGCGTCATTACCTCTGTTTGAGAAAGTGTCTGTCTTTAATGCAATAGCATCTAAATATGAAAAACCAATTTTATATCCCTTCTCCAGGGAACAGTACCCACTCCAGTATTCATGGACTCCCATTGTGGCTCAGATGGTAAAGAATCCCCCTGCAATGTGGGAGACCTGGGTTCAACCCCTGGATTGGGAAGATCCCCTGGAGGAGGGCATGGCAACCCACTCCAATATTCTTGCCTAGAGAATCCCATGGACAGAGGAGCCTGGCAGGCTATAGTCCATGGGGTCAGAGTCACACACGACTTAAGGGACTTAACACTCATGCATACATATATATATATATATATATATATATATATATATATATATATATACACACATATACATTCATTCATATATATATATATATATATATATATGAGCAACTGAGTGAGCATATATATGAGCATATATATATGCTGTGTGCTTGTATTCTCCAGGTAAGAATACTGGAATGGGCTGCCATGCCCTCCTCTAGGGATCTATATATATATATGTATATATATATGTGTGTATATATATGTATATATGTATATATGTGTGTATATATATATGTGTATATATATATATATAGTTACATATATATATAGTTTTTTTTTTCCTGTCTTCCTCTCTGAATAGCAACAACACATGGATTAAGAGAACAGCAATGAGTAGCAGAGTTGCTACCTAAGAAAAAGAAGCAGAAATACAAAGGGAAGGAGGCCAGAGGATGGGGAACTTTCTACGTATTGATATGGGTCCACTTTCTCTCTGCTTAACAAAGGCCCCAAGGACAATTGGTAAAGAAGAACTGGCTCAACCACCTAGATTTCAGACCTACTTCGGTCAACCCTATGTGACAATGGGTCATTAAGACTTTCACCTGGGTGCTTTTCTGATCATAATAGGTTAAATTAGCTTTGCAACATATGCATAAATACTCAGGAATCTAGGAAAACAATTTGCTGTTAAGTATAATTGGCAGGTTACACAATGTAATATACCATTACAGAGTGCCTTATGTTCATGATTCCAATTTAGATTTTAAAATATCCATATAAAGGCTATTTATGAAATATTAATGTGTTATTTCTGAATGGTAGAATCATGCTAACTTGGGGTTTTTTTACCCTAAGAAGTTTTCTAGTATTTTCTAAATATTTATTATATGTATTATCAGAAAATATTGCTCAAGGAATTTTTATCTCAGTGTGGATTGTGCAATTCCAGGTTGCGAATGCCAACTTATAAAGCTATTTTCTGAGTGTGTTGCACATTATAACATGCCAAGATTAATCATTTTCAACAAATCACAGAATTTAAAGTCATGCCTCAACTATTCGAACTACAGAGTACAACACAGAGTGAGAATTTTCTTTATTATTTATTTACTATCCAATTCTCATTCTGTGTTGTACTGTGCAGTTCAAACAGCGGGCTTCCCTGGTAGCTCAGATGGTAAAGAATCTGCCTGAAATTCAGAAGACCCAGGTTCAATCTCTAGGGCAGGAGGATCCCTTGGAGAAGGGAATGGCTATCCATGCCAGTATTCTTGCCTGGAGAATTCCATGGACAGAGGAGCCTGGTGGGCCGCCACAGTCCATGGGGTCACAAAGAGTTGGACATGTCTGAAATGGCTGAGCAACAAATAATAAATACCATAAATGCATAGGGATACACAATTAGCTTCTTGATTTATACAGACTTTTGCAGCAACATTATTAAGGTAAAATTAGGTGCAGATGCTGTGACCCAATCTTCAAATAATAGCGTTCAGAGATACCTTTATTTTAAATGGCCCTTATCTTTAGGTTCACTCCAAGGAAAAAAAGCAGTTTGGGAAACTGAACGAGACATGGTAAACTCTCAAAATGAAGGTAAAACATGCCAAGTAAGAATTATCCTAACAAGCTTAGCCATTTAAAATAGGGGCAAAAATGCACTGAGTTTACTGTTGTAGATTACAGTGTGAAATGTTCATTCCCTGAATTGATTTAATTTTCTGGAATTGAATGAACTAATGACCTCAAAATAGAAATAAGGGTTCCACTGCAAATGGGGCATTTTCATTTTCCCTTCAACTCAAGTGTACTTATTTTGGGGAAATGAAGTGGATGATATGATTATTCTTGTAACTAAATGGATTTTGTGTTGTTTCAAATGTAGCCTAAAGGATGAAGCAAAATTAGTCCTTTCTGGTCAACACATTAATGGTTATAACTCTTCACCTATGCCTTCCTAAACTTCAAAAAGGTGTCATTTATGAGTCAGAACTTATATTTCAAACATTTTGAAATAGAGCTTGACCATCAGCTCTTTATAGTCTAGAGTTAGAAATATTTAATGAAATAAAATAATCATAATAATGTAAGAAACCGGGATTGTGATTATTCAGTTTCTAACTATAGCTCATAATTGCTTTACTGTATGTGTGCATATTTCCCTATGAGGATAAAAGGTAAATCTGATATTAAAATGTAAAGTAGCTTTTATCATTTTATGTATAATCATAGTAGCCTGAATGACACACATTTTCAGTATCAGATAATTCATGTAATTGCTTTGCTTTGGTTAGCCTGAAGCTCATAATATCTCTGATTCATCCTGAGCATGATACAAAGACAAGAAATATCTGGGGTATTATTAAGTCAGATAGTGACAGAGAAATTAGAGTTTTCTGAAAGTTTAAAAGAATATATTAGGGGAAAAAGCACTTGAATACACTACATATTTTTTCCTCCATCTCTATTGTAAGGCATGGGATAAATTGATCATTTGGATACAGGATTTGCCTTTTTAAAAACACTCAGTGTTGCAAAGATAGTCATACCGGTTTAGTAAAATGAAGTGAGATTTATTTCATAAGTATGAATTTTCATTAATGCTTATGGTCACTGAACCCCTTCCCAACAGAGATGCAAATGAAAAGTATTTTCTTGTAAATATTTTCCTTTTAGTCATTCTTAAAAATTATCTCTAATTTTCTTTCCACTCATCAGATTGAAGATTTAATTAAAAGCAATAAAGAAGGGCTTCCCTGGGGGCTCAGTGGTAGAGAATCCACCGGCCAATGCAGGAAACATGGATTTTGATCCCTGGTCTGGGAAGATCCCACACGCCATGGAGCAGCTAAGCTCATGAACCACAACTACTAAGCCTGTGCTGGAGCCCGAGAGCTGAAACTACTGAACCTGCGTCCACAGCTACTGAAGCCCGAGCACCCCAGAGCCTGTACTCTGCAGCGAGAGAAGCCGCTGCAGTGAGAGGTCCACCTGCCACGACTAGCGAGTAGCCCCCACTCACCACAACTAAAGAAAAGCCCGGGCGGCAACGGAGATCAGTACAGCCAAAGACAAAAGCAAACTCACAAAAGGAAAAGCAGTAAAGAGCAAATATTTTAAATGAGTTAGCACATGATTTTCTAGTCATTTAAAAATTTGGTATTGCACTGTTAATGCTTAACTATGTGTTTCATAACAATTCTACAATGGTAATAAATACTACCTTTGTTAACAGTTGATAGAAGCCACAACTACTGACCACCTAAAATACAGGTGGCCAAAAAATTAAAAAAATATGTATTTATTTACTTTGCAGCAAGGGATGATAAACATGAGACTGATGGTGGGGAATTTCATACGAGAAGTTAAAGAAGGATAATCTTAGAAGGTGATGTGTGCATGCTAAGTCGTCTCAGTTGAGTCTGACTCTTTGTGAACCCATGGACTGTAGCCCATCAGGCTCCTCTGTCCATGGGATTCTCCAAGCAAGAATACTGGAGTGGATTGCCATGCCCTTCTCCAAGGGATCTTCCCAACCCAGGGAGCTAACCCACTTCTCTTGCATCTCCTGCATTGGCAGGTGAGTTCTTCACCACTAGTGGCACCGAGGAAGCCCTAGATCATGATAGGCTAATGATGTCAGTCATCAGTTTGTCTTAGCAAGGACTGGTCAGGATGCATAAAACAGGCAAAGTCCTGGGATAGTCTCATCTTTAGAACATGCAGTCCATGTGGAGCTAGAAGGATGTTTATCTATATTGACATTTTATTTCTGGAAGATATGGGTCTGATCAAGCTGATATCAGGGAAATCTAATTGCAGATAGTCTGTGATATATGTCATGTTCTTGCTTGGTAGAATTATCTCTTCTGTGAGAAATATATCAGCCTGTCTTATAAGTTGCAGTTTCTGTATAAGTTCTTATCTCCCATCACAACCACCACTTTCTACAAACACACACACAGCCTAGCTGTCTACGGAGACTGTATTTTTCTTTTACCAGTCTCTTCTCCGGTAGGTTTCCAGCCTAGGCTAAAGGATGGACCATCATCTCCTAGGACTGCCATCAATCCAAACTGACAACACTGTTCATTAAATGGATAGTGAGCTTGTATCATGTTTATAATGGTAGTATTTTGACCCCTTGAAACAGAATTCCTTCTTGCACTTGTTTTAATGAACTTTTTTTAACCATTTGATGTGTCCTAACTTCACATACCTGGTGATTATCACTGACAAGAATCTTGGCACTACTATGATTTAAGGAGAAGAGTGTCTCCTAATAATTTAGAATGTTTTACCAGGAGAGAAAAAAAAAAATAGCCTTGGGGATAAAGAACAAAAACTTGCAAATAAATGTATTGTAATTACTGGCTTCTGGCATCAGAGTGCTTTCAGGTAGAAGCAGCTGGCCCCATGCACTCACTGGTTTACCCCGAGGATCTTGAGCAAACTCTCGGTTCCTTTGGACCATCTACATCTGAAGACTAACCAAAGAACCTCAGTTTTGCTCTTTTTTTTGTTTGTTTGCATGCTTGTTTTATTTTGCTTTATTTTAACCTTTCAGTTCAGTTCAGTTCAGTTCAGTCACTCAGTCATGTCCGACTCTTTGTGACCCCATGAATCGCAGCATGCCAGGCCTCCCTGTCCATCACCATCTCCCGGAGTTCACTCACACTCACGTCCATCAAGTCCATGATGCCATCCAGCCATCTCATCCACTGTCATCCCCTTCTCCTCCTACCCCCAATCCCTCCCAGCATCAGAATCTTTTCCAATGAGTTAACTCTTTGCATGAGGTGGCCAAAGTATTGGAGCTTCAGCTTCAGCATCATTCCTTCCAAAGAAATCCCAGGGTTGATCTCCTTTAGAATGGACTGGTTGGATCTCCTTGCAGTCCAAGGGACTTTCAAGAGTCTTCTCCAACACCACAGTTCAAAAGCATCAATTCTCCGGCGCTCAGCCTTCTTCACAGTCCAACTCTCACGTCCATACATGACCACAGGAAAAACCATAGCCTTGACTAGACGGACCTTAGTCGGCAAAGTAATGTCTCTGCTTTTGAATATGCTATCTAGGTTGGTAATTTTTCTTCCAAGGAGTAAGCATCTTTTAATTTCATGGCTGCAATCAGCATCTGCAGTGATTTTGGAGCCCCCCAAAATAAAATCTGACACTGTTTCCACTGTTTCCCCATCTATTTCCCATGAAGTGATGGGACCGCATGCGATGATGTCCATTTTCTGAATGGAGAAAAGACAATGTTGTTTTAGCTGGGAAGCAAGTATCAATAGACCAATTGACTGGAGTATAACTATTATGTTATTAACAGTAACTGATAAGTCCAAAGACAGTATAGTCTTTCTCCTATGTTTTCTGAATGCACAATTGTCTAAGATCATGAAGAGCCTGATTGGCTGACTGGTAAAGGAAAGTACTTCATACTTGATAAGATTTAATACTTTTATCTGATTAATTATATTTCCCTGAATTATAAAATTTGAGAATAATGGACTTTGCTACTCTTGTAACATATAAGAATTTAGTCTTTGACTATGCTGGGATTAAAAATGTGTCAATGTAATTCACCACATTAACAAATTGAAAAATAAAAGCCATATGATTATCTCAATAGATGCAGAGAAGGCCTTTGACAAAATTCAACATCCATGTACGATAAAAACTCTCCAGAAAGCAGGAATAGAAGGAACATACCTTAACATAATAAAAGCTATATATGACAAACCCACAGCAAACATTATCCTCAATAGTGAAAAATTAAAAGCATTTCCCCTAAAGCCAGGAACAAGACAAGGGTGCCCACTTTCACTGCTACTATTCAACATAGTTCTGGAAGTTTTGGCCATAGCAATCGGAGCAGAAAAAGAAATAAAAGGAATCCAAATTGGAAAAGAAGAAGTAAACCTCTCACTGTTTGCAGATGACATGATCCTCTACATAGAAAACCCTAAAGACTCCACCAGAAAATTACTAGAGCTAATCAATGAATATAGTAAAGTTGCAGGATATGAAATCAACACACAGAAATCCCTTGCATGTAGAGGATCATGTCATCTGCAAAGAGTGAGAGTTTTGGAAATAAAAGCAAAAATAAACAAATGGGATCTAATTAAAATTAAAAGCTTCTGCACAACAAAGGAAAATATAAGCAAGGTGAAAAGACAGCCTTCTGAATGGGAGAAAATAATAGCAAATGAAGCAACTGACAAACAACTAATCTCAAAAATATACAAGCAACTTCTGCAGCTCAATTCCAGAAAAATAAACGACCCAATCAAAAAATGGGCCAAAGAACTAAATAGACATTTCTCCAAAGAAGACATATGGATGGCTAACAAACACATGAAAAGATGCTCAACATCACTCATTATTAGAGAAATGCAAATCAAAGCCACAATAAGGTACCACTTCACACCAGTCAGAATGGCTGCAATCCAAAAGTCTGCAAGCAATAAATGCTGGAGAGGGTGTGGAGAAAAGGGAACCTTCCTACACTGTTGGTGGGAATGCAAACTAGTACAGCCACTATGGAGAACAGTGTGGAGATTCCTTAAAAAATTGCAAATAGAACTGCCTTATGACCCAGCAATCCCACTTCTGGGCATACACACCAAGGAAACCAGAATTGAAAGAGACACATGTACCCCAATGTTCATCGCAGCACTGTTTATAATAGCCAGGACATGGAAACAACCTAGATGTCCATCAGCAGATGAATGGATAAGAAAGCTTTGGTACATATACACAATGGAGTATTACTCAGCCGTAAAAAAGAATTCATTTGAATCAGTTCTGATGAGATGGATGAAACTGGAGCCGATTATACAGAGTGAAGTAAGCCAGAAAGAAAAACACCAATACAGTATACTAACACATATTTATGGAATTTAGGAAGATGGCACTGACGACCCTGTATGCAAGACAGGGAAAGAGACACAGATGTGTATAACGGACTTTTGGACTCAGAGGGAGAGGGAGAGGGTGGGATGATTTGGGAGAATGACATTCTAACATATATACTATCATGCAAGAATTGAATCGCCAGTCTATGTCTGACACAGGATGCAGTATGCTTGGGGCTGGTGCATGGGGATGACCCAGAGAGATGTTATGGGGAGGGAGGTGGGAGGGGGGTTCATGTTTGGGAACGCATGTAAGAATTAAAGATTTTAAAATTTAAAAAATGAAAAAAAAAAAAAGATAGCACAAGTCTTCAGTAGAAACTGATAGTAAAAAAGTTGTCAGTGTCTTAAACAGCAATTACAGTTGCAATCAAAAGTGGCTGAGACAGTTTCTGATACTGAATAGGATGCACAGAGAAACTATTTGTAGTTAAAGACTGCTCTCTAAATTTTGACCAGGCTTGGGCCAAAATAATAAAATTTATAGGAAATGAGCTATTAAAAACATTTGCCATTGAGTATGAAAATATCCTTGCTAAATTCTTAGATACATATGTTGAGACAGAGAGAAGGTATTGAAGATAAGGTGATATTTCTCACATCATACCATACGTTAGTGCCATCCTGGAAATGCCTTACAGATACCTCTTGCCAATTTGAGATAAGCTAGTTCTCTGTACTTGTTAAAGTATACCACATGCAGTTGTCTAGGTTATGGAAAGTTAATTAGCAGCCTGATGGGTAGTACTGGATGCAAATCTCATGAGGATATTTAACGTAGATGGTAATCTTTAATTAAATAGCTGAGCATTTATAAAAAAAAAAAGAAAGAAATCCCTTGCATTCCTATACACTAATAATGAGAAAGTAGAAAAAGAAATTAAGGAAACAATTCCATTCACCATTGCAACGAAAAGAATAAAATACTTCAGAATCTATCTACCTAAAGAAACTAAGTGAAGTGAAGTCGCTCAGTTGTGCCCAACTCCTTGCGACCCCATGGACAGTAGCCTGCACTAAGCTCCTCTGCCCATGGGATTTTCAAGGCAAGAGTACTAGAGTGGGTTGCCATTTCTTTCTCCAGGGAATCTTCCCAACCAAGGGATCGAACCCAGGTCTCGCACATTGTAGACAGACGCTTTACCCTCTGAGCCAAAGACCTATATATAGAAAACTATAAAACACTGATGAAAGAAATCAAAGAGGACACTAATAGATGGAGAAATATACCATGTTCATGGATCAGAAGACTCAATATAGTGAAAATGAGCATACTACCCAAAGCAATCTACAGATTCAATGCAATCCCTTTCAAGCTACCAGTGGTATTTTTCACAGAACTAGAACAAATAATCTCAAGATTCGTATGGAAATACAAAAAACCTCGAATAGCCAAAGCAATCTTGAGAAACAAGAATGGAACTGGAGGAATCAACTTGCCTGACTTCAGGCTCTACTACAAAGCCACGGTCATCAAGACAGTATGGTACTGGCACGAAGACAGAAGTATAGATCAATGGAACAAAATAGAAAGCCCAGAGATAAATCCACACACATATGGACACCGTCTCTTCGACAAAGGAGGCAAGAATATACAATGGAGTAAAGACAATCTCTTTAACAAGTGGTGCTGGGAAAACTGGTCAACCACTTGTAAAGGAATGAAACTAGATCACTTTCTAACACCACACACAAAAATAAACTCAAAATGGATTAAAGATCTAAACATAAGACCAGAAACTATAAAACTCCTACAGGAGAACATAGACAAAACACTCTCCAACATAAATCACAGCAGGATCCTCTATGATCCACCTCCCAGAATTCTGGAAATAAAAGCAAAAATAAACAAATGGGATCTAATTAAAATTAAAAGCTTCTGCACAACAAAGGAAAATATAAGCAAGGTGAAAAGACAGCCTTTGGAATGGGAGAAAATAGTAGCAAATGAAGCAACTGACAAAAAACTAATCTCAAAAATATACAAGCAACTTATGCAGCTCAATTCCAGAAAAATAAACGACCCAATCAAAAAATGGGCCAAAGAACTAAATAGACATTTCTCCAAAGAAGACACAGATGGCTAACAAACACATGAAAAGATGCTCAACATCACTCATTATCAGAGAAATGCAAATCAAGACCACAATGAGGTACCACTTCACACCAGTCAGAATGGCTGCGATCCAAAAGTCAGCAAGCAATAAATGCTGGAGAGGGTGTGGAGAAAAGGGCACCCTCCTACACTGTTGGTGGGAATGCAAACTAGTACAGCCACTATGGAGAACAGTGTGGAGATTCCTTAAAAAATTGCAAATAGAACTGCCTTATGACCCAGCAATCCCACTTCTGGGCATACACACCGAGGAAACCAGAATTGAAAGAGACGTGTACCGCAATGTTCATCGCAGCACTGTTTATAATAGCCAGGACATGGAAACAACCTAGATGTCCATCAGCAGATGAATGGATAAGAAAGCTTTGGTACATATACACAATGGAGTATTACTCAGCTGTTAAAAAGAATTCATTTGAATCAGTTCTGATGAGATGGATGAAACTGGAGCTGATTATACAGAGTGAAGTAAGCCAGAAAGAAAAACACCAATACAGTATACTAACACATATTTATGGAATTTAGGAAGATGGCACTGACGACCCTGTATGCAAGACAGGGAAAGAGACACAGATGTGTATAACGGACTTTTGGACTCAGAGGGAGAGGGAGAGGGTGGGATGATTTGGGAGAATGACATTCTAACATATATACTATCATGCAAGAATTGAATCGCCAGTCTATGTCTGACACAGGATGCAGTATGCTTGGGGCTGGTGCATGGGGATGACCCAGAGAGATGTTATGGGGAGGGAGGTGGGAGGGGGGTTCATGTTTGGGAACGCATGTAAGAATTAAAGATTTTAAAATTTAAAAAATGAAAAAAAAAAAAGATAGCACAAGTCTTCAGTAGAAACTGATAGTAAAAAAGTTGTCAGTGTCTTAAACAGCAATTACAGTTGCAATCAAAAGTGGCTGAGACAGTTTCTGATACTGAATAGGATGCACAGAGAAACTATTTGTAGTTAAAGACTGCTCTCTAAATTTTGACCAGGCTTGGGCCAAAATAATAAAATTTATAGGAAATGAGCTATTAAAAACATTTGCCATTGAGTATGAAAATATCCTTGCTAAATTCTTAGATACATATGTTGAGACAGAGAGAAGGTATTGAAGATAAGGTGATATTTCTCACATCATACCATACGTTAGTGCCATCCTGGAAATGCCTTACAGATACCTCTTGCCAATTTGAGATAAGCTAGTTCTCTGTACTTGTTAAAGTATACCACATGCAGTTGTCTAGGTTATGGAAAGTTAATTAGCAGCCTGATGGGTAGTACTGGATGCAAATCTCATGAGGATATTTAACGTAGATGGTAATCTTTAATTAAATAGCTGAGCATTTATAAAAAAAAAAAGAAAGAAATCCCTTGCATTCCTATACACTAATAATGAGAAAGTAGAAAAAGAAATTAAGGAAACAATTCCATTCACCATTGCAACGAAAAGAATAAAATACTTCAGAATCTATCTACCTAAAGAAACTAAGTGAAGTGAAGTCGCTCAGTTGTGCCCAACTCCTTGCGACCCCATGGACAGTAGCCTGCACTAAGCTCCTCTGCCCATGGGATTTTCAAGGCAAGAGTACTAGAGTGGGTTGCCATTTCTTTCTCCAGGGAATCTTCCCAACCAAGGGATCGAACCCAGGTCTCGCACATTGTAGACAGACGCTTTACCCTCTGAGCCAAAGACCTATATATAGAAAACTATAAAACACTGATGAAAGAAATCAAAGAGGACACTAATAGATGGAGAAATATACCATGTTCATGGATCAGAAGACTCAATATAGTGAAAATGAGCATACTACCCAAAGCAATCTACAGATTCAATGCAATCCCTTTCAAGCTACCAGTGGTATTTTTCACAGAACTAGAACAAATAATCTCAAGATTCGTATGGAAATACAAAAAACCTCGAATAGCCAAAGCAATCTTGAGAAACAAGAATGGAACTGGAGGAATCAACTTGCCTGACTTCAGGCTCTACTACAAAGCCACGGTCATCAAGACAGTATGGTACTGGCACGAAGACAGAAGTATAGATCAATGGAACAAAATAGAAAGCCCAGAGATAAATCCACACACATATGGACACCGTCTCTTCGACAAAGGAGGCAAGAATATACAATGGAGTAAAGACAATCTCTTTAACAAGTGGTGCTGGGAAAACTGGTCAACCACTTGTAAAGGAATGAAACTAGATCACTTTCTAACACCACACACAAAAATAAACTCAAAATGGATTAAAGATCTAAACATAAGACCAGAAACTATAAAACTCCTACAGGAGAACATAGACAAAACACTCTCCAACATAAATCACAGCAGGATCCTCTATGATCCACCTCCCAGAATTCTGGAAATAAAAGCAAAAATAAACAAATGGGATCTAATTAAAATTAAAAGCTTCTGCACAACAAAGGAAAATATAAGCAAGGTGAAAAGACAGCCTTTGGAATGGGAGAAAATAATAGCAAATGAAGCAACTGACAAAAAACTAATCTCAAAAATATACAAGCAACTTATGCAGCTCAATTCCAGAAAAATAAACGACCCAATCAAAAAATGGGCCAAAGAACTAAATAGACATTTCTCCAAAGAAGACACAGATGGCTAACAAACACATGAAAAGATGCTCAACATCACTCATTATCAGAGAAATGCAAATCAAGACCACAATGAGGTACCACTTCACACCAGTCAGAATGGCTGCGATCCAAAAGTCAGCAAGCAATAAATGCTGGAGAGGGTGTGGAGAAAAGGGCACCCTCCTACACTGTTGGTGGGAATGCAAACTAGTACAGCCACTATGGAGAACAGTGTGGAGATTCCTTAAAAAATTGCAAATAGAACTGCCTTATGACCCAGCAATCCCACTTCTGGGCATACACACCGAGGAAACCAGAATTGAAAGAGACACGTGTACCGCAATGTTCATCGCAGCACTGTTTATAATAGCCAGGACATGGAAACAACCTAGATGTCCATCAGCAGATGAATGGATAAGAAAGCTGTGGTACATATACACAATGGAGTATTACTCAGCCGTTAAAAAGAATTCATTTGAATCAGTTCTAATGAGATGGATGAAACTGGAGCTGATTATACAGAGTGAAGTAAACCAGAAAGAAAAACACCAATACAGTATACTAATGCACATATATGGAATTAGAAAGATGGTAATGATAACCCTGTATGTGAGACAGTAAAAGAGACACAGATGTATAGAACGGACTTTTGGACTCAGAGGGAGAGGGAGAGGGTGGGATGATTTGGGAGAATGGCATTGAAACATGTATACTATCATGTAAGAAACGAATAGCCAGTCTATGTTCGATGCAGGACACAGGATGCTTGGGGCTGGTGCATGGGGATGATCCAGAGAGATGATATGGGGTGGGAGGTGGGAGGGGGGTTCAGGATTGGGAACTCATGTACACCCATGGCGGATTCATATCAATGTATGGCAAAACCAATACAGTATTGTAAAGTAAACTAAAGTAAAAATTAAAATTAAAAAAAAATGTGTCATGAAGAGTGAGAACATTGAAAAAAAATTTCCAGACCATGTTATTTATCCTGCAAAAATTGTTCTAAATTTCATCAACTGAAATGCATATTTAATGCAGAGAGAAAAAAATAAACATTTCTTTGCATTAGTTTTCATACATAAAAATAAATATGTATTTTTCACCCTGAGACATTAAAACATATTTAACTAAACTCATTGAATGAGAAAGACTCAGAGGTGACTGTCCAGAAGTGAGCTATGAAAGTGAAGTTGCTCAGTCCTGTCCAACTCTTTGTGACCCCATGGACTGTAGCCTATCAGGCTCCTCCGTCTGTGGGATTCTCCAGGCAAGAATACTGGAGTGGGCTGCCATTTCCTTTTCCAGGAGAGCTTCCCAACCCAGGGATCGAACCTGGGTCTCCTGCATTGCAGGCAGACGCTTTACCATCTGAGCCACCAGGGAAACTCTATAAAAGTGAAGATGAAGCAGAAAGAAAGCATGTAATGGGGGAATGGCTACCTGAAGATGAGAGTCTTATTTGAACCATATGGGTCTTTGCCCATCAGTCTGTCCTGATTAAGAGGAAAGGAAGTTGATATGCATTCATTTGTCAGCCCAGCGCTTTTGTGAAGAAAAACAGATGAACACAGAAACTTGCCAACAGCAGGTACTCTGGTCTGGCCCCTACCTTCATCTGTCAGAGAGCAGATGTAAGTGAGCCATTCCAGCAAATTACCCCTTAAACACAGGTCTGACCTGTGGTGAAAGAAACACAGAGGAGAGAACAGGGGCAGCGCTTCTGCAGCACAAGCAAACCTGCAGGGTGGCAGCTATCTCTGCGAAGCTTTCCAAGAGCTGCTTTATGTCCTAATCCAGCTTTCATACTTGTTCACACAAGGGTTACTCTGATGGACAATACCCTGTCTTTGGGTGATATCTTGTTGTCAGTGACAATAGAAATCCCTGAATTTTGTGAGTTTCCAATTATGAGAAATACTAAGTAAACACAATTTCTTGAATAAATGTGATGTCTCTGGACACTGACTATTATCTGATACAGTCACTTCTAGTTGTAGGATTGCCATTTTCTCTCTCCATCTTGTTGAATCTTTTCACATTGCTTCCCACTCTGTGTTGGTGGTGATGGGTTTACCACAACCTGCCTTTAGTCAAGTAGAAAAGTTTGTCAGATCAAATATCCTCTAAGAATTTTTTTATATAATTATGATGATTTCAGTATAACACAAATAATTTCCCTGTTGTAGCTGCTCAGGATTTCATGGTTAACTAATTCCAAAACAGATATGGAATTTATATGTTGTAAATTTTAAAATTTAAAACGAGTTTATTTTCCTTTTTAAAATGTCCAAGCATGTCTTTAAGGAACACAATATTTGAGCATGGTTATGGCCCTTTGGGCTTCCCAAGTGGCACTAGTGGGAAAGAACCCGCCTGCCAATGCAGAAGACATAAGAGACAAGGGTTCGATTCCTGGGTCAGGAACATAACGTGGAAAAGGAAATGGCAACCCACTCCAGCATTCTTGCCTGGAGAATTCCAAGGACAGAGGAGCCCACCAGGCTACAGTCCATGAGGTCCTCTGTCCATGGGGTCATAACTGAAGCAACTGATCATGCAAGCACGTGGTCCTTTATTGATGCTATATTATGCCTACACTGAATATCTATGGGTGAGAAGCCCTCAGGAAGTCAGCAGAACATTTGAAGTGCTATGAACTGAGTTATTTAAAATCTACTCTCCAAAAAGTACTTGAAGTGCCTATAACTCAGCTAGCTGAAGACATAATCACAGAGTGGAACTTTATATTCCATATGCTAAAGGAGCTCATTGAACAAAAAGGTGCATTAATGTCTACTATGCAGAGAAATCTGATGTTAATTTTTTGACTTGCAGCCAGTGGGAGTCTGCTGACTCTGTTACGGTAAACATGAGATTTTCAAAGAATTAGCCAGAGAAATTAGCCCATGACTTATTTCTTCCCCCCCCCACCCCGCCCCACCCCAGAGGCTTTCTCACCAAAGAAAAAGCTTGCTGCAAAGTGGGAGGAGGTAGTGGTGTCAGGATATAAAAATCTAGAAATAGATTACTCTACTTACCATGACACTGGATTTCATTCTCATTCATTCCTGTGACATAGAAACGAGAGTTTATGGGATCTGTAAGGCAGATCAGCACTTTAAATTGCCTATTCAGTTCACTGCAAGCTTATGCCTTATTAAAATCAAACAACAGCATACTTGGGAGCCAAAAGTTGTTACAAGTCTGCCACACTGGGAAATATATGAAGCAAACAGAACAAAATATAGTGAATAGGCTTACTTATTAAGCATGAAAATGGTCTTCATCTGAGATTATTTGAATGCAATTTTAGAAGTATTTCTTTCCTGGGTTGTCATTCCTGCAATAAGCACTAAATTATCATTGTATTTTTCCCTAGCAATTCATACACTTCCCATCTTAGAGCAGGAACTGAGAGAAGTATTATAAACTAGAATAGCTTTTGTGAAAGAAAGGAAAAATAGGAAAGCAGTAGACAAAAGTAATGATATATGACTTCATTCCACTTGGAATGTAAAACTCAAGGCACAGGTTATATGCAGAGGGTTGGGAGAAGCACTAGAATGTCTATTTTGAGAAAACTGTTATTTTATTATTTTTTCCAAACCTGGAAGCAGATAATGAGTCCAATGGAGACTTAGATTGAATTACAACAGATTTCAATAAACTGTTTATCTGGGGCCACCAAAATCCCATTGTGCTATTCATTACATAATAACATGAAATACAGGCAAACCTCAAATCCTGATATGTACTTTTTTATTTATCCATGAAGATAACTTTTGCAGGAATAGATTAAACATCTGTTGCATAATCCTGAGGACTTTTAATAAATTAAAATTTACTTTTGTGAGCCATTCAATTATTGATCATTAGAAGGTGTTATATTCTTTTAATGAAGACAAATGACCTGAATAATGCATGAATGTGTGAATATGAGAACTGTTAATTGCTGAGAATGCAATGGCATTATGAAATCTTTGGGTCAGAACTGTGGTCAAATTCACATACATAAATCCACTGCCCTGAAATATTCAGATATTCCTCTCTTCATTATTTAAAGATTAACAATCAGTTTTATTTGGAGCTGATCATGCATATGTTCTCCGTTGCTCAGTTGTATCCAACTTTCTATGACCTCGCGGACTATAGTCCCTTGGCTTCTCTGTCTGTGGGGTTCTCCAAGCAAGAATACTGGGGTGGGTAACCATTCCCATTTCCAGAGGATCTTCCCAGCTCAGGGATCAAACTTGGGTCTCCTGCATTGCAGGCAAATAATTTACTGTCTGTGTTACCAGGGACTATTAAAATAATAGCTAGTATGTATGACATGCTTTTGGTGTACCTTCTCATATAATTCTATAAGTTTTCCATGCATTAACTTATTTTGTGCTCACCATAACCCTGTTAGGTCAATGCTAGTATTTTCTTCAATTTATAGATAAATAAACTAAAGCTTGGAATCACTTGTGTAAGATTACAGGGAAAAATTATCAGAAACAAGTTTCATGCTCCAGTCTTTCTGTCTCCAGGGATTTCACCACTAACCTCTGAACTACATAAAATTAAATCTCTCAGGGTGGTTGATAAAATGTAATGTACAAGTAAGTGATTAAAAGTTCAGTGCTAGCTTCCTTTTCATCTTACTCCCCCTACCCTGGCCTTGGGATAGATCTGTTTTGGAGGTTGGGGGTTGGGACTGTGGGGACAATGGGCATCTATTGTACTTTTCTAAACATTTTCCTTGTACATGAAAAAATAACTAGAAGCAATAAAGGAAAGCTAAATAATATCACCCATAAAAAATCTATTACTGCACTTCACTGCATTTTAATGCTTGTTCTAAAAAATTATTGATATGCTCAATAACTTCCTTTTAATTTCTCAAGTAACTTCCAGAGAATTTAGGTGAGGTAGATAATAAAAGAGATAATAAGTGGTTCATGAAAGATGATGAAATTTAAATTTGAGAACATACTTTTAAAACCCTTCTAATAAATGTTGACTGTTTCAAAGCTCTCTTTTCAGTTCATGGTACAGGAACAAGATAGCCACATTAATGGAGATTCAAAATAGATTCGGATATAAAACAATGTTACATGATGTGAAGCCATAAAAAGGGATCTTTTCCCTGATTTGACGATGTGTTTCCTATGAGCGGTGACCTTGAAACAGTGTCTTGATTCTGTCCACCTCTGTTCTTGATTTATGACTTCCAAATCCAAAACTAGATCTGATAATTTTATCTGGATTTTTATATACAGTCTTCTTTCTGGAGATCACTTTTTTTTCATTGTGAACTTGTTTTTAATCCTTGCTTATAATACTGCTACAAATTGTTCATTCTGTTGCCTACCATCAAATGCTCCGTAAAAGAGCATGACTTTTCACTAAGCGTATCATTCATACAACTGCATCAGAAAACTAATAATAGTCCATGTCAACAGATTCTCAGTGTGGTCCAACGGTTGAGTTAGAGAAATCATAAAATAATAAGATTATTAGGTGATAAAATATTATGATTATTTTCTTATAACTATTCATTCAATTAATAATAATAACCCTAAAAATGGACAACTTAGGAAATTATTTACACTAATATATATTTTGATATTAAACAATATTGTTTAATGGGCTTCCCTGCTGGCTCAGTGGTAAAGAATCTGCCTGCAATGCAGGAGATGCAGGTTTGATCCCTAACTCAGAAAGGTCCCCTGAAGAAGGAAATGGCAACCCACTCCAATATTCTTGCCTGGAAAATCACATGGACAGAGGATCCTGGCAGGCTACAGGCCGTGGAGTCACAAAAGAGTTGGGCACAACTTAGTAGCTAATCAACAACAACAACAATATTGTTTTAATAAGCACCAAAGTTTTATGTAAAATTTGAGTCTGAGAACTAAATATAAACCTGATATTATAAAGTCTTTCAAAATTAGAAACTCCGGTTGTGTGCAATATTATCCTTTTGATTATGGAATTTGTTTTCCTTCTCAATTCTCACATACAGTTAGACTGCTATACAAATCAGAGTTGCCATGGAATGAATATCACTAAATGTAAATCAATCAATCATCATCAACCAATCTACTTGTGAAAACTTAGCACTTCTATTTCTTCAAAACGTCCAACATCCCAGTTATCAGTTTACTTCCCTGTTTTCTCTTTAATCCCTTCTAGTACAATGGCCGGTGGTGATGGCTTAGTCACTGAGTCCTGACCGACTCTGTGAACCCGTGGACTGTAGACCACTGGGCTGCTCTGTCCATGGGATGTAATTCAACAGAAAGCAACAAGATTTAGCCAAAGCAAGACTGTTACGTTTAAGGTTGATAAATCAAAAAGAAACAGACAACAGAAGCTGATATAAATATTTCCTATAATTAGTGTGCAGCAGTAGGAAAAGAAAGTACTTAGGATTTACTTAATTTTCAGGGTTGAATCTTCTATTTGGGGAACAATGATATCAACCATAATGCAGAGGGCCATCAGCTTTCATCCGGTTAGAGTCAGTGCCTAGTCGTGTAAGATCATTTTAAATGCAGTGAGTCATGAATGTTGCAGTGTTCCACAGATTTCCTGTCTCTTCTTTAAATACCCACAGCCCTTCAACATGGAACTTTGAATTCTAGATCTCAAGCAAAATAAATGTTACTACCACATTGATTTTTTGCCAAAGACATCAAAAATATTTATCACCACCCCAAGACTTTCATACCAAAAAAAAAAAAAAGATGCTTTCTTATTTTAAGCCATCTTACATGGAGAATTCACTTGAGATAAAATCAATGGAAATTGTCTAATTAACCAGTTATTCACATTAACCATGCATTCACAATTTCACAGGTAGAATTTTAGAGTTTGGTTTAATGTGTATATTCTCTTAGAATAATCTTAGCACATAATGTAGAATTTATAGCTTTTTATAATTCAATGGCAGTGGCTTATTTGGTCACAGATTACACCTCAGGAGGAAAGTTCCAGTTGTGGGGTTAGGAATTGGAACAGAAATAAAGTCTGGAGAGAAACAGAAATAAAGTCTTGGCCCTGGAGAAACCAAGAGAGAAACACAGGCATAGGAACAAGAAAACATGAATTCTCTTCCTACAGTTCTTAGGGGATCCTGCAACTGTAGTTGGCCATAATCAGTTCGGTTCAGTCACTCAGCCGTGTCTGATGCTTTGAGACCCCATGGGCTGCAGCACACCAGGCCTCCCTATCCATCACCAGCTCCCGGAGCTTACTCAAACTCATGTCCATCGAGTCAGTGACGCCATCCAACCATCTCATCCTCTGTCGTTCCCTTCTCCTCCTGCCTTCAATCTTTCTCAGCATCAGGGTCTTTTCAAAGGAGTCAGTTCTTCACACCAGGTGAACAAAGTATTGGAGTTTCAGCACGTAAGGAAGTGAGAAATGAGACAGGTACCCAAATCCTCAATCTGTAAGTTACATGAATGGGAGGAGCACAAAGGATTTCTAAGGCACTGACATTACTCTCTATGATACTATAATGACAGATACATGTCATAAATGTGTGGAGCAGTGACCCCACAAGAGATCGAGCCAGACTTGCCTGTGAGTGTCCTGGAGTCTCTGGCAGAAGCATGGGTGGACAGTAGCCTGCTGTGGGGTCAGTGCACTAAATACATAAGTCTTTTTGAAGGAGGCCGTCATTACTGCTGTTACCCCTACCATAGTCAGGTTCTGGTCCAAATTATAAGGAGGGCACACAGCCTCACCCATTAACAGAAAATTGGATTAAAGATTTACTAAGCATGGCCTCACCAATCAGAGCAAGACCCAGATTTCCCCACAGCCTGTCCCTCCCATCAGGAAGCTTTCACAAGCCTCTTACCCTTATCCAACAGAGGGCAAACAGAGTGGAAATCACAAATTACAGAAAACTAATCAAACTGATCACTTGTATCACAGCCTTGTCTAACTCAATGAAACTATGAGCCATGCCATGTAGGGCCACCCAAGACAGATGGGTCATGGTGGAGAGTTCTGACAATATGTGATCCACTGGAGAAGGGAATGGCAAACCATTTCAGTATTCTT
This sequence comes from Ovis canadensis, assembly GCF_042477335.2. Classification (NCBI taxonomy): domain Eukaryota; kingdom Metazoa; phylum Chordata; class Mammalia; order Artiodactyla; family Bovidae; genus Ovis; species Ovis canadensis. Next base: position 24,330,547 of record NC_091270.1, on the reverse strand, counting down.
GCCTTGAGAACCCCACAAACAGTATGAGAAGGCAAAAAATAGGACACTGAAAGATGAACTTCTAGGTTGGTAGGTGTCCAATATGCTACTGGAGAAGAGTGAAAAAAAATAGCTCCAGAAGGAATGAAGAATCAGAGCCAAAGCAAAAACAACACCTAGTTGTGGATGAGACTGGTGATGGAAGTAAAGCCCAATACTATAAAGAGCAATGTTTCACAGGAACCTGGAATGTTAGATCCATGAATCAAGGTAAATTAGAAGTGGCCAAACAGGAGATGGTAACAGTGAACATTAACATTTTAAGAATCAATGAACTAAAATGGACTGAAATGGGTGAATTTAATCCAGATGATCATTATATCTACTATTGCGGGCAAGAATCCCTTAGAAGAAATGGGGTAGCCCTCACAGTCAACAAGAGAGTCCGAAATGCAGTACTTTGGTGCAATCTCACAAATGACAGAATGATCTCTTTTCGCTTCCAAAGAAAACATTCAATATCACAGTAAACTAAGTCTATGTCCTATCTACTAATGCTTAAGAAGCTAGAGTTGAATGGTTCTATGAAGACCTACAAGACCTTCTATAACTAACACCGAAAAAAGATGTCCTTTTCATCATAGGGGACTGGAATGCAAAAGTAGGAAGTCGAGAGGTACCTGGAGTAACAGGGAGTTTGGCCTTGGAGTACAAAATGAAGCAGGGCAATGGCTAACAGAGTTTTGCCAAGAGAATGTACTGGTCATAGCAAGCCTCTTCCAATAACATAAGAGAAGATGCTACACATGTACATCACCAGACGGTCAATACTGAAATCAGATTGATTATATTTTTTTAGCCATAGACAGAGAAACTGTATACATCAAAAACAAAACCAGGAGCTGACTGTGGCTCAGATCATGAACTCCTTATTTCCAAATTTAGACTTAAATTGAAGAAAGTAGGGAAAACCACTAGACCATTCTGGTATGACCTAAATCAAATCCCTTATGATAATATGGTAGATGTGACAAATAGATTCAAGGGATTAGATCTGATAGATAGAGTGTCTGAAGAACTATGAACAGAGGTTCATAACATTAAACAGGAGGTGGTGATCAAAACCATTCCGAAGAAGAAGAAATGCAAAGAGCAAAATGGTTGTCTGAGGAGGCCTTACAAATAGCTGAAAAAGCAGAAAAGCAAAAGGCAAAGGAGAAAAAGCAAGATATAGCCATCTGAATGGAGAGTTCCAAAGAATAGCAAGGAGAGAAAAGAAAGCCTTCCTCAGTGATCAATGCAAAGAAACAGAGGAAAACAATAGAATGAGAAAGACTAGATATCTCTTCAAAAAAATTAGGGATACCAAGGGAACATTTTGTACAAAGATGGGCACAATAAAGGACAGAAATGGTATGGACCTAACAGAAGCAGAAGATATTAAGAAGAGGTGGCAAGAATACACAGAACTATACAAAAAAGATCTTAATGACCCAAATAATTACAATAGTGCAATCACTCACCTAGAGCCAGACATCCTGGAATGCTAAGTCAAGTGGGCCTTAGAAAGCATCACTACGAACAAAGCTAGTGGAAGTGATATAATTCCAGCTGAGCTATTTCAAATCCTAAAAGATGTTGCTGTGAAAGTGCTGCACTCAATATGCCAGCAAATTTGGAAAACTCAGCAGTGGCCACGGGACTGAAAAAGTCAGTTTTCATTCTAATCCCAAAGAAAGGCAATGCCAAAGAATGTTCAAACTACTTCATAATTGCACTCATCTCATACACTAGCAAAGTAATGCTCAAAATTCTTCCTAGGCTTCAACAGTATATGAACCGAGAACTTCCAAATGTTCAAGCTGGATTTAGAAAAGGAAGAAAACCATAGATCAAATTGCCAACATCTGTTGGATCATAGAAAAAACAAGAGAGTTACAAAAGAACATCCACTTCTGCTTCATTGACTATGCTAAAGCCTTTGGCTGTGCAGATCACAACAAACTGTGGAAAATTCCCCAAGAGATGGGAATACCAGACCACCTGACCTGCCTCCTGAGAAATCTGTATTCAGGTCAAGAAGCAACAGTTAGAACCAGACATGGAACAATGGACTGGTTCCAAATTGGGAAAGAAGTAAATGAAGGCTATATATTGTCACCCTGTTTATTTAACTTCTATGCAGAGTATATCATTCAAAATGCCAGACTAGATGAAGCACAAGCTGGACTCAAAATTGCAGGGAGAAATGAAGAGGAGCTAAAGAGCCTCTTGATGGAAGTGAAAGAGGTGAGAGAAAAAGCTGGCTTAAAACTCAACATTCAAAAAACCAAGATCATGGCATCTGGTCCCATCACTTCATGGCATATAGATGGGGAAACAGTGGAAACAGGGGTTGACTTTATTTTGGGGGCCTCCAAAACAATGCAGATGGTGATTGCAGCCATGAAATTAAAAGATGCTTGCTCCTTGTTAAAAAAAGCTATGACAAACCTGGACAGCATACTAAAATCTTTAATTATTTTTGCCAACATTACTTTACTGACAAAGGTCCATATCATCAACGCTTTGATTTTTCCAATAGTCATGTATGGATGTGAGAGTTAGACCATAAAGAAAACTCAGGGCTGAAGAAGTGATGCTTTTGAACTGTAGTGTAGGAGAAGATTCTTGAGAGTCTCTTGGACAACAAGACCAAACCAGTCAATCTTAAAGGAAATCAGTCCTGAATATTCATTGGAAGGACGGATGCTGAAGCTGAAACTCCAATACTTTGGCCAACTGATGTGAAGAACTGGTTCTTTAGAAAAGATCCTGATGTTAGGAAGGATTGAAGACAGGAGGAGGGACAGAGGATGACATGGTTGGATGACATCACCGACTCGATGGACATGAGTTTAAGCAAGATCCAGGAGTTGGTGTTAGATAGGTAAGCCTGGTGTGCTACAGTCCAGAGGATCACAAAGAGTTGGACAAAGCTGAGCAGCTGAACTGAACATGTCATTCATTTTACATTTGTCCAAACCCAGAGAATGTACAGGGCTCTTCAGGTGGCACTAGCAGTAACGAACTCAGTTGCCAATGCAGGAGATATAAGAGACACAGGTTCAATCCCTGGATCAGGAAGATACCCTGGAGGAGAGCATAGCAATACACTCCAGTATTCTTGTCTGGTGAATCCAACTGACAGAGGAGTCTGGTGGATTGCAGTCCTTGGGGTCACAAAGAGTTGTACAAGACTGAGGGATTTAGCAAACACACATGCCTAGATTATACAGCACCAGGAGTCAGCCTTAATGTAAACTATGGGCTTTGGCTGATAATGACATGTTAATGTAGCTTCGTAAATTGTAACAAGTGTAGTGTCCGGTGAGGAATGATGATAATGATGGAGGTTATGCACGTATCAAGACAGAGTAGGAAGTCTGTGTACTTTCCTCTCAGTATTACTGTGGTCCTAAAACTGCTCTAAAAATGTCTATTATGAGAGAAAGAGAGAGGGGTGAAAACAGCAACAAAATAATAACAGTGAGGGAAGATGATTCTAGGGGAAATGCTTCTTTAGTCCTGTTTCTCAGTGTTCTAGAACAGTGGAGGAAAATAGTTAATGTTTTGAACATGTCCCAGATTTTGTCACTTTCCCACCAGTTCTACTTCTATTTTAGATATTTAGAGCTAGTCGACTCTGGACAATAGTATTTCAGTCACGTACTAGCTGGCCTCCCTGGGTCCAGCCATTTCCTCTTCCAATCCGTGTGCGACACCGGTTCTGGGCTTACATTTCACAAATCACTTACTTCACCCCACTACTTAAATGTCTCATAACTTCCTGTTACCAGATGAAGTCTAACTTTTCAAAATGTCATAGTAGGTCTGAGCAGGTTAAATGTTGCAATCCCTGTTTAGTTCACAATAAAAGAATACATAAAATAAGTATATTATGAATAAAACACTCACGCACAAATGTGTCCCTTTAGAAATGGAAAGTGTGGTAAGGAAACAAACATTACAAAGTGAATTACAATAAAATCTGATAAGTAATAAATTTTAAAACAGCAAAGCAGAAATATGAGGCAATCTTATTAATTCTAAGAAACTGTCTCCTGGTGAAGGCCTTGTAAAGAAACATGGGTATCATCAGACCAGAGGTTGGGGGAAATTGTTTAAGCAAAAATTAAGCTCAACTGAAGCAGTGAGTTTAAAATGTATTCACTTTGAGGAAACAAAATAGACAATATAGTTAATTTTCGGTGAAAATGAAACGTGTATGGCACGTTTTGATTTTTAAAAAAATACATATAACCTAAAGAATTGGAAGTTTCAATGAGCTTAAGAAGAATTAAAGATAGTGGGTTTGGTTTACTCCAATTAATTCAGTTTAATCCCAGATGGTCTTAAATGGGTATAACTATAAAGAAAGCTGAGCACCAAAGAATTGATGCTTTTGGACTGTGGTGTTGGAGAGGACTCTTGAGAGTCCCTTGGATGGCAAGGAGACCCAACCAGTCCATCCTAAAGGAGATCAGTCCTGGGTGTTCATTGGGAGGGCTGATGCTGAAGCTGAAACTCCAATACTTTGGCCACCTGATGTGAAGAGCTGACTCCTTGGAAAAGACCCTGATGCTGGGAAAGATTGAAGGCAGGAGGAGAAGGGGATGACAGAGGATAAGATGGTTGGATGGCGTCACCAACTCAATGGACATGAGTTTGGGTAAACCCCGGGAGTTGGTGAAGCCTGGCATGCTGCTGTCCATGGGGTCACAAAGAGTCGGACATGACTGAACTGAACTGAACCCCAGATGGTCTTAAGTGATTATAATAAAATCAAGTCTTGATTTTACAGTAAATAGTAATAATAAGGGTAATAGAAAATAAGGCTATTCATTAGGGGAGATAGAGGAGGAGCAGTAAATAATGGGATTAAAGCTTTGCCCAGGTTTGTTATAAAGGAATATGATCCCATGTGACTGGTGGAAGAAATGATATTAGTGGCTGCTGGATTATGCTTTTGCTGCCAGTGCCTGTCTTGAGTTTCTAGCACAAAAGGTCCAAGTTGAGGTTCAAAACTTAAAAAACAATGCCAGTTTCCAGTGTACAGCAAATGATTCCCTTATATATGTACACATACCCATTCTTTTTTGAAATTCTTTTCCCATTTAAGTTATTACAGAGTACCTGGAACTAACACATCATTGCTAATCAATTATATACCAATATAAAATTTTAAAAAATTACTTAATCCATGAGTAAATAAATCTTACTTTGTACTACTCTACCATCTAAGGACTCAGACCAGAAGCATTTTTAATTTTAAAACATTAAAAATTAAGATGTTTAAATATTTTTAAACAGAGCCTAATTGTTAGTGACTCAACTGTTTACTAAAAGAGCAAATATTTAGGGATAAAACTAGATATGAAAATAGTCTAAATTTATCACTCAATAATGACTCAAAGATGGTGATTTTTGTTTTTGTACTACTTAGAATCATACACAAATTTGATCTTTGCATTCCTTTGCCATGGAGAAGGCAATGGCAACCCACTCCAGTACTCTTGCCTGGAAAATCCCATGGACAGCGGAGCCTGGTGGGCTGCAGTCCATGGGGTTGCTAAGAGTCAGACATGACTGAGCAACTTCACTTTGACTTTTCACTTTCATGCGTTAGAGAAGGAAATGGCAACCCACTCAGTGTTCTTTCCTGGAGAATCCTGGGGACAGGGAAGCCTGGTGGGCTGCCGTCTATGGGGTCGCACAGAGTCGGACACGACTGAAGCAACTTAGCAGCAGCAGCAGCAGCAGTGCTTAAGATTAAGGTCTCTAAAATCAGACCTCTTCAGGTCGCATCTTATATCATGACCCCACTTCGTAACCTCTCTGACATCAGTTGCTATATCACTAAGGTGGCAAGAAAGATGGGCTCCTCTCCATAGTTCATTTTGAGGAATTAAAGATTCAGTAGTTGAAAAAAACTTTAAGGACTGCCAGGGATGCAATATAAGTGCTGTCAAGGTGAGGAAAATCACAAAATGCAATGAATTATATCATTATCAACTCATAATTATTTCTGTTGTCCTTTCCAGGGAAACAAAAGTCATCAGCGCCCTTCAGGCTGCTATGATCAATGGTCAGGTCTCCATCTCCCCTGACCCAGCAGCCCGGGGTCTCCCCGGCTTCCCTCATTCCTCATTCTGGATCACCCCCTACTGCTGGCCCATCACTCCAGACTCCGCTTTTCTGACAATGTCCGCATGGTGCAGAGCCCTCACATTCAGCGCTCAGACCTAACTTCTTCCCCTTTATGTGATTTTGTCCAGATCCTGATTTACAAATCTTTTATTAAATGATGCTTCCTAAATTTAAATCTCCTAGACACAACTCTCTCCTGAACTTAAAATTCTTACATCTGATTGCCTACCAGGATCTTCCCTGGTAGCTCAGTGGTAAAAAAAAAAAAAAAAAACCCTGCCTGCCATTGTAGAAGACATGAGTTCGATCCCCAGGTTGGGAAGATCCACTGGTGAAGGAGATGGCAACCCACTCCAGTATTCTTGCCTGGGAAATCGCATGGACAGAGGAGCCTGGCAGCGTACAGTTCATGGAGCATCAAAAGAATCGGACACAGCTGAGCAACTGAACAATTGCCTACTGAAAATCACCACGTGGGCAACAGATAACCCACATTTAAATTCTTCCTAACTGAAAATAGTGTCTTTTCTAAAACCTGTTGTACCCACAGTTTTCCTGATCTTATTTTTCAACGGCATCATCCTTGACATATAGTTTAGGATAAAAGCCTTGGAAACATTCTGGGTTCTTTTTTTTTCTCTCAAGCTGTTGTGTCTAAGCTGCCAGTAAACTTTTCTGCTTCTGTCATCAACATACACCCCAAAGCTGCCCACCTCTCAGACCATCTTGCCTGGTCTCTCCTGGGCTGTCCTGGTCCAGGCCATTGCTGTCTCCTGCTGGGATTTTTGGAGAGCTTCCAAATTGGTCTCCTTCCTTTCAGCTTCCCCCCAGCTGTCAGTTCTCATTTCACCATTGACAGGTGCTTCTGAAATATCATTTCACTCACAACAATCCTCTGCTCACACTGTTCCAGTAACTGTCATTTTCACTGAAGTCCCCCCGCCACCTCGGACCTATAGAGTCTATCTTGACCAGCACCTGTTACTTTTTTGGATTTCCCTCTTGGGTCTACTCAATCAGTTCAGTTCAGTCACTTAGTCCTGTTGGACTCTTTGTGGCCCCATGGACTGCAGCAGGCCAGGCTTCCCTATCCATCACCAACTCCCAGAGCTTGCTCAAACTCGTGTTCATCAAGTCAGTGATGGCATCCAACCATCTCATCCTCTGTAGCTCATCCTGCTTTCAACCATACCCAGCATCAGGGTCTTTTCTAATAAGTCAGTTCTTTGCATCAGGTGGCCAAAGGATTGTAGCTTCAGCTTCAGCATCAGTACTTCCAATGAATATTCAGGACTGATCTCCTTTAGGATGGACTTGTTGGATCTCTTTGCAGTCCAAGGGACTCTCAAGACTCTTCACCAACACCACAGTTCAAAAGCATGAACTCTTCAGTGCTCAACTTTCTTTATAGTCCAACTCTTACATCCATACGTGACTACTGGAAGAAAAAAAAACATGGCTTTGACAATACAAACATTTATCGGTAAAGCAATATCTCTACTTTTTAATATGCTATCTAGGTTTGTCTTAGCTTTTCTTCCAAGGATAAAGTGTCTTTTAATTTCTCATTGCAGTCGCACTATCTGCAGTGACTTTAGAGCCCTCAAAAATAAAGTCTCACTGTTACCATTGTTTCCCCATCTATTTGCCATGAAGGGATGGGACCAGATGCCATGATCTTAGTTTTCTGAATGCTTGAGTTTTAAGCCAGCTTTTTCACTCTCCTCTTTCACTTTCATCAAGAGGCTCTTTAGTTCTTCACTTTCTGCCATAAGGGTGGTGTCATCTATGTATCTGAGGTTATTGAAATTTCTCCTGGCAATCTTGATTCCAGCTTGTGCTTCATCCAGCCCAGCATTTCTCATGATGTACTCTACGTATAAGTTAAATAAGCAGGATAACAGTACACAGCCTTGACATACTTCTTTCCTGATTTGGAACCAGTCTGTTGTTCCATGTCCAGTTCTAACTGTTGCTTCCTGACCTGCATACAGATTTCTCAGGAGGCAGGTCAGGTGGTCTGGTATTTCCATCTCTTTAATAGTTTTCCACAGTTTGTTGTGATCCACACAGGTAAAGGCTTTGGTGCAGTCAATAAAGCAGAAGTAAATGATTTTCTGGAACTCTCTTGCTTTTTCAATGATCCAGCGGATGTTGGCAATTTGATCTCTGGTTCCTCTGCCTTGTCTAAATCCAGCTTGAACATCTGGAATTTGACAGTTCATGTACTGTTGAAGACTGGCTTGGAGAATTTTAAGCATTACTTTGCTAACATGTGAGATGAGTGCAATTTTGTGGTAGTTTGAACATTCTTTGTCATTGCCTTTCTTTGGGGCTGGAATGAAAACTGACCTTTTCCAGTCCTGTGACCACTGCCGAGTTTTCCAAACTTGCTGGCATATTGAGTGGAGCACTTTCACAGCATCATCTTTTAGGATTTGAAATAGCTCAACTGGAATTCTATGACCTCCACTAGCTTTGTTCATAGTGATGCTTCATAAGCATCACTTATGATGCGATCACTTTCTCCTTGGAAGAAAAGCTATGACAAACCTAGACAGAATATTGAAAAGTAGAGACATTGCTTTACTGATAAATGTTTGTATTGTCAAAGCCATGGGTTTTTTTTCTTCCAGTAGTCATGTATGGATGTAAGAGTTGGACTATAAAGAAAGTTGAGCACTGAAGAATTCATGCTTTTGAACTGTGGTGTTGGCGAAGAGTCTTGAGAGTCCCTTGGACTGCAAAGAGATCCAACAAGTCCATCCTAAAGGAGATCAGTCCTGAATATTCATTGGAAGTACTGATGCTGAAGCTGAAGCTACATGAGTTTGATCACTTATCACCTACTTGACTTTGCATTCTGGTCTACTCATAACTAATAAATAATGCTAATGGGAACTCCTTGCATACATAAAATGAGCAGATTAGCCAATACAATAGCTTATCTATAATATAGAATAAGAGGACCAGTATGCTATACAGTTCTGAATAAATGATGAAAGCTTTTTTTATTTTGACTTCCTTATGCTAATTTTGAAGAAAATGTGTTTGGTACCAGAAGAAAGAAAAGGGAAGGGAGAAATTGAGAGAGAGAGAGAGAAAGTTAGGAAGTACAAAAGGAAGCTAAATATATACATATAAACAGTTTTATGCCAATAAAAGTAAAATTATTTTACATACTTTATTATTTATTTATTTTTATTTTTTTAGTTAATATATTTTAATTGGAGGCTAATTACTTTATAATATTTTGTTGGGTTTTGCCATACATTGACATGAATCAGCCATGGGTATACATGTGTCCTCCATCCCGAATCTCCCTCCCACCTCCCTCCACATCCCATCCCTCTGGGTTGTCCCAATGCACCAACTTTGAGTTCCCTGTTTCATGTATTGAACTTGGACTGGTCATCTACTTCAATATGGTAATATACATGTTTAAATATTATTCTCTCAAATCATCCCACCCTTTCTTTCTCCCACATAGTCCAAAAGTCTATTCTTTGTATCTGTGTCTTTTTTGCTGTTTTGCATATAGGATCATTGTTATAATCTTTCTAAATTCCTTGTATATGCATTAGTATACTGTATTGGTATCTTTCTTTCTCACTTACTTCACTCTGTATAATAGGCCCAAGTTTCATCCACTTCATTAGAACTGATTCAAACGTATTCTTTTTAATGGCTGAGTAAAAAATGTTATGACCAACCTAGATAGCATATTGAAAAGCAAAGACATTACTTTGCCAACAAAGCTCTGTCTAGTCAAGGCTATGGTTTTTCCTGTGGTCATGTATGGATGTGAGAGTTGGACTGTGAAGAAAGCTGAGTGCCGAAGAATTGATGCTTTTGAACTATGGTGTTGGAGAAGACTCTTGAGAGTCCCTTGGACTGCAAGGAGATCCAACCAACCCATTCTGAAGGAGATCAGCCCTGGGATTTCTTTGGAGGGAATGATGCTAAAGCTGAAGCTCCAGTACATTGGCCACCTCATGCGAAGAGTTGACTCATTGGAAAAGACTCTGATTCTGGGAGGGATTGGGGGCAGGAGGAAGAGGGGATGACAGAGGATGAGACGGCTGGATGGCATCACTGACATGAGTCTGAGTGAACTCCGGGAGTTGGTGATGGACAGGGAGGCCTGGTGTGCTGCGATTCATGGAGTCACAGAGTCAAACATGACTGAGCAACTGAACTAACTAATACTCCACTGTGTATATGTACCATGGCTTTCTTATCCATTTATCTGCTGATAGACATCTAGGTTGCTTCCATGTCCTGGCTATTGTAAACGGTGCTGCGATGAACATTGGGGTACACGTGTCTCTTTCAATTCTGGTTTCCTCAGTGTGTATGGCCAGCAGTGGGATTTCTGGGTTGTATGGTAGTTCTATTTCCAGTTTTTTAAGGAATCTCCACACTATTCTCCATAGTGGCTGTACTAGTTTGCATTCCCACCAACAGTATAAGAGGGTTCCCTTTTCTCCACACCCTCTCCAGCATTTATTGCTTGTAGACTTTTGGATTGCAGTCATTCTGACTGGTGTGAAATGGTACCTCATTGTGGTTTTGATTTGCATTTCTCTGATAATGAGTGATGTAGAGCATCTTTTCATGTGTTTGTTTGTTAGCCATCTGTGTGTCTTCTTTCAAGAGATGTCTGTTTAATTCTTTGGCCCATTTTTTTATTGGGTTGTTTATTTTTCTGGAATTGAGCTGTATGAGCTGCTTATATATTTTTGAGATTAATTCTTTCTCAATTGTTTTGTTTGCTATTATTTTCTCCCTTTCAGAAGCCTGTCTTTTCACCTTGCTTATAGTTTCCTTCATTGTGCAAGAGATTTTAAGTTTATTTAGGTCTCATTTGTATTTTTGCTTTTATTTCCATTACTCTGGGAGGTGGTTCATAGAGGATCCTGCTGTGATTTATATCAGAGAGTGTTCTGCCTATGTTTTCCTCTAGGAGTTTTAGTGTTTCCGGTCTTACATTTAGATCTTTAATCCATTTTGAGTTTATTTTTGTGTATGGTGTTAGAAAGTGTTCTAATTTCTTTCTTTTACAGGTGGTTGACCAGTTTTCCCAGCACCGCTTGTTAAAGATATTGTCTTTTCTCCATTGTATATTTTTGTCTGTCAGAGATAAGATGTCTATAGGTGTGTGGATTCATCTCTGGCCATTTTGTTCCACTGATCTGTATTTTTGCTTTTATGCCAGTACCATACCATCTTGATGACTGTAGCTTTGTAGTATAATCTGAAGTCAGGCAGGTTGATTCCTCCAGTTCCATTCTTCCTTCTCAAGATTGCTTTGGCTATTTGAGGTTTTTTGTGTTTCCACACAAATTGTGAAAATATTTATTCTAGTTCTGTGAAAAATATCATTCGTAGCTTGATAGGGATTGCACTGAATCTATACATTGCTTTGGGTAATATATTCATTTTCACTATGTTGATTCTTCTGATCCATGAAGATGGTATATTTGTCCATCTATTTGTGTCATCTTTGATTTCTTTCATCAGTGTTTTATACTTTTCTCTATATATAGGTCTTTTTTCTTTGGGCTTCCCTTGTGGCTCAGCTGGTAAGAATTCACCTGCAATGCAGGAGATTTCAGTTCAATCCCTAGGTTGGGAAGAGCCCTGCAAGAAGAGAAAGGCTACCCACTCCAGTATTCTGGCCTGGAGAATTCCATGGGCTATATAGTTATTGGTGTTGCAAAGAGTCAGACACGACTGACTTTCCTCTTTGTTTCTTTAGGTTAATTTATTCCTAAGTATTTTATTCTTTCTGTTGCAATGGTGAATGGGATTGTTTCCTTAATTTCTCTTTGTTTTCTCATTGTTAGTATATAGGAATGCAAGGGATTTCTGTGTATTAATTTTATATTCTGCAACTTTGCTATATTCATTGATTAGCTCTAGTAATTTTCTAGTGGTTACTTTAGGGTTTTCTATGTAGGGGATCATATCATCTGCAAACTGAGAGTTTTACTTCCTTTCCAATCTGGATTTCTTTTATTTCTTTTTCTTCTCTGATTGATGTGGTTAAAACTTCCAAAAGTATGTTGAATAGTAGTGGTGAGAGTGGGCATGCTTGTCTTGTTCCTGACTTTAGAGGAAATGCTTTCAATTTTTTGCCATTGAGGATAATGTTTGCTGTGGGTTTATTGTGTATGGCTTTTATTATGTTAAGCGATGTTCCTCCTATGCTTGCTATCTAGAGAATTTTTATCATAAATAGGTGTTGAATTTTGTCAAAGGCTTTTTCTGCATCTATTGAGATAATTATATGGTATATGGTTTTTATCTTTCAATTTGTTAATGTGGTGTATCACATTCATTGATTTGTGAATACTGAAGAATCCTTGCATCCCTGAGATAAAGCCCACTCGGTCATAATGTATGATCTTTTTAATATATTGTTGGATTCTGTTTGCTAAAATTTTGTTGAGGATTTTTGCATCAGTACACACTTCTTATTTTTAATAGGTAAATTACAGGATAAATCACAGTCATGTGGATATCCTGGGTGTTTATAAAACCACTTATATATGCAAACAAATTGTAAAATATGTTAAAGAGCCTCAACTACCTCAATAGTTATACCTACTTATCCACTACAAGAATTCCCTAACTAAGGAGTTCTTAGTGATGATGACTGTCTTTGTAAATAACATTATAAATTATCTATAAACAGAGAACTTGAGTATAGTTTGCCAATGTCCACTTTTACTCATGAATGAGATTTATCCAGAATCCCATATTGTATCATTCTATGCAAATTTATAACTACTAATAAAATTGTTTTCTTTGTATTTGAGATGGAGCACAATCCTGTCCAATGACCATACCTGTTGGATTGTTAATTAACTTCACATCCACCATTATTAAATTATTACTCATGATTGTGCTAATGAAAAATAACTACTTGCAACAGGCAAATATTATCGAAAAAGCAATAAAGCCATGAAAGCCACAAAACCAGAAATGTAATCCATTTTTCATTTCATTGAAGAATTCAATAATGTTAGAGACATGCAAATAACCTTGGTGTAAACAACCTTGGTTTACATGTGAGAGAAACATTCAGGATGAACAGAGGTAATATTTTGGCTTTATTTTTCTTTAAATGCTCAAAATACTTTTGTAATACTTAACATGTCGGGAGATATAGAATAATATTTCCCAGGCATGGAAAATTTTAGGAATAAAGCTAAATTTAGGGAAAAGTCACATATTCTGATAAAATATATGGGGGAATTAGTTCAGGCCATAGGATAAATTGATCACATAAATCTCTAGCAAAATATATTAATAGCTACAGTAAAATCCAATAAAACAAAATTAGTATCTTTATGCCTCAGGGCACATTCGACTTCTCTCACAGATCCATTTTCAACACTATTTCAGCTCAATGCCCTCTGTCTGCCAAGAAGTTTGTCTTTCAGATATTTTTTCTCAAATAAGGAATCTTTTTAACATTGAAAAACTTTTTATTCAAACTGTACAAAGCTTGCTTTGAATTACCATTTGGACAGGTAACTAGAAAAACTTACTTTCCTTGCTTTTCTATCATTAGTCTTTAAAACAAACAAACACTAAACCCACAATAATGCTCTTTAATTCTGGCAGCAACAGGCTTCTCTGGTGACTCAGACAATAAAAAATCTACCTGCAATGTATGAGACCTGGGTTCAATCCTTGGGTTGGGAAGATCACCTGGAGAAGGGCATGGTGACCACCTCCAGTATTCTTGCCTGGGAAATCCCATGGACAGAGGAGCCTGGCGGCAACAGTCCATGGGGTCACCAAGAGCTGGACATGATTGAGCAACTAAGTATGCATGCACTGGCAGTAATGCCCCTATTTGTATGTCCATTAAGTGAAATGATGTAATGAAAGTATTTTACAGGCTGGAAAATAATAAAATGGAAGGCAGTATGATTATCAATTTTTTTCCAAGAAAGTATCTAAGACAGGGACTCTGTCGTGTATATTTGGCCAAGAAAACATTGCTACCAGTCCTAAAATAGTTTAGATTAATAGAACTTAGATGTATTTTCCAGAATACTCTTTTACTGCTCTATTTAACCACTTGATCTGCTTCCAAAGTATGTAAATTTATTTTGTTAAGCAAATATTAGAGTTACTTATTAGCATAATCATGTTATTAATTTATTATTCAAAAGCTGACTTAAGTAGTTAAATAGCTAATCTTCAGAATGCTCTGCATGAAAGATCCACATTATTTTTCTTCTGGAGTAAGAACAGAATCTGTATCTTCTCACGAGGATGAGAAGGGTGATACCAGTCCTCAGGGTGCATACCAATGAAATGCATACTCGCTTCTCAGAAGCTAACCTGATTCAACAGGAACATCAAATTTCTTTCATCTTTCTAGTTATTTGAAGACAAGCTAATTTGTAGTGAGTTATTAGAGAAAAAACTTAAAAACTTCAGTCTCTTCCGAAGTACCTTTAATGTGTAGCAAAACAGAACAAAGTAAAAGCCACTCACTCTTTTGTTAGTCTCTGTGTGTCTGTCTTGTAAGATATTAAGCTTAAGGTCTTGTGTTCTGGCCAGGGGTCTGGCTGCCCTAAGGCAAGGACACATTTCCTGGAGTCATCACTGAAAAGCCATGGTACTCACTGCATGACAGAGATGGATATTGGGAGAGAAAGCGGTAACTCAGAAGGAGGGCTTTACATAACAGAATGACAGCCATTTTGTTTTTCTTGGTTCTCGCTGTTTAGGGGTTAAACATCAAACTTGAAGGATTCCAGGTAAATTGAAGTCATTTCTTGGCGATGGGATGAAAGACCATACTATTCCATGGAGGCAAAGACCATGGCTGAAATATTGTGTCAAGAACCTCAAGGAATAGTTGACTAAACCATTTGGTTGATGCTATTTTTTCTAATTGCATTTTATTTATATTTTCTTGACTTTTTCAAACCTTGGTTAAAGTTCTATTTAAATATTTTAGGCTGACCTATACTTTGCTAATAAGGTGAGGGGTTTCTGGTCCCCATCTCTCAGGTCAAAGGTAAAACATGAAGAAGTGATTTTGCTGAAATCAGGATGATAGTAACAGTGGTAATATTCTTTCCCAATTAGGAGACAAGAAAATAGCTCCTCCATTGCATAATATGTTCCTAAAAGACCACTGCATTTCCTTTCAGTTAAAGAAGATAACTGGGTTTTATGGGGAGGAGGTGTTTTTGTTTTTGTTTTTCTTATTTGTTTTAAGTAGACTTTTTTTTTTTTTATAACACCCAGCAGCAAATCTAGATGTTTAACGAGTAAGACTAGATGAAACTGTTCAATATTTTGGGATCAGTCTTTAATGGATTAGCACGTGATTTGGACAAGTTTAAAAATAATCTTCACAGATTCAGGACAATATCCAATCCATCAGGAAATCCTATGGTTGGTTCCACTTTTAAAACACATTCAGAGCCTAGCCTCTTAACAGCTCCCTTCCTCAGTTCAGTCACTCAGTCGTGTCTGACTCTTTGCGACCCCATGGAATTGCAGCATGCCAGGCCTCCCTGTCCATCACCATCTCCCGGAGTTCACTCAGACTCACATCCATCGAGTCCATGATGCCATCCAGCCATCTCATCCTCGGTCGTACCCTTCTCCTCCTGCCCCCAATCCCTCCCAGCATCAGAGTCTTTTCCAATGAGTCAACTCTTCCCATGAGGGGGCCAAAGTACTGGAGCTTCATCTTTAGCATCATTCCTTCCAAAGAAATCCCAGGGTTGATCTCCTTCAGAATGGACTGGTTGGATCTCCTTGCAATCCAAGGAACTCTCAAGAGTCTTCTCCAACACCACAGTTCAAAAGCATCAATTCTTCGGTGCTCAGCCTTCTTCACATTCCAACTCTCACATCCATACATGACTACTGGAAAAACCATAGCCTTGACTAGATGGACCTTAGTCGGCAAAGTAATGTCTCTGCTCTTGAATATACTATCTAGGTTGGTCATAACTTTTCTTCCAAGGAGTAAGTGTCTTTTAATTTCATGGCTGCAATCACCATCTGCAGTGATTTTGGAGCCCCAAAAAATAAAGTCTACTGTTTCCCCATCTATTTCCCATGAAGTGATGGGACCAGATGCCATGATCTTAATTTTCTGAATGTTGAGCTTTAAGCCAACTTTTTCACTCTCCTCTTTCGCTTTCATCAAGAAGCTTTTTAGCTTCTCTTCACTTTCTGCCATAAGGGTGGTGTCATCTGCATATCTGAAGTTATTTATATTTCTCCTGGCAATCTTGATTCCAGCTTGTGTTTCTTCCAGTCCAGCGTTTCTCGTGATGTACTCTGCATATAAGTTAAATAAGCACGGTGACAATATACAGCCTTGACGTACTTCTTTTCCCATTTGGAACCAGTCTGTTGTTCCATGTCCAGTTCTAACTGTTGCTTCCTGACCTGCATACAGATTTCTCAAGAGGCAGGTTAGGTGGTCTGGTATTCCCATCTCTTTCAGAATTTTCCACAGTTTATTGTGATCCACACAGTCAAAGGCTTTGGCATAGTCAACAAAGCAGAAACAGATGTTTTTCTGGAACTCGCTTGTTTTTTTGATGATCCAGCAGACATCGGCAATTTAATCTCTGGTTCCTCTGCCTTTTCTAAAACCAGCTTGAACATCAGGGAGTTCACGGTTCACGTGTTGCTGAAGTCTGGCTTGAAGAATTTTGAGCATTACTTTACTAGTATGTGAGATGAGCACAATTGTGCAGTAGTTTGAGCATTCTTTGGCATTGCCTTTCTTTGGAACTGGAATGAAAACTGACCTTTTCCAGGCCTGTGGCCACTGCTGAGTTTTCCAAATTTGCTGGCATATTGAGTGCAGCACTTTCACAGCATCATCTTTCAGGATTTGAAACAGCTCAACTGGAATTCCATCACCTCCACTAGCTTTGTTTGTAGTGATGCTTTCTAAGGCCCACTTGACTTCACATTTCAAGATGTCTAGCTCTAGATTAGTGATCACATCATCATGATTATCTCGGTCATGAAGATCACAGGAACCTGGAATATCAGGTCCATGAATCAAGGCAAATTGGAAGTGGTCAAACAAGAGATGGCAAGGGTGAACGTCGACATTCTAGGAATCAGTGAACTAAAATGGACTGGAATGGGTGAATTTAACTCAGATGATCATTATATCTACTACTGCGGGCAAGAATCCCTCAGAAGAAATGGAGTAGCCATCATGGTCAACAAAAGAGTCTGAAATGCAGTACTTGGATGCAATCTCAAAAATGACAGAATGATCTCTGTTCATCTCCAAGGCAAACCATTCAATATCACAGTTATCCAAGTCTATGCCCCAACCAGTAATGCTGAAGAAACTGAAGCTGAACTGTTTTATGAAGACCTACAAGACCTTTTAGAGCTAACACCCAAAAAAGATGTCCTTTTCATTATAGGGGACTGGAATGCAAAAGTAGGAAGTCAAGAAACACCTGGAGTAATAGGCAAATTTGGCCTTGGAATGCAGAATGAAGCAGGGCAAAGACTAATAGAGTTTTGCCAAGAAAATACACTTGTCATAGCAAACACCCTCTTCTAACAACACAAGAGAAGACTCTACACATGGACATCACCAGATGGTTAACACCAAAATCAGATGGATTATATTCTTTGCAGCAAAAGATGGAGAAGCTCTATACAGTCAACAAAAACAAGACCGGGAGCTGACTGTGGCTCAGATCATGAAGTCCTTATTGCCAAATTCAGACTTCAATTGAAGAAAGTAGGGAAAACCACTAGACCATTCAGGTATGACCTAAATCAAATCCCTTATGATTATACAGTGGAAATGAGAAATAGATTTAAGGGACTAGATCTGATAGATAGAGTGCCTGATGAACTATGGACAGAGGTTCATGACATTGTACAGGAGACAGGGATCAAGACCATCCCCATGGAAAAGAAATGCAAAAAAAGCAAAATGGCTGTCTGGGGAGG
Source organism: Ovis canadensis (assembly GCF_042477335.2). Taxonomy (NCBI): domain Eukaryota; kingdom Metazoa; phylum Chordata; class Mammalia; order Artiodactyla; family Bovidae; genus Ovis; species Ovis canadensis. The sequence continues at coordinate 24,312,388 of NC_091270.1, read as the reverse complement.
CCTTACAAATAGCTGTGAAAAGAAGAGAGGTGAAAAGCATAGGAGAAAAGGAAAGATATAAGCATCTGAATGCAGAGTTCCAAAGAATAATAAGAAGAGATAAGAAAGCCTTCCTCAGCGATCAGTGCAAAGAAATAGAGGAAAACAACAGAATGGGAAAGACTAGAGATCTGTTCAAGAAAATTAGAGATACCAAGGGAACATTTCATGCAAAGATGGGCTCGATAAAGGACAAAAATGGTCTGGACCTAACAGAAGCAGAAGATATTAAGAAGAGGTGGCAAGAATACACGGAAGAACTGTATAAAAAAGATCTTCACGACCCAGATAATCATGATGATCTGATCACTAATCTAGAGCTCCCTTCCTACTACCCTGAAATCTACAGACCTCCAACTGGTCTACCTACTTCCTCCATCTCCCCTACTGTGTGTTGCCAGCATAAAGGCCAGAATGATCATTGTAAGGGTTAGCCATATTCTTGTTCCTTTAGTGGAACCGTGAACAGCCTCCCCATATCATTCACCTACTGTGGTCACAAATGAGCTCTCTGCTCTGACCCTGTCCCCCTTTTTTACGTCTCAGGATCCCTCTTCTCTTTCAAACTCTCAGTGACTCCTTTCACTCACTCTGCCTCAGCCACAGTGACCCCCTCACTCTTCTTCAAATATACCAAATGTCTTTTCTTTTCCATTAACTATTTTCCTGTCCATAAAAAACCATTTCTTCTCTCACATATCTGTAAGGTTAATTTCCTCCTTCAAGTATTTGATTAAATGTTACATTCTCAAAAGAACATATCCATACCAACCTATTTAAAACTGCAACTCTCCACATTTACATCCATTTTTTTTCAACCTTGTTCTAATTTTAAGTTCTCCTATTAGACAGTATAGTTTACTTATTTATTACATTCAGTATTTCTCACATATTATTTATAACCCAATTTAAGTGCCAAGAAGGGAGGGATTTTGTTTTGCTTGCTACTATACCTAAATCATTTTAAAGAATGTCAGACACATAATAAGCATTCAATAAATTGTTGTTTACTAAAGTTAAAGACACAAAGAGGATCTAGACAAGCCCAGAACAGACCCCATGTTAATCCTAACAAAGGACTCCAAATTACTGCAAGAAGGAGGTTTTTCTCACACATATTTATTGGACTAACTATAAGCCAGTCAGAGTTCCAAGTGCTGGGGATACAATGATAAATTAACAGATTCCTTAACTGCATGAGCTTATCAAAAATTTTATAAAACACAAAAGTAAATCTCCTTTGTTAAATACAGTTAAGGTGATACAGGGAGATATGTACTTTCATCAAAATTTAAAACTGTGCTTTATCAAGGATTTCCCTGGTGGCTCAGATGGTAAAGAATCTGCTGGCAATATAGGAGATCTGGGCTCAATCTCTGGGTTGGAAAGATCCCCTGGAGAAGGGAATGGCAACCCTCTCCATTATTCCTGCCTGGAGAATCCCCATGGACAGTGGAGCCTGGTGGGCTACAGTCCATGGGGTCATAAAGAGCCGAAAACAGCTGAGTGACTAAACATAGTGCTTGATCAAATACCATCAGGAAAGTGGACAAAACAACCAACGGAGTGGAAGAAGATAAAAAGAACATTCAGAACATATAAGAATATACAACTCAACAAAAAGACAACTGGATCTTAAAAACTGACAAAGGATTTGAATAGAAACTTTTCCAGAGACAACATACAGATAACTAAAATGCAAAAAAGAAAAAAAAAAGGGGGGGGCTTAACATCTTTAGTCATGAGGAAAGGTGCAAATCAAACCTACAGAGACATAGAAACTCACATGCATTAAAATGGTATGAGCTCAAAGGCACACAATAACAGTTGTTGGCAAGGATGTGAAGAAATCAGAAGCTTCATACACTGTTGGTGGGAAGTTAAAATGGTGCCTTAATTCGAAAGACTATCCAGCATTCCCCATGAAGCTAAACACAGAATTAGCAAATGACCCAAAGATTTCACTTAAATGTATATGCCAACGGGAATTGAAAGCATATATCCTCAAAAAACTTGGTCAAGAATGGTCATAAGTCCAGTTCAGTTCAGTTCAGTTGCTCAGTCATGTCCAGCTCTTTGCAACCCCATGGACTGCAGCATGCCAGGCTTCCCTGTCCATCACCAACTGCCAGAGTCTACTCAAATTCATGCCCATCACATTGGTGATGCCATCCAATCATCTCATCCTCTGTCATCCCCTTTTCCTCCCACCTTCAATCTTTCCCTGCATCAGGGTCTTTTCCAATGAGTCAGTTCTTCGCATCAGGTGGCCAAAGTATGGGGAGTTTCAGCTTCAGCATCAGTCCTTCCAATGAACATTCAGGACTGATTTCCTTTAGGATGGACTAGTTGGATCTCCTTATTGTCCAAGGGACTCTCAAGACTCTTCTCCAACACCACAGTTCAAAAAGCATCAGTTCTTTGGTGCTCAGCTTTCTTTATAGTCCAACTCTCACATTCATACAAGACTACTGGAAAAACCATAGCTTTGACTAGACAGACCCTTATTGGTAAAGTAATGTCTCTGCTTTTTAATATGCTGTCTAGGTTGATCATAGCTTTTCTTCCAAGGTCATAGCAGCAATAATTATAATATCCAGGAATGAGGAAAGAAGAATCCATCAACTGATTAATGGCTAAACAAGTGTGATACAATGATAAAGTGGAATATTATTTGTCCACAAAAAGTGAAGTGTCAATACAGGCTACAGCGCAGTTGAACCTTTTAAACATTATAGTAAGGGAGAGAGGCCAGTCAGATCACAAATATGATCCTTTTCATCAAAGGTCTAGAATAGGCAAATCCATCAAGCAAGAATGTAGTTTAGTGGCTGCCAGAAGCTGGGAGGGGTTGGGAAGAAATTTGGAGTGACTACTAATGGGTACAGATCTTCTCTTTCTAATGTTCTGAAATTGATTAATGGCTGCACATCTATGTGAATATATTAAAAACCCATTGACATACACTTGAAGTAGGTAAGTTGTATGGTATGTAAACTATATCTCATAAAGTTGCTATACTAAAAGAAAAGTCACTGTTTAATGGTATAGACCATGAATTTTTTTCTTATATGCAAATATATAAATAAATTGTTCACCTACCTAGAGACAAAAGCTAAAAGAAAGAAAATCTTAAGATAGCCATGCATACTCTTCAAAAATATGGAGATTTATGAAGGGAAAACCCAAAATATTACTAGAAGATGAAAAAAAAAAGTCTCAGCTGAATGGAGAGATCTACCATGTGGCTGCATGAGGAGACCAAATATTGTTATTCTTCTAAAAATAGCTTATATTTTCAACACAATTACAAGCCTCTTCCTTATGAAAGTCTTTTGGTTTTCAACTATAAACTACATCTGGAAAAATAAAGAGGCAATTAATAGCTAAGTAAATTTGGAAAAAGAAGAATAAGGCCATACCTTCCTGGAAATTGGGCTTCCCTGGTGGCTCAGATGGTAAAGAATACACCTGCAATGCAGATTCTGGAGACCCAGGTTTCATCTCTGGGTTAAGAAGATGCCCTAGAGAAGGGGACAGCTACCCACTCCAGTATTCTGACCTGGAGAATTTCAGAGACAGGGGAACCTGGAAGGCTACAGTCCATGGGGTTGCAAAGAGTAGGACATGACTGAGCAACTTTCACTTCCTTTCCTGGATATAAAATAGATTTTAAGTTGCATGTGCATACATGTACAAAATAATTAAAGCAAGCTATAAAAAATAATCTGGTATAATAATTCAGTACTATACCAGATTGGGCTTCCCTGGTGGCTCATACGGTAAAGAATCCACCTGCAATGCAAGAGACCTGTGTTCCATCCCTGGGTTGGGAAGATCCCCCGGAGGAGGACATGGCAACCCACTCCAGCATCCTTACCTGGAGAATCCCATGGACAGAAGAGCCTGGCAGGCTAAGTCCGTGGTGTCACAAAAAGTCGGACACAACTGAGTGTCTAAGCACAGCACAGCACTATATCAGGTCAATAAGCAAATTACAGAACACATTAAACTGTCATAAAATAGGCCCTACCCTCTATAAACAGTGATATCCTGCTAAAGAACACAAGCCGAAAGAAAAGGAAGGTATTCAGTGCACTAAATAGTACTGATAATCAAAATCAGTTTCAAATACACAGGAGCAAATACTTAAATAAATCATTAAAAATTAAATATTTAACTTGCTGCTTTAGAAGTAATTTGTTAATTAGTAAAGCAATAGAAAAATCACCAAAAAAAAAAAAAGAAGATCTGAATACACAGTAACTAAAGCTTCTTAATGACAAGAAAGAACACAAATATAATTAAAACATGCTAAGTAGGAAAACATGCTAAAATTAATGTTGTGTTTGCATACACACACAATATACCCTTAAAATAATTGTAAAACATAGGAGAATGCAGTGATGAATAGGCAAGTGGACAAAAGAAAAAATAAGAAAATATGATGGTTCTTTGAATATATTAAAAATGCAATATCCATTGTTACTATAGTGACTGAAGAAAAACACGCTCTAATATGTGAAAAATACTTTTTAAAATATTATTCAGTGCTCATGAGTGGGTACAGGGAATATAAATTGGTTCAAACATCTGGAAAGCATTCAATAGTCCACATCGAGAGACCAAAAATGTGCATACAACTTGAATTAATTATTCTGATTCTGATATCTTTCCTAATTATATCATCACATATTTGGATATAAAAATAGGTAAAAATATCTCCATTACAATCTTGTTACAATGCTAACAACCTTGTTATAATATGTAGATAGGTCATTATCTTCAACAGTTGGAAAACAGTTCACTTAATTAGGACAGATCTATATAAAAGACTATGTCATATAATAAAAATACGTGTTTAAAATTTTTTAACATCATAAGGAAATTTTTGCAATATAATGTCTAGTGAGAAAAACACTACATACCCTGTACTCAGAGTCCGATTACAATTTTGAAGTAGAAAAAATATTGAACAGAAATATACAAAGTGCAAACATGCTACTGATATGAATATACCTCTATGAGTGTGAAATTATTTTTGTGTTTCTTAATTTGCTCTCTATTTGCTAAAATTGTCATCTATTCCTGAGATAATCACCAATGTCACAGCAGAAAGTAGCTTTTCTGGGTATCCATTGTGCTTTTGCTTGAATCATTTTTCTTATATTCAGATAGTTTGCAGTTATTAAAATGTGACTCTAAGATGCAGAATTATATTGAATTTCATTTAAATGATAAAGCAAGTAATTTGCCACTACCAACTTTACATTAAAATTGATACTTTATGCTATATTCTCTATTATCAACATAAATGAGTTTTATGAATCATAAATAATCACTGTAAAGGCTATTAATACATTCAATCTTTTAAATATGTTTCTATGCATGCTTAGCCTCTTCAGTTAGGTCGGACTCTTTGCAACCCCATGGACTGTAGCCCACCAGAGTCCTCTGTCCATGAAATTTCCCAGGCAAGAATACTGGAGTGGGTTGCCATTTCCTTCTCCATGAAATATGTTCCTAGTTTATATATTCCCTCAATTCTGTCAAATATTAAGTTCAAACAGAATATTATTTACACTTTTTTAATCTTTACATTTCTAAATGTTACCACTTTGTGGACAACATGGTCAATAAGTTTATGAAGAAACAAATTATTAGTGAAATTTTTGAGTTTAAAGTACAGGTCTTTAAATCACAGGCACATAAATCGATACAGGACAAAACCAGTTTGTAAGTAGCAATGAGGCGGAACTTAATACTAATTAATTTGCATTTGCTTAAGTTCAAATGCAAATTAAAAATAAAGAATTTCTTCAGATTACTGTTTCCATTCCATGTAACAATGCTCACATTGATATGAAATAGACATCATTTTCCTGATACGTGATACTACTTACACAAAAACAAATACTGAAAGGATAAATTATATAGAACGTTTTTTGGTTAAAGCATTTAAATGGTATTATTACCACTCCTGTTCCTATACCCTTCCCCTACACCTCCCAAAACATCCAAATATTTTAACCATCTGGCAAGTTCACATATGAAAATGAGGGTAATATTTCATTCAAATCCCCTCCTTTGCCTCATCTGTGAACAGCCTTTTAAATTTTACAGTAGCAAAAGGCATTAAAAGAGCATGCATGCTCAGTTTCTCAGTCATGTCCGACTCTGCGACCCTATGGATTGTAACCCACCAGGCTCCTCTGTCGATGGAATTTTCCAGGCAAGAACACTAGAGCAGGTTGCTATTTCCTACCCCCAAGGAATCTTCCCTCTCCAGGGACTGAACCCACATATCTTGCATTGGCACATTGGCAGGCAGATTCTTTACCACTGAGCCACCTGGGAAGCCCCATTCCTTAGGTACTTTTTAAGAATTTGTTTTTATGAAAGCACAATGTTTTAAATGGCATTGACATATTATAGCCTTATAAATGATTGAATTAGCCAACCTTCAAACCCTTTCATTCTCATCTAAGCTGTTTTTAAAATTGACTCTTGGGGGTTTGTTTATAAATATATACATATATACATATATATATATATATAATTTATAGTGCATATTGGTATAAGTTCGATTGTCTTGCACCTTGGTTTTATTCCAAATCTATTTTTCCTGAGCAGTCACAACTGCTACAATATCACATTTATTACTATCTATTTTTTTATTATTCCTCAACCTTGCAGCTATGCATCACCTCTTTGAATTTCTTTCATTAAAGGTAATATACATGTATGGTTTCATTTTGTAAATGTTTCATGCCATATCTTATTGAACTGGCAAAAAATGATATTAATAAATTGATTCATATTTGCAAGACTTCTTTGCACCTCTTCTCTCTCTCTCTCTCTCTCTCTGTTTCTCTCACTTAACTCAGCACCAAAATGTAGAAATGATTGGATTTTCATTAAGTCAGCGAAATAAGTCTTTACTCATTACAATGAGCAGCTATCACTTAGGAAATGCCAATAACCTTAGATGTCACCCCATGCTGATTCACTTCCACTGAAGCATAGAAAAAACTATTTCTCTGGATTTATTATCTACTCATATGGGAACATTCAAATACAATTAAACTTTTGAATATGAACAAGGGCCATGCTGACCAGCTCCGAGAGCCTTGGCAGACCAGTTATGATCATACCTCCTGGATCTTAGTTTCCATCTCTAAAAGTGATATTTGGTTATGATTTCAAAATTGTTATTCAGCTATTGTTGGGAGAATACAATTAAAAGCAAAATATATGTATATTTAGAGATAGCAGTAGATAGAGAGAAAGAGAGATTTATTTTAGGAGTTGACTCACATGATCATGGAAGCTGGGAAGTCTCACCATCCACCATCTGCAAGCTGAACACTGAGGCAAGCTGGCGGAATTGGACTTTAACTGGTATCATTGAGTCCAAATCTAAAGGCCTGAGAACCAGGAACACTGATGTCCAAGGGCAGCAGAAGACAGACGTTCCAACTCAAATCGGAGAACAAATTCACCCTTCCTCTGACTTTCTGATCTATGCAAACCCTCTCTCAGGTAATTCGATGGTGCCCATTTGTGTTGATGGGGACATCTTTGTTACTTAGCTTACAGATACAAAGGATAATCTCTTCCAGAAACACCCTCACAGACACACTCAGAAATATTTCATCAGATAACTAGAAATTATCTATACCAACTATATTATACTAGTCAATATGACACATAAAATTAACCATCACATAGTACCAAAAAAAAAGAAAAGTTCTTGCCATGATCTATGATATTTTAAGAGATGTCTATCTGTGTGTCTGAGAGAGAAATTTGTAGAATAGTGATGGGATTTTTAAAAAAATAGAAATCTATCAATGGTGGACATATCACAAAAGGTCCATTGTGATGAGGAGACAATCAGGAAGGATGTGAAAGGGAGGTTAGAAAGAATAAGAGTGTGAGAGGCCACTCCAATTCTAGAAAATTCAGTAACAATTTTAAGGCTCAAAAGGACATGAAATTAGAAAATGATATTTTCTTGGCAGGAAAGCTATGACAAAGCTAAACAGTGTATTAAAAGGCAAAGACATCACTTTGCCAACAAAGGTCCTTAGAGTCAAAGCTATGGTTTTTCCAGTAGTCATGCACGGATGTGAGAGCTGGACCATAAAGAAGGGCGAGTGCCAAAGAATCGATGCTTTCAAACTATGGTGCTGGAGAAGATTCTTGAGAATCCCTTGAACATCAAGGAGCTCAAAATAATCAACCTTAAAGGAAATAAACCCTGAATATTCACTGGAAGGACTGATCTCGAGGCTTGAGCTCCAATACTTTGGCCACCTGATGTGAAGAGCTGACTCACTGGAAAAGACCCTGATTGCTAGGAAAGGTTGAGGGCAGGAGGAGAAGGGGGCAGAAGATGTTTGGATGGCATCACTGATTCAATGGACATGAACTCAGGAGATGGTGAGGGACAGGGAAGCCTGGCGTGCTGCAGTCCATGGGATCACAAAGAGTCAGACACGACTTGGAGACTGTGCAACAACAACAAGAGCCTTTTAATTAATCACAGGCCCTCACTAATGTTCCTAGTACTATAATATATTCAATTAAATCTATGTTCCTTCTAAAATCATAGATTCAATAAAAATATTTTTTACCCTGTTACTCATCTTTCATTGATGAAATCATACATTTATTCAGAAGGACAACACACCAGGGCAGAGAATTAGTATGTAATTTAGACAGAAAAATGCTACACAGCCCCTGAAGAAGTGTACAGCAACTTCTTTCTAAGACTTGTTTCCCCACGCCCCTTTTTTTTGGCATTACTCTGGGGCCTTCTTTTCAAAAAAAAGATGGGCTTCTTGCTCAGACAATAAAGTATACAGCCATGCACTCGATAAATGTTTATTTCTTATAAAGTTTTTAAAGTACAGGTATTTTTTATATGTCTTTGCTTGTGTGTGTAATTTTACACAAGGGAATTCATGTATCTGTTCTCTACTGTCGTATCCAGTAGAGTCATTTTTACTTCTGTCAAGAGCTGCTTGCAACCTTTGAGAAACAGAGAAAGCATTCAGAGTAGACTGCTTAACATATGTAAAGAAACATATTTAGTGTAGATTGAGGCAGATTTGATTTAAAGCATATCACTACAACCACAACATCAATATGCACCGGTACACAAGCATGCCTGCAACAAGGAAGAAGAAAAAAAGTTGTTAAAGGAAATGCTTTATGACCAGTTTTACCTACTTTATGGTGCTGACTACTAAGTAATTCTGCTGCCTTGGAACTAGGTTAAAAATGTAAAGTTGTGTGTGTGATTATTTCTGTGTCTTTTTCTTACAATTAACATAAACGTGATCTATGTTGGTAATTTTTAAAAACACACACACTAAGGAGCTTAGGCAGCATTAAAAATGCTGATCTGCAGTTCACTCCCAGGAAAGCAGAAGCTCATTCTTACACACCCTGAGGGTGAGCACCTTTGGGATATTTTAGTAAAATTACAAGTTATATTATATAAAAGAGAACCATTAGAAATTAATGCTAAACTCTAACCAGGTTTGGTTGTACCACACTAGATCTTAAATGACATGCAAAAGTTTCTTTTCAGGGGAAAAACGTAGCATAATTTGTGAAACTACTTTCAAATTATAGGCATAGAGAAGAACTACTCACCAAACTACCCTCCTATTACAGTTGACCTGCAAACAAAACACAAGGGATTTATAAAAGACAAATCTAAGTAGTGGTTCTCATAATCTATTGCATATAAGAAGGTCTAGCTTCTAGAAACTAATGATGATTATGAATGACTGCCAGAAATTCTAATTTATTAAAAATTATTCTGAGACAGAAGAATTCTGTCTGGTCTAAAGAATGATTCGATTATGAACATCATTGTAAGCCTAGAATGTTCAGGCAGGATTATATAGATCCTTCCCATATATCCATACATAAAATACACTAGGGACAGAGAATAGCAGGAAATCAACATTTTCCCAAAGTCTGATAATAGTATTGTCTAGCCAGAGCCATGGTAGTACACGCACCTTCACACCAAAATCAAACACTTCTGCTTCTGACCACCTCAGATTCCTAAACCTGAAATAGCCTCTCTGTTATTAATAAACAGAAAATCTATCAAAACATCTAAGGAAACTGTTTTCAGATGCTGGACAGCAAACATCACTTCACTTTAATCCCTAAAAAATTGTAAATAAACATGATGAGTCCTATAACACCGCCAGATTTCTACCTAAAGCAAATCAGTGTCCCTTCCTTGAAGAGGAAGAGATCAGAGTTCAGGGAGGCTGAGACAGAACAAAGGGCTGAAGAGAGAAAGCTATGCAGAGGGAGAGTTCCAGAAATCCATTCAATGCTCCCCTTAAATTTGCTGCTGAAAACCAAGAGGCACAGGCAAAGAGTGAAATTCCATGAGGCCAGCTGAGAATCTTAGGGAGGTATAAACTAAACTGTCCTCAGAGCTCACCCAGGGAGATGGAGCACTCCAATTCTACACATCCAGAATAGAAAATCCTCACTGAACATAGAGAGGTCAGTAGAGACCGCAGACAGCCTTAGGAACCAAGTTCAACAAGCTGCAAGTGAGGAGCACTCTACATTCTTCTATGTAAAAACAGTTCTAAGCTGGTCTCTAAGATTCCTCTGTCGTCCATGCTTTGTATAAATCCCAAACTGTGGGTGAAACACACTATCTAGGTAACAAATAAGTTACATTTACTAATAATGTTAAAACACTCAGCAAACTAGGACTGAAAATAAACTTCCACAAAACACAAGAGTAAAAACCAATGAAACAGACAATGAAGAAATAATAAAATGAAGATAAATGATACCAAGAGTAAATTGTTTGGAAAAAAATCAGTAAAATTGATAAAACTCAAATTAGACTGATCAAGAAAAAAAAGAGAATATAAAGGATCAAAATAGAGTTTCACCAAGGGAACACACTGGTCATAGTAAATACACTCTTCCAACAACACAAGAGGCAGCTCTACACATGGACATCACCAGATGGCCAATACTGAAATCAAATTGATTATAGTCTTTGCAGCTGAAGATGGAGAAACACTATACATTCAGCAAAAACAAAAGCTCAGCAAAACCCAGAGCTGACTGTGGCTCAGACCATGAGCTCCTTATTGCAAACTTCAGGTTTAAATGAAGACAGTAGAGAAAACCACTAGACCATTCAGGTGTGACCTAGATCAAATTCCTTATGGTTATACAGGGAAGGTGATGAATAGATTCAAGGGATTAGGTCTGGTAGACAGAGTTCTAGAAGAACTATGGACAAGGTTCATAACATTGTACAGGAAGCAGTGACCAAAACCATCCCAAGAAAAAGAAATGAAAGAAGGCAAAGTAGTTGTCTGAAGAGGCCTTACAAATAACTTAGAAGAGAACTGAAAGGCAAAGGAGAAAGGGAAAGATATATCAAACTGAATGTAGAGTTCCAGAGAATAGCAAAGAGATATTTTAAAAACAAAACAAAACAAAAAACCTCCTAAAGTGAACAATGCAAAGAAATAGAGGAAAACAGTAGAATGGGAAAGACTAGAGATCTCTTCAAGAAAATTGGAGATACCAAGGGAACATTTCATGCAAAGATGGGCAAAATAAAGGACAGAAACTTCAAGGACCTAACAGAGCAGATAAGATTGAGATGATATGGCAAGAATACACAGAATAACTATACAAAAAACACTTAATGAACCAGCTAACCACAACGGTATGGTCACTCACCTAGAATCAAACATCCTGGAATGTGAAGTAAGAGGGCCTTAGGAAGCATCACCATGTACAAAGCTAGTGGAGGTGATTGAATTCCAGCTGAGCTATTTCAAATCCTAAATGATGATACTCTGAAAGTGCTGCACTCAACATGTCAACAAATTCGTAAAACTCAGCAGTGGCCACAGGACTGGAAAAGATCAGTTTTCATTCCAATCCCTAAGAAAGGCAAAGCCAAATCATGTTCAAACTAAAGTACAATTGTGCTCATTTCACATGCTAGAAAGGTAATGCTCAAATTCCTTCAAGCTAGGCTTCAACAGTATGTGAATCAATAACTTCCACAGGTACAAGCTAGATTTAGAAAAGGCAGAAGAACTAAAGGTCAAATTGCCAACATCCATTGGATCATAGAAAAAGCAAGGGAATTCCAAAAAAAAAAAAAAAAATCTACTTCTGCTTCATTGACAGACTTTGACTGTGTGGATCACAACAAACTCTAGAAAATTCTTCAAGAAATGGCCTTCTCTGGTAACTCAGTCAGTAAAGAATCCTCCTGCAATGCGGGAGACCTGGGTTTGATCCCTGGGTTGGGAAGATCCCCTGGAGAAGGAAATGGCAACCCACTCCAATATTCTTCTGGAGAATTCCATGGACAGAGGAGCCTGGCAGGCTATAAACCATAGGATTACAAAGAGTCAGATGTGACTGTGTGACTTTCACTTATCTACTCCTGAGAAGTCTGTATGCAGGTCAAAAAAAAGCTTTTCAAGTCCCAGACAAGCCCCCACAAAACTAAGCAAGCAAACAAAACAAATTTAATAAATTGTCATCAGTTCAGTTCAGTCGCTCAGTCATGTCCAACTCTTTGCGACCCCATGAATCACAGCAAGCCAGGACTCCCTGTCCATCACCAGCTCCCAGAGTTCACTCAGACTCACGTCCATCAAGTCATTGATGCCATCCAGCCATCTCATCCTTGGTCATCCCCTTCTTCTCCTGCCCCCAATCCCTCCCAGCATCAAAGTCTTTTCCAATGAGTCAACTCTTCGCATGAGGTGGCCAAAGTACTGGAGCTTCAGCTTTAGCATCATTCCTTCCAAAGAAATCCCAGGGCTGATCTCCTTTAGGATGGACTGGTTGGATCTCCTTGCAGTCCAAGGGACTCTCAAGAGTCTTCTCCAACACCACAGTTCAAAAGCATCAGTTCTTCAGCGCTCAGCCTTCTTCACAGTCCAACTCTCACATCCATACACAACTACTGGAAAAACCACATATTGTCATAAGAGAATAAAATTTAAAACCTCTAGGTTCATATGACTTTATTGATTAAAATAAAAGGAAAACTATCCAACTACCATTCATAATAATAACTCCCAGAAAATTCGGGATAGAAGGGAACTTTTTTAGCTTCATAAGTAACATCTACAAATAACATAGAGCTCACATCATACTAAAAATAGGAAGACTAAGATCAGAAACAGAAGAAAAATAACCACTCTAATTTCTTCTACTCAATTGTATTAGAGTGTATAAGGGTGGGGGAGGAAAATGAAACAAAATTCAGACTGGTTGGGAATAGATTTCATGATCCTGCATAGAGAAAGCCTAAAGAAATATGCAAGAAAGTTGCCAGAATTAATAAATACATTTAGCAAGATGCAGAATGTATAGTTGATATAAAAACATTTATATGTCTATATAAAAGCAGTCACACAAAACCAGAAACGCAAACTTAAAAATTGATTTATCTTGTAATAACATCCAGAAACAGGATAGAATAAACTTAACAACTTTGAGCAAGACACATACAGTTAAAACTACAAAATACCACCAAAATTAGAGATTTAAATCAATGAAAGAAATACATCATGTTCAAAGATCAAAGAATGAAAATTGGTTAAGATGTCAGTTATCTCAAAATTGGTCTTCAGAATCAATGCGATCTCAATCAAGCACATTATTTCTTCCCATTGTTATTACCATTGATTTGCTTTCACTGTTCCACGTGAAAACCAAGGTTACTGAAGCATGTTTTTGCGTCTATGGATCTGGGAAAAAAAATTTTTTAAGGTAGAATGGAAAGAAAACAAGCGATTTATTTCCAAGAAGCATCACTGTTTAGGACGTGGGCAAAAAGGAGTGAACAGTGAGTGAGACTGAGGTTAATTATAAAGACATTTGAAGAACAACCAATACGGAGTGTTTCAAGAACAAAAGTAAGGCAACTGCCATTTCTGCAAAGAAATCCAGTCGAATGAAGAAGTGAAGTGAGACCACTGAGTTTATTAAGGGGGTTTTGTGCCATCTGCAGAGAAATATGTCATCAGTTTACGTGTTCTTTCCTTTGAGAGTAATTGCTCATCCATCTAACAACAGGGATGTTTGCTTTCCGTCGTAGTCATTGTCGGCATTGTTCACTCACTAAGTCATGCCCAACTCTTTGCAACCCCATGAACTGCAGCATGGACTGTCATATCATACAATATGAATATTCGTTTAGCAGAATTTGATGTCAGATTGGTGCTGTTTCAATAAGGTTCTCTCCAGACAAACTGGAGTTGCAGTCCATCAAGTTCAGATACTCAGTATAGGATTTTTTAGAAGATTTAAAACTTTTCAACTAAAAATTGAGCCTGTCAGCAAGTGGATCAGGAAATAAATCATCAATATCAAAATGTCTCAAACCAGACTTCTAAAACTGACCATAACCTCAAATTTTCTATCTCAGTGAAAATCATTCTATACACTATAGATTCATTTACCTCTTTCATTTATATAGCCTCTTTAAAAATGTGTGTGTTTTTTTTTTTTATTTGTAGGGCACAAGATATGGTATATATTAGTTTAACTGCATTGATGATGGGGCTGAAACCTCCAATTTCTTTATTTTCATGTATTTGATAATACTTTAATGAAGATGGTTTATTAATGATTCTTCTAGTAATTGTGTGGTTATCAATTTACCTTGGGTTTCTGATGGCTTTTGTCATAGATATTTTACTGTTCAATTATTTATCACATAGTTTTATGACTAGATTGTCTTTAACAGGAATTATGGCTAAAGGAGTTATTGCAACTAATGAGGCTTCACTCGTGCACACTACACATAGGCAAAAGTGGTGATTACTAGCTTAGCAATAAACCATTACCCTCTTTGTCTCATATTATTGAGGAAGTTTTTCTTAAAGGAACACTATGCACTTGTCACTGTGTCTGGCCTTGGTGGTAGTCTCTTTCCCCAAAGATTTCACATTTTAGGGAGATAATGCACAGCCTTCTAACATATGTAATAACTTTTATCAATATAAAATTAATAATTCTATTCTGTTAAAGTTTGTCTATCATTAATTAAACTCCTGTGTGTCTTTCCTCTTATTAGAAATGTATTCTTATTCTGTCAAAATATTCAGTTTAACTCTGCTTTAGGTTTTTTCCATTATGGGCAGCACATAATTAAATTTACTTTTGTTTTGGTTGTTTGACACAATCTGAGAGAATTTTTGTTTCTGTAGGGGACTTTGTTCTATGATCATTTATAGCAATGACTGATGTTCTTGGGTATATTTCTGTTTTCTTGGTTTATGTTTCGGTTTATTAGATTTCTTTGTTGTTTCATTTATTTTATGCCAGTTTATTACATTAACAGAGCTCTCACACTCTATTCAATAATTCGAAAGTCAAACTTTTAAAAAATTCTAGTCCTATTTGTCTCTAAGCTTTCCCAAACCTACATGAATCTACTTCTCCTAATATGACAACCTAAAAAGTATACAAAAATATGACACTCTCTCTTGTTGGAGGGAAAAAAGGTCTGATTTTTCTATCTCCCATCCATTTTTATCTTCTTGTGAATTCAATCTTGACATTCCAATCAATAATTATTTTATTTTTAATTTTATTTTAATATTTAAACATAATATTTTACGAATTATTTTATTTCCCTTTTGTTGTATTTATTCTCATGAGAACTAATTTAAAATTTTCATTTCACATTACTATTTCAGTGATCATTCAGTTCAGTTCAGTTCAGTCTCTCAGTCCTGTCCGACTCTTTGTGACCCCATGAATCGCAGCACGCCAGGCCTCCCTGTCCATCACCAACTCCTGGAGTTCACTCAGATTCACGTCCATCGAGTCAGTGATGCCATCCAGCCATCTCATCCTCGGTCGTCCCCTTCTCCTCCTGCCCCCAATCCCTCCCAGCATTAAAGACTTTTCCAATGAGTCAACTCTTCGCATGAGGTGGCCAAAGTACTGGAGTTTCAGCTTTAGCATCATTCCTTCCAAAGAAATCCCAGGGCTGATCTCCTTCAGAATGGACTGGTTGGATCTCCTTGCAATCCAAGGGACTCTCAAGAGTATTCTCCAACACCACAGTTCAAAAACATCATTAGTAGTACTTATATATTATGAACTACACATTCTTAAATTTTTCATTTGCATTTATCTCAAGATCAGCTGTTCAGTAGGAGTAAGTCTTCAAGACACTCCTTCTAATCTTTATGTTTCTGAGAAAATCTCCTTTGTTGCATTTACAGGTATTGGGTGTTGATATTTTGTTTCAAAACTGTTTTCTCTCAAAATTTTATGGCTGGTTGAGAATTGGACTGTGAAGAAATCTGAGTGCCGAAGAATTGATGCTTTTGAACTGTGGTGTTGGAGAAGACTCTTGAGAGTCCCTTGGACTGCAAAGAGATCCAACCAGTCCATTCTAAAGAAGACCAGTCCTGGGTGTGCATTGGAAGGACTGATGCTGAAGCTGAAACTCCACTACTTTGGCCACCTCATGTGAAGAGTTGACTCATTGGAAAAGACTCTGATGCTGGGAGGGATTGGGGGCAGGAGGAGAAGGGTACGACCGAGGATGAGATGGCTGGATGGCATCATGGACTCGATGGACGTGAGTCTGAGTGAACTCCGAGAGATGGTGATGGACAGGGAGGCTGCGATTCACGCGGTCGCAAAGAGTCGGACATGACTGAGCAACTGAACTGACTGACTGACTGATTGTTCCATTGCCTTCTGGAAATTCATGTTGTAGACAATTGCTACTGTAAGATTTTTTAAAACAATGAAAGTTTTGTTATTGTTGTTCTGCTAGAAAGCCAGCAGGATATTTTTCTTGAGGTTGAAGATATTGCTAATACATCTCTACCAAAGTGTCTCTTTTTTAGCCTTTAAAATAGCAATCTCTTTCGCAGTTGAGATTTTATTTTTTCTTCATTAAATCTTCATTCATTCTATTTTTTTGATTGCTTTGGTTCCATTTTGGTTTCTGATTCAGGGTTTTATTTTCTTATAAGTTTATAGAAAAAAATTCTACTGATTATCTTTCCTGTCATTATTTTCTCTTTTATCATTTCCTTTGTATTCTGCAGAAACTTGTATAGCACGACTCACTCAATATTCTGTCAGTCACTCTCTACTGTTTACCTGTAGTTCTCATGTATCGTGTTGTTCCTTTAAGATTCCTTTCTGTTTCTTCCTATCTCAACCCATGGCTCACCATCTTCCTCTTCTGCTCTGGCCCCAGGGTCATACTAAGCACTGCATGTTTAAAGATAAACACGGCATAGCTCCTGACCTCAACATGTTCACATTCCAAAGAATGAGACAAACACACAACAGATAACGAAAGAACACTCTGCTTATAAAGTAACAGAGACATGTAAAGAACATGATGAGTCCATCAAAACTAGGCCCAGTGGTGACACGAACACTCCTCAGAGACAGAGAGCAAATAGAGTTTCATCACATGAAGTGGAAAGTGGAAGGCTCCCTAGACTCACCAGCATCTGGACAGGTGTCAGCAGTATTTGTGTGAAACTGTCAGTGCAGTACTTGTGAGCCTCAGGTGCCTTGGAAGTAATAAGAAATGAGGCAGGAGACACGGAGATGTCTGTTCCTGGAGATGCCCATGGCAGGGAGACTGCATTTCCCTTGTGAGTGGTGGGGAACCATTGTATAATGTTATAAAGTTTTATGCAGGAGATGATTTGAGAGAAATAAAACTGGAATCAGAGAGATGAATTGAGAATCAAATAAGTGTCTCTTTACAGTCCCTGCTCTTGTACTTGGAATCATTTTAAAAGTACAAAAAAGATTATTTATTTTTATTATATCTGATTTCTTATTGGATTTTCTAAAATACTTTACTCTGAGATTTCAGAGAAATGGTCCTCATAGAGCAGATTTTCATGGGTTTCACATTCATCTGACATATCTTTGCTTGATTTTGAATGAGATTATTTCTTTTTAGGTTGATTTTTGCTGACAAAGTAATGTTAAAATTTCCCTAATCACTGCTAACTTCATTTCTAACTGCAGTCATGTAACAGACAGGAATACTTTTCTCCCGAATCTAAACCAGAAGTGAATTATTGTACTATTATCTTCAGACACAACTTGGTGACTGAGCAACAGCAACAAATCTTCACCCTTATTTCCAATAACTAGTTTAGGATTATTCTAAAGCGACATTACTAAACTATTGATTTCTACCCAATTCTAAGAATCTGAAAAGAAAAACAACACCCCATGATACATGATACATGTGAGAGACAACATATTAATAAGTTACTATCCCATGTGGGGGCTCCTGTTGAGTCATGGAGTAAGTGCACATTTTCTAGTTTAAATATCCCCAATGATCTGGCTAGAGCACAGATAAATAAGAGTCTTCCGTTGCTTATCTTAGTTCCCTCCATGCATGCACAGGTATGGATTGTGTTTATCATTCCAGCCCATCAGTCTTTCAGTTCATTCTTGCATAGGGTAACTGCTAATTTTAGGCTCCATTGTCATGGTGTGTTAGGAACCAGAAGGAGATTGTCGTGAGCTTTGAATGTGATGTATGACATTCTATATGGCCAAGCAACAATTCACCCAAGAAGATCTGAAAGATCTTCTAAAATGGAATCTTCTGAGGGGGCAGTCCTAAGATGGCAGAGGAATAGGACGGGGAGACCACTTTCTCCCTCACAAATTCATCAAAAGAACATTTCAACACTGAGTAAATTCCACAAAACAACTTCTGAATGCTGGCAGAAGACATCAGGCACCCAGAAAAGCAGATCATTGTCTTCAAAAACAGTCATCATCCGCCTGAGAAGGGATGCCAGCAGTACACCCAGAAAACTGAGCAGCAGAGACGGGAAAGATGATAACTCGCAGCAACCACACTCACCAAACACCTGAGCTACTCGTACCTGGGGGGTCCAACCGAATCTGTGCCTCTGAGGGGAACCTGAGCACCGAGCCTGAGCAGCTTAGACAGGGGAGGTGTGTGCATCCTAGGGCCGGCCTCAGACGGTTCCCGGTGGAGCAACGTAGAGCCTGAACGGTGTGCGCCGAGAGCAGGGGCAGGCCCAGCAGGGCTGAGACACTGCGAGCACACGCCAGTGTTACTTGTTTGCAGCATCCTTCCCTCCCCACAGCACGACTGAACAAGTGAGCCTACAAAAAAAAAAAAAAAGGTATCTACCACCGCACCCCCCCCCCGCCCCCACCCCATGTCATGGCAGAAATCAGACACTGAAGAGACCAGCAAACAGAAGTTAAACAGAGGGAACTGCCTAGGAAGTGACCCCACACTGCCCACAACACCAGAGAAAAGGCCAGATATATCTTTACTATTTTTACAATCATTCCTTTTTGTTGTTGTTGATGTTGTTGTGTGATTGTTTTTTCTTAATTTTTCTTTTTTTTTAACTTTTTAAAATTTTTAAGTCCTCTATTTCTCATATAATTTTAATTTTAATTTTTATAACC
Source organism: Ovis canadensis (assembly GCF_042477335.2). NCBI lineage: Eukaryota > Metazoa > Chordata > Mammalia > Artiodactyla > Bovidae > Ovis > Ovis canadensis. The sequence goes on along the minus strand of NC_091270.1, from coordinate 24,292,831 downwards.
TACTATTACTTTTCAAAAAAAAAGACCCTATTTTTAAAGCAAATGCTGTATATAGTCTTTTTGTGGTTGTTGTTGTTGTTTTTTTAATAATTCTTTGGCTTTGTTTTTTATTCTTCTTTTCTTTAATATTGTATTTTTGAAAATCCAACCTCTACTCTAGATTTTTAATCTTTGCTTTTTGATATTTGTTGTCAATTTTGTACATTTAAAAACCCAATCTTCAGTACCCAATTTTACCTGAGAGCGAGATTACTGGCTTGACCACTCTCTCCTCCTTTGGACTCTCCTTCTTCTCCACCAGGTGGCCTCTGTCTCTTCCCTCCCCCTTCTCTTCTTTACCCAACTCTGTGAATCTCTGTGTATTCCAGATGGTGGAGAACACCTAAGGAACTGGTTACTGGCTGGATCTGTCTCTCTCCTTTTCATTTCCCTCTTTTATCCTCCTGGCCACCTCTGTCTACTTCCTCCCTCTCCTCTTCCCTGTATAACTCCATGAATACCTCTGAGCGGTCCAGACTGTGGAGTGCACATAAGGAAGTGATTGCTGGCTAGCTTGTTTTCTCCTCTTTTGATCCCACCTCATCTCATTCCAGTCACCTCTAACTACCCCCTCCCTCTTCTCTTCTCCATATAACTCAGTGAACCTCTCTGGGTGTCCCTCAATGTGGAGAAACTTTTCATCTTTAACCTAGATGTTTTATCATCAATGCTGTATAGATGGAGAAGTCTTGAAGCTACTGTAAAAATAAAACTGAAAACCAGAAGCAGGAGGCTTAAGTTCAAATCCTGAGAACATCAGAGGACTCCTCAATTCAGGGAATATTAATCAATAGGCACTCATCAAACGCCTCCATACCTACACTGAAACCAAGCACCACCCAAGGACCAACAAGTTCCAAAGCAAGACATACCACACAAATTCTCCAGCAACACAGGAACACACCCCTGAGCTTCAATATACAGGCAGCTCAAAGTTACTCCAAAACCATTGATGTCTCATAACCCATTACTGGTCACTTCATTGCACTCCAGAGAGAAGAAATCCAGCTCCACCTACCAGAACTCCAACACAAGCCTCCCTAACCAAGAAACCTTGACAGGCCACTGATACAACCCCACCCACAGTGAGGAAACTCCATAATAAAGAGAACTCCACAAATACCCAGAATATAGAAAGGCCACCCCAAACGCAGCAATATAACCAAGATGAAGAGACAGAGGAATACCCAGCAGGTAAAGGAACAGGAGAAATGCCCACCATACCAAACCAAAGAGGAGGAGATAGGGAATCTACCTGAGAAAGAATTCCAAATATTGATAGTGAAAATGATCCAAAATCTTGAAGTCAAAATGGAATCACAGATAAATAGCCTGGAGACAAGGATTGAGAAGATGCAAGAAAGGTTTAACAAGGACCTAGAAGAAATAAAAAAGAGTCAATATATAATGAATAATGCAATAAATGAGATCAGAAACACTCTGGAGGCAACAAATAGTAGAATAACGGAGGCAGAAGATAGGATTAGTGAAATAGAAGATAGAATGGTAGAAATAAATGAATCAGAGAGGAAAAAAGAAAAAAGAATTAAAAGAAATGAGGACAATCTCAGAGACCTCCAGGACAATATGAAATGCTCCAACATTTGAATTATAGGAGTCCCAGAAGAAGAAGACAAAAAGAAAGACCATGAGAAAATCCTTGAGGAGATAATAGTTGAAAACTTCCCTAAAATGGGGAAGGAAATAATCACCCAAGTCCAAGAAACCCAGAGGGTTCCAAACAGGATAAACCCAAGGTGAAACACCCCAAGACACATATTAATCAAATTAACAAAGATCAAACACAAAGAACAAATATTAAAAGCAGCAAGGGAAAAACAACAAATAACACACAAGGGGATTCCCATAAGGATAACAGCTGATCTTTCAATAGAAACTCTTCAGGCCAGAAGGGAATGGCAAGACATACTCAAAGTGATGAAAGAAAATAACCTATAGCCCAAACTACTGTACCCAGCAAGGATCTCATTCAAATATGAAGGAGAAATCAAAAGCTTTACAGACAAGCAAAAGCTGAGAGAATTCAGCACCACCAAACCAGCTCTCCAACAAATGCTAAAGGATATTCTCTAGACAGGAAACACAAAAAGGGCATATAAACCCCAATGCAAAACAATAAAGTAAATGGCAACGGGATCATACTTATCAATAATTACCTTAAATGTAAATGGGTTGAATGCCCCAACCAAAAGGCAAAGACTGGCTGAATGGATACAAAAACAAGATCCCTATATATGCTGCCTACAACAGACCCACCTCAAAACATTGGACATATACAGACTGAAAGTGAAGGGCTGGAAAAAGATATTCCATGCAAATAGAGACCAAAATAAAGCAGGAGTAGCAATACTCATATCCAATAAAATAGACTTTAAAACAAAGGCTGTGAAAAGAGACAAAGAAGGCCACTACATAATGATCAAAGGATCAATCCAAGAAGAAGATATAATAATTATAAATATATATGCACCCAACATAGGGGCAATGCAATATGTAACACAAATGCTAACAAGTATGAAAGGGGAAATTAACAAAAACACAATAATAGTGGGAGATTGTAATACCCCACTCACACCTATGGACCGATCAACTAAACAGAAAATTAACGAAGAAACACAAACTTTAAATGATACAATAGACCAGTTAGACCTAATTGATATCTATAGGACATTTCACCCCAAAACAATGAATTTCACCTTTTTCTCAAGTGCTCACGGAAACTTCTCCAGGATAGATCACATCCTGGGCCATAAATCTAACCTTGATAAATTCAAAAAAATCAAAATCATTCCAAGCATCTTTTCTGACCATAATGCAGTAAGATTAGATCTCAATTACAGGAGAAAAACTATTAAAAATTCCAACATATGGAGGCTGAACAACACGCTTCTGAATAACCAACAAATCACAGAAGAAATCAAGAAAGAAATCAAAATATGCATAGAAACTAATGAAAATGAAAACACAAAAACCCAAAACTTGTGGGACAGTATAAAAGCAGTGCTAAGAGGAAAGTTCATAGCAATATAGGCATACCTCAAGAAACAAGAAAAGAGTCAAATAAATAACCTAACTCTACACCTAAAGCAACTAGAAAAGGAGAAATGGAGAACCCTAGGGTTAGTAGAAGGAAAGAAATCTTAAAAATTAGGGCAGAAATAAATGCAAAAGAAACAAAAGAGACCATAGCAAAAATCAACAAAGCCAAAAGCTGGTTCTTTGAAAGGATAAATAAAATTGACAAACCATTAGCCAGACTCATCAAGAAATAAACGGAGGAAAATCAAATCAATAAAATTAGAAATGAAAATGGAGAGATCACAACAGACAACACAGAAATACAAAGGATCATAAGAGACTACTATCAACAATTATATGCCAATAAAATGGACAACGTGGAAGAAATGGACAAATTCTTAGAAAAGTACAACTTTCCAAAACTGAACCAGGAAGAAATAGAAAATCCTAACAGACCCATCACAAGCACGGAAATTGAAACTGTAATCAGAAACCTTCCAGCAAACAAAAGCCCAGGTCCAAACGGCTTAACAGCTGAATTCTACCAAAAATTTCTAGAAGAGCTAACACCTATCCTACTCAAACTCTTCCAGAAAATTGCAGAGGAAGGTAAAATTCCAAACTCATTCTATGAGGCCACCATCACCCTAATACCAAAACCTGACAAAGATGCCACATAAAAAGAAAACTACAGGCCAATATCACTGATGAACATAGATGCAAAAATCCTTAACAAAATTCTAGCAATCAGAATCCAACAACACATTAAAAAGCTCATACACCATGACAAGCAGGCTTTATCCCAGGGATGCAAGGATTCTTCAATATCCACAAATCAATCAATGTAATTCACCACATTAACAAATTGAAAAATAAAAGCCATATGATTATCCCAATAGATGCAGAGAAGGCCTTTGACAAATTTCAACATCAATTTATGATAAAAACTCTCCAGAAAGCAGGAATAGAAGGAACACCCCTGAACATAATAAAAGCTATATATGACAAACCCACAGCAAACATTATCCTCAATGGTGAAAAACTAAAAGCGTTTCTCCTAAAGTCACAAACAAGACAAGGGTGCCCACTTTCACCGCTACTATTCAACATAGTTCTGGAAGTTTTGGCCGCAGAAATCAGAGCAGAAAAAGAAATAAAAGGAATCCAAATTGGAAAAGAAGAAGTAAAATTCTCACTGTTTGCAGACAACATGATCCTCTACACAGAAAACCCTAAAGACTCCACCAGAAAATTACTAGAGCTCATCAATGAATATAGTAAAGTTGCAGGCTATGAAATCAACACACAGAAATCCCTTGCATTCCTATACACTAATAATGAGAAAGTAGAAAAAGAAATAAGGAAACAATTCCATTCACCATTGCAATGAAAAGAATAAAATACTTAGGAATATATCTACCTGAAGAAACTAAAGACCTATATATAGAAAACTATAAAACACTGATGAAAGAAATCAAAGAGGACACCAATAGATGGAGAAATATACCATGTTCATGGATCGGAAGACTCAATATAGTGGAAATGAGTATTCTACCCAAAGCAATCTATAGATTCAATGCAATCCCTATCAAGCTACCAGTGATATTTTTCACAGAACTAGAACAAATAATTTCAAGATTTGTATGGAAATATAAAAAACCTAGAATAGCCAAAGCAATCTTGAGAAAGAAGAATGGAACTGGAGGAATCAACTTGCCTGACTTCAGGCTCTACTACAAAGCCACAGTCATCAAGACAGTATGGTACTGGCACAAAGACAGAAGTATAGATCAATGGAACAAAATAGAAAGCCCAGAGATAAATCCACGCACCTATGGACACCTTCTCTTCGACAAAGGAGGCAAGAATACACAATGGAGTAAAGACAATCTCTTTAACAAGTGGTGCTGGGAAAACTGGTCAACCACTTCTAAAAGAATGAAACTAGATCACTTTCTAACACCACACACGAAAATAAAATCAAAATGGATTAAAGATCTAAATGTAAGACCAGAAACTATAAAACTCCTACAGGAGAACATAGACAAAACACTCTCCGACATAAATCACAGCAGGATCCTCTATGATCCACCTCTCAGAATACTGGAAATAAAAGCAAAACTAAACAAATGGGATCTAATTAAAATTAAAAGCTTCTGCACAACAAAGGAAACTATAAGCAAGGTGAAAAGACAGCCTTCAGAATGGGAGAAAATAATAGCAAATGAAGCAACTGACAAACAACTAATCTCAAAAATGTACAGGCAACTTATGCAGCTCAATTTCAGAAAAATAAACGACCCAATCAAAAAATGGGCCAAAGAACTAAATAGACATTTCTCCAAAGAAGACATACAGATGGCTAACAAACACATGAAAAGATGCTCTACATCACTCATTATCAGATAAATGCAAATCAAAACCACAATGAGGTACCATTTCACACCAGTCAGAATGGCTGCGATCCAAAAGTCTGCAAGCAATAAATGCTGGAGAGGGTGTGGAGAAAAGGGAACCCTCCTACACTGTTGGTGGGAATGCAAACTAGTACAGCCACTATGGAGAACAGTGTGGAAATTCCTTAAAAATTTGCAAATAGAACTGCCTTATGACCCAGCAATCCCACCGCTGGGCATACACACCGAGGAAACCAGAATTGAAAGAGACACGTGTACCCCAATGTTCATCGCAGCACTGTTTATAATAGCCAGGACATGGAAACAACCTAGATGTCCATCAGCAGATGAATGGATAAGAAAGCTGTGGTACATATACACAATGGAGTATTACTCAGCCATTAAAAAGAATACATTTGAATCAGTTCTAATGAGATGGATGAAACTGGAGCCTATTATAGAGAGTGAAGTAATCCAGAAGGAAAAACACCAATACAGTATACTAATGCATATATATGGAATTTAGAAAGATGATAATGATAACCCTGTATGCAAGACAGCAAAAGAGACACAGATGTATAGAACGGACTTTTGGACTCAGAGGGAGAGAGAGAGGGTGGGATGATTTGGGAGAATGGCATTGAAACATGTATACTATCATGTAAGCAACGAATTGCCAGTCTATGTTTGATACAGGATACAGGATGCTTGGGGTTGGTGCACGGGGATGATCCGGAGAGATGATATGGGGTGGGAGGTGGGAGGGGGGTTCAGGATTGGGAACTCATGTACACCCGTGGCAGATTCATGTCAATGTATGGCAAAACCAATACAGTATTGTAAAGTAAACTAAAGTAAAAATAAAAACTTAAAATATAAATAAATAAATAAAAGAACCTTTAGACACAACATAAGGCAATTCCATGCATGTCCTTTCACACAGAGTCCCAAGGACATTCACACATTCAGGGGAAATAAAAAATGGAATCTTCTAAAGATTCTAAAATAAAACCTGATCATGTCATTTCCCTCAATAAAGTGAAAGTGAAAGTGAAAGTGAAGCCGCTCAGTCACGTCCAACTCTTTGCAATCCTACGGACAGTAGACTACCAGGCTCCTTTGCCCATGGGATTTTCCAGGCAAGAATACTGGAGTAGGCTGCCATTGCCTTCTCCAGGGGATCTTCCCAACCCAGGGATTGAACCCGGGTCTCCCTCATTGTAGGCAGACACTTTACCATCTGAGCCACCAGGGAAGTCTCTATCATCAACTCCCAATCACCTCTAGAATATAATTAAGTCTCCTCAGTAGGGCAAAATATGGTCATTTGTGATCTGGCTTCTGCATTCTATGCTATTATCAACTGTGCCCACTGCCCCAGACAGACTCTGGCCTCTTACACTTTGGAATGACTTGATTCCCAAACATCATTTACACTTCTGTGCCAGGGGTCTTGGCACAGGGTATTTTGTTACATATTTATTTCCATCCATTTACCTTCTTTTTTTTTTTTGTAGACTAACTTCTTTACTTACCATCTACATTATATATTACCCCAATTTGCAGCTCACACTCTCTTATATCCAAATATAAATGTGTAAATTTGGAAGAGACAATTTGATTTATGTTTATTCATATCCATGACCCAGTAAACTTCAGCAGAAGTAGAGACGGTGAATTTAAGAAAAATACCACCTTCCAGACCTTAGTCCATGTACCTTCTTTAAGGTATAAAAAGAGCAGTCAAGGAGGAGAGAAAAGAACTGAGGTGTCTGGTGTAGGCGGTAGGTTTAATATTTCTATTTCCTACATTATGTCTTCTCCACTAGACTGATTTTCTTCTGAAAGAGTTTTTGCCTTTGTCATTTTTATATTGTCAGAGTCTACTATATAGCTGAAACCTGCTTCATTATTTGATGAATTAATGAAGAAAGGTAAGGCGGCAAACTGAAAAGGAGTAACTGTACATGGAAAATACTTTTAATATGGAAGAGTTATATATTTGTAGGCTGAGAAGTTGTGCAAGCTACAGATTCAGTGCAGTTCCTTTCAAAATATCAATGGCATTTTTCACAGAACAAAGAACTTTAAAATTTGTATGAAAACACAATAGACCCTGAATAGCTAAAACAATCTTGAGAAAGGAGAACAAATCCTCAGGTATCACACTCCCTGGCTTCAGACTATACTAAAAATCTATAATAATCAAAACAGTATGTGGCTGGTACACAGACACATAGATCAGACACAAAGATCAATGGAAAAGAATAGATAGCCCAGTAATAAATTCACACACATATGGCCAATTAATTTATGACAAAGGAGGAAAGAGTATACAGTGGAGAAAAGACAGTCTTTTCAATAAATGATGCTGGGAAAACTGGACAGCTACATGTAAAAGAATGAAATTAGGGTGTCTTCTAATACCATATACAAAAATAAACTCAAAATGGATTAATGGCCTAAATATAAGGCCAGAAACCATAAAACTAGAAGAAAACATAGAACACTCTTTGACATAAATTGTAGCAATATTTTTGGGGGACCTATCTCCAAAGAAACAAGAGCAAAATAAACAGATGGGACCTGATTAAACTTAAAAGCTTTTGCACAAAAAGGAAATAACCAACAAAATACAGCCTACCGGAAGGGAGAAAATATTTGCAAGGCATACAAATTTTTAAAATTAAACAGATAAAATACTTTGAAGTACTTTTGGTAACTGAATAGGGTGGGTAGGAAGCAGCAAAATTTGATTTTTGTATTGTGACTATGTAAGGCATAATATGTAGATTTTAATACCATCTATGAACTCACTTCAATAATGCTGCATATATATTAAAAAATAGTTATCAAAGAAAAAAGCACCAAGCCATGGATATAGCTAATGCACTCCAAATACCGTATTATTTGCACATATTAGTTAATATTCTGCTTATCCCTCAATGAACTTGTAGTCATAGTAGTAAAATCTGATAAAATAATATTTGAGATGACATAATCTAAAATATTTTAAAAATGAGATCCAAATGATTTCTGATTACTCCAGAAGGACTCCTGTGTTATGAAATGCACAGCTTATTTTTATGAAAAAATATGCAAACCCACTGAATTAACTCAGTCCTCTCTAACTCTTGAGCTAAAACCCTGTATTCTGTTGCTTCTTCTAAATTGGTTTCTACAAAATTCCCAGAATCCAAGCCTGTAAACTAGGGCTTGTCTCTACCCCTTCTTACAATGTGGCAATGGCAGCATTTTTGTCTATTTCAGCAAAAGCATTAAATCTCTTTGGGGGATTATTTAAACCACTGCTAACCCAGGGTGTTATTTTAATGTTGAAACTGCTGCTTTGCTATTTTGTAATTAAACAGATTTTTCTTGATGCAAATATTCAGCAACATTCTTCAGGGACATTTTAAAGCAAATGTTCCCATTTTGTGTGGTGTAGCAAATGAAGTCATCTTTGTGTTTTTCCTATTGTATTTTGTAAGATTGTAAAAGCACTTTGCTCCTAGAAAGCCCTATAATGGCTATAAGCACAGCAGTCTGAAGAAAAGCTTGAAGAATACAGAAACACAATTTGAAACAATGTGGAGTAACTCTCGGCTTCTGGGAAATAACAACAGTCGACAGACCAACCTGGCACACAGCAGTCAGAAATGAGGTCATACACATTTAACAAAAGCCTTGGGCATTTTAAAGGAAAAGAATAAGCCAAAGACAACTATTTTCCCAAGCCAAAAGATTCTTCAGATGTATAGTAAAAAAAAAAAAAAAGGATTCCATATGGGTTCATGCAAGTACCTTTATGCCCACAGCTAACAACAATGACATAAGCTTGTCACATTAAGTTCAAATATGGAGTCCACCGATGTAAGTGCAGATTCAATAGATTTCTTTGACCAGCAATTCAACATTACTCTCTCCATTTTTAGCTGCTGACTTTAGCATTCTTATTTTCTATAGTTATTTCTTCAAGTAATTTTCTATATATTCAGAAAACTGGGAGAAAAAGATTTATTGGAGAATTGTGAATCATATTCGGCTAGCTGGTAATTGAAATGCTTTCTAAGCACACACTTTTCGGTAGAGTGTTGCTATGGGGGAAATTTACCTCCCGTGGATTGTCTTCAAAGCTATAAGAACTCATTTTGTTTTCTTTTGCTTGAGGTTGGGGGTGGGAGGTTGATGTTGCATCCTCATTCAGATGAATTGACTTTTATTCCATATGTTCTGTTTGAAGGCCTGTAATTTCACCACTGTTGATGGTGGGAATGAAGTTTGGTGGAGGAAATGATGTGGAAAGCCGCATTTGATATTTCTGGGCTGTCCTAGCAAGTTGGAGAGTTAGCAAGCAAACAGATTTTACACACAGCATCTTCCAGCACATTAGAAAGCTAAATGTCCTTTCCTTTTCAAAGAATAATTATTGCAGTTTGATTTATCAATAATGTTTTCACTGTAATTATAACAGAAATAATGAATGGATCTTCTGTCTGCTAAGAGTGATGCTCTCTTCTATGGAGCTTGTTTGGCCAGCTCTACCAATAAGTCAAACAAATTTAACATATTAAGGCTGTTATATACAGTAATTTTCAGCAGAGCAACACAACAGCTCTATTTCCAGGCAGTAGTTTCTTGTAATAAATTAACATCAAAACAAATGAAAAGTTGGAAACTTATTTCTGCTAATGTAAAAATATGTATTATATAATGAATCTGTTTCCATGTAGGTTTATGGTGAAATCAACAGTTTGTCTTGATGCATTGTAGTATTAAAATACAAAAATAAACTGTACTCAAGGGGAATAAACGTGGAAAGTTCTGAAATTTATGGTAGAACAAAGCATAGGTTTGAAAACCATCCCACCATATGGCTAGCTTTTCTCTTCTTTTCTTCCTTCCTACTCCCTCCCCTCTTTCCTTCCCTCCTTCCTTCCTTCCTTCCTTTGAGAGACCTTACTGCAAAAACAATTTGATGCTTTGGATGAAATAATGTCACAAGATTTCTTAATCACTTAGTCCTGTGCTTGGCCATTTGGGGCGGTCACGCCTGTCACCTCCCGGCTATGGGCAATAATGAAAATGGACCTTTTCATTAGTTACATACAACACATAATGGCTGTGAGATTCTAACATCCTTTATGCAAATGATTCTTTAGAGATTATTAATTAGTTTTTGAGGAATATTAATTTCTCCAGCCCTCCAAAATTATTGCTACTGGGAAATAGGCCTGAATTCATTTTAACTATGATAAAATTGCACTCAGTGACAATTAATGGAGCAAAGAGAAAGAGACCTCCGTGTCAAGTGAGCAGCCTGCCCTTATGATGGATTCTCGAGGATACTTTTAGTTTGTATGTACAGACATGATTTTAAGAACAGTGAGTACAACCTCTGGTCAGATAAATGTATAGGGCACCAGATCTGAAAATAATTTAAATACAGCCACATTAAGTTGAGTTCAGAGGTGTTTTAATGATCGATGTGCCTGTATTTCTGTATATGAAAAAATGAAAAGTAAAAAATTCAAAACATGCTCAAGGGAGCATCTAGTAGGCTTTGCTGAACTGCTACTGAGCTATTTACACTCAACCAATAGGATGCCAGGTAATGCCAGGAATGCATCCTTTAACTGCAAATGAGGCAGTTGGTTTTAATTAGAAATATCCAGGGAAAAATATAAAAAGAAATATAAAACACTGACAAAGCACAAAGTTAATTTTGTTAAAATTAACAATATCTTTTATTCTACCAGCTTACTGATAGATACCATACCATAGGAAATCTTATGAGCAAACCTATATTCACATTTATGGGTTAGGAATGTTGTTTAGTTCCACTTTGTTTTCTACCTTAGGAGTAAATGAATATAGTGTCAGAACTTTAAAATATGTTTTAAAATATATTCTTGAAAGACTGAGGTTGAAAACTCCATCAACAAATGTTTAAAAAAATAAATGAAATGAAGCAAAAAAAAAAATACTGTGAGCAAGCCACAGTTTGTGATTTTTTTTTTCTTTCTACATTAAATACTAGTTTAAAAGACTAGTGTCTGTGGCCTATTAAGAGAAAAAAACTGATGAGACAACAATTAAGTTTGGGAAGGAAAAGGACTCATGAAGTTTTCTGAGATTCTCAAATTAGTGAAAGACAAGATCCTTTCATGAGCAGCAAATGCTTCAAGTCTTCACCAACTATATATGTAGAGGCACACTGTACTGTTATACAATATACATCAAGTAGTGTAGAGAGTGATTATATCTAGGGTGAGAAAACAACAGCTAACATTGAAACGTGTCTCTACACTTTATTGCAAGCATATCTGTTGTCTGTATTCAAAAGTGTTTTTGAAGTTACCAAAAACAGATGCTAGTTTTTAATAGGTTGTGAGGTCTCAGACCCTATTGGAAATATAAATAATGTTTTGGACTCTCTTTCCAGGAAAAAAAAATTTAATATGCACATACAAATTGTTGCAAGCTCTTTTTATTATTTCAGACTTCACAAACACCTGGTATTCTGAAACCAATCTTTGAAGCGTCTTATGATTCAAAAATCTAGGCTGAGAAACTATGGTTTAACCATGAAAAGCTCTGAAAGTTGCTGGAAAACTAACATGTCTAAAAACATTACTCTTACTAGTCCACTTTCATGCCTAAAGTGATCCATTATTAATATTAAAATGGTGTATCTTGGAAATCACTTGTTAAGCATGCTAAAGCATGTTAGTCTCCCAGTCATATCCAACTCTTTGTGACCCCATGGAATGTAGCCTGCCAGGCTCCTCTGTCCATGGAAGTTTCCAGGCAAGAATACTGGAGTGGGTTGCCATTTCCTTCTCTCGGGGATCTTCCCAATCCAGGGATAGAACTTCAATCTCCACATGGTTTACAGATTCTTTACCGTCTGAGCCATGTTGTAAAAACTTACATAATACTGTATCAGTGTATATTCTTGCCAAGTTCATTTTCAGAAAATTGTCTGCTCTGGGGTTTAAAACAAAGCAGACAAATAAAAACCCAGGCCCTTCAGGCCCAGATAAAGGGCTGCAGGTCCCAAGTGGAGGACTGGTTTCCCATTCCTCCCAACGAGGACTGTGGGGCCCCGTCTCTGGCTGAGATGCAGGATGAGAAAGCAGAGGAAGCTGACAATCAGCACTTCCTGTCTCACAATTTTCTGTCCTGAATGTTACTAGCTCGTGATGGAGCGAGTATATTGCATCGTATGCCTAAGAACGATGACTGTACAAAACTAGACAAAAGCCAAATCTCTAAAATATGCTGGTTTCACTTATGAAAAATAACAGGCTGTTCATTTTCACCTCGAAAATATAGTATTGGTATTGCAATTTCACAGGAAAGTAAGTTTGCTCTTTTTGTTAAGAAGTTATCTCAAAAAAAAGAAAAAGAAGAAATCTCAGAACATTTCAAGTAATCAGAATGTGGTCTACTGGTCAAACAAGGATAGATATCTCAGCCTCATGAAATACCTGAGTCCAGCATGTGTCATTAAACTTTTCTTTTCTTATCCCCTACCTAAAAAAAAAAAAAAAAAAAAAAAAGGATTCTGCCCAAATAAGATTCGATCTCTGGGTGGGAAAGATCCCCCAGAGGAGGGCATGGCAACCCACTCTAGTATTCTTGCCTTGAGAATCCCATGCACGGAGTAGCCTGGAGGGCGATAGTCCATGGGGTCACATAGAGGTGGACTTGACTGAAGTGACTTGAAGTTGGACTTGACTGAAGTTATATAAATATATAATTATAATATATATTATAATAACATTAATAATTATCCTATTACAATATAATTATAATACATTGTAGTAAATATGTATATTCACTAGAATTGTTCTGGGAAGAAAAAATTTTGAAAGACATATGTGGCTAAGCTACGCCAAGCGCAAGCTTAACCAAATCGACCACAGTCACTGTGATCTTGTAACAGGATAGTTTCAAAGCCGAATGGCTCTTTGAATGCTGAGGTCTGAGAATATTTGCGGGCAGAAAAGCCCAGGACGAGGTGGCGAATCCCATGGTAAAGTCTCTCTTGTCTTTACAGTACATTTGCAAAGTGCCAAGGAGGGAAGAGAGGGACACAGAACACCCGTGGTCCTCGAAGCCCTGTGAGGAAGTGCGGTTCTCTTCCAGAAGCATCCGGAGGACACTGGAAGTCTCAGCGGGAGTCTCTGAACAGGGGAGGTCTTTCTGTGCAGCAGCGGGAGTTGGGCTGAGGATAAATCAGGCAGTTAAATGTGCGTTTCTGCCAGGTTTGGGGCTTTGCCAAGTGAAATGGAGAGAGATGCTTATTACACAGGAAAGAGAATGACTGCCCTATGACCTTAGAATCTTAAGCACCCGTGGAAGAATGCCAATGACAGAAGGGGCCATTGCAGTGAACAAACATGAAGGGGACAGGAGGTTGACATTTCTTTTTTTTTTTTTATTTTTTATTTATTTATTTTTTTTAATTTTTAGTTTTTTATTTTTTAAATTTTAAAATCTTTAATTCTTACATGCATTCCCAAACATGAACCCCCCTCCCACCTCCCTCCCCAGAACATCTTTCTGGGTCATCCCCATGCACCAGCCCCAAGCATGCTGCATCCTGCGTCAGACATAGACTGGCGATTCAATTCACATGAGGTTGACATTTCAAACACAGCCAGAAAAGGGACATCCCGAGGATAAGAGAGTGAAGGAATTGGAAGTTCTTGGACTTTTCATTTAACGTTAAGTTCTAGAGACTTCCATCTCCAACCCCACTTCACCCCAGATGCTTTGTACATCACACTGTGGATGCTTTGACATTAAGCATTAAGGTTAAAAAATTTCCTTTTCCAGCAGGACTCAGAGATCTTAAAAACGCCTGCTCTTGGTCTTAGTTTCATAGCATCAAGACACCTGCAAATGTATTTGCTCATAAAATGACTGTAAAGCAAGCCTTATCATACAATATAATTGAAATTCTAATAGTATATTCTACAAAGGAGGTTCAGGCTTCTGTTTATAGTAAAGTGTGAGAGTTGGGCAATTAACTCTGAATTGGTCAAAAGAATGAGGAGGGGGATTTCTTTTTAAGTTTTCAATTTTTTATTAAAGACCTGTTATGTTATACATGATCTATGATGAATTCAAAGCAAAAGGATACTAAAACCCAAGGAGGATGTGACCTTACCACTGCAGGAATTGCTCTCAAGACACTTGTGGGAGCATACACTGGAATTAGAGTCTTAGTCACTGGACCCTGGGGTGCCTCCATGCCATTTTAATTATTTATTCAGGAAAAAGAAACCCCATCATAAACCTGGACATTTTTTTTTTTACTTTTAGTCTCAATTCACATTTAGAAAGAATGGAACTTTGGGTTTATATAGTGCATTTTGTCTTAGGAATACAACGTGCTTTGAAAACACTATTGTAGGTTTTCCAATAGGGTAAGATTAGATGTCTATTTTTATTCTCCTGCTCTGAGTAGAAAAATGACTTGGACCAAGTTAGCCAAGTTAGTGACAGAATTCAGAATTAAATTCAGGACTCTACATTCTAAAACAATGCAGTGTCAACAAGGATAAATACTCCAAGATAAAAAGACTCATTCAAAGGAAAGTAGCACATTATTTTTGGCATTAAAATATATGTGCTGGCAGATATATCTTTAAAAGTTCTTGAAAACCAGAATTAAAGACAGACTAGTAATGGAACTCTCACACAGACTACCTAATGAATGACCCAACCATTTCTAATTACATACATAATGCTGAACAAATAGAAATTAGTCTATTTTAACTTTTCTCTCAGAAATTAAGCTAAGTAAGTTAGGAACTATGAATGCAATATTCTCTTAGATAAAAATACAGTATTTTGTTTGCTTTTTTCTTGTTGTTTTAAGATTGAAATTGAGAATATTTTGCTTACTGGGTAATTGGAATCTTAATAAAAACAAAAGGTTATGCCTTTGACACTTTTCTTCTAAATAACACATAGGTATTAACACATAGGTATTTAGAAGAAAATACACACAAACAACACACAGTAATTCAGTTATAAGCCTACTCTGGGTCCACATTCTCCTGGATATGCATTCTCTATCACAAATACAGCTTCCAGAAACAAAACTTCTAGCATTTAGCAAGCGGCACACTTCTATCCCTATTTTCCTGTTATCTAGTCACATCCTGATCCTTTCTTTACAATTTCAGAAATATTTTTATTGCATTATTTTAGTTCAACAGATATATTTAAGGGTCTACCATGTGTCAGGTTCTGAGGAGATAAAAATGAGTGAGGAAATGGTTCCCACAGTTAAGCCTAGGGAAGAGGGCAATCATATAAACAAGAAACTATAATGGCATGTAAGAGGTATAGTAACAGAAATATCTGTGGAGCCCATAGAAGTGAGAGGGCAACAGTCAGGGGAGGGGTTATGCAGGGAACACATTGCCTCTGTCCTGGTGTCCTGGGTGGGAGGGTGGGCGCAGTGGGCAGGAGCGTCGGCTCTCAAGGAACAAAGAAATGACGTGGCTCTGCCGAGAGGAGGGGAAACCCTGGTTTTCCATAGTGCTAGGGCTTTCCAGCTGGGGTAGCAGAAAAGGAGCATCAGTTAGGAGCAAGCACAGCACACGGATGAAGGAGAGGAAGACAGAGTCCATGAAAGGTCTCTCCTGAATGCTTCCATTTTTGTAATGCAATAGAAAACAAGTCCAGAGGAAGGCTGGGGGAGAGGCACTGGGATATGAAAACAGAAGCTATGAAATGATCTTCTTAGAATAGCATCCGGTTACACAGTTGGATCCAAGCAGCCCTCTTGAGGTTCACGGCTGTGAATTCAATGAGGCCTGTCAGCATGATTGTGCTTTCTTCAGCCCCATTACAATGCCGGCATGGCACTGGGTGGAGAATTGGATTCAATCAGGTTATAGGTTTGCCAGGCTAGCACCAAGTGAGGAAGTTACCAAAAAAAAAAATCTGAAATTATATGCAAAGGACTTATAATAGTTATTGACCATGAAACTCATGGTGGGTAATGAACAATCACATGAAGCAGGTGAGGAACAGTTAAATGATAGTAACACCAGTGGATTCAGGGATCTTGGTGTTTCTGAAAGGTTTCTGGACTAAGAGTGAGCTGTCATGATAGGAAGAATAGTAAGAATAGGCTGCATGAAATTTAGGTTTTAGAGGGGATATATTGACAAAGTCTAGTACCATTCATGGAAGTACGAAAGGCAAGTCTAATACATTTAAGTATGAGGTCCTTCTCTTTAAACTGACTGAGTAGCTTTGTATTATTGGCAATATTAAAGTCACAGCGCCAGGCCTTTGATTGTTTAACCCTCTCCACGGCCATTTCTAATTTGACCTCTCACCCCTCTCTCTAACTTACCTGACACTTCAGAAATTCCAAACTATCCCAGTTTCTCTTGATATCACTTTTACTTTAGTACATATTTATATATAAATGTTGTTCCTTCTGCCTGCAGTGTTTTTTTCCTTCCCTACTTAATTGATAAATTCCACTATGCTCAATCATCTGTGAGCTTTTTCTTGATGATTTTATTTACTTACATACATGTATATATACATACATAGTGTTTATTGTCTTAGGAAAATAGGAGCTCCTTGAGGAAAAAGGCCAGCTTACCCATGTTTGTACATAGTGTGCCTAATAGAAATGCCTGATACATAGAAATATTTGAGATGAATACACACAGATGAGTATTAAACATTTCAAATCTTGACAAAATGTCAAGACTCCATGTCCCAACACAGTTTAACTCCCATTTATGGCTATTTCCTTATGAAATCAAAGGCCACTGAGTTGATTGAAAAGTACCTGCTACTATTACAGAGAAAAACATGTTTCTATTCTTCATATTCCCCCATGAGCCAAGTATCTTCAGGGTGTCATAACCCAGAAGGTCCCACATTCCTACAGCTTCCCTCCTACATGAGTTAAGGCACACACTTATAACTCACCCATACGATATAGTTCAAAAAGCCCTATTTCACAGAAGTCTAAACATACCTCATTATAATAGAAAGGCTTATATTGAACAGCATTATTAGATTTTTAAATTGAAAAAGAGTATTGTTAACCGAATTCTGTAACTTAATTAAAAAATAACCTGGGGATGCAGGAGATACCTAATAACTTCTGAACTCAGCAATTAATGCACATCTTGACTTAGTGCAAAGGGAGCATGGCTTGTAAGATATATTACTCTGTCGACTAGCATTAAGTGGGAAAAAATAACTAAAAGTATCTGATACAGGACATGTGAATCAGGTAACATGCTGAGTAATGTAATGGAAGTCTCCCCCAAGCCACCAGAGGCATCTCCAAAGAGAGAATCGTAGCAGAGTTATTTTGTGGTTCAGCTCTTTTTTCTTACTGAAAAGATAGCAGTGGTGCCTGGTATGTGTCTTACTTGCTATATTGGTTCTTCCCACGAGTCACTGCAGTGACAGCACGCGACTAGGACATTTACAAGTTGCCCAGAGAATCCAAAGCTTCCTTTTTAAAGAATATAGCAACTGTTGCTTCTCTATCTACAGACTGTGAGCAAAACATTATTTCACATTTTTATCTTTGAGGGTCTTGGGAACCATAAAAAAGCCACAAGATGCTCTTGTTTTAAACCGCTAGTCCTGGGAGATGACTGCTCAAAACAGAATGGTGAAGTCTCATCCACCTATCCTGTGGGGACTACTGGAGTCTCCAGACCAAGCAAATAAGCTTCATTCTTTCCATTCTCTCCCCCACTCAAGAGGCAAAAGCTTTGGGTAAACCAATAAAGAATTTCCCAATAGAAAACTTTTAGAAATGCATAAGAATAGTGATGAGTGTGTGTGTGTGTGTGTGTGTGTGTGTGTGTGTGTGTATGAGAGAGAGAGAGAGAGAGAGAGAGAGAGAGAGAGAGATCTATAAGTAAGGAAAGAACTGATTAGAAAATATGAAAAAAATCTTCAGAGAAAATTCGTGGAGATGCCCATGAACTGAAGCTCTGACTGACTGTGGGATTCAGCTGATCTTTGTAAGCTCAGGCTTAAGTCAAAACACACATAAGGATGGGCAAAGAGATCTTGAGAAATTGTTATTGAGAACTCCACTCCGTATATACTTTGGATGAAGACACAATAAAAACATAAAACAGGAAAAGATTCCCACTGATGGAGGAAGACCAAAAATATATTTTGCCTATCTTAGCCTGGGCTTTGCTCAGAAAAATTTTAAATCTCCTGGAAATTTATTAGCACAATAGGCTGGAGGCCTGGAGCGCAAGTATTAATATAGTTCAGAAGTTCCTACTTCAAGAAAAAAACATTTAATACAGTCTGAGCTGCTGAGAAATCAGCAGTACCTAGAAAACACAGATAACAACACCTCTTTGGAGGGTTTTACCGATATGGCCCTAAAGTTTTACTGCAAATAAACTCTCACTAAAGCTTTTCTCGCAAATTCCCAAATCTTACAAACATACTGGAAAACAACCCAACATTAGTGTGAGCCAGCAGGCATAACAGGGAGCAGGAGGAAATACCCAAGAACTGCAAACTTTATCATAGAACTATCAGATATGAACAATACAATGAGTTCAAATGACTGAGAAATAAAAGCATTCATCAGAAACATAGAAAGTCCAGATCAACAGACTATAAAAAGGCATATTTAAAGAAAACAGAAGCTTGAGTATTGAAAACTAAAGTAATTGTAGTCAAAAATTAGTTGAGGCTTGACAGAAAACAACAAAATTCTGTAAACCAATTATCCTTCAACTAAAAAATACATAAATTAAAAAAATGCTTACAGAAGAAATGAAAAAAAAATTAATTAAACAGGCTAAGGAGTCAGTGAGAGCTAAGAAAAATTGGTGAGTTTGAATATTAATCTGAAAAAATTACTGAGAATTTAATAGGAAGTTAAAACAGATATGGAAATATGAGAGTGTAATAAACACAAGTTAAAATAAGAAAATCTAATGAAAGACTAAGGTATTTTTTTTTCTTTTTAATTGGGGTACAGTTGGTTTATAATGCTGTGTTAGTTTCTGTTCTACAACAAAGCGAATCAGCTATGTGTATACATATACCCCCTCCCTCTGGGACCTTTCTCCCACCCCAGCCCCCCAGCCCACCCATCCAGGTCACCATAGAGCACCAAGCTGAGCTCCCTATGCTATGAAGCAGGTTCCCACTTCAGACTATTTAAAAATTTTTGAAGGAACTACATTAAAATCGCATTAATCAGTGAAAGTATTACACTCTGTTTGAAATAAATAACTTCCAACTATTTGTTCATACATAGAAAAGCAAAAATAAAGACTATGCATCAAATCATTATTTATGATTGACTTTGGAGGACTTTCCATTAATTGTATACTTCTAATGTTTAATAGCCCTCATAGTCAACAAGTCTGAAATTGCAGTATTTGGGTGCAGTCTCACAAACGACATAATGATCTCTGTTTGTTTCTAAGGCAAACCATTCAGTATCACAATAATGCAAGTCTATGCCCCAACCACTGATGCTGAAGAAGCTGAATTTGAAAGGTTCTATGAAGACCTGGAGAAGGAAATGGCAACCCACTCCAGTGTTCTTGCCTGGAGAATCCCAGGGACGGGGAGCCTGGTGGTCTGCCATCGATGGGGTCGCACAGAGTCGGACACAACTGAAGTGACTTAGCATGAAGACCTACCGGAGAAGGCAATAGCACCCCACTCCAGTACTCTTGCCTGGAAGATCCCATGGAGAGAGGAGCCTGGTAGGCTGCAGTCCATGGGGTCGCAAAGAGTCGGACACGACTGGGTGACTTCACTTTCACTTTTCACTTTCATGCATTGGAGAAGGAAATGGCAACTCACTCCAGTGTTCTTGCCTGGAGAATCCCAGGACAGGGGAGCCTGGTGGGCTGCCGTCTATGGTGTCACATAGAGTCAGACATGACTGAAGCAACTTAGCAGCAGCAGCAGCATGAAGACCTATAAGGCTTTCTAGAATTAATATTAAGGAAAAATGTCGTTTTCATCATAGGGGATTGGAATGCAAAAGTAGGAAGTCAAGAGACACCTGGAGTAACAGGTATTCTTGGAGTACAAAATGAAGCAGGGCAAAGGCTAACAGGGTTTTGTCAAGAGAACGCACTGGTCATAGCAAACAGCCTCTTCCAACAATGCTCTCATGAGTTATCTCTTTTACGCATGGTGGTGTTCATATGTCAGTCCCAGTCTCCCAGTTTATCCCCACCCTGTGTCCACAGTTCCATTCTCTCATCTGCGTCTCCATTCCTGCCCTGCACCTAGGTTCATCTGTACCATCCTTTTGGATTGCATGTATATGCATTAATAAGTGACACTTGTTTTTCTCTTTCTGACTTACTTCACTCTGTATGACAAACTCTAGGTCCACCCACATCTCTACAAATGAGCTAACTTCATTTCTTTTTAGAGCTGAGTAATATTCTAGTTCAGGGGTCCCCTGTGATGCCATGTTGAACCAGAACCATTCTCTTTCAATTTTAAAACTTTATCTTATTCCGTGGAAGATAAGACAAAATTTTAAAAATGGAAAGGGAACGGTTCTTGTTCGAGATGGCAATGCAGGAGTTCCCTGACTCACTTCCTCCCACAGATACATTGGATCCACACCTACACACAGAACAATTCCCCTGCAAGAAATCTGGAGGCTAGCTGAGCAATTCCCACACAGCAGGTGAGCAAGGAAAATCCCACGTTGGCTAAGAAAGGTGAGACACACTCTCGCCCCCAGTATACCCCCAGCACAGGAGCAAACCATCAGAAGGGAACCCACAAATCCCAGCTTCTCCCTGAGGAATGAAGGGTTTGGACTCCAAATTTTAAGACTTCCACCTGAGGGACGGGCCCCCAAAGCACCTAGATCTGAAACCCTACAGGGCTTTTGTCCATTAGACCCATGAGACAACAGCCAGCAAAGGAAGAGTCCCCAAAGTCCCCAGGCCTGCTGCAGCTGTCCCCGGGGGCCCAGCACAGCGGTGGCAGACAGCAGCGCGCACCCCTGGTCTCTACCTGAAAGAAGTCTACGGTAAGTGCCCTACATAAGAACCTGTAAGCTGTGAACTTTCAAAGATGCAAATGTACCCAGACATCCTGGGGCAGCTTTTCCAGAAGAATAGATAGAACTGAATCCAGCAAAGGGCCTGACTCTGGGCTGTCAACATCAGGCATGAGTGACCTGCACCTTGGCCCTCTGCAAGCCAAGGGAGAGGCCTCGGAGAAACCACCCCTGCGATGGTCTTAGACTTCCAGCCTCCAGGACTATCGGGAAAAAAAAAAAATCTATTGTTTAAGGCACTGAGTTAGTGGTATCTTTTTAAATGACTTCCCTGGTGGCTCAGATGGTAAAGCCTCTGCCTGCAATGCAGGAGACCTGGGTTTGATCCTTGGGTCAGGAAGATCCCCTGGAGAAGGAAATGGTACCCCACTCCAGTATTCTTGCCTGGAAAATTCCATGGACAGAGGAGCCTGGTAGGCTACAATCCATGGGGTCCCAAAGAGTTGGACACGACTGAGAAATTTCACTTCACTTTTAAATGACAGCCAGTGCCAACCAATATAACCACATATTGAAATATATAAATATTTCACATAAATATTTTATACATTTTATGTAAATATACATAAATATAAAAATATAAGTGGATACATAAAAATCTACTTTACAAAAGCTGATAAAGAAAATCAGTAGCTATATAAAAATCTAGGATAAAATTCAAACGCTCTAAACAACTTTAAAAAGAAAATTATTGGCATAATAGAAACAGATGGATAGTACCTAAAGTGATGATGGTAACTTTCTAAAACCTTGATCAAGCATGACACATACTGGCAAAACATTAGAGACCTTTCCTTTGAAAGTCAGGGACATCTGAGAGTGCTTACTACTATAGTTTATAAACAGTGACATAAAAACAGGAAAAGAAATAAAACCATAAATGTTGCAAACAAAAAAGAAAACTCACTATTTACACGTGTTATAATTGTGTAAATGGAAAATCTAAATATATTTACAAGCATTTAGAACAAAAAGGCAAATTCAGCAAGTCTGATGACAAGAACATTGTAAAAAATCTATTGCTTCCCTGCAAAATAGCAACAACAGCAATAATAAATCTTAAAAACTCAACTTTACAATGACACATAAAACTATAATTTATCTAGCAAAGAAAAACGCTAGCAAAGATATTCAGTCTCTTCATGGAATTTTTAAAACAAGAGTAGGTACATGAATTGAAGACTCAATATTGGAAAAATGTCAATTCTGCCAAAATCTCTACAGCCAAAACAATTCCCGTCAACGCTGAAACAAGCAATTTGTATTTTTCTACTGTTGCTTAGGAGAAACTTAACAAATGGATTCTAAAATGTATATAAAAATTCCAGTGTGCAAAAATGATGAAAATACTTAAAGAAAAACAACAGTGATACCTAACAATGTTATTATAAAATAATAATAAAATAGTGTGAAGCTGTGCAAGAACAGACAAGTAGACAATTGGAATTCAAGAATGCTTGGTCTTGGAGTCCCACATTTTTGGAAACTTGTTTTAAGATATAATTATTATATATCAGTGGGGAAAGAAAGCCCTTTCAATAATTTGTTCTGGGAGAGTTGACTTTTCATGTAGATAATGAACAAAATGATATTAGATCCTTACTTGAAACCACATAAAAAAATAAACGGATGGATTTGTTTGAAATAAAATATGAGAGTATCTTATAATTTCAATATTAAAAAGGAATTTTTATATAAAACAAAATTGAAAAAAATTAATATGAAAGACTGTCACTTCTGCACAACAAAATTCAATGAAAGAAAGCACAAATCATAAGAAGGTACATGTAATCTATGTCAACAAAAAAAGGGTACACACTTAATATGCTTAAAGAATCTCTTTAAATGGACAAGAAAAAGAAAATGAATCTAATAAAAAATGAGCCAAAGAAAATTACCAATTTTCAGAAAAACTATATAGATGAAGGACAGGGTTGTCCAATGTGTTGGGAAACCATCTCTGCTTCTAGCTACTTTCCCACTTTACATGTCACGTTAGGAAACTTAAAACCTAGTTTTCAATTCAGACTTTCCAGTTCTTTGGGTGGATCTTCTAGCTCTCCCATGTTTTGGGTAACCCTCTTTCTCCATTGAGAATCAGAGTGCTGCCTATTGTTTGGGTTGAAGAAATAGGACTAAAACACGAAATCATCCCTTAACTCAGAAAACTTTCCACTAAAGTAGAAGACAAAGAAACCAATTTGATTATCGAGTAAACAATAATAAACCAGAACATGAGGTGCGTGGCACACAATCCAGCAAAAGAGTGCAAGAACAAAAAGAAGTCTCACCTTTCACAGAGCCAGGCACATAGAGCCCACTGCACACATGCTCTTAAGAGCAACAAGCAGTCCTCTCGTGGGAGGACTCGACAGCACCATATGGCACGCACAGGCCACACATGGAGTCACCCATACACACAGCTGGGGCAGCCATCTGCGTTCACTCTCCCGACAAATGTCCACACAGTCAAAGCTATGGTTTTTCCAGTAGTCATGTATGGATGGAAGAGTTGGACCGTAAAGAAAGCTGGGGGTGGAAGAACTGATGCTTTCAACTTGTGGTGCTGGAGAAGACTCTGGAGAGCCCCTTGGACTGCAAGGAGATCAAAGCAATCTATTCTGGAAGGAAGTCAACCCTGAATATTCATTGCAAGGACCAATGCTGAAGGTGAAGCTCCAATAGCTTGGTCACCTGATGCAAAGAGCTGACTCATTTGAAAAGACCCTCATGCTGGGAAATATTGAGGGTGGGAGAAGGGGATGACAGAGGATGAGATAGTTGGATGGCATCACTGACTCATGGACATGAGTTTGGGTAAACTCCAGAAGATACTGAAGGACAGGGAGGCCTGGCGTGCTGCAGTCCATGGGGTCTGCGTGGACTAAGGTGGGACACAACTGAGTGACTGAACAACAATAAAAGGAAAAAAAATAGTAGCTTTATGAAAGGGAGTGCTTTGTGGTTTGGAGAGAGGAAACTGCCAAAGCAGACTTTCACCTTCCCATAGATACTGGGAGCTAGAGGTGCTTACTAATAATTACATTTTTTAATAATTTTTTTTTATTTTTTAAATTTTAAAATCTTTAATTCTTACATATGTTCCCAAACATGAACCCCCCCCTCCCATCTCCCTCCCATCCATACATGACTACTGGAAAAACCATAGCTTTGACTAGACGGACATTTGATGGCAGAGTAATGTCTCTGCTTTTTAATATGCTATCTAGGTTGGTCATAACTTGCCTTCCAAGGAGCAAGTGTCTTTTAATTTCATGGCTGCAGTCATTATCTGCAGAGATTTTCGAGCCCGAAAAAATGTCTGCCACAGTTTCCACTGTTTCCCCATCTATTTGCCATGAAGTGGTGGGACTGGATGTGATACAGATTCTCCTCTTCAAGGAGAGTGAAAAAGTTGGCTTAAAGCTCAACATTCAGAAAACAAAGATCATCACATCCAGTCCCACCACTTCATGGCAAATAGATGGGGAAACAGTGGAAACTGTGGCAGACTGGCTCGAAAATCTCTGCAGATAATGACTGCAGCCATGAAATTAAAAGACGCTTGCTCCTTGGAAGGCAAGTTATGACCAACCTAGATAGCATATTAAAAAGCAGAGACATTACTCTGCCATCAAATGTCCGTCTAGTCAAAGCTATGGTTTTCCCAGTAGTCATGTATGGATGTGAGAGTTGGACTATAAAGAAAGCTGAGTGCTGAAGAACTGATGCTTTTGAACTGTGGTGTTAGAGAAGACTCTTGAGAGTCCCTTAGACTGCAAGGAGATCCAACCAGTCCATCCTAAAGGAGATCATTCCTGAGCGTTAATTGGAAGGACTGATGCTGAAGCTGAAACGCCAATACTTTGGCCACCTGATGAGAAGAACTGACTCATTTGAAAAGACCATAATGCTGGGAAAGATTTCAGGTGGGAAGAGAAGGGGACCACAGACATGAGATGGTTAGCTGGCATCACCACTCAATGGACATGGGTTTGGGTATACTCCGGGAGTTGGTGATGGACAGGGATCCCTGGCGTATTGCAGTTCATGGGGTTGCAAAGAGTCGGACACAACTGAGCAACTGAACTTGACTGAAATTATGGGGCTTCTCCGGTGGCTCAGCAGTAAAGAATCCACCTGCAGTGCAAGAGATACAGGAGACACAAGTTTGATCCCTGGGTCGAGAAGATCCCCTCAAGGAGGGCATGGCAGGCCACTCCAGTATTCTTGCCTGGAGAATTTCACAGACAGAGGCGCCTGGCGGGCTATAGTCCACAGGGTGGCAAAGAGTCAGACACAACTGAAGTGACTGAGTGGGCATGCATGCACATGTAGATTATACTTTTTTACAAGATAGAACTAAAAGAAAAAGGATAATCCAGTTCAGATACATAGAGAGTTAAAAAACTGAGTTTAATTGTTCTCCGCGTAATAACTATATAAGTAATCCCAACTATTTTGCCCATTCACATGGTTATACAGAATCAGACTAAATTCCAAGAGGCAATTTAGAGGCATATTAATCCTTGTTAATTCAACAAGGCACTGTAATGAGCGTTATGAGGATGCGGGCAGATACAGATTCTGATTTGTGGTCACAACAGCATCTCTGACTTTGTCATCATGTGTTGAAATAGCATTTTAACATTTTAAAACTCAGCAACTCCGTTTAAAAATACAGTAAGTCTAATTGCCAGCCTCATCAGGGTCTTACTTGGTTGATTAAGCCTTATTGAAAGGTCTAGTGGGGAACCTCCAAGCCGCTCGGTTGTCTAATAAGCTTGTATTAAGCAATTCCCCTCATTCATAGTACAAGCAATTCCAAGACACAAGGGACCTAGTTAGGGGATGGTTTTTGAAAGTGTCTGGTGAGCTTCTTAATTAAAAGAAAGAATCTCTGCTACAATCAGGATATGAATTTTTTTAAAGGCTGCCATCCTTATTTCACTCCAGAAACCAATAATGTATACCTGAAATGTGAATGTTTTATGGCTATGCATCTTGTTAAAAATTATTTTCAAACAAACATAAAATACTCCATGAAACACAGGTTTTTACTTAATCAAGGGTAGCATCATATTGTTCTATGATTGTCTTATATTCCAGAATAAATCCCTTGAAGACTTTTCTTAAACATCTCTTCACAAGTAAACTATTTCAAATTGATCCAGTCCTTTAAACATCACTATGATATTCTTGGCAAACTTATTAAATCTTCAGCATTCCTTTCAGGTTTGACTCACACTGTTCTCAGATATGCGTCTCTGCTGTATATCAATGCCAATTTCACACATTTTCCAAGTAGGGCCAAACACTATAGTTGTATCTAGCTTTTGAATTTCATCCTGGTTTTACTTGCATTTTTACTTAGCCATGTGTTTTGTTTTGTCCAGGTTTCTATTTGTTCGCTTGCTTTCCTGGTGTAGTTTGTTTTTCTTTCCTGAGAATTTTTGTTCGCAGTGAGCTTCACTCACTCCCTTTATGGTTGTGGTTCATTTTCAAGGGTCATTTTATAATCATTCTGTCACTGAAACTGACCATTCACAGAGGCAGAGGGAAGAGTTCAAGCTGGTAAACTAGAGGAAAGACAAGTCACTGGTACTGGGTTAAATGCCTTGAAGTCTAAAGGAATTCAAGGGGAAAACAGGGGAAGCACGAGCAAAATCATCACACCTGTCACTGTGAAAGGTGATTGTTGAAGAGCCCTGACCTGCAGGAAGATCGTCAGTCAGGGCCCCACATGGACAGACAGCCATCCCTTACAGCAACCAGCAACCAGCAACCACCCCCTACAGCAATCTGACCAAGCCGCCCATCTGTATTCCCTGGCCTTGTGAACTTGAAGGATTTGAATAAAGACTTTTTTTCAGGGACCATGTCTTTTCTTAGCTTTAAAATTTCCTAGTAAATTAATTTACAAAATATTTCCCCTTGAATAATTCACTCTGAGTGTGTGTGTGTGTGTGTGTGTGTGTGTGTGTGTGTGCGTGCACTCTAATTCGCTTCTGTCGTGTCAGACTCTTTGCAACCCCATGGACTGTAGCATACCAGACTCTTAGGTCTATCCAATTCTCCAGGCAAGCATACTGAACTGGGTTGCCATTTCCTTCTCCAGGGGATCTTCACAACCCAGGAATCCAATCCACATGCTTTATATCTCCTTCATTGGCAATACAGTTTGGTTCAGTTCAGTCGCTCAGTTTTGCCCAACTCTTTGTGACCCCATGAACCGAAGCACGCCAGGCCTCCCTGTCCATCACCAACTTCAGGAGTCCACCCAAACCGAAATCCGTCGAGTCACTGATGCCATCCAACCATCTCATCCTTTGTCATCCGTGTCTCCTCTTGCCCTCATTCTTTTCCAGCATCAGGGTCTTTTCAAATGAGTCAACCCTTCACATCAGGTGGCCAAAGTACTGGAGTTTCAGCTTCAACATCAGTCCTTCCAACAAACACCCAGGACTGATCTCCTTTAGGATAGATTGGTTGGATCTCCTTGCAGTCCAAAGGATTCACAAGAGTCTTCTCCAACACCACAGTTCAAAAGCATCAATCCTTCAACGCTCAGCTTTCTTTATAGTTCAATTCTCACATCCATACATGACCACTGGAAAAACCATAGCTTTCACTAGATGGAACTTTGCTGGCAAAGTAATGTCTCTGCTTTTTAATATGCTGTCTAGGTTGGTCACAAGTTTTCTTCCAAGGAATAAGCATCTTTTAATTTCATGGCTGCAATCACCATCTGCAGTGATTTTGGAGCCCAGAAAAATAAAGTCAGCCACAGTTTCTACTGTTTCCCCATCTATTTCCCATGAAGTGATGGGACCAGATGCCATGATCTTAGTTTTCTGAATGTTGAGCTTTAAGCCAACTTTTTCACTCTTTCACTGTCATCAACAGGCTCTTTAGTTCTTCTTAACTTTCTGCCATAAGGGTGGTGTCATCTGCATATCTGAGGTTATTGATATTTCTCCTGGCAGTCTTGATACCAGCTTGTGCTTCTTCCAGTCCAGCATTTCTCATGATGTACTCTGCATATAAGTTAAATAAGCAGGGTGACAATATACAGCCTTGACATACTCCTTTTCATATTTAGAACCAGTCTGTTGTTCCATGTCCATTTCTAACTGTTGCTTCCTGATCTGCATATAGGTTTCTCAAGAGGCAGATCAGGTGGTCTGGTATTCCCATCTCTTTCAGAATTTTCCACAGTTTATTGTGATCCACACAAAGGCTTTGGCATAGTCAATAAAGCAGAAATAGACATTTTTCTGGAACTCTCTTGCTTTTTCCATGATCCAGCAGATGTTGGCAATTTGATCTCTGGTTCCTCTGCCTTTTCGAAAACCTGCTTGAACATCAGGAAGTTCACAGTTCACGTATTGCTGAAGCCTGGCTTGGAGAAATTTGAGCATTACTTTGCTAGCATGTGAGATGAGTGCACTTGTGAGGTAGTCTGAGCATTCTTTGGCATTGCCTTTCTTTGGCATTGGAAAGAAAACTGACCTTTTCTAGGCCTGTGGCCACCGCTATAGTTTTCCAAATTTGCTGGCATATTGAGTGCAGCACTTTGACAGCATCGCCTTTCAAGATTTGAAATAGCTCAACTGGAATTCCATCACCTCCACTAGCTTTGTTCACAGTGATGCTTTCTAAGGCCCTCTTGACTTCACATTCCAGGATGTCTGGCTCTAGGTGAGTGATCACACCATCATGGTTCTCTGGGTCATGAAGATCTTTTTTGTACAGTTCATCTGTGTATTCTTGTCACCTCTTCTTATTAGCATCTGTGTCTGTTAGGTCCCTACCATTTCTGTCCTTTATCGAGCCCATCTTTGCATGAAATGTTCCCTTGGTATCTCCAATTTTCTTGAAGTGATCTCTAGTCTTTCTCATTCTATTGTTTTCCTCTATTTCTTTGCACTGATCACTGAGGAAGGCTTTCTTATCTCTCCTTGCTATTCTTTGGAACTCTGCATTCAAATGGGTATATTTTTCTTTTTTTTTCCCTTGCTTTTCACTTCTCTTCTTTTCACAGCTATTTGTAAGGCCTCCCCAGACAGCCATTTTGCTTTTTTGCATTTATTTTCCATGGGGATGGTCTTGATCCCTGTCTCCTGTACAATGTCACGAACCTCATTCCATAGTTTATCAGGCACTCTACCTATCAGATCTAGGCCCTTAAATCTATTTCTCACTTCCACTGTATAATCATAAGGGATTTGATTTAGGTCACACCTGAATGGTCTAGTGGCTTTCTCCTCTTTCTTCAAGTTCGGTCTGAATTTGGCAATAAGGAGTTCATGATCCAAGCCACAGTCAGCTCCTGGTCTTGTTTTTGCTGACTGTATAGAGCTTCTCCATCTTTGGCTGCAAAGAATATAATCCATCTGATTTTGGTGTTAACCATCTGGTGATGTCCATGTGTAGAGTCTTCTCTTGTGTTGTTAGAAGAGGGTGTTTCCTATGACCAGTGCATTTTCTTGACAGAACTCTATTAGCCTTTGCCCTGCTTCATTCTGTTCTCCAAGGCCAAATTTGCCTGTTACTCCAGGTGTTTCTTGACTTCCTACTTTTGGATTCCAGTCCCCCATAATGAAAAGGACATCTTTTTTGAGTGTTAGTTCTAGAAGGTCTTGTAGGTCTTCATAGAACTGTTCAACTTCAACTTCTTCAGCATTACTGGTTGGGGCATAGACTTGGATTATCGTGATATTGAATGGTTTGCCTTGGAAAGGAACAGAGCTCATTCTGTCGTTTTTGAGATTGCATCCAAGTACTGCATTATGGATCTTTTGTTGACCATGATGGCTGCTCCATTCTTCTAAAGGATTTCTGCCCACAGTAGTAGATATAATGGTCATCTGAGTTAAATTCACACATTCCAGTCCATCTCAGTTCACTGATTCCTAGAATGTCGATGTTCATTCTTGTCATCTCCTGTTTGACCACTTCCAATTTGCCTTGATTCATGAACCTAACATTCCAGGTTCCTATGCACTATTGCTCTTTACAGCATCGAATCTTGCTTCTATCACCAGTCCCATTCACAACTGGTTGTTGTTTTTGCTTGGCTCCATCCCTCCATTCTTTCTGAAGTTATTTCTCCACTGATCTCCACTGATTTCATTGGTAGGCAGGTTCCTTAATGCTAAGCACCAGCTGGGAAGCTTTAATTATTCACTAAGGTCCAGGAATTTTTTGAAAAAAAAAATTTTTAAGTGCAGGTGTTTCACCATGTTGTGTTAGTGTCTGCTGTACAGCAGAGTGAATCAGCTATACATACACATATATCCCCTCTTTCCTGGAGGCCCTTCCCTTTTAGGTCACCGTAGAGCGCTGAGTGGAGGTCCCTGTGGTGTAAAGCAGGCCCTCATCAGTTATCTGTTATATGCCTAGTAGTGTATGTTGTGCCAGTTGCACAGACGTGGATGGACCTAGAGACTGTCACACAGAGTGAAGTGAGTCAGAGAGAAAAACAAACATCATATATTAACGCACATATGGATGGATGGACCTAGAGACTGCCATACAGAGTGAAGTGAGTCAGAGAGAGAAACAAACATCATATATTAACGCACATATGGAGAATCTAGAAAAATGGTACAGATGAACCCATTTGCCAAGCTGAATACAGTCTTGATTCCGTGAGCTCTGTGCCTGAATCCCATCTAGCCCTTCACCCCTTGCTCTAAACGACCGCAGAAAACCAGGTGCCCCTCAGGCTCTCTCTGTGAAGTACTTACGCAGATCTTCTCTCGGAAATGTGTTACTTCAAGGGGAAAAGTGAGCTATCCATCAGACCATCATCAGGAGACCACATTCTGCCTCCAAGTTTCCCATCTCCACCACCAGCGCACTGCTTGCTACCTGAAGGGTTAAATAGCCACAGGAGAGGTGTAGGCAATCAGTGAAATGCTCTTGGTGTCATCTCTTCACAGAGCCCCTCCTACATAAATTTTACTTTAAAAACAGAAATAGAACTACAAATGTAGAAAACAAACTTATAGTTACTGGGGGAAAAAGAGTGGGGAGAGGTAAGTTGGGTGATTGGGTTTGACATATACACACAACTGTATATAAAATAAACAACTAAAAAGGACCTCCTGTATAGCACAGGGAACTTTATTCAATACTCTGTTATGACCTATATGAAATGGTTGGATGGCATCATCAACTCAATGGACATGAGTTTGAGCATCAGGGAGATGGTGAAGGACAGGGAAGCCTGATATGTTTCAGTCCACGGGTTTGCAAAGAGTTGGACAT
This sequence comes from Ovis canadensis, assembly GCF_042477335.2. Lineage (NCBI taxonomy): Eukaryota > Metazoa > Chordata > Mammalia > Artiodactyla > Bovidae > Ovis > Ovis canadensis. Next base: position 24,260,986 of record NC_091270.1, on the reverse strand, counting down.
GACTAAGCAACTGAACAACCACATGACCTATATAGGAAAGGAATCTTAAAAAAGTGGATATATGTATAACTGATTCACTTTGCTGTACAGCAGAAACTAACACATTTTAAATCAACTATACTCCAGTACAAATTTTAAAAACAGATAATAGATCACATCTTTAAACTTCTAGCCACAAATACACATCGAATCTGTAACAGTTCACACAGAATTTAGCAAATTCATTTCCTATAATTATTCTTGCCTGTCTCCTCTTTGTTTTTGTTTGTTTCATGTGTACTGTTACTTTTCCTTGTTCTGTTTTGTTTTCTGTGTGGCGTAAGACCTACGATCTCGTTAAAACACTTCATCACATACTCAATACTATTTTTGTTTGATGTTTGCTTTCGTTGATATTATTTTGAGCAAAATAATACTAAGGGATGTCAGAGGCAGTGTCAGTCAGCAAGCATGCAGGTACAACCAAGAATGATCCTGCCTACAGAAAACTTCACAACCCAGCACAGCTCAGTGGACCAATCCATAGACAAGTCATTCTAGGTTCAGGGGGCAATGATAAACCCAGCATGGGCAGGGTGATGTGAACAGAGGGATCTGCCAAACCAAACTGAGACAGTTTGAGAAAATTTCCTGCAGAAGATGATAGCTCAGTTGCTCCTAAAACAACAAAATGTAGACAGGAGATGTTGGCTATTTCAGGAAGAAAAGTGAGTGAAAGTGAAGCCGCTCAGTTGTGTCCAACTCTTTGCGACCCTGTGGACTGTTGCCCACCAGGCTCCTCCATCCATGGGATTCTCCAGGCAAGAATACTGGAATGGGTTGCCATTTGCTTCTCCAGGCAATCTTGAAGGAAAGTGTAAATAAGAGTGGTAAGCAAGCAGCTCTAAGAATGATTTCTGTCACTGACTAATGCACTGCAAATATATCATGCTTCTCTCTGAACTGTTTTTGTTTACCACTCAATTTCAGTATGAGACAGGCTCCCTGCAAAAGGAAACCTACTTATTTAGTAGCCACAGGTAGAGGTATAATTGGTTACAATACAGATAAGTACATAAGTAGAAAAGATAAAACCTTATGTGTCAACTCTGGAAACATTCTCCATTTAGCACACAATTAAATTCTACCAGGAAATAACAAAAAAATTATTTGAAAGGTGAATTACATTGTCTAAAATCTAGGACCTCATTCAATCTCTTGTCCTACAAGGTTAGTTAAGGATCTGTGCTTTGTTGCTTTCTCCTTGTAAGGACATCTTGCTTGAATTTGATTTGTATTTGGATGAGACATTCAACATGCTAATTTACTGGTTAATATTCCCCTTTGGCACGTATGGGCAAAAGATAATTGGCAGTAATGTAATTTAAACTTACTTGAATTTGTAGCTGTAAATTGAACCTTCATTTTTAGTAACTCAGCACCACAGCATAGAAATAACTGTATTCACAAAAGATGTTCCCAAATCTCCTTCTGAAGAGAGAACCCTCCGTCTGGGAAAGCTTCTGATCCACCCTTCCATCTGGAACACAGGGGATCAATTCTAAATAACCTCCAGCATTATCATCTATACTCATGATTTGGTGATAATGGAATGGGCTACTTATCTATTTATCTCTCAAGAAAAGGAGAGCATAGCACAGGGTGAAGAGGAGTCATTAATCCAAGGAGGGGACTTTGAGCTAATTTCAGTGAGGGATGAATGTAGTCAAGAGGGATTCTAAATTGCAATGATGAAGAAAGCAATCAGCTGATGCAGATTTTAGATGCTGTACCAGGAACAATAATGAGAAAAGAAGGTACTTAATCACATTCACAAAAGAATTATAGGAATACATAATTAAAGCAATGATAATGAGCAATAAAACTCGTGGTGAGATAGCTTTCAAATATCACTAGAAAAGGAGAGTAAGAAGCAAAGGAGACACCTTTGTCTCTATTAGTGATAGAAATTTTGCATAGAGATTTAAGAAGACAGTGGATAAAGAGAAAACTCAAAAGCTAAGTGGAAATAGCCATTGGATTTGTGATGAAGGGGTTTATTTGACAAATTTCTAGGGTGTACACTGTACACAAACCAAAAGACAAACTATAAGAAGATATTTAGTATTTGTATATATTCTAAGAGTACAGGAGTAGCAACAAGGATTTTATACATGAAATTTAGGAAAAATTGCAGAAAAAGTAAATGTCTTTCAAAAACATAAATGTTAGCACAGAGAAACAAAACAAAAGATCTTACGGACTGGAGGGAAAAATGCAGAGCAGGTAATTTTGTAGACAGAAGTATTAGTAGATGATTAAACAGAATATGACAGTGACTGAAACCGATTCACTGAAGGAAATAAACTTGGCAGTGCATATGTTTTGAATCCTCCTTTGAGTTAGTTTTAACATCTTAGTCCCTCATTAATTGATATATCAGATAAAATATCTGACATGTATTCTCTTTTTATATCTGTCTGAGTCATACTCATAACTTTAAAATATTTTATCTTTTAAACATCTACTTGCATGTATGTATAGAGTAAGTATCAACATACAAGGAAAATAACATGCCAAGATTGCGTGTATATATGCATGCGTGTGGGCTTCCCCAGTGGCTCAGCAGGTAAAGAATCCGCCTGCAAGGCAGGAAACACTATTCTTGCCTGGAGAATCCCATGGATAAGGGAGCCTGGAGGGGTACATTCCAAAGGGCCACAAAGAGTCAGACACAACACACACACACACACACACACACGTATACAGAAAATACAATGGTGTATGTGGCAAGATAGATAACCTGATACACAATATATGCAAATATTACATGTATAAATGAGAATTAACACTCCTTGTGACCACCATGTACAGTTTTAAATGATCTATACATTAACCTCTTTAATCCTTGTAATTACCCTATGAAGTGGATATGAGGTAGGTCCCACTGTGGCTCCATTTTACAGAAACTTAACATTCTTGAAAAAACAGTAAGTCGCACAGCTGAGGTTCTGAACCCGGGACCCTCAGCTCCATGGTCTCGCCCTTAGTTTTACTATTCTCCACTGCTTTCCATGGCACAGAGCTGGTTGTGCACAAGCAGACAAAATTTCCTTCAAAGGAAATTAGCAACATTTTTCAAGAACTAAAAGAGGCAATCCAAAATGCCAGACTTTAAACTGTATTTTCTTTCCTCTTCCCAAAAGGCATTAAGTGTGATCACAGCTCTCACATAAATTTCAGTGTCGACGGCACAGCGACGGTAAACAGCAGTGCACCAGGTGAGAGACTGCTCAGTCAAGCTACACGCTTTCACGTGCCCGAGACCTGATGAAACTGACCCTGGGGCACTCAGAAGCTACTGACGGGATCTCAGTGTCTTTACCTATTATATTTAAAGACTCACTGAGGGACGGTGAGATCCCGTATGTCTGAGCAAATGCAGACATATTGCCCACTTTACAAAAATAAATAAGCGTGTAACGTTATCCTCAGGAATTGTAGACTAGTAAAGCCAAGGAAGGATCTGAAAAGACTCCGCCGCAATAAATGAAGGAATCAATGCGCAAGACTCCCACAGTTACGCGGGTGATGAGTGGGAATGAATATAGACTCATTAAGATGGATAACAGCTCCCAACTGTGCTAGCTGCCGCCTTCTTTGAAACAAAAAATTGAGTTTATGAATGTATCATGGGGTGTTAAGGAGGATGGGTGGAGAAAATACAAGTGCAGTTTTCAGCTTTATTAAAGTATGTTTCAAACATTTTCCACAAGTCAGTTTCTCTGGCGAGTGTTCTATTTGTACCTTATTGGTGCTTGTATGATAACATAACTGACCCTGAATTTAAGCAACCTACAAGTGTCAGGATCGTGCCAATATACACTTTGTGTTACTGTCATGTCCCATAATCAACAGGCAACTCCCGAGAACAGGACCTAACCGGGCACACAGGCAGAAAACTGATCTAAATTCCAGCTGGAAGTCCTTCCTGGTGATAATGCCACTCATCCAACATGAACTTCCTTATCTAACTAAACAGTAGAAGTCTTTGCTCATTATTTCATTATTTCAAATAGAACAGTTCTAATTGTTCAGAACCATGTTTTCAACAGTTTAATTGTTCAAAACCACCTTTTTTTTTCAGTTTACCTCCAAGTTTCTTTTGTCCAAAAATCTGTTTAACACCTTATTTTTCTATTTAGAAATATAGTATGCCCTTGTTAAACAAGATGGCACAGTTGTGCAGTAACTGAAACATCTCATCAAGTTGTGAAGAGGAAATAGGGCCCAGGAAACTGCCTTTGGGCAATGTCCAGAGGTGTTTTTGTGTGTGGAGAAGTTGGAGCATGTGAAGACCACATAGTCTGAAGTGTTTTGAGAGGTTTCCAGTGAAAACTCCTCTTCATTCTGGGCAAGTGTATTAGAATGAGGCTAACATGGTTTCAGGGCTTCCCAGGTGGCTCAGTGGTAAAGAATCTGCCTGCCAATGCAGGAGACACAAGGGACCCAGGTTTGATCGCTGGGGTGGGAAGAGCCCTTGGAGTAGGAAATGACAACCTGCTCCAGTATTCTTGCCTGGAGAATCCCATGGACAGAGGAGCCTGGCCGGCTACAGTCCATGGGGTCACAAAGAGGTGGACATGACTGAGAAACTTGGCACACAATATGGCTTCAGCACTGGGTGCAGAGAATCAAGGTAGTCTCGAGATAGGCATGCACGTAATTGAACAAATTAGCCTACTTGTAATTTTATACTGATGATGTATAATTATAATTTGGAGATCATCTGTAAAAGATAAAACAATCTATTTAATATTTATGCTTAATAATATTCTATCATTTATGATTTTTATTAGATAATATAGTCACTTGAGTCTTGATGCTTCTCCTCCAGAAAAGATGAGAATAAAATCTTAGCATCAAATATATAGGATTTCACTATCTACATAGGGCTTTTCACATTTTACCCAATTACTTAGCAGAATTGTTTACCTGCAGTCAGACACCATCATGCCACAAGCTTGTTGAGAGAAAAGAAGAGAACCCAATTGAATATCCAGTAGGAATGATAATCTGCTAGAATTTTTAGGATCTATATCATGGAACAAAGTTCAAAGAAAAAAGAATTACAGTGAAGTATTTCATTGTCTTCAAAAACAATCATACTGGGATAAAAGCTAAGCTGCTGCTGCTACTAAATCACTTTAGTCATGTCCGACTCTGTGCGACCCCATAGATGGCAGCCCACCAGGCTCCCCCATCCCTGGGATTCTCTAGGCAAGAATACTGGAGTGGGTTGCCATTTCCTTCTCCAATGCATGAAAGTGAAAAGTGAAAGTGAAGTCGTTCAGCTGTGTCCAACTCTTCGCAACCCCATGGACCGCAGCCTACCAGGCTCCTCCATCCTTGGGATTTTCCAGGCAAGAGTACTGGAGTGGGGTGCCATTGCCTTCTCCCTAACTGACAAGACAGCATAATAAAATTCAGGGGCAGAGAAGGGTGATAGTCCACACTTCTGTAACTTTCTTATCCTTAGGAGAACTGTTCATTTATTTCTGTCATTCAAAGTTTCTCTGTTTATTAAAGACGCAGAGTGGTAGGGATGTGATGGAGTGGCTTGGATTAGATCTGAAGAGAGGATAACATAATATTTGGGAGTTCTGTGAGGTTTAACACCACTGATGGTCTAACTGTGGCCACAGCGGAAGTGTTTACATCGCAGAAAGGCACAGGGTGGGGGGTTGTCTGTTTTGTTATTTTTGTTACTGTTTTACCCCAGTTTACTAGGATATCAGCATTGCATGCTTGACAGCACAAGACTGGGAAGTCTGGTGGACTAAGCTTGAATCTTAGCTCTGCAATCACTCATCACTCCCTCTGTGAATTTCGGTGCCTCTTTGAACTTCGGTTTAACTTCTCCATAACAAGGGTAACGAGCCTCCTGCCTGGCTCAACAGTAAAGAATTCACCTGCCAATACAGGAGACACAGGTTTGATCTCCAGCTCAGGAAGATCCTCTGGAGGAGAAAATGGCAACCCACTCCAGTATTCTGGCCTGGAGAATCTCATGGACAGAGGAGGCTGGTCAGCCATAGTCCATAGGGTTGCAAGGAGTTGGAAACAGCTTAGTGACTAAACAACAACAGGGATAAAGTCACTTATTTTGATAGAATTAACTTTATAAAAAACAACTTTTGATTAAAGCACCTAATCATTTATAAATGACACCTACTATGCCTTGCTGGCCTTGTAAATTTTGCCTCTTGTGTTTTAATATAATTAATATTCTATGCTTGAAATATGATTGACATTTACATGGCCTTTGTCACCAAGAATTTTTCAGATTTGTAAAAGATAATTCCTTCAAGGCATTGTTCAGAATATCAGAAATCTGGTAAAATTTCAAAGCAAGACATTCTGAATACTATCATGTGAATTGAATCGCCAGTCTACGTCTGATGTTCTGGGGAGGGAGGTGGGAGGGGGGTTCATGTTTGGGAATGCATGTAAGAATTAAAGATTTTAAAATTTAAAAAATAAAAAACTAAAAATTTTAAAAAAAATTTAAAAAAAATATAGTACTTTACCAAAAAAAAAAGAAAAGAAAAATTACTCAAAGAGAAAAGCTTCAATAGAGGCAACACATTTTTTAAATTTGTCTTGAAATACATCAAGGTAAATGATTTTTTTTTATTTAATTCCAGAACTGAGTAACCAAACACAAATACTTACTCTTGATTTCCCCTAAGAAAATGTACTTCTTTTTCTCTATAGTGGGATTGGTGAGCAAGCTGTCTAGTTATTTCATGGGTGACAATAGTTTGCCAACAAAGGTCCATCTAGTCAAAGCTATGGTTTTTCCAGGAGTCATGTATGAATGTGGGAGTTGGACTATAAAGAAAGCTGAGTGCTAAAGAATTGATGCTTTTGAACTGTGGTGCTGGAGAAGACTCTTGAGAGTCCCTTGGACTGTAAGGAGATCCTACCAGTCCATCCTAAAGGAGATCAGTCCTGAATATTCATTGGAAAGACTGATGTTGAAGCTGAAACTCCAACACTTTGGCCACCTGATGTGAAAAACTGACTCATTGGAAAAGACCCTGATGCTGGGAAAGATTGAAGGCAGGAGGAGAAGGGGACAACAGAGGATGAGATGGTTGGATGGCATCACCAACTCAATGGACATGAGTTTGAGTAAGCTCCAGGAGTTGGTGATGGACAGGGAGGCCTGGCGTGTTGCAGTCCATGGGGTTGCAAAGAGCCAGACATGACTGAGGACTGAACTGAACTGACAAGATACCTAAATAAACACATTCTTTTGAAAAAGAAATCTTTACCTCTGTTAAAAAAAAAAAAAACCTTATTTTAAAGAAATCAAATCTCAATATGTCATTAATATTAAGAAAAACGAGGTTAGCAAGATTCAATATAGGATGAGAGTTTTTTCCTTGACATTTAACCCATCATATTATAAGCTTCTTCAAAGGAAAGAAATATCAGCTTGTCACCTGGAGATCAAAATTGAGCTGTTCTAAGACAAACTGCTGTTTCTTCCCTATGATGAAATTCATAGAATGGACAAAAATGTCAAGATAAAAATAGACCACTTGGGGAAAAAAGTCATCGGGAGAAGAAGGATAGATATTGTTATAATTACAATTAAAAATCATTTAAAAACCAGTTATTTTTTCCTAGTAACACAGAAAAGAACACCTAGCACCTTGATTTATACAGTTAAATACTTAGGTGAGAATAAGATGTGAAAAGACAATGCTTATAGTAGTCTCTGGATTTGATTTTAATAAAAGATGGATCATGGGTAACATGGTATTTTAAAGGATGAAAAATATTTTAATTTATAGTATGTGAAGAACATACCACAGGCTGGCATTCTAAAACTCCAGTGTGACAAAAAGGAAGATACATATGAATATTAAATACCATGCAAAACAGTGGAAGGTTGGAAACAAAATATACATATGTTATAAGGAAAATTTCTGAAAATTCAAGAGTGACATAACAGTAAATAAATCTACCAATAAAGATCAATAACTTCCATTTTCTGGCAATTTAAAATTTATCTTGGATAAATGTCATAGAACAGAAGTAGAGAGCTCAAGATGAAATCTATTACTCCTAAACACATTTTCCCAAAGAGGAGACTCAGTAAAATCACAGGCTTTCCTGTATGTGTGAAATGGAAGAATATGAATTTGTGCAGATTTTATGAAAATCAAATACTGTTTGCCACCGGCCACCCCATACAGCTAATTGCTCAGTTTTTCGATGTTATATTCTGAGAAAACTATTAGCTACTTTATGAAGAACTTTATCCTGTAGGTTATACTCCATTGTCATCTAATGAGATTTTAATCCTTAGCAAATGAATACAGTTATCAATCATATTTAGATTTTACTTAAGAACTATAATATCACTTTTTGATAACTCATAACTCATTTTCAATTACCCAGGGAAGAATTTTCTAGTCTTCTTATCTTTATTTTACACTGTTTTTCTAATCCATATTTCTCCTATACAAGGAATAACACATAGAGAAAAGTTCAAGTCAGGTATGGACCAATATCCAGTGTGACTTTAAAGAAAATAAATATCATAGTATGTGATACATCTGATATATCAGGTTGGCAAAATATTAACTTTGTAAAAGCATTGGATTTAAACTTTAGCAGTAAGAGAAAAAGGACACAGTGCTTAATGGATTATTTTGGGCTGCGCATAATGTATGTTACAAAAGGAATAACTAGTTACCACATCATGAAAACTAAAGAGCCTCTTGATGAAGGTGGAAGAGGAGAGTGAAAAAGCTGGCTTAAAGCACAACATTCAAAGAACAAAGATCATGGCATCTGGTCCCATCATTTTACGGCAAATAGATGGGGGGAAAATGGAAACAATGGCAGATTTTATTTTCCTGGGCTCCAAGAACACTGCAGACAGTGATTGCAGCCAGGAAATTAAAAGATGCTTACTCCTTGGAAGAAAAGCTATGACAAACCTAGACGGTATATTAAAAGGCAGAGACATCACTTTGCTGACAAAGGTCCATATAATCAAATCTATGGTTTTTCCAGTAGTCATGTATGGATGTGAGAGTTGGACCATAAAGAAAGCTGAGTGCCAAAGAATTGATGCTTTTGAACTCTGATGCTGGAGAAGACTCTTGAGAGTCTACCTTGGACTGCAAGGAGATCAAACCAGTCAATCCCAAATGAAATCAACCCTGAATATTCATTGGAAGGACTGATGCTGAACGTGAGGCTCCAATACTTTGGCTACCTGATGTGAAGAACTGACTCATTGGGAAAGACCCTGATGCTGGGAAAGATTGAAGGCAGGAGGAGAAGGGGATGAAAGAGGAAAAGATGGTTGGATGGCATCACCAACTCAATGGACATGAGTTTGGGCAAACTCCAGGAGGGCAAGGAAGCCTGGCACACTCCAGTTCATGGGTCGCAAAGAGTCGAACATGACTTAGTGAATGAACAAAAACAACAACACCTTCAGAAACAACAACAAAACAAATAAAGTGTGATTCTGTTAGACCTAAGACTTGATATATTTAAGTTTCCCAGAGTGAGCACACTGGCTAGTATTAGAAGAGTAGAATGGTATACAGTGTCAATTTTCCAGTTTATGATGACAGAAATGTTTTCTGTATCTGATGTGTGTTTATGGCATTGTGAAGATGTACAAGAAAACTCCCTTATACACATCTGTGTCTTTTTTGCTGTCTTGCATATATATGTGTTAGTATACTGTATTGGTGTTTTCCTTTCTGGCTTACTTCACTCTGTATAATCGGCTCCAGTTTCATCCATCTCATCAGAACTGATTCAAATGTATTCTTTTTAACGGCTGAGTAATACTCCATTGTGTATATGTACCACAGCTTTCTTATCCATTCATCTGCTGATGGACATCTAGGTTGTTTCCATGTCCTGGCTATTATAAACAGTGCTGCGATGAATGCTGAGGTACATGTGTCTCTTTCAATTCTGGTTTCCTCGGTGTATACTATCGTGTAAGAATCGAATCGCCAGTCTATGTCCGATGCAGGATACAGCATGCTTGGGGCTGGTGCACGGGGATGACCCAGAGGGATGTTGTGGGGAGGGAGGTGGGAGGGGGGTTCATGTTTGGGATCGCATGTACACCCATGGTGGATTCATGTTAATGTATGGCAAAACCATACATTGTAAGTATTGTAAGGTAACCAGTATTGTATTGTAACCAGTATTGTAAGGTAAAATAAAGTAAAAATAAAAATTAAAAAAAATAAAATAAAATAAAATGCAGCCAGGAAAAAAAAAAATAAAGTTAGTATCAAATCACAAAAATAAATAAATAAATAAATAAAATAAAAGGAAAAAAAAAAAAAGAAAACTCCGTTAAACAGAGATAATCCACACTAAATTCCAAAATGCATAATAGTTAAAAACTTAATATGTACAAAGCTCTAAGGTATAATGCTAACTATTCTCCTCAGTTTTGTAAAGGGATTTCAACAAGATTTATAATAGAATAAAATAGGTCTATATGGACTCATTTAGTCATGTCCGACTCTTTGCAACCCCTTCAAGTGCAGCTTGTCAGGCTTCCCTCTCCTTCACCATCTAGCTTCACTGTCTAGGTTAAAGCCCTTTGAAATATAATTTAACATGGTATTTGATTTTCACCACAGGCGCAAATAACAAAATTAAACATCTACACAAGTTGTGTTTTCATTTTTTCCAGCCAAAGTTAAATTTTCAAGATCAGCCATGTTAGTTAACTATTCCATAGTATAGGATCAACATATTTTGCTTTTTTCCACTTCCTTAATAAAAAATACCTAACTTGCCTCCAGTACTCTACTTACACAAACATACTTCAGTCATGTCCCTGCTTGGAAGTGAAGGCTAGATTTTAAGGAGTATAATAACAAATATTGAATTGTTGAATAAGATATAAGCATTTGCAAATTCACTACAATGTATTTCCCTCCCAAAAGGCTGCACCAGACTAAGATCCTACAAAATATAAATGACAAGTATTATTCCTCCATGCTCTGATCACCACTAGGTTGTATCTTTTTGTGAATCCAGTGGGCATGAATTAGTATTTTGTTTTTGTTTTAATTCTTGTTTATCTGATTATTAAGAGGTTTTACATCTTTACACATAATTAAATCATTTTATGGGCTTCCCTGATGGCTCAGATGGCAAAGAATCCACCTGCGGTGCAGGAGACCTGGGCTCAATCCTTGGGTTGGGAAGATCCCCTGGAGGAGCACATGGCAACCCACTCCAGCATTCTTGCCTGGAGAACCCCCATGGACTTAGGAGCCTGGCAGACTACCATCCATAGGGTCACAAACAGACACGGCTGAGTGAGTAAGCACAAGTCATTTTATGGCCAATTTTCTTACTAATTTCTCCACCATTTTTGGTTCGTCAGAAGACATTTTTATAGTTTCTTTATTAAGTCCTTTGTAATATCTCCCAGTCTGTTATTCATCTGTGAATAATTTCTGTAATATTCTCCAATAAATGAAATTCCTGAATTTTTATGTACATAAATCCATTGAGCTAAAATCATACACAATGTGTTTTTAGGATCCTGAAAGGAACTTTCTCCCCATCCCCATATGTAATAGATTTTCTATTTAAATTAACACCATTAACCTGTAGTTCACTATTACACATGGTAGGAAATAGGAAGCCAACCATATTTCTTTATTGTGGATTAAATAACTAAATGTAAGACGGGATACTATAAAACCCTAACAAGAAAAGACAGGCAGAACACTCTTGACATAAATCATGGCAATATCTCCTAAAGTAAGGGAAATAGAAACAAAAATAAACAAATGGGACCTAATCAGACTCTAAGGCTTTTGCACAGCAAACGAAGTCATAAACAAAGTGAAAAGACAACCTACAGAATGGGAGAAAATATTTGCAAACAGTAGTACCAACAAGGGATTAATCTCCAAAATTTATAAACTGTTCATGAAGCTCAGTATCAAAAAACAAACAGACAACCCAATCCAATCAAAAAATGGACAGAAGACCTAAAAGACATTTCTCCAAAGAAGACATACAGATGACCATAAGCACATGAACAGATTTTCAACATAACTAATTATTAGAGAAACACAAATCAAAATTACAATGAGATATCACCTCACACCAGTCAAAATGACTATCATCAAAAAAAATCCACAAACAAAAACAAATGCTGGAGCGGATGGAGAAGGGAACCTATCTATACTGTTGGTGGGAATGTTAACTGGTACAGCCACTATGGAGAAAAGTATGGAGGTTCCTTAAAAATCTAATAATAGAACTAGCATGCTGCTGCTGCTGCTGCTAAGTCGCTTCAGTCATGTCTGACTCTGTGCGATCCCATAGACGGCCTCCTACCAGGCTCCTCTGTCTCTGGGATTCTCCAGGCAAGAACACTGGAGTGGGTTGCCATTTCCTTCTCCAACGCATGAAAGTGAAAAGTAAAAGAGAAGTCGTTCAGTTGTGTCCGACTCTTAGTGACGTCATGGACTGCAGCCTACCAGGCTCCTCTGTCCATGAGAAATGACCCTGCAATTCCACTTCTGGGCATATATCCAGAGAAAAACATGATCTGAAAGGATACGTGTACCCCAGTATTCACGTAGCACTGTTTAACAATAGCCAAAACATTGAAGTCACCTGAATGTCCATCAGCAGAGGACTGGATAAAGAGGTGGTACATATACACAATGGACTATTACTCAACCATTAAAAGGAATGAAATAATGCCTTTTGCAGCAACATGAATGGATCTAGAGATTTCATACTGAGTGAAGTGAGTCAGACAGAGAAGGAGAAATATCATATAACATCCTTCATATGCAGAATCTAAAAATGATACAAATGAATTTATATACAAAATAGGAACAGACTCAGAGAATTAGAGAATGAAATTATGATTGCTGAGGGAAGATTGCGGGGAAGGGATAATCAGGGAGTTTGGGATGGACATGTTAACACTGCTATACGTAAAACTGATAACCAACAAGGACCTACTGTATAGCACAGGGTACTCTTATCAATGTTATATAGCAGCCTGGATGGGAGGGGAGAGTGCATATATATATGAGAAGATTCCTGGAGAAGTAAATGGCAGCATACTCCAGTACTCTTGCCTAGAGAATCCCACAGACAGAGGAGCCTGGTGGGCTACAGTCCATGGGGTCACAAAGAGTCAGACACGGCTGAAGTGACTTAGCACATGGCTGAGTCCCTTTGCTGTCTACCTGAAACATAACATTGTTAATCAATTTTTTTTTTTTTTTTTTTTGCTGTTTGTTGTTTAAGGGATTGAACCTGCATCTCCTGCACTGCAGGTAGATTCTTTATTGCTGAGCCACCAGGGAAGCCCTATTAATCAGCTATACTCTGATATAAAATAAAAAGTTAAGAAAAGTAAATAAATAAATTTTCCAAAAAAAAAAAATGAGGAAAGAATAGGCCTTCTTCTGGCCATGAGGAAATAAAGAAAATTTAAATCAAGCAAATGAGGGGGAAAAAATCTGTGTTAACATTTAGATATAGATGTATTAACATCCTTTTTTATCTCTATGTATATCAATGTGTGTGTGTGTTTATACATTATATATGTGTATATGTATATATACATATATAAAATAAATTTGAGCTTATATTTTTCATAAAGTGCAAGACACTGGGCTTTTTTTTACTCAAAACTATACCATATATGTTTTACTAGTTAATAGTATTTTCTAAATTGTATATAACCTTGAAATTGACTGAGCCAGTGTTGGCGGGTTGAAAATAGAAAATAGCTGCATTTATTTTTTAGCTGTTCTTTCCAGTTTTGAATTGTTCTTATTCATTCCTGGATAAAATACTTTTTATCACTCCTAGGTATTAACAAGAACTCCTACTATTGGGGGAGGGAGGGGGCGGCGTGGAGTTAACAAGTTATTTGCAACCTAACGTCTAAGCATGAATCTCTCAACCAATTCCCTTTTCTTGTTCTTTCCTCCCTAATCCCAAACAATTAGTAACAGACATTATTATCTTCTTTCCCATGGAAGAGGGAATGTTTGTGGATTCCTTGGTGGTCTTCCCCCCTGTCAATCCAGTCAGAGACACAACACATGTTGTCCCCAAAATGAACACATCCCTGCTTAGTCTGCTATCCACTCCTCTAGGAGTGAATCCTAGGCAGTTCCTTTCAAAATCATTAAGCCCCTCAAATCCAGGTCCTTTGTAAGGGCTTTCTGTCTGGCTCCCACTGGAAATGTGCATTTTTTTTAAATTGAAGCATAATTGGCTTATAATGTCATATTATCTTCAAGTATATAACACAGTGATTCCATATTTTTGTAGATTATACACCACACAAATATTATAAATAGTGACTGTGTTCCCTGTGCTGTACATTACATCCCCGTGACACACATTTCATCTCATAACTGCTAGCTGGCATCTCTGAATCTCCTTCACCTATTTCACTCTTACCCCACACCCCCACCCTGTGGTGGCCGCTGACTTGCTCTGAGTCTGCTTCTGTTTTGTTATATTGGTTCCTTCTGGTTTTGAGATTCCACGTGTAAGTGAAAGTACACAGTCTCTGACTTTCTCTGACTTATTTCACTAAGCATAGCACCCTCCAGATCTACCCATGGAACAGTGCCTCTTTACACCAACGTCGGTGGGCGTGCACCAGGCTCCCACTCCAGCTTTCTTCCTGCTCTGCCCGCAATTATCAAGCTTTTCAGTTTTTCCTCACACCTGCACCAGGTAACAACCCCTGTGTCTACAGCACAGAGCATGCATGTCAAGACTCCTAAGCGCTTTCCCAAAAGCTCTTCTCACCTGGTTTAAACAGAAAATGTACCTTGCCTCCCTAAATTTTTTTGTCCAAAGAAATTCCCCCTTTAAAACATCCTGTAATGAATCCCCAGGTCTTTTTTTATATACCTGGATGGTCTAAGGATGCAGAAAAAGTTTCAGGCCACCTCCTTTGTAATTCACAGATGGCCTAAAATAGCATCTCAGAATATGAGATGGGGTGGCTTCTATTTTATTTCTGGTTTTGGTGCTTTGGCTAAGGTAATAAAAAAAAAAAAAAGTATCATTGATCATGCCCCTTAGATGTGATTTTCAAAGTTGTATAATGTAAAAGACTTACATGTATCAAGACTTAATTACCTTCCAAGCTCTTGCACAAGTAAGGTTGTCTTCATGTTCTTCGTCTTCATTCTCTGATATAACAAATGTGTACAGTAATTGCTTACTGTGAGCCAGACACTGCTCGAAGAACTGGAACTGTAGTAGAAAATAAATCTATTCTCATGGAATTTACACTGCGAGGAAGACAGCAAGGAAGACAGACATAAATAAATAGTTTTATAATAGGTAAATGCCACAGCAAAGATATAGAGTGTAGCTAATAGGGCTGGGGGCTGCATTCAGTGCAGTTAGGAAAGTTAATGAGTAGATAATTAAGTAGAAGTTGTGAAGTAGCAGCAGAGGGAGGCACGCTTATGCTACAGAACAGCATCCAGGCAGGTACGAGGGCCCTGAGAAGATGAGTACTGTCCTTAGAGGGAAAGCAAGAGGACCCTGAGAACTCAGGATATAAGTGGCAACCCTAGATGTAAAGTTCCAGAGTCACAGTCTCCTTTTTCTCATGCACCACTACCTTGATGCTAAATTCACATTTAAATCTCCACTCGGAAGGCAAGTTGACATACATTCTGCAGCCTTTTTGTTGTCGTCTACCAGACACTGGCTCAGTGGTAAAGAATCTGTCTGCCAATGAAGGAGACCTGGATTTGATCCCTGGGTGGGGAAGATCCCCTGGAGAAGGAAATGGCAACCCACTCCAGTATTCTTGCCTAGAAAATCCGATGGACAGAGGAGCCTGGTGGGCTATCGTCCATGGAGTTGCAAAGAGTCAGACATGACTGAGTGACTAAGCAACAGCAACCAGAATTTTATTTGACAGAGCTTTCCTAGACACCAGTAGGACTGTCCCCTTCCCAAATGCTCAAGAAAACTTTGAAACAATGTAATACATGAAAACAAACAGACTGTATAACTGACCTGTTTAAGGCTGAAATTTTACTGGACTGATGCCTATCAAGTATTCAAATACAAATGGCCACATTTAAATAAGAGATAAACCATTTGGTTATCTTCAATTACCTAACTGTTTAATTTTCTCTAAGTGAGCTTGTAAACATCAGCCTTGTTTCATTCAATATTTTCAGTAAATTTCAGTTGATATTCTTTTAGAATCTAAAAAGTTTTTTTAATATTAAAAATGTTTTTATTGCATAAGCTCATAGCCATCTGGGGGAAAGAGAGCAAATAACACGGACCAGAGTCGCAGACAGGCTTTGCAAAAAGTACAGAGAAAGTACTATGGGTATAATGCGCTGGTCTTAAAAGATGTCCCTAGGTTCTTTGACATGCCTAGTCTTTTAAATTTGGGCACAACTGTGACAGCCTTGATCTACAGATTACATAGGAAATGATGCTATGTGACTTTCAAGGTGAGGTCCCAAAAAGCATACAGCTTCCATGGGCTCTGTTGGAAAGTTTGCTCTCTCCAAGAGAGGACTGGGAAGAAAAGGCTTCCTTCACAGACTACAGCCCTCCTAGCAGCTCGCCTGGACTGCATGGAGTCAGCGCATGTAAGGGCCTGACTGACAGTCAACGGAGCCTTCTGGTCAACCGGCTCAGGAACCCTGACTTGCAGGGCTTGAAGAAAGCTCCAGATGGCTCCAGCCTCAGAAGTGTGTCTCCTCCTCCTCCCGAGTCTCCCCAGGAGCAGCCCCAGACATGGAACTGAGACAACCATTCCCGAGATGTTGTTTCTAATCCAGATCCACAGAAAATTAGAGCATAATGAAACGGCTGACATTTGACAGCCCTAAGTTTGGGGTGGCTTATTATGCTGTAGTGGATAAATGGGATCATCTGTTTCAGAATTCTGGATGGCTTCAATCCTTCACAGTCCTTCGGACTGCCAGGTATTGGGCTAGAATTCTCTTTTGAGAACAGCACACCGCATATCATTTATTCTGCTTGGGAAAGGTGGGGAAGGCTTCAAAGCACATATACATTTGTCAATATTATTGGAAAACAGCCCAATCTATTTGATGTGTTCTCTGCACCCCCGGTCAGGGCCAGCACCCAAAAGACTTTCATGTTTTGAAAAGCACCTCCAAATCATTTCTCTGTTGCATATTACTTGATCCTCGGTTTTGTCATCTGCCTGAACTTAGTACAAACTCTGTGTCACTCTAGAGGTGATTCCCCAAGGTAGGCCAGTCAGTATTGTGACAGCAATGATGGAAAAAAAGAAAGCTGCCTTCTTTTGTCCCTAAAAGAATAAGAAGGAAGGTGAGAGGGGGAAACATGCAAGGATTCTATTGCCTTTTCATCTTGATATATTATCACTGTCTGTGTCAGCATTGCCATGTAGAGGCATCATTTAGTCTTTGCAACTGCAATAAAAAACAGAGGCATTTTTCTTCTTTTCTCCTAACCTAATTTTTAAAAATCACTTAATTAGGCCCAGAGGCTGTGCAAAGGGAGTATACAGAGTTTAGAGAAAATAAAACCAAGGAGTGAATCAGGACATTTTGTATGCTCGAAGCTTTTAGGAGGGTAAGCGCTAACGGAGGACATGTGCATTGTTATGATGACTGATTAGTCCTGAACAGCATGATTTCAGAAAGAAAAGGAAGAATCCGCTGCAAGCAGCTTACTGTCAGGTCTCCACAAAAAGAATTCACGACAGAAGACAATGAATGCTACATTCAGGCATTATTACTCTATTGTTCCTCTATATAGACTTCCTATTCATCTCTTCATTATAAATCTATTCCACATGTCAGTCTCCTTCTGAGTATTCCTACTTGATTTTGTTCCCCTGCCTTCAGCTCTCTCTCAGCCCCAAGCTCTTTCCTACTCTCTGTTCTGATGAATTCAATTCCACAAGGCATCCCTTGCCACAGTATCACAACTAATTTTCTCCTTCCAATTAAAGGTCATCGTTTGTTTGAGAAGAGCAAAAAGAACTGCAAGAAGCATATTGACATTGTGTAAATGAGAGTAGAACATCAAGGGGTGTGTGGTTAATGAACAAAGGATCATTGCTTACTGGAGCAGTAAGTCTTCTGGTTTAACTTTGCGCAAAGGAGATGGGCCAGAGGACAGTCCTCCAGGCCCAAGGGTACCCCCCTCCAGGCAGCAGGTGCTCTGGCTCCTCCCTATATATAGTCTGATTCTTCAGCCTTAAGCATCTATCTGTTTTAATTAAGTTTTTTACGTGGACCATTTTTAAGTCTTTATTGAATTTGTTACGATATTGCTTTTATGTTTTGGGTCTTTGGCCTCGAGACACGTGGGATCTTAGCTGTCCTACCAGGGATCCAACCTGTACCCTCTGCACTGGAAGGCGAAGTCTTAACCACTGGACCACCAGGGAAGTCCCTTAAATGTCTATTAAAGAGAACAAAGTGCATTTGGTGTCTCTTGTGCAGAGATATGTAGTGTAGTACTTATAACACATGTGCTGGTTCATATTATTCAGCACAACAACCTGTGTAATGAAATTGCCTCTGTTCTCCTGTGGGCCAGGAAAAAAAACGCAAGGAGGAAAGATCATTCTGAAGCACATATTAGATATTAGGCCTATGATTCAAAGACCAGATAACTGCAAATAACAAATGCAGCTAGAACTGCAGCTTATGATTTAGTCACTAAATAAAGCAAAATGATAAACACTTATTTAAGAGGAAAAGTACAACAAATAAGTTGCTGGAATATATTTTTATATTATATAAGGGTGTTTGTAGTTAGAGTCATACTTTTAAATTAGTTATGTTATTCTGAAGTAGTGTGTGTGTGTGCCTGTGTGGGTTCCATAAAGAGAACACAAAATATTTTGACATTTTAAATTTCAGTATCAACTTTTCACTGGAATGTAGCTTTGGTGTTTGCTGATAACTCACCCATACATGATTGTAGAAAAAGAAACATGAGTAGACTAGCAATTTGTTATAAAATTATCCGATGTGAAAGATTTGTAATATAAACAGAAATCTTACCTTTAATACAAGGTAAGATAAACTTTGTAAGATAAATACTTTGTAAGATAAATACTTTGTAAGATAAACATACAAAGTTTATGTTTTAATTCCTCATTAAATGTGACTGTCAGCTGTCAGTTGTACATTATTACCATCACTATTGTAACTAATTAACACGTTCAGAGTTAGTTGAGAAGTAAATCATTCATATTTTAGATAGCCTAAATTGTCTATTTTAAGTTTATGTTTAGTCACTCATCTAAAATAAAAAAGGAAATACTATCTCTACATATCCATCAATAAAGATGCTAATAGACAATATGTAAAGTGCACATTGTAGAAAATTGGGACCATTTCAAAAAGGCTAAGAGAACAATTTTGCTATATTGTCTTTCAACGTTCATTTCTGTGGATTATTTTCCTTATAAAAATTAAGGTTTAAATTACAATGCCCACCTTTCTAGGGTGCTATTGTTAAAAGTTAATCACTTGCATGAGTATTCTTTGCTAAAAATTTGAGATAATCTGTTTAGTAACTAACAAACTCAGTTTCTTCACTTACAATTTAATCTTTGGAATTATAGAAGTATAGGAAATATGCAAATATAAGACATATCCTCTAGGCAAGAACACTGGACTGGGTAGCCATTCCCATCTCCAGGAGATCTTCCAGATCCAGGGATCAAACCCAGATCTCTGACATTGCAAGCAGATTCTTTACCAAGTGTAAGACATACACTCTATTCTAAAAGGATGAGATGATTGAATGGCATCACCAACCCAATGGACATGAGTTTGAGCAAACTCCAGGAGATGGGGAAGGACAGGGAAGCCTGGCGTCCTGCAGTCCACCACATCACAAAGAGTCAGACAGGACTGAGCAACAACTATCCTAAAAAAGCTTATCAATTCAGGAGGCAATCTAACACACATGATACGATCCAAGACAACATAAAATTAGGACAACAGTGTATTATACAAGCTGCGAGAGCTGGGAAAGTTCACAGGCAAAGAGATCAACGAAGCTAGAATAACTGGTTCGCTTTCATGCGGGAAGTGTCCCATTTGACAATCCAGGATATTGAATGCTTTCATCTAGCCAGCCTTTGGTCACTGAACACCTAAACTTTTACTATAAAAGTGTAACTACATTTAGAAATGGAAGTAGAGGAAATTATTCATTTTTTCATCTTAGGAAATGTTCATTGACACAAATTCAAAAGATTTTCTATGAAATATATGATTTCACTTACAAATTTTTAAAGTGTACAGTTCACAAAATATAGTAGAGTCAGTAATGAATGAAACATTAAAAAGAACAATTTTTGGTAGTCTAACAATCACCTAAAAGAAGCTAAGTCTTACTTGTTAGTTTTGTATTCACAAGTTTGAAAGTAAATTATTCTGGAGAAAGAGGTTCTCCCTGGAAGAATGAAAAGGAAAGTCAAGTCAGAACAATGCTCAGTGACTGAAGAACACAAAAATGTTTCTCTCAGCAGAATTCATAAATTAGGTATGGGCCAGCAGTCCTATAATTTGAGTCTGAATTTAACTGGAAGAAAATTTAAATAATAACTCATGCAATCACTAGGAGCAAACACTCAAAAATATTCTTCTTAATTTACCAATGATAATAATATATATAAATGCAAGCACCTGAAAACCTATAGGATGAGAGTAAATGGGGAATATAATGGACTTTCTGGCCACCCTCAAGATCAGAGAGGAGAGATCACACACTGGAAAAGAGACATTGGGATAAACAAGATAAATGAAGAGGGAAAGAGTCAAGCAATCTGTAGAGGTAGGGACAAGGCAGATAAACCCACAACAGCTAGAAAGACAACAGGAGAAACTTACATGGGTGATTACCCAGTGGCTGGCAGTGTCGAATGTACAGTACACGCTTCATAAATAAATCCTCCTTAGTTAATTTCTGCTTTGCAACATGAGGAAAGTGAGTGCATCAGAGTGCAGGTAATGTAAATACAAACTGGCCATGAACACAAAATAAGGAAATACTAGTTGTATCCCACTAGGCAGTTACAGTTTTAAATATATGTTGAAAATATATGAATATTGATAATCGTTTGTAGATATACCCTCAAAGGAAAAAAATTAAAGATATTTAAGAGTTACATATATTGATATAATGATACTTTTAAATGTTCAGATTTTTTTCAGTGCCCTTTTCAACCAGAATAGAAGAAACCAGCTTGTACAAAATGTTACACCAAATTGTACTTTCTTTGTCATTCCCCAAAATGATCTCGGGAACACCAGTTAGGTAAATTTAGCAGTCATGAGTAAGAAAGAATCAGATTAATTAAAATGGGAAAAGATAAGTCCAGTGAACTATTTACGACTTCCAAACTGTGAGACATTGAGAAATTTCAAAAAATGAAGGAGGAAAATATACACATAAACTCAATACCTTATGACACTGATAGCATATGAAACATGAATATTTTGCCTTATTTGAGAAGAGATTTTTATTCCACCAGGAAAAAAACAAAATTTAGCACACCTCTAAAAGAAATGGGCTTCCCAGGTGGCTTAGTGGTAAAGAAACTGCCTGCTAACACAAGAGACATGAGAGATGCAGGTTCAATCCCTGGGTTGGGAACATGCCCTGGAGAAGGGCAAGGTGACCCACTCTAGTATTCTTGCCTGGAGAATCCCACGGGCAGAGGAGCCTGGCGGGCTACAGTCCATGGGGTTGCAGAGCCGGACACAACTGAAGCACTTAGCGCATGAATCTAAAAGAAATAGTAAACATTCTCTGCATTGATAAAATGGGATTTCTGCTCTGCTTAGGTTTTGCTCTTGTGGGCTGACCAAACATGGCAGGAAATGATTGTCTTCTGAGAAGTAATTGCAGCCGGTGACCGCAATGCACTACGGCCATGACTAGGAGTAAACAGTTCATCTCTCTGTTATTAATCCATCCACGAGAGAGGACAGAAGAGCAAAAAGTCAAAGGAGTACTGGGGGTGGCTTTAGTAACAGTGAGGACCCTTTAGACAAAACAGCCTCAGAAGAGAATGTTAGTCAAAAAAACCATTAGACGCTAACTTTTTTAACTTAGGCTATAGAACGTGGCAGTGGGGAGCAGGAGTGGTTCTTTGAACACAAATCCCCAGGAGCATATTCTCAAGCAGAAGACAAGTGGTTTGTTATCCATTACCCAACTGCCTTGTCTCCAAGGAAAAAAAACTAACAACCTCTCTGGCGTTCCGTGTTCACATTAAAATAAAGCATACATAGACATCAAACATACTAGGCTTCCTTAAAAAACATGAATATGTATTTCTTTTATATCTACAATGTATTCAAATATAAATAATACAAAACACATTTTTAAAAAGAATTTTAAATAGTTGTATTTGTATAAAGAGGGTAGTAATAGCCATGCAATTCATATTTTTGTTCTATCAATACACCTTTGAGTATAATTTTTAAAAAATATAGCAAACTGAGTACAATTTGCATAAATTCAATATATTATGTTATCATAAACAATGCAGTAAAAGTCATGTAATACTGACTCTAGAGATAAGGACTAAGATTTACAAAGAATTAATCCTTTCATTCAGTATGTCTCTAACGTACCTGGTGTTCACCCTGACCCGGATGGCTCCCTGATTCTTCAGCGTGTCTGGCTTTCTTCCTAATTTGCTAAAGTTTCTACTCTATGTTGTTTGTTTTACTTATTCCCCAGGTGTATCTAGACTGACTGAAGTGGTCACCCTAATTCCCCAGGATTTTGTACACTGACAAGTGATTTTTTCCATAACTTTCCAGGTTTGCCTACTATAACCAAGGGTGTCTCTCTAACCCATTCAGGAGTCTCTAAACTATCCTTGGATGTTGCCCTAATTTTGCAGGTTGCAAATACTAACCAAAAAAAAAAAAATTATTTCTAAATCCCTGGGAGTGTCTACACTGACCTTGGTTGAATCTGTAACTTCTAAGTTCAATCACTGTCTTTGGATCTCTGCTCAGTTCTCCAGGAGTGCATTTTCTAATTTGGGATGCCTCTTGAATTAATCAATGTTTTTACACTGATCTTGAATATCTCCCCTTTTCCTTATGGTTGTCCATAATAAACTGAGATGGCGCCCTCATTGTCCAAGTGTCGTCCACTCTGATCTTGTATGTGTACAGAATTCCCCTGATGAGTCGACACTGAATTGGGATGGGCTCCCAAATTCCCTAGGAATTTCTACACTGACCTTGCATGTATGTATGAGCTCATTTAATTTTATTGTAGGAAATATGATCTAAGTTGGAAGAAAAATCATTGGAAATATTAGAAATATCATAGATTACAATCTTCATAAAATACTTATAAATCTTCTTTATGAAAGTGTTTGAATAAAAAAGTCATACCTTGAAAGAAGAGAACTATTAAATTTATAGACTATAACAAAACTTGAAAAGTGAAAGTGTTAGTCACTCAGCTGTGTCCAACTATTTGAGATCCTATGGACTATAACCCACCAGGCTCTTATCCCCATAGAAGTCTCCAGGAAAAAATACTGGGTTGCCATTCCCTTCTCCAGGGGAACTTCCCAACCCAGGGATGGAACCCAGGTCTCCTCCATTGTAGGCAGATTCTTTACCATCTGAGCCACCAGTGAAGCCCCCAACAAACCTTGAGGATGTCAAAATAAGCATCTTATTAAAAAGATAAGCATCTACTAAAAAGATAATGTGTGGTAGGCATAATGTACAGTTGGCTAATAGAAAACTTTTGTTTCAATTAATCAAGAAAAAGTTAACATTTTTACTGTCAAAACATGATAATGTTAACATTAGTGATTATGTCTCAATGAAATGCCAGATACAAAGTAGAGCTATATATATGAATTGATAGGAATGGTGTTACCATAATAAATTAATTCTGCTGGTGTTGATACTCTTATATCATGCAAATAAATGTTCATTTCTTAAAAAAAAAAAGAGTACAGAAAATTGCACTTTAATATTTTTTTCAAATAATTCACTTGGCTTTGCAAGAAAAGGAATGTCCTTAGGGAAATTTTCAAGTAAGGATTGAACTCAGACAGATTGCCTCAAAACAGAGATCATCAACTGTACTTGCAAATGAGGCATCAATGCAGAGAATTTGTTAACATTTCCATTTTAATTACTAGTTAAATTGTACTTATTTGTAATTATGAAAATCAACACTCTGAAAGCTATTTTTAAAGGTTGCACTGCATAAACCTTATTGTTACTGTGTAACTAAAACCTCATGTACATAAGCAACTCCTAGGATTGAGGTTTTGTCTTCTCAATTTGAGGCTATAGGAACTTGAAGTAATCCAATAATTAAATCATCTACTTTCTTGATATTTCAATACTGACAATTATAGACCAGACACAGGGAATTGAGTCAATTATCTGGATATTACTAAATATTTTCCCATTTCCTATCACATAGGGGACATTGCAGCTATTTAGGACAATTTAAATTATTCATAATTCAGTGTCATATGGATAATTTTATACCTGTATTTGTTGGGATTTCTAGACACCTGTTTAAAAATACCTAAATTTCTTCCATGATGAGTACAGCATCTAAAAATATTTTACTGATTTTTTAAATTTTATTCTAATTAAAATATAAATGCTATTCCAGGAAATTTTTTTCATATAGAATTTTATTTTGAACCTATATCCTCTTAACTTTTTGACCTTCAGCAACTGGTAAATTACTGTAATATTTCTTGAGTAGGGGTTATGTAAAAGCATAATGTATATTTATATTTTATGTAATAGTGAAAATATGTACATGTACTATTTTATACACATAAGCCTGATTTGTTTGAGGTTTTGATTCTAAAATACAGAGGTGACTGCTATTCTAAGATGTTGAATATATGTTGTTAAAAATACAGCCATCAGATAATTAAACATTCAAGTACATAAGATATAACTTACAGTTTGAGAGACAATAATATATTATTTTCCCAACATAGAAACCTAACAGTAATGATATTTGTCAAGTGCTATTTGAACATACCAATTTTTAAAAAAATAGTTTTAAGAAACTTATTTCACTCTTTTAAAATTATATTAATGAAATTCTTGTATCCATAGTTGAAGAAAGAAATCTCCAAATTCATATATACATATATATATATATATATATATATATATATATACACACATCCATAGAGTCAAAACATCCATTGTATTGTAGTAAATGGACTTTTTAATGATCCATTCAGCAAGGAAAAACTGTTTCCCAGCAGGAATTCCACAGATTTCAAAACTGTCTGAATGCACAATAATGAAATTACTGGAGCTCAGGTATTGCCTTTTTTTATTATTTTTAGCATCTGCCATTCTTCCATGAAAGCACATTCATTCATTCTGTCACCCAATTAGCATCACAGCAAGTTATAACAAACCAGATAGCATGGGTAGGGAATCAAAGATAACATATTTTGTCCAGAGAAATAATTTTATCTGTTTGCCTTCTTTCTCAGACACATCTCAGGCATCTTATTAACTCAGTCTTTCAAAATCAGGCTAAAATCCAGTCACATTGCTGTGGATCATTCTGAATAAAATCTGCATTCTATGGAAAAGCCAATGATCTGAATATTTGATTATGCTAATAGAAATGGCTTTCTAAATTGGGGGATTTTCAAAACTTTTTTTCTGTATTGTGAAAATACTTCTGAACTTTAATTTTAATTCTCTTTGTATTTTACTTGTTATTTTTAAAGTAGAGAAGTGCTTTGCAAGAGAGCAGACTGACTTGCTTTAGTAAATGTGACCAGGACTGTGTTTTTGTTAACTTTAAGCTATCACCATGACAAATGAGAAGCCCACAGCCCAGCATCACAGCCAGAGAGTAGCCCCCACTGGCTGCAACTGGAGAAACGCCTGCAAAAGCAACAAAGACTCCCCACGCTAGTCCTCAGCTGCTTAACTGTGTCCGAATCTTTGTGACGCTACAGACTGTAGCCTGCCAGGCTCCTCTGTCCCTGGAATTCTCCAGCAAGACTACCAGAGAGGGTTGCCATTTCCTACTTCCAGGGATCTTCCTATCCCAGGGATTGAACCTGTGTCTCCTGAGTCTCCTGAATTGGCAAACAGATTCTTTACCCCTGAGCTACCTGGAAAACCCACTATGACCTATGACAAATGTCTTTCACTAATTCATAATTAATGAATAACCTCATCAAACAAATTTGTGAAACATTGCTGTGACTTGGGTTGAGAAGTCTATTAGCAGTGTACTTGATCATTTATAAAGAATTCTAAAACAGTGGGAATTTTTGTTAACATTTCTACTTTTGAAAGCTTAAGTCTGTTTATTGAGGTTAACCACAGGTCCAAATTTATCACTGGAAAATATATTCAAATGTCTTTAAAAATGTCCTTTAATCATATAATTATGTAAATCATCCTTGACCAGCAGGGGCTGATGTATATAATGTTTTTATAAAGGGCTTCCTGACTACTTAGAAACAAAATTCCAGAAATTTTGAATAAAATCACATTAGGAGTTGAACTTGCCTCAGGGGAGTTCTGCAGTTTCTGCACACACTTGTCATGAGTTATGGTAAGCATTTTTCAATCAACAAACATTTATCGACTGGCGTTTATGTGCTCATCATTGTACCAGAATGCTAAGAATATGGGGATGAAGTATGTTGAATACCTCAAAGAACTACAGAGTTACAATCCATCAGGGAACAAAGACAAAAAATGAATAGCATTTGAATATCATTATAGAGGAACACAGCAGATACAATAGAAGTGAAAGAACATATAACCAGACTTGAAGGAAATCAGAAGGGCTCCTCTGATGGCTAAGATGAAGCATGCTAGCCCAAGAAGAGAAGAGTGATTCCTGTCACTGTTGTTTGTGTGTTATGAGGTAACAATAGCAAATACTTTCACAGAAAGACAACAATAGGATTTAAGTTCAATGGAACTGGAACAGAATTTAGTGATTTCTAGTGACCAAAACAGCTGATGCTTATTTTAATGGTTTAATAGTTTCTACATGTTCTTCTATATTTTTCACTTCTACATGAAGAAACTCCTTATTATAGAAAAATATACATTTTTAATAACCTCTAACAACTCCACCATAAAAAAATAACTGATATTATTCTTTCTGTGTATTTCTTTTCATTGCGTTTTCAAAAGAGCTACATAATTTTTTATTAAATTGGAGTAATTGTAGTTTACACCTGTTTTCTCTTAATGCTGCAAATATTTTCCCATGTCACTAAACATTTGAAATTCTTTTTTAAAATAATATTTTTAGTGACTGTAAATAAATCATCACCAAAATGTGCCAAAACATACTTACCCAAGCCCCTGGTTTTTGCACTTTTGTGTTTGCTATGGACTAAATTGTCTCTGCCCTTCCTAACCCTCAATGTTATCGTATTTAGAAGTGATACCTTAGGGAAGTAACTAGGCTTAGATAAAATAATGAGGATGGGACCCCCATAAAAGGACTAGTTTCCTTGTGAGAAGAACAGATACAGCTAGAAGACAGCCTTCTGCAAACCAGGGAAAAGACCCTCACTGAGAACAAAACTGGTCAGTATCTTGATCTTGAACTTCCCAGACTCCAGAGCTGTGAAAAATACATGTCTGCTGTTTAAGCCACCCAGGCTCTGGTATTTTATTATAGCAGCCCAAACTGACTAAGACAGCATTTATTTTAACAATAATAATAAAATTAATTAATTTTTTAAAATAGAATTAAATTTTTTAAAACTAGAAAAAATATCAGTATACAGCTACTTGTGATGTTATCCTTGAGTATTTCTTTAGGATAGATTTGAGAAGCAGGATCTCTGCCAAACATTTTTAGGGATCTTGATGTGAATTTCTAAACTACTATCAAGAAAGAATGCATTCCTACCAATGGAATATGAGAAATTTTACCTTCTAAGCAGCTCTTATCATAGTTTTTTAATCTTTTATTTATCTAGATATTTTATCTGGGTCTTTTATTGTGAATGTGCAAAATAAATTTGAAGGTCCTCTGTCACATTACATGTATTGATAGTTATTAAGCCACTATGATACTCACTGGAGAAGGGAATGGCAATCCACTCCAGTACTCTTGCCTGCAGAATTCCAGGGCAGAGAAGCCTGCCGGGATGCAGTTCATGGGGTCACAAAGAGTTGGACACAACTGAGCAACTAACACACACACATGATACTCATGGTTAAAATGGTAAAAACTTGAGACTTAAAACTTCATTTTTCTCAAATGAGAATATTATAAACAGTATAGCTTTCCTTGATAGTTGAGGTTTTTGAACACTCCTTATCAGTGACTATCCTTGGCCCTATTAATAATGGGTTATGATGAAGGAAAGAAGATGAAGCGTCAGACTCACCTTCTCTCCTTGACTTTCTCCTCCACAGCTTTTTTCATTATGCTACATACTGAGACGACATAATGTGGAACTTGCCTTAGAATTGAGAATGTTTCTGTACATTTTGTCATGCTCCAGCATAACCTAGAATGGGACAAGTTCTTTTTGTTGAATATATTCTTTTTAGGACCAAAAGAAGAAAATTGAGTAAAATTTCAAACTCACAATCTCCAATCCCCTTGACCAACTACTAGCCAATAGTATTTCCAACTAAGATTACAATATTTCAGAAGATTCAGACATGATTATCAACAATGTTTGATGCCCAGATGAAGTCAGTCAATATTCACTGTCACTAAGGAAATCACGAAATGTGTACCTGTTTCCCATAGGTAGAACAATTTTAGTTCACTCAGAAATAGTTCCTGAGTATGTCTCCATGTAGTTCTAGATTAATGTAGGTCTCTGGACTAATACTTAAAATTCTTACAAAACATATATACTTATAATTGAAGATTCTGTAAAGCTTAGGTACAGTTAATTGTAACCTTGTAGTCCAGAGGATAAAATTAAATTAGCTACTGCAAGAGATCAACTTCAAAAAGTCTCAAGAGCTTAATACACATATATTTCTTGTCCACTTGAACTCCAACAACCTGAGATCCAATGGTGCCATCTGGAACAGACACCTCCAACATCAGAAGAGAAGACAAAGAGATTAGCGGAGACCCACCTGCCTTATCTGCCTCAGTTCCTAGTGACCGTCCATCTCTGCTCCTGGCTCATCAGTCAGAAAAGAAGGCTAGGGAATGGAGAGGAGCAGAGGGGGAGGGTGGACGTTACAGTTTCTTTTTACCTTGTATCCTAATCAATTCTGCTGCGGCTGCTGTTGCTGCTAAGTCGCTTCAGAAGTATCTGATTCCGTGCAACCCCATAGACGGCAGCCCACCAGGCTCCCCCGTCCCTGGGATTCTCCAGGAGAGAACACTGGAGTGGGTTGCCGTTTCCTTCTCCAGTGCATGCATGCATGCTAAG
The DNA here is from genome assembly GCF_042477335.2 of Ovis canadensis. Classification (NCBI taxonomy): domain Eukaryota; kingdom Metazoa; phylum Chordata; class Mammalia; order Artiodactyla; family Bovidae; genus Ovis; species Ovis canadensis. The sequence goes on along the minus strand of NC_091270.1, from coordinate 24,231,483 downwards.
TCGCTTCAGTTGTATCTGATTAAGTGTGGTCCCATAGACGACAGCCCACCAGGCTCCTCTGTCCACGGGATTCTCCAGGCAAGAATATTGGAGTGGGTTGCCATTTCCTCCTCCTAACTAATCAGTTCTACAGGTCTGTAATATATGGAAGAGTTAACAGACCTCAGATCTCTATTACAAAATGTTTACTGGTTCACAGAGCTTTTCAGGTCTACGATATCCTTCTACTTTTCTGTCTGTTCATTCTGTCAATTTTTCAGAGTTTGATATTGAAACTCCCAGCTAAAAATCTTAATGTATTTACTTAAAAACAATTACTATTGTAATTGTAGTGGAACTATATGTAACTTTGTTCTGTATTTTCCAAGTCTACTATAAATGTGTTATCATAATTTCATAATTTAAAAAAGAAAAAAAGAAAGAGGATTCCCTAAAAATATAGATAAGAAACAAGGATATACTGTATAGCACAGGGGGTTACAGTCATTATCTTATTATAACTTTTAATGGAGTATAATCTGCAAAAATACTGAATCACTAAGCTATATACTTAGGACTAATATAATACTGTAAATCAACTATAAATGAATAGCAAAAAATGTGTATTGAATGAGTCCTCAACCTTATTTTAGACACTATCAGAAAACATAAGAAATTTTTATGTTTCTCTACCCACAAAAATCTGACATTAAAGAGTTGACAAAAATTGTACAAATAATTTAGGGGCTATTTTTTGCAGCACAGAAACTGAAATTTTTAATATAAAAGGGGGGAGACCCGTGAATAATTAGAGCAGGCTTCATAAAGAAGTTAGGGTATTGTCCCCAAAGGACACAATGGTGGGATTTATACAGCGGGGAGGAAAAGGAAAGAGCAATGGAGGTCTGATGGCGGGCTCCAGGGAAGGCAAAGGTGAGAACGAGCAAGACAGCCTCCAAGAACCTGGAGGAAATGGATCTAATTAGAGTAGCGAGGGCCTTTTGAGAAATGGTGGGAAACAAAATCAAACAGATGGAGCAGAAACTTGTAAACCACACAGAGGAACTTAGAATTGATACAGTAGAAAAGTGGAAGACATTTAAAGTTCTTGAGTAAAAGTCTGAGATCTATGTGGTTAAGAATTATACTTCATTTATTTGTATGGGGACACGAAGTAGCTTACAAAATCAGGCATCACAGGATAAAATCAAGCAAAGTCTGCTTGATGAATTTAATGGACTTAATGAATTTAATGCAATAGAAGGAAGAGATGCTGGGCTAGATGGCACTTGAAACCTCAGCTGGGCAGTTGATTGCTCAACTATGTCTGAGTATAGCTCTTCATTTTCTTCCTTAAAACAAAAAAGGAAAGAGATTAGGTTGTACATTTTTCACTGGCTGGGCCAAAAGAAAATGACCTTCAGCGATATATGTTATAGTACCAGCAGTGTTTGAGAAGGATTTGATTGGTAGTGGTTTCCAGGGCGGGTTGGAGTGACTCCCCAGTGTGGGAGAGAACAAAACCATCATCCCCAGGGCCCTGCACCAGTCTTGGCGGTGAACACCCAAAGGACCAAAGTAATATGTTGGTGGCAGTGACTCAGTGGTAGGACAAACTGCCTGGTGAGTTTGTCGTTGGTATCCCTAAATATTCTCTGAGAAGTAAGTTCTCCTAAAGAAGGTGTGGGTGTTCCAGAGTTCTGACGTATTAAGACATCAGTGAATCTGAACCCAGGAGCCACGCACTGAGGCTTCCACAAATGCAGCTAGAGTCCCTTTTCTTTCCACTCATCCCTTTCATCTCCGTCAACAGGCGTAATATTGATGTTGCTAAAGTTTCACCCATGTTGGTACTGATTATTTAGACGAGATAAGGAGATGGCTTACTAACTCACTGTGACTAATGGTGTTGCTTGGGGAACAACCAAACTCCATTCAGAAAAATCACACCGTCTTAAAGCTGTTAAGATACCTTTGGCGATCACTCACAGCACCTTCTCTTTTTCACATAACGCTGCATCTAAATCATTGTAATGACTACTATTTTAAGTCTTTTGGAACAGAAGATGGCATACTCTCTAATTGATAGTAGCCTTAGACACCATAAAATATATCCAGTTTACAGACTGCTGTTTTTATGGAGAAAGATGACTAACGGTAGACTCTCCATAATACAGAATGAAGAAGCCAATGTAAAAAAAAAGATGTTTAAAAGTGCAATTATTTTTGTTTTAAAATAAATTAAGTGAAGAAAGTTAAGATAAAATAGTAAATTTTCTAACACTGTTCCTTGAAGTTTTCTATGTTCCTTTTTCAAATGACAAAAACATAGTGACACATATTGTGTGACCACTTAGATTTTTTTTAATTAAAGTATGTGGTTAAAAATTAATTAAAAGTTAAATTAAAAATGTTTTTAAGGCATGTTTTGAAGAAATAGACATGATTTTTACAAGAGGTAATGACAACTGGCTTCATCTCATTTAGCACTATCTGCTATGTAATAGAGAAAAAAATAAATTTTAAAATCTGTTCAAGAAAACACAAATAATTAAATAATTGCAATGATATATCACCATAGTAAATCATCACACTTTCAGTTGCTTCCACCAGTTGTTATGAGTTCTAAGTAATAATTCAATTGGCATTAGTCATGCACAGATATCTGTTGATTTTCTCATCATACCATAGGTGATACAGTTTTGCTCCCTGGGTTAACATGAGACAGTCCACCAAATACTGGTTCTAGACTGTGGATCTCACAACTTACTGGAGACATTATAACATGCTGGGGCTCCTCTGAAAGAAAAGATACCAGTCTACTCACCCTACATTCATAGGCTGTGCTATAGTACAAACATAGAAGGTTTTACAAGCCTGACAACTGCACAGAATGCCATTCTATTTTAAAAAAAAAAAGCTGAATTCAAACAAATATGAACATTGTGACTAAAAGCCATGTTTCCTTTCAATCAACAAATAAAATCTAACAGTCTTTTGAGACTCTCCAAACAATGAACTAATTCTTTGATTCTGTCAGATTAAATTAAAGATAAATTACAAAGTAAGATTGTTTTAACTTTCTCTTTTTAATTCTTTTTGTTTGTTAGCTTGTTTCCTTTATTTATCAGTTTTGCTCGTTTCTTTAGAATGGAGAAACCAATGGAAAATGCATTAGAAAAGGTAACTTAGATAAATGCATAAATGGATAATTTTGAAATCATTGTTACAGTAGCAATGTAGTATATTTAAGAACTTTCCTGAAGCCTCACTGGTAAAAGAATTCACCTACAATGCAAGAGACAAGAGTTCAATCCCTGGGTTGGGAAGATCCCTGAAGAAGGAAATGGCAACCCACTCCAATATTCTTGCCTGGGAAATCCCATGGACAGAGGAGCCTGGTGGGCCGTAGTCAATAGGGTTGCAAAAGAGTCAGACATGACTGCAACTAAACAACAAATAGGGTTTATGAATATGTAGCTTGACATCTTTAAAAGCATTTGTCAAACATTTTGACCCTATCTGAGTCAAACTGGGACATTACTGACATTCAAGTTAATAAGTCTTTAGACATTTTTGAACCATCTAGTGTTCCTTTGATAACTTAAGACTGCTTCTTTGTAAACATCATGATCTAGAATTTTCTAAAAGTATACAGCTATTTTCACTATCTAAAGATTATGAACATAAAAAGCCTAAAATAGTTTAAGTAAACAAGTAGTTTATTCCAAAAGAAAGTACAAGAAGAAAATTTCAAGACTGATGCTAAGACTTTCAGTTCCTAATTTTATAAACTGAAGAACTTTCAAACACTCTAACTTCAGGCCAGTTTAATTTTTTAACAATCCATCTCAACTGAGAGGATTGTATTGACTTTTCTATGATTTACAAATGCTAAAAATGCATCACTTTGATATCCAAAACCTCCAGGCATCTTGGATATTGATGTGAAACAAAGTAAGTTTATAATTAGATTCAAGGTGTCAGAATCACTAACATCATTCTCGCATCTCAATGCTGTCCGAATGGCATAAGAAATCATTAAGTTCTAATCTTATCAAATGGCAGTTTCGTGGGGACTTAAAGTTCAGTTCTCAAAACCTTAAGCCAAGAAATTTCCTTCCAGTGAGAGACATAAAACACCAATTCTTCCCTCCAACCAATCAGAACTGTATTTACTTGTAAAAATAAGATTTTATTTGCATATTTACTCTACAAGCTATACGAAAGTGCCTATGGATTTATACTCACAACAAACACATTTGCAACTCTGATTATCCCTGTCATTCATATGTAAATGTATATAAATATACTATTGGTCATATTTAGATTTTAAGTCCTTAATAGGTAAAGAGCCTATACTATACACACTGTAAGTATTTCATGTGTGACATGTGAAAACAGGCAAGGCTCAGAGATGGCTGAGAACAAATAACCTCTGACAATCAATACAGCAGACCTTCTGTCACAGCTGTGTGTTTCACTGGGCACACATATTGATTCTACTTCCGCGTGGTAGACCATAAAGGTGGCAGCAGGTAGATACATATTTTTAAAACTTACAAGTATTACAACCCCACAGAAATAATGCAACCTGTCAATATTTTTCCTAAGAATAGGCCCCACTGTATTTTATATTTTAATAAACCAGATATTTTTCAACTCATCTCATCTCTCTGCCAGCCCTTATCCTCATAATGTTTCTAATAAAAACTGGCATTTAGGTGCAGACTGTAATTATGCAGACAATGCCAGATGAGTGCATCAGCTGTTTTTCAATTCCAAGGGTAAATTTATTGATAAAACTGTAGCACATGAACTAACCTGACGATTCTATCAGTTTTCCACCAAGTTACCTTTTCCTCCTTAAGGCTCAAACAAATGACTTTTGTAACAATTAAACAATGGGCCTTGGTTAAACAGCTCGAAAATTTTCTTTTCCACAAACTTAGAAAAGATTTGTTTAGATTGAGTGTTTTAACCTCATATATATGTTTCTTAAAGCCTTGTCCTTAATAACGTTTGCATCAAAGTGTACTTACTATGCCATCTTCAGGACATTTTTAGATAACAGTTCTAGGCAGTGAGTTAGAATTTAATATCCTTGATGGATATTTTTTGAGAATTATTTTAAAGACATAAAAATGTTTGTACATATACTAACATTTTTAATTAAAAATGTACTGACTAAAATTCTGTTGTAAAGCAAAATAAATGTAAACTCTCTGTGGCAATATAAACATGAAAAATTTTGTATGTACATTTATATATTATACATACATACATCTTTAAAGTACTTACAGTTTCCAAAGCACTTACGTATCATCTTATTTCATATTTACAGTATTTATGTGAGGCAGTTAGAGTAGACACCAGTATAATCCTTTTACAAATAAGAAAACTCAGGTAATGGCTCAGCAAGTAAAGAATCTGCCTGCAATATGGGAGCTGCAGGAGACATGGGTTCAATCCCTGGATTGGGAAGACCCCCTGGAGGAGGAAATGGCAACCCACTCAAGTATTCTTGTCTGAAAAATTCCATAGACAGAGAAAGAAGCCTAGAGGGGTTGCAAAAAAATCGGACATGATTAGACACATGCATATAAATGCTAAAAAACACACAAAAGACATAAATTAGTTTGTTCAAAGTTTAAAATTTTTTGAACCATGTAGCTAACATTTCAAGCCTACATCTTTGTACTTTAAGAAAATTGTTTCCAAAAGCATAGTGATTATCATCTTTACAATCAATGAAAAAAGTATTTGTTCCACTTAATTATTCTCCTTCAGGAAGTTCTTTGACTATGTATAATGAAAGTTGGGATAATTCCCACATAGGATGGTCATACATCACCAATAATCAGACATTAATATTCAGGTCCACTCTCATCATTCCTGAACTTTAACAGACATATAGTAAAACAAGGACATACGTGACTAATACAAAGTTTTAGAAGAATTATGCAAATCACTTCACACATTGCTTTTATAATAAACCAGAATATACAAATACAAATTTGCTCTTCTCTTATCTCTAAGATATCCTCAAGAGAACCAACACAATGCATTAATATCATTTTGGGTAACCATACATCCCAGTTTACCTGGGAGAGCAGTGATTACTGACAGAGTACCTTTTTCATACAAGTTTGGACAATATATTAAACCATTAGCAGAAGATGGTTTATGAAGTAGAGCAGCAATCTGATCTGATGGTCCTAGTTGCAGCCTAACCTGCCCTCATTAGAAATCCAACCTCCCACAGGCGTCCTGGAAGGAGACCTAGACTGAGAAGCCATACCTTCTGATTCCACCATTGTGTTTTATGAAGTTGGTGAATCTGCGTGTCCCTGAAGTTCTCTAAGCCTCTATTTCCTCGTACCAGGTTAATAATATCTCCTCCCAAGGTTTGTGTAAGGACTAAATAAAACAACCATGTGAAATCAGCTGGAAATCTGCCGCACACCAGGACAGAAGGAAAGAATGTTCATCGCACATCCGCAGGTCTCTGAGGATGTGAGAGGTGACCGGGAAGTGAACAGATGGCTCTATCGGAGGGATTTTAAGAGACAGGGAAGCCATTATCTTTACAAATGGAGATTATTTTTTATAGTAATACAACCTAATCAAACGCACCCTTGTTTAAATTTTATTGTGTACTGGCTTATAGTTGATTAGCTACATTGTGTTAGTTTCAGGTGAGCAGCAAAGTGGTTCACTGATAAATATAAGTGTATCCATTCTTTCAAATGAGATGGTTGGATGGCATCACCAATTCCAAAGGACATGATTTGGAGCAAACCCCAGGAGATAGTGAAGGACAGGGAAGCCTGGTGTGCCGCCATCCATGGGGTTGCAAAGAGCTGGGCATGACTGAGCAACTGAACAACAACAACACAGCCAACTAAATTGATTTCAGATTTCATAGTTGAATGTAAAGCTATTGCTTGTGGATGTGACTGCAGTGGGCTTAATACCGTGAAGGCAAGATGATGTTAGCTGCTGGTGAGGGGCGTAAGGAAGACATACTTTGGAGAGAAAGGGTAGGGTAGACGGACAGCACGAAAGAATGTGAAGGAGGTGCAGCCACAGGCATCTCCCTGCCTGTGAAGAGGCCTCTGGTGGACTTCAGCAAGGCAGCCCTCCCTACAAAGTTGCTCTCAGTGTTCATGTTAAGGAGATTATTTAATTTATTTGCACAAAAATGAATGGTGGATGAGGGAAACATGAGCCCTGGTCAGTGCTATACGCCCTTGAAATAAAGCAATCTTGACACTGTATTGAAGGAAACACCTTTTCTTAGCAAAAATCCCAAATGAAATAAATGGGAAATGAAAGCGTTTTCAACAGTAAGTGTATACATTTATTTAGATTGACCTTGTTTTCAAAAGAATTTGAGAAGACTTCAAAGGGAATGGAGGATTTGTTTTTTCACATTAATTTGGAATTCAGTGCATTAATAATGAAACACTGAGAAAGGCAGAAGAGTTGGTTCAATCAGAATACTCCCATATGCACAACAAGAATGGATTGTTGGGCTCAAGGTCCTTAGACACAGACAAGCCAGTTCTTGATGAACACAGCCTGTATCAGAGCTATTAACCATTCTTAAAGAAAGCCACACTCGGGGTGATCTTTGCTGTTGTTGGTTGTTTTCAGCAAAGACTAATCCCGTTAAAATAATACTTGCAGTTAGATTCACATTTCAATTTAGAAACAGACTGGTGAAAACTTTAATTGATTCTTGAGTGTGCAGGTTAGAAGGGAAAACTGAGACTAAGCAATTCACATGTAAAGTAAGCAATCTGGACCGGCTCTTAAAAGGTGATTGGAGCTGCAAGAAAAAGCAGAGCAGTGAAAGGAAGAGGAGGAAGCAGAGCTGGGGAGAACACAGGTAGCAGCTGCGCGGGCTCGCAAGAATGCTGCAGAGCAGATGCGGAGGGCGCAGGCTTCTCAAAGCTCAGGCCAGCTGGGTGACTCAGATGTTTCTATGTACCTCTCTCACCAAGTCAGCTGCCTGGGTCTTCTGGCAAATGGTAGCATGTGGTGAGTTTTAAATAAGTGAGCTTCCTTTGTTTTAAAAACAACTGTGATGTCTCCATTTCTGTCAAAAAGAAAAAAAAAAAAACCCTCCAGTAAGTATTTTAATGTATCAAAGAATTTGTTGTTGTTGTTAATCACTCAGTCGTGTCTGACTCTTTTGCAATGCCATGGACTGTAGCCCACCAGGTTCCTCTGTCCATGGGATTCTCCAAGCAAGAATACTGGAGCCATTTACTCCTCCAGGGGGTCTTCCCCAGCCAGGGATCAAACCCGCACCTCCTGCATTGGCAGGTGGATTCTTTACTGATAAGCCTGTATTAAAGAATTGGCTGTGTTAAAAGTAATTTGAGAGAGTTTATGAATGTTATTTTTGAGAGACAATACCATTTTCTGATAACCTATGATGCCAAATGGCTCAGACGGTAAAGCGTCTGCCTGCAATGCAGGAGACCCGGGTTCCATCCCTGGGTTGGGAAGATTGCCTGGGAAAGGAAATGGCAATCCACTCCAGTACTCTTGCCTGTAAAATCCCATGGACAGAGGAGCCTGGTAGGTTACGGTCCATGGAGTCGCAAAGAGTCAGATATGACTGAGCAGCTTCGCATGCTCATGGTCATGATACCAAAACATGACACAGATGATGGTTTCTTAAAAACTGCATAATGCTTAACTTATCTTAAGCTCCATGCCGCTCTGTGGAAGTATCTAGTCACTATGAAATGGCTTAAATACATGTCTACAGATATAACAAATGAGTTTGTATCTTGCACTTTAGATTGGGAAATTTAGTAAGTTTTAACTGCCAGGTATACTACATATAAAATACTTCTCAACAAAAAGCAGTCCATCATTCTTTCAAAAACTAAATAATTTGGATGACTAACCTACCTTGATTGTAAATATTTGGTCCTAATCTTTTTGTTTGTTTTGTGTAAGCAAATAGGACTATTTGAAGTAGCCCACCAATTATAACCTTAAAGCGCAGAGGACAGTGTCTTTCATTGCTTATATCCATGATTCTCAAAAGCGTTCCTGATAAGCACTATATTAAAAGGGGCTAGGATATCATATGTATCATAAATACTACAGTCTGAGGGGACAGACATAAGGAATTTTTCATGCAAGTGTTGAGTTTGAAAGCAGGAGAGACAAGGAGAACACAGGATTTATTGGGCATATGTATATATGGGTGCGCTTAGAACGTGGACCACTTCATCAAATATATACCAATTCATCATTAGGTTCTTTTTTAAACCATTTTCGTTTGATCTATTATAGAATACTGGTTTCCTATCACTTAGCATTCCGGCAGTTTACACGACCATATGCCTGTAAAACCTCTACAACTAAACACGATGTTATCTGCAGTGTGTCCTTTGCTTGGCTGCTGACCTTGAGTCCTTTTGTTGTTCAGCGGTGTCCGACTCTTTGCAACCCCCAGACTGCAGCACACCAGGCTTCCCTGACCTTCACTGTCTCCCAGAGTCTGCTCAGACTCACATCCATTGAGTCAGTGATGCCATCCAACCACCTTATCTTCTAACCACCTGATACGAAGAGCTGACTCATTGGAAGAGACCCTGATGCTGGGAAAGACTGAGGGCAGGAGGAGAAGAGGGCGACAGAGGCTGAGAGTCCTTGTTATCCTTAAGCTCAGCGGTCGTCTCCAGACCTGAGCTCAGCCCCAGTACCACTGTGGGTGTCCTGGCTCCCTCAGTGTCAGGATCCTGGCTTCTGCCGTTTGACTCTAAGGTTTACTCCTGTGCTTCTCCTCAGTTACAACAAGGTCTGGCACACAGCACACGTCAAGCAGGAAGTGCATACCAACATTCACTCTGCAGAAAACCTGTTTCGGTGGCTGTGGCAGAGAAAATGCTCTTTATTCCCCAAATCTAATTTCCTTTTCCTCTAGGCAAGCAGCTAGATTTTATTTCCAAGCCTTGCTGACAGTTACCTAGAGCCATGTGACTGAGCGCCAGCCAAAGGAATGTGGGCAGAGATGGAATATGTCACATCCAAGTCGCCCAGTTTGTTCCCTGTTCCTTTATCTGTGGAAAACTTTAGGCTTTGAGAACCGTTAGCTAGACGGGCCTGGTCTCTGAATGCTTACATGGAATAGGGCACTTCTGACACACTCCACTGTGACCTAAATCAACAGCCACAATGTTTGTGAGAAGCTCACCCTTAATTGACAAGCCCCTGGAACACTGGGTTTTTTGTTTCAGTTTAATTTACCGTGATGAAGACAATTTCTGAGGGTTGATGGGTTGGGATGCTACTGTATACAATGTTTTCACATATTTTAATGAGCCCACTGTCCTCAACAAGAAGTTGAGAGGATGGACATGATGATTTTATAAACAAGGAACAGCTCATAAGAGAAAAGGTCTCAGAGGACAGGAAAAGATCCCAAGAAAAAGAGATATCTCAGATTGTAAAAGGTGGGTATCATACATAAATGCTAATCCTGAACAAGACCTTTGAGAACATCTTGTTTTTCCTAGCTTCTTTCCAAAAATGGATGTCTCATAGCTCCTGTTCATTTTCTTTTTGCTTGAAGTATAGTTGATTTACAAAATTATATTAATTTCAGATGTACTGTGTAGTTGACTTCCCTGGTGGCTCAGACGGTAAAGTATCTGCTCACAATGAGGGAGACCTGGGTTCAATCCCTGGGTCGGGAAGATCTCCTAGAGAAGGAAATGGCACCCCACTTCAGTATTCTTGCCTGGAATATCCCATGGATGGTGGAACCTGGTAGGCTACAGTCCATGGGGTAGCAAAATGTCGGTGACTGAGCAATTTCACTTTCAGTGAAAGTATAGTTTTCAGTGAAAGTATAGTTAGTGAAAGTATAGTTAGTGAAAGTACAGTTTTCAGTGAAAGTATAGTTAGTCATTCAGTATTTTTACAGATTATATATACTCCATCACAGGTTTTTACAAAATAATGGCTACAGTTCCCTGTGTGATACAGTGTATCCTTGTTGCTTATCTACTTTATACATAGTAATTTCTGTTAACCCCATACCCCTTATTTGTCTCTGCCCTCTTCTCTCTCCCCCTTGGTAATTACTAGTTTGTTTCCTATGTCTCTGAGTCTGTTTCTGCTTTGCATGTATATTCTAAGGTTTTAAATGAATGCCCTAAAGTTGCATAAACAGTTGGAGCTATGATAACTCCAATTGAATGATAACTCCAATTGAACTCTAATTGAATGATAACTTCAATTAATCATTACACAGTGTTATCTTAGAAGACAACAGAAACTCCTGAACACTTTTGTGGCATTCATTCCTTGAGAAATTTAATGGAACGCAAGCCTGCAAAGAACTGGGGAGGAAGTGAGAATCCAGTAAGAATTCTTGGAGTTTAAAGGACAGACTCAAAACTGCCAGACATGCTTTTGATCTTCTCCTTCAAAAATTCCCCAATGACACCATGTAGGGCAAATCCTGTCACCAGTGTGTCCATCCTGGGGATGGCGGGAGGGACCTGGACACTTAGAGAGCTATGCTGCATTGCATTATCTGTGAGCAGCTTCATCCATTTACCCAAGTGTGTTGGTATAAATATCATCCTTTTCTGTGCCCGACACAACAAGAAAAGGAATTGGCGTAGGCACTGCTCTAGGGAAACCTTGATGCTTTGGCAGAATGGCATTTGGAAATGTGAGCCCCTCAAGAAACCTTTCTGATCAAGAGGAAGGAGACAGAAGTGAAATCAGTTTTCTTCAATGGATTCAGTAACTATCAGCTTGTGTCTCCCTAACCAGTGAGGAACCTCAGCCTTGCAAGCAATGACTTATCAACCCAGTGCACTAACATTCATAGCTACTCTAAGTGCCAATTCACCCCACATATACTTTAATCCAAGGTTTGGCAAACTGCACCCCACAAACCAAAGCCAGCTCACTGCTTGTTTGCATAAACAAAACGTTGTTAGAACACATGCAGGCCTGTTCATCTATGTGTTGCTGGTGGCGGGTTTCTCACCACTACAGCACAGTGAAGGACTTGGAACACAGACCATATGGCCTGCAGAGCCTAAAGTATATCCTAACTGGCTCTTTACACAAGAAATTTGCCAGCCTCTGTTTTAATGCTTTGATATCTAAGTTCTCAATTTTATATTTCTAGGTAATTCCAAATCTAATAGTCTGTCTTCGGGGCTTTAGTCTCAACAACAGCACAGGATTAAAACAGAGACAGTATTTTCTAAAGAACAAAACATTTTCCTAGGATATGGCATGGCACTCTGATCCTTACATTTCAGGACATGTCACTGCTACTGTGTTGAACTGGTAGGAAACTGAAGAAGGGAAGGACATATTAGTTGGAGGTGGCTCAGAGGATAAAGCGTCTGCCTGCAATGCAGAAGACCCAGGTTCGATCCTTGGGTTGGGAAGATCCCCTGGAGAAGGAAATAGAAACCCACTCCAGTATTCTTGCCTGGAGAATTCCATGGACAGAGAAGCCTGGCGGGCTACAGTCCACAGGGTTGCAGGGTCGGACATGACGGAGCGACTTCACACACACATGAAGAAAGTGATAAATTGGGGGTGGGGCAGGAGGGTTTAACCGCTAGAAATGAATGTCAGTAGAGTCACTGATCTCTAGCCAACTGAACACTACTTTTTGAAACCCGTTTGAGGGCTTACTTGGGGGATCAGTGGTAAAGAATCCACCTGCCAGTGCAGAAGATGCAGGTTCGATCCCTGATCCAGAAAGATCCCACATTCTGTGGAGCAATTAAGTGCACACACCACATCTATTAAGCCTGTGCTCTAGAGCCATGTGCCACAGCTACTGAAGCCTGAGCACCCAGAAGCTCCTGCTCCCCAAGAAAAGAAGCCACTTCAGTGAGAAGCCCGTGCACGGCAACTAGAGACTAGCCCCTGCTCTCCGCAACTAGAAAAAGGCCCAGTCTGCAACAGAGACCCAGCACAGCCAAAGCAAATAAACACAAATAAAATTAAAATAGTATGAACTAAACATATTAAAAAAAAACAAAACTTGGTTTAAATGTCTTTTTATGCAAAATAAGAAAAAGGGAGTTTTACCCCCTTTTAGACTAAATAATACACTTTCTGAAAGTATTGCCTCAGTTCAGTTCAGTTCAGTTGCTCAGTCATGTCAACTCTTTGCAACCCCATGAATCACAGCACGCCAAGCCTCCCTGTCCATCACCAACTCACAGAGCTCAAATTCATGTCCATCGAGTTAGTGATGCCATCCAGCCATCTCATCCTCTGTTGTCCCCTTCTCCTCCTGCCCCCAATCCCTCCCAGCATCAGGGTCTTTTCCAATGAGGCAACTCTTTGCATGAGGTGGCCAAAGGATTGGAGTTTCAGCTTTAATATCAGTCCTTCCAATGAACACCCAGGACTGATCTCCTTTAGGATGGACTGGCTGGACCTCCTTGCTGCTGCTGCTGCTAAGTCACTTCAGTTGTGTCTGACTCTTTGCGATCCTATAGACGGCAGCTCACCAGTCTCCCCCGTCCCTGGGATTCTCCAGGCAAGAACACGGGAGTGAGTTGCCATTTCCTTCTCCAATGCATGAAAGTGAAAAGTGAAAGTGAAGTCACTCAGTAGTGTCCGACTCTTCGCAACCCCATGGACTGCAGCCTACCAGGCTCCTCTGTCCCTGGGATTTTCCAGGCAAGAGTACTGGAGTGGGGTGCCATCGCCTTCTCTGGGTTGGACCTTCGACCTCCTTATAATCCCATAAAACATGATGGACAACCTACAAAAGTCCAGTTAGCTTTCAAAGTAAACCACAACACATCTTCACATCTTTTTTATCTGTTGGTGCTATTTCAATTAATTTTTTTTTAAGCTTTTTATTTTTTAAATTTTAAAATCTTTAATTCTTACATGCATTCCCAAACATGAACCCCCCTCCCACCTCCCTCCCCACAACATCTTTCTGGGTCATCCCCATGCACCAGCCCCAAGCATGCTGCATCCTGCGTCAGACATAGACTGGCGATTCAATTCACATGATAGTATACATGTTAGAATGTCATTCTCCCAAATCATCCCACCCTCTCCCTCTCCCTCTGAGTCCAAAAGTCCGTTATACACATCTGTGTCTCTTTCCCTGTCTTGCATACAGGGTCGTCATTGCCATCTTCCTAAATTCCATATATATGTGTTAGTATACTGTATTGGTGTTTTTCTTTCTGGCTTACTTCACTCTGTATAATCGGCTCCAGTTTCATCCATCTCATCAGAACTGATTTAAATGAATTCTTTTTAACGGCTGAGTAATACTCCATTGTGTATATGTACCACAGCTTTCTTATCCATTCATCTGCTGATGGACATCTAGGTTGTTTCCATGTCCTGGCTATTATAAACAGTGCTGCGATGAACATTGGGGTACATGTGTCTCTTTCAATTCTGGTTTCCTCGGTGTGTATGCCCAGCAGTGGGATTGCTGGGTCATAAGGTAGTTCTATTTGCAATTTTTTAAGGAATCTCCACACTGTTCTCCATAGTGGCTGTACTAGTTTGCATTCCCACCAACAGTGTAGGAGGATTCCCTTTTCTCCACACCCTCTCCAGCATTTATTGCTTGCAGATTTTTGGATGGCAGCCATTCTGACTGGTGTGAAGTGGTACCTCATTGTGGTTTTGATTTGCATTTCTCTAATAATGAGTGATGTTGAGCATCTTTTCATGTGTTTGTTAGCCATCCGTATGTCTTCTTTGGAGAAATGTCTATTTAGTTCTTTGGCCCATTTTTTGATAGGGTCATTTATTTTTCTGGAGTTGAGCTGCAGAAGTTGCTTGTATATTTTTGAGATTATTTCTTTGTCAGTCGCTTCATTTGCTATTATTTTCTCCCATTCAGAAGGCTGTCTTTTCACCTTGCTTATAGTTTCCTTTGTTTGCAGAAGCTTTTAAGTTTAATTAGTTCCCATTTTTTAATTTTTGCTTTTATTTCCAATATTCTGGGAAGTGGGTCATAGAGGATCCTGCTGTGATTTGTCGGAGTGTGTTTTGCCTATGTTCTCCTCTAGGAGTTTTATAGTTTCTGGCCTTATGTTTAGATCTTTGATTCATTTTGAGTTTATTTTTGTGTATGGTGTTAGAAAGTGTTCTAGTTTCATTCTTTTACAAGTAGTTGACCAGTTTTCCAAGCACCACTTGTTAAAGAGTTTGTCTTGTCTCCATTGCATATTCTTGCCTCCTTTGTCAAAGATAAGGTGTCCATAGGTACGTGGATTTATCTCTGGGCTTTCTATTTTGTTCTTTGATCTATATTTCTGTCTTTGTGCCAGTACCATACTGTCTTGATGACTGTGACATTGTAGTAGAGCCTGAAGTCAGGCAGGTCGATTTCTCCAGTTCCATTCTTCTTTCTCAAGATTGCTTTGGCTATTTGAGGTTTTTTGTATTTCCATACGATTCTTGAAATTATTTGTTCTAGCTCTGTGAAAAACACCATTGGTAGCTTGATAGGGATTTCATTGACTCTATAGATTGCTTTGGGTAGTATACTCATTTTAACTATATTGATTCTTCTGATCCATGAACATGGTATATTTCTCCATCTATTAGTGTCCTCTTTGATTTCTTTCACCAGTGTTTTATAGTTTTCAGTATATAGGTCTTTAGTTTCTTTAGGTAGATATATTCCTAAGTATTTTATTCTTTTCATTGCAATGGTGAATGGAATTATTTCCTTAATTTCTCTATTTTCTCATTGTTGGTATATAGGAATGCAAGGAATTTCTGTGTGTTGATTTTATATCTGGCAAATTTACTATATTCATTGATTATCTCTAGTAATTTTCTGGTGGAGTCTTTATGGTTTTCTATGTAGAGGATCATGTCATCTACAAACAGTGAGAGTTTTGCTTCTTCTTTTCCAGTTTGGATTCCTATTATTTCTTTTTCTGGTCTGATTGCTGTGGCCAAAATGTCCAAAACTATGTTGAATAGTAGTGGTGAGAGTGGGCACCCTTGTCTCATTCCTGACTTTAGGGGAAATGCTTTCAACTTTTCACCATTGAGGATAATGTTTGCTATGGGTTTGTCATATATAGCTTTTATTATGTTGAGGTATGTTCCTTCTATTCGTGCTTTTGGAGAGTTTATATCATAAATGGATATAATTTTTAGTGCTGAATTTTTTTTTGATAATGTAGAGCATGTTAATAATAGCATGCTATTCAAAATTGTCAAGTTAGTTATATCGACTTGCATTCTTGTATTGAACTGATCTTCAGATTTTTTTAGACTCATGTATCTAGTACTGGCACATGAATTTCACTTCAGATATTCTCCTACACATTTAAATATAATATATTCACATATCACTTTTGATTATGAAAAAAAAAAACCCTGATGAACTGTATTCAATAGTTTACTAGGATCCAAAGAAAACAAAGCAAAACAACCAGATCTCATATAGAATGGAAGAAAATATCTGCAAATCATATCTGATATTAGGTTATATTAAATATATATAAGGAGCTACAACTTAAAACACAAAAGAAAAACAAATTTAAAAATGGGCCAAGGAGTTGAATTGACATTTCTCTGAAGAAGACATACAGATGGCCAACAGGTATATGAAAAATGCACAACTTCCAAATCAGCAGAGAAACACAAAACCAAACCATGAAGTATCACCTCATACTTGTAAGGATGGCTATTATCAAAAAACAAAAGACAACAAGGGCTGGCAAAGTTGTGGAGAAATTGTAATCCTTGCACACTGTTGGTAGGAATGCAAAAAGGTACAGCTGCTATTGAAAACAGTGTGGAAGCTTCTCAAAAAAATTAGAAATAGAACTACCATATGATCCAGCCCTTCTGCTTCTGAGTATTTATCCCAAAGAATTGAAATTAGAATCTCAGAGAGACATTTGTAGTTCCATGTTTACTGCAGCATTATTCACAAAAACCAAGACTTGGAAACAAACTAAAAGCCCATCAACAGATAAATGGATAAAGGAAGTGTGGTATGAAAAACAATAGAGC
The DNA here is from genome assembly GCF_042477335.2 of Ovis canadensis. Classification (NCBI taxonomy): domain Eukaryota; kingdom Metazoa; phylum Chordata; class Mammalia; order Artiodactyla; family Bovidae; genus Ovis; species Ovis canadensis. Next base: position 24,214,464 of record NC_091270.1, on the reverse strand, counting down.
ACTATTCAGTCTTTAAAAGAAAGAAATTATGCAACAGCAGAGATGAAACTTGGGGACATGACACTAAGTGAAATGAACAAATCACAGAGAGATAAATACTGCATGATTCCACCTTTATGAGACATCTAAAATAGGCAAATTCATAGAATCAGAGTTGGATAGAGGTTATCACGTACTGGGGGCAGGGGGCGGGGAGAAGGAAAATAGAAATTACTAGTCAATGGGCATAAAGCTTCAGTTATTCAAGACAACTAAGTTCCATGAATCTTACTCAGCTGAACTAAGGTGGGTGAACCTAGAACCTGTTATACTGAGTGACGTAAGTCAGAAAGGGAAAAACAAATACTGCATAATAACACAGAGATATACATGGAGTCTAGAAAAATGGCACTGATGAACCTTTTGCAGGTCAGGAATAGAGACACAGACACAGAGATCAGACTTGTGGACACAATGCGGGAAGGAGAGGGTGGGGCATATTGAGAGAGTGACACTGAAGCATATACACGGTCATGTGCAAAATCAGTAGCTAGTGGGGTGTTCGTTCAGCCTGGTGCTCTGTGCAGCGTGGGATGGGCAGGGTGCGGGAGGGAGACAAGAGGGACAGGACTGATGTACATACTTATGGTGGATTCATGCTGTTGTAGAGCAGAAGCCAATGCAACATTGTAAAGCAATTATCCTCCAACTGAAAAAAAAAAAAAAAAGACAACTAAGTTGCAGAGACCACATTGTACCTCAAGTCAACAGTGTATTATACACTTAAAAACCTAAGAGGGCAGCTCTCATGTGAAACTTCTTACCATAATAAAATAATTTTTTTTGAAAAAAACTAGACAGCTTATTATAATCTACTCCCGAAAGAGGAACTCCCCAGGTCAGTAGGTGCTAAATATGCTACTGGAGAAGAGTGGAGAAATAACTCCAGAAGGAATGAAGAGGCTGAGCCAAAGCAAAAACAATGCCCAGTTGTGGAGGTGACTGGTGATAAAAGTAAAGTCTAATGCTGTAAAGAACAATATTGCATAGGAACCTGGAATATAAGGTCCATGAATCAAGATAAATTGGAAGCAGTATAACAGGAGATGGTAAGAGTGAACATTGACATTTTAGGAATCAGTGAACTAAAATGGACTGAAATGGGCAAATTTAATTCAGATGACCACTATATCTACTACTACTACAATATATTGTCACCCTGTTTATTTCATGTATATGCAGAGCACATCATGCAGAATGCTAGGCTGGATAAAGCTTAAGCTGAAATCAAGATTTCCAAGAGAAATATCAATAACCTCAGATATACAGATGACACCACCTTTATGGCAGAAAGCAAAGAACTAAAGAGTCTCTTGATGAAAGTGAAAGAGAGTGGAGAAGGTGTCTTAAAACTCAACATTCAGGAAACTAAGATCATGGCATCTGGTCCCATCACTTCATGGAAAACAGATGGGGAAACAATGGAAACAGTGACAGACTTTATTTTCTTGGGCTCCAAAATCACTGCAGATAATGACTGCAGCCATGAAATTAAAAGACAATTGCTCCTTGAAAGAAAAGCTATGACAAACCTAGATAGCATATTAAAAAGTAGAGTCATTACTTTGCCTTTAAAGTTCTATCTAGTCAAAGCTATGGTTTTTCCAGTAGTCATGTAGAGATGCAAAAATTGGACTATAAAGAAAGCCAAGTGCCAAAGAATTGATGGTTTTGAACTGTGGTGTTAGAGAAGACACTTGAGAGTCCCTTGGACTGCAAGGAGATCCAACCAGTCCATCCTAAAGGAAATCAGTTCTGGGTGTTCATTGGAAGGATTGATGCTGAAGTTGAAACTCCAATACTTTGGCCACCTGATGCAAAGAGCTGACTCATTAGAAAAGACCCTGATGCTGGGAAAGATTGAAGGCAGGAGGAGACGGGGACGACAGAGGATGAGATGGTTGGATGGCATCACCGATTCAATGGACATGAATTTGCGTAAGCTGTAGGAGATGGTGAATGACAGAGAAGCCTGGCATGCTGCAGTCCAGGGGTTGCAAAGAATCAGACACAACTAAGCAACTGAACACACTCTTGTTTTTAAAAATTACCTACACCTTTTAAAAGAAGACAAAACTCCTAAAAAGTGCGATAGTAGATACATTTGTATGAACAAGCTAGATTTTCCTCTTTTCCCATATTGTAAAAATACTTCATAAGGAAACGTGTGTTTAGCTTCAGAATTTCTCTAGAAAAATCTTAAAGTTACCAAATATATTTTAATTAAGTTTTACATTTATGTGGGTGACTTGTGGGTAGTTGATGGATATTGTGGAGCAAGGGTAAATGAGTCCCTGTCCTCCAGACTCCCCTGGGTATTGCCCTATCAGTAATGAATTACATTGATCCTGTCTATCCCACTGGAAAAGAATACACGTGTTTTAGCAATTACAAGTAGACAATAAGCACAATTTTTAACGTAATAATCATGCTAGAATTCAGATACTGAGAAACTAATTTTGGTGAATCCTCAGTGACTGGTGAGCACACCCAGCTTTACTTTGCTGAGAGTAGGATTTTTATTTCCAAGGATTGAGATCTCTTTCTTCATCTCTCTCTCACATTCTCTCAAGAAAATTTCTATTTGTAAAAGCTAAAGGAACGCTCTTTTAGTTTTATTGATGTCACACCTAAATTATCACAGAGTCACTTTCTTAATTGTGATATTTGATAAATAGGCTGTTTTCCTCCCAGAGAGTCAATAATGTGGTGAGAAATGTTTATCCAGCACTGAAGTGTAATATTAAAGGTTGCTTAAAGACAACAGAGAAATATATTTCCTTAAATATATATCATAAAGATGCTGATGCAATCAAATTGGAACCTAATTTAATTGAGTTACTGATTGGAAAAGCGATTTTCTATCAGAAACTGCTATTATTCAAAAACTAATTTTATGCCTTTAAGGAGCTTCTACCGTTTTCTTTCCTGAGATGTTGATGGTTAGGAAACGCAGAAATGAACTGTCACTACCACTGAGAGCATATTTGTTCAAACAATGTTTTGTTACATCTGATAAAAGGCTGTAGCTGAAAAGATTTTTATTAACTTCAAAAAGTGTCACTTTTTCCTAACAAAGAGACCAGAACCACCAATTAGTTCTTCCAAATATAGGCAGTGTGCTACAAAGGAGTTGTCTATGACTGTAAGCAGTGGCAATGGTAACCAGTGGGGGGTAGGGGGGTGGTTACAGAACCTACCTGGGAATACTTACCAGGCAGATTTCCGACATGGGGTTTTGGGGGGGGGGGGTGCGTTTAGAGTGTGGATAACAAGCGTGATAGGACAGCGGATCATGGTCTATAGATTATTTACTCAGCGTGTGATCACTGGCTTTAGCAAAAGAGGAAAAAGAGCAGAAGTTTGAAGTTTAGCTCAAGTTTAGAAGAGAAAGTAAGCCAAAGAAATATTCCTGCTGTCAAAAAAGCAAAGCATGCCGCTACCAGGGTGGCAGAGGCTTAGAATTCGTGGGGCCGGATGGAAGATCTGAAGTCTTTTGAACAGCAAATGGCCTTGAGCACATTTGCCTCCCGATGGAAGGCTGGAGAACAATTAATATTGGGCATTTTTCCAAGGATGTGATGAGTTTGCAAAGTCAAAGCTATTTGGCAGGCATAACTATTTGGGGAAGGAATTTGGGGCAACCCTAGGTGCTGTTTTTACCTTGTAAATCCTATTATCAACCACGGAGGCAAGCAAGGAAAAAAAAAATGGTCATTTTTCTGATCACAGATTTTCAAAGAAAAGGGGGATGGGGGCAACTCATTCTTCCAAAGTCCTTTGTCAGAGGAGCAAAGAAAATTTCTGTTGCAATATATTTAGTACAAAAGAATTAGCCCAGGTTGTTTCTGCAGCACAGATCGTGAGTTTGTAACAAAATCTAAGAAAACTGACTAGTATATTAATATGCTGTTAGTGGAATTTGAGAGTTGAAAAAACATTTTAAATTATGGCCATCCCAAATAGTAAATAATCACTGTTTACTCTGTCCTTGTTATGAAAAACCATGCCAAGACTTAAATAATCTCCAACTAGGCCAAGACCAAACATTGTCCAGAACAGTTGAAGTAGATATTTCAAATGCCATGTACTCTTCAACTTTTGTGTTTTTGAACTTTTCAACCATGGTCCCAATGTGATATTTTCATAGTACAGAAGCATGGAAATGTTCACTAAGTCACGGTAGTGGTGTTATTAAATGTTCACAGCATATATTTCCCCAGATCCCTTTGATGCTGCTGTTTTAAAGGTCATGGCAGTCCCCCAGATGGATAATGCTAGGATTTTCTGCATTCATTTCATATGCTAAAATAAAAGAATGGAAAAAAAAAAGGGAGGAGTGAAATGTTAAAAAAAAAAAAAAAACCCTTAAGTCTAACTTTAGGACCCTTTAAATGTGTAGCAATCATTAAGCACTTTTTTTTTTTTACCAAAAAATAGAAAATGACTACTTTATATTCAGTAGCCACAATTGCAATGCCCTTCCAAGCACAGTATAAATCACACCAGTTACATCCAACTGGTGACTTACACACACACACACACACACACACACATTTTTTTTTTAATATATTTTTACTCTTTAATGCGAATCCTAGGAAAAATTTTTTTTTTTTACTTTATTTTACTTTACAGTACTATATTGGTTTTGCCATACATTGACATGAATCCACCACGGGTGTACATGCGTTCCTAAACATGAACCCCCCTCCCACCTCCCTCCCCACAACATCCCTCTGGGTCATCCCGGTGCACCAGCCCCAACACACACATTTTAAAAGTATCTCTGCACATTCTCCAGAAATATTAAGGTCTGTCTTAAATAGCACTTATAAAAGATGAAGAACAAGTATCAAAGTGTAAGTATCCCAGACACAAAATATATCTAGTGTGCCCATGCAGGAGAAAATGTTACTAATTGAAACATTTTGCAATAAGAGAAAAACAACTCTGATGGTTACTGACAGTCCCGCTAATACCAGTACATTGTCAGTCTGTCTTGCATAAAAAGATGAACGAACGGGGATTGTTAAATTAAAAACAGGGAGGCCACCAGACTGAGGTAGATTTCATGCTGTGGCAGCCTGCATAAACAAGCCAAAATCTAAGCCAGCAAAAGCCTCAAGGTCAGGAAATCAAATCACTATGGACCACCAATCACAGACAGCCAACCAGACTTCACACGATAGTCAATCAACCATTTCTTTACTTTGCCTTTTTTCTATAAAAGTGTCTCCCAGAGCTCTTGTTGGTGGAGTTCTCCTACCACTTCTGGTTTGTCATTGCCTGACCAGAAATAATTTTTTTGCTCATATCAACTCTTCAAAATTTTAACATGCCTCAGTTTATTAACAGTACATGGTACATCCAGTAATTCTCCAACTTTCTGGAATACATAATGCAGTTTCCAGCCAAGATTTGCAAGTCCACTAATTTGTTCAGAAAATATTTGATCAGCTAAGCATAGTCCAGTAATCATCAAGATCCTTTTAAAGCAATTTGATTAGCATTCTGGCGGAATTAAATAAAAATGAAGGATCATAAGAAGTGAAACAAGTTTGGGGCAGGTCTTACTTCACGTAAGATTCCGGAGATGGAACATTACTTTAATGGAAAAATACTGAACTTTAACTCTTTGTGAACCTTATCTGTACCTATTTTCTTCAGAAATCAAACGCTATTTCCATTCTCAAACCATACTTCTCCTCTGTTCAAACTCTATTGTTTTCTTCATTGCATTTTACATTACATCAAGCCATCATTTTCTGGATCTTTTTCACGTGTTCCTATTTTTCACTTGGTGTTTTTAGATTACCTTATAATCCCTCATTTCCCAGACTTTATTTGATAAATCCAACAAAATTTGCTTCAAGTCCTGTTAGCATGTTTTTATTCCAGAATCTTTCTTTCCTTCTTCCATAGTAGTAAAAAAATAGCTGCACATAGAGACACCACAGAGAATAAAAGCTGTATTTACCAGGTTCCCTTGCATTTATGTATAGTTACATGACTGTGTTCTGGATAATAAAATGTAAGTAAAATTGTTACTTAACATTTTTCTAGATACTTCTGAAAAAAGAAGTGAGGTGCAGGTCCTTCTTAATTTCTCCCTCCATACTACTGCCTGGAACCGTCTTAAATCACGAGTCACAGCGAGGTGAGCAACAAGGCAAGATGCACTTCGGTCCCTGGCAGTGTGGACTGCTACAGTGACCCTGGGACAGCTACTTGGACTTGTATCTGTGAGGGAGAAATAAACCTCTACCTTGTTTTGAGCCACTCTGTTTTGCTTTTAAGGTTTTTCTGACACATGTAGTTCAATGTCATCCAAAGTATTTAGGCAACATTTGAGGGATTTAACTAATCATTTCTCACTCCCTCTCATCTGTTTCTACAGCTTTACCCATTTTCAATAACTTGCCCTGAGCCTCCTAAAGGATATGGCTTTCTGACTCATTGACTTTGAACCTTGAGAGCCTACAGGACACTTTCTACATCTGAGCAGGAGCTTTTGATGTGAAGGCAGTGAGCTCAACCTGGCTTTGTTCTTGGTCTCAGCCATGAGCCCAGCGTTCCACACAAGAAGGCCTCTCCAACATCCTAGATCTCAGACCAGAAGACACATGGGCTCAAGCCAAGCAGAAGCAAGTGTTTACTGAAGTAAGCCACTCAGATTTTGATTTTTTTGAAATGTTAGTAAAAACTAACAGAAATTCTATATCATCTCAAACAGCCATAAAGAATCTTGTAAGAAGCAAAGCTCATAGACTAGTTTTAAAAAAGGATTTTGAAACAAAAATGAGGCATAACTGTTAAACTTTGGTGGCATTAACACTGTATAGCAGTCTTCAAAACTGCACACTTGGTATAGCAAGAGTAAGTGAAGGAATCTTCTTTTTGGTGAAAAGACTCAAAATAATCACAATGGTCTTTATGATTTGTTTATTTTAAATACTTTACTAATCCTTGCACTTCACCTCACAGGTTAAGTGAATTTCCCTTTTTTGTGCTTCTGTAAAAATCAGTACAAACCTATTACCCTTTGTATGTTGAATGACCATTATCTCTAATAGATCTGTCTGGCTGAAAAATAAAAAGTCATGATTTAAAACAAAAATAGGCAAATAGTCACTATATCTTTTCTATATACAAGGCTGGGATAGAGAAGGGATTATAAGTAGCATATCATTACCAGCCTAGTTAAAGATGTGAACACACAGTAGTGTCGGTAGCCTGTCTGAGACTAACTTACAGGCAAAAATCACAGGAAAACAGGGATCAGAAAAGTACATGATATGTTCTCTATCAGCTGTGAGCACTACAACAGTAGTTTTATACAGAAGCAAGAATATTGGGCACCCAGATCTTGGTTTTCAATATGACTCTGAAATAAGAGCAATGAGGGAGCTTTGGGAAAATGGATGATTCTAGATTTAGGGCAGGAAATATAAAGAGAGTAATTAAGAGGGACCTGGAGCATCCAATAATTCCAGAAAGTAAGGAAGAACTCAAAAAATTAAAACAAACACACCACAAGGACATCAAAGGGACAAGGGGGCCAACTCAAAGAGCTCCCAATGGCAATAAAATATAAAGTGATATTGGATTACATACCAAAATAAATACGACTATGCATGCACCTATGCAATTATAAATGATTAAATAATGAATACAGGAAGAAATGAGAGGGAGGAAGGGAAGGAAGTAAAGAAGGGAGAGAGAGATGGAAGAGAAAGGACAAGCCTTCTATGCAAAGAACTCCAAAACATTTGCACAGATTCCCCACCTTCAAGGAGGTGCAACAGCCCCCAAAGCTTAAGTGTGGGCTGCATACTGTGACTTATTTCTAAAGCTTACAGTGTGGAAAGAGGAGGAGAAAAATAATTTCATAGCAGAGAAACCTGTCACATACTACTCTCCATCATGTATTTTCTTTGTCACCATCAACTGTTACTTAGCTAGGATGCACTTAGATGGGATAAAATGGCACACAACCTCTGTGGTTTTCCTCCCCAAAACACAGTCCAGTTCTAATCATGCGGAAAGCGTGAGACAGTCCCAGATGAGGGACAATCTACAAAATGCCTGACTGGCAATCATCAAAACCATCAGAGGTCTTGAAAAACAAGGCAAGTCTGAGAAGCTGTCACAGCCAAGAGAAGCCTAAGGGGATATGATGGTTAAATGTAATACAACATCCTGGATGGAGCCTTGGAACAGAAAAAGGACCTTGGGCTTTTCCGTTGGCTCAGCGGTAGAGAATCTGCCTGCAAAGCAGGAGACACAGGAGATGCAGATTCGATCCCTGAGTCGGGAAGTTCCCCTGGAGAAAGAAATGGCCACCCACTCTAGTATTCTTGCCTTGGAAATCCCATGGACAGAGGAGCCTGGGGGGCTACAGTCCATGGGGTCACAGAGTCGAACACGCCGAGTGACTGAACACGCAAGCACAGGGAAATATGAATAAAGAATAGACTTCTAAAATAATAGTGTATCAATATGGGTTCATTAATTGTAGCAAATCTACTATATTCATTTAATATATTAATAATAGATAAAACTGTTGGGTACCTGGTAACTCTGTATAATCTTTACCATTTCACCATAAATGTTCTAAAATGAAAAGTTTATTTTGAAAAGTTAATGTACCTTTAACATTTATTTTTAATAGACATCTAATCATCTTAATACTTTACATTTTCTTGATTAAAATGGGAATTTAAAAAAATTCAAGATACATTTATTTTATTGCCCATCCTATAGTATCAAAGTAACTAAAATATTATCTACATTAAACTTCTAAGTTTATGTAATTTCATAATTTGAAGGCTTTACCATTTAAAAATATCTAGAGGTGATTTAAAAGTCATTAAAAATTATACAGATTAAAAGCTATTTCAAATGAATTAGACTCTTATTCATAGTTAAGCCTTATTCTATAAATATATAAAGTTTTCTAGGAAATTTAACATTATGCCTTCTAAACATTAAGTAGTGGTAAGAGTTATACTGTGACTCAACAAAGAAAAATCCAAATGTAACATTTGGTCAAGACAGTATGAAGACTAGAAAGATGGATAAGAATGAGATTTCTAGATTTTGGTATCTTTGTTGTTCTTGTTGTATAGTCATTAAGTCTTGATAACCAACTCTTTGTGACCCCATGGACTGTAGCCTGACAGGCCCTTCTGTCCATGGAATTTCCCAGGCAAGAATACTAGAGTGGGCTACCATTTTCTTCTCCAGGGGGATCTTCCAAACCCATGGATTGTACCTATGTCTCCTGCATTGGCAGGTGGAGCTGAGCCACCAGGGAAGCTCTTTGGCATCTTACAACCATTTTATATCAAAACTGAATTCAAGCAATATAAAATAAGATAAAACAGTTAGTATGAATATGACCTAAAATATAATCATATATCTAATAACTATTTGTACTGTGATGCTTTCATGTTAATTCCAACTCTGCTTCTAATACAAAGAGGAGCATATATATGTGTGTGTATATATTAATTTCCCCTAACATATATTAATTTTCTTTACAAGTATTACCATAACTTGCTTTGCTGGGTAATTATTGATTATTGATTTTCTATTTCCTCTTTGAAGCACCTGGCTTACTTTTCTTGTTGATGTTTCCATTGATTTTCTATTTCCTTTGGAAATGAGATGAGAGCTTTTAAAGAGGTCTTGTTACTTGGCAAGAATAAGATGCTATGCTGTGTAGTGTTTCTAGGGAATTCCACCATTACACTGCTACTTTTATTTCCATAGAAAGTAGTGGGTTTTTTTACTCTAGATTGTACACCATTGTGCACTTTATTTTACACTTAAATGTGTTATTCTACCATTTAACTTCACAAGAAAAACATGTGATTTGTTAAAAAAATGTATCACCATGCCAATTTCTACTACAGTGAATTCTCAAAGGAAATAACCTAAATTTTGAAAGTCTTTTTCAAGTCTTTAGCTAAATAGATATAATCTTGAAAGTGGTGACAATTTAAATTATGGCAGAAGGATTAAGCGCTTAAATATCACTTCTGAAACTAAACAGTTACTGGGATAATCCAAGTAACTATCATCTTCCTTACCCGAATTGGAGAGAAAAACATCTCATCATTTACCAGGATGTGGATTTTAGCCTTAATGGAATGACTATCTATCTGAGTGAGAAGACAAATTTGGCTTTTAAATTTTCTAACAGAGTACAATTTTGCTCCCTACACAGAGTCAACCATCCAGATGTCACCCAGCACTAGTCAAACATACTGAAGAGATGCGATTTACTTTTTAGAAAGGATCTGTGTAAGGGACACAATACCCAATCATTCCTTTAGAACTGCCCTGTGCAGTTCAGTAGCCACTAGTTATCTGCAGCTACTGGACACTTAACATGTTATTAGTATTAACGGAGATGTTCTACAAGTGTAAAACACACTGAACTATCAAAGAAAAACATAGTATGTCTCACATTCATAATTATATACTTACTCTACACTGAAATAATATTTTTAATATATTAGGTCTTTATGGAGAGAGGAGCCTGGTGGGCTACTGTCCATGGTGTCACAAGGAGTCAGACACAACTGAGCAACTAACACTCTCATTTTCAAACAAAATAAATTATTAAAATTAATTTTACCTGTTTCATTTTTTACTTTTTTTTAATGCAACCACTGGAAAATCCAGAATTACTTAAGTGGTTTGCATCCTAGTCCTACTGAACTGAGCTGTTCTAGAGTCTCTCAGTTCTGTTTCTATGATACGTCTTATGAATGTGCCATGTCTGGATATTGTATCTCAGATCCCTATAGAAAAGATATGATCAAATTAAAACGTAGTGCTCTGTCTTTGATTCTTATGAGATAAGATATGAAAAAAGGTTAGATCTTTCAATAGAAAATTATGGGCCTTTGCTATCAAACACTACTACTGAGAGCTGTTCCCCAAAAATGTGAGACCCACAGGAATTCTGGACAAAGAAGAGAGGGCTTCTATGAACAAGCCTTTCTAAACTTGCCTATGATTAGACTGTTTCAGGAGACCTGTCCAGCGATGCTCCTTAAATACCCACAAAGGTTTCCCATGCTCTATTGCTTCTCTAGCTGACTTTTTTTTCTTCCTAATGCTCTTAATGTAATAGAAACACCAAGGCCAAATTTTGTATGAGTAATATAAATCAACAAATTTAAAATCAAATTAAAATAACATTCACATCCTTCACAGAAAAAAATTACTATTTATGGTATATGACTTCATGTGGTATATACTGTAAGCTTACTTTGTTAGTTTTCACACATTTCTCTGAAGGCCTTTGCACTATCACAGAAAAAGTATTACTTTGGAAAATAAAATTTTGTGTGCCATGCATGTCTGGAAAGTAAGAAACGAGAGCTGTGTCTTAAAAGAATATTCAGAATGAACGATTCCAAACAGAGACCTGTTTTGTCAGCTTTTCAGCAGGTGGTAAAAGCAACAGATAGCACTAGCTAGCCATTTAGAAGTGCGACAGAAAGAAAGAAGCATGATTCAGAAGAGGCAGCTGTGACCTAGCCGATGTCAACCTGCCTACAGTCAGTCTCCTTAAGGATGAAGCAGCCGGAACTGAGCCAGGCCAGCAAAGGACAGACCCAACAGGGAGCCATGCTGCCATGCTGTGGGGTTTAACCTGTTTGTTTATTTTATAGGAGGAAGGAGATTATTTGTTTAATTGTGATGGAGGATTTCAAGCTATACCCCACAAGCCCAGTCATTGCAGTGGTGGAGGGAACTTTGCAACACGGACATCGAATAAAACCTGCAGAATCATACCGATAAAAGCATGGTGGTTTAAGGGGGGGAAAGTGTTGGTTAATTTCACAGTGTTATAAACCTATTGTTGTTGTTTAGTCACTAAGTCATGACTCTGCAACCCCATGGACTTAGCCCACCAGGCTCCTCTGTCCATGGGATTTCCTGGGCAAAAATACTCGAATGGGTTGCCATTTCCTCCTCCAGGGGATCTTCCTGACCCAGGGATCGAACCTGCATACCCTACAATGCAGGCAGATTCTTTACCACTGAGCCACCTAGGAAGCCCCTTTATATACCTGCTCCCCCTCCTCCTTAGTCGCTCAGTCATGTCCAAATTTTTGCAACCCCATGGACTGTAGCCCACCAGGCTTCTCCTTCCATGGGATTCTCCAGGCAAGAATACTGGAGTGGGTTGCCATTTCCTTCTGCAGGGGATCTTCCCAACCCAGGGATCAAACCCGGGTCTCCCGCATTGCAGGCAGATGCTTTAACCTCTGAGCTACCAGGGAAGCCCAATACCTGTGGCAAATTCTGAAATCTAAATTCAGTCTTGAAATTTTTGCCATTAAAAGGGAAATAGGATGAAGATGTACTCAAATTTGCATGCCAGCAGCCACATTTGCTGTGAACCTCAAGATTAAGAACCAAGACGTGGTCTTCACCTGGCTGCATACTAAGATCAGCACAACATGGTCTGAAGTATCTCCTGCCAACAACAGAATCTGTAGACCAGCTATTAGGGAGCAATGCTGCTAAGAGGAGACTTAGCGGACTGAGGTGCTGAACAGTTTTTAAAAGGGCTAAAAATAGTGCATGTCAGAAGTCTCAAACCAAAGGAAAAAGCAGAAATGTGCCCTCTCCTGAGTCCCTCTTAACTGTCAATCCATCCGTGCACTACCATTAGCCTAATGTGTCCATGTCTGATTACTTTGGGGGTATTTTTCTGCCCCAATGATCTCTTATCATTTTTTACAACCTTTAGTTGATTCTCCAAAAAGAAGTGCATGACCCTGCCAGAGAGGCTCTATGATTCTCTCATGACAGCAATCTGGTCAACTGGTCAACCAGGGAGCTTTGGTTTGGAGGGACTGACCAGGAAATCAGAGCCAATGGCGTAAAAGGGGTTCTTACTGCCATTTGTAAAAATAAATGTTTCAGGGTCTTAATAACCATGAAGAAAAAATTCTACTATATAACCACTTTCATTTTTACACATTGAAAAACTGGTATGAAAAAGAATTATATTTTGGCAAAAGTTACAGTCTTCCAAGGTCCAAATTAACGTTTTATGTTTTGGCTAAAGTTGAAGATACTACCTTTCCTCAATGGAAGATGTCTTAACAGAATCTGAGGATTCTCTAATGGAAATAGAAGCATTTGCTTTTTGTTCCTCCAAACTTTCACATATTCTCTACCTCAAAAATAAGTCTTTAAAATATTCAGAAATGTGAATTACCCCTGAGAGGTAGTGACTTAAGTAAAATTGACTTAAGTAAAATTGAAATATCACATATTTACATTTTGTTTCAAATCTTTAATATCCCTACACCTCAGTTTTCCTTACTGAAAATGATCAATCATGGTCATCACTAACTTTATTACTATTAGCAAACCTCCATGCACATAAGTACTAAGGAGAATTGGCTTAAAACACACAAACCTTCATTTCATGTGAGTGCTACTAACAAAGAAACCATCTGCTGACTTAAATGAATCAGTCTTAAAACACTGATAACAAAGGAAACTTTCAACAGCAGTTTGCTTACCCCCAAACTAACATACATTCCGTTTAAAGACCCTCCTACTTAATTCCCGAGTCTCTTTTGTATGTAAAAAAGAAACCTTCACTCAGACTGTTATCAATGATATTTAGCCAATTTGCTTTACAAATGATTCCTTTAAGATCCTGAGAGATCACACGGGCAGAAACAGCTCTCCTTCCCTTCTGCCCCACAGCGCTCAGCAACTCGTGGTATGTCCTCACAGCTAACCAAGGCCCTGAAAATATGTATCTGAAACCAGCTGTCAGTCAAAGCCACTCCAAGTCTCCACGGGGCAGCCTGCTAGGTTTCTAAATATCAGAAATAATCTTCCACCAAAGTGCCTCAAAGTCTACAGAGAGCAAGTACGCTCAGGAGATGCTAAAACCTCCTGTGAAGAGCCAGGACTGAGTTTGTACTCTGACTGGGTCATCCCAGGTTTAAGAGTGGATGCATTTTGACTCAGCCCATGACACTTCTGATACTGAAGTTAACTGTACAGAAACATGAAGGTTTCCCATCAGTCTCAGTACTGGAGGAAATGTCACATTTTTTTCTTGGCCCTTCTCTCTTAGAAGCATAATGTTGTTATATAACCTCAGGAAAGATATCATTGGAAGAAAACCTCCTTTAACACATCCCCTCATTTTCCATATTAGAAGATAAAGGCCAAGAGGCTAGGACGTCACAGTTGATGCAAAAGCCAGGATTTCTCATGCGAAACTCATAATATTTTCTCTAAACCATAATGCTACCTGAAGAAAGATTTATTGGATTTGTTGCTGCATGGCCTAGTTGAAATGGAGATGCAGAAGATTATATGCTTCTTTACCTGGACCTCATGGTTAGTCACAAGGCAAGGCATCCAGATACGGATTCCCTGTTTTTTGCTACTTGGAGCTCTGTTCTTACAGCACTTAAGTCATCATAGTTTTAGCCCAAGTCACAGAAGACCTGAGAGGTGATGTAATTTGAGGTTATACCAACCCATTCCACATTATACTCTCCTCTTTGTCAGGCTTATTAAAAATCAAATGATAAAGAAGGAAAAAAGGTTGGATTGCTTGATTGTGCTGCCTCTTAGTGGTAGCCAACAGAAAACACAGACTTGTTGAGTTCTGTGGTGTTTATCAACTGAAGCGCATTTTGGGGGGAGGGGGGGAATATAATTGCTTTACCATGTTGTGTTAATTTCTGATATACAGCATCGTAAATCAGCCATGCTTATACATATATTCCCCCCTTTGAAGCCTCTCTCCCCTCCCGCTCTGCCCCTCTAGGTCACCACAGAGTGCCAAGCTGACAACCTGAGAGGGTAGCATTGCTGTGTATACACTGCCGTGTGTAGAATAGATAGCTAGTGGGAAGCTACAGTATAGCATTTTGTTTTAAGCCCCACCTGGATTAAGATTAGTGATGAGCTATCTCATGAAACTTGGTTCATTATTCCAAAAATAAGGGATACAAGTTTGTCTGAGTAAAGGTTATAAAAAACGGCACCAGCTACACTCAGGGATCTTTTAATTGGATAAAGACTAAACAACTAAATTCACTTTATATTTTCCATGTAGTTTTCAAAATTACTGTGTTTAGCAAAATGTAAAGAAGTCTCACAATCATACTGCTTTCCACAGATCATTATTAGAGATGGTGTAATTAAAAACCAAACTTAAGATTGGACTTGAAGTCAAACAAATTGGCTTTTAGATTTGACTCAGTCATGGTCCGTGGTCATCCAACTTCTTCGACCTTGATTAACTTATCTGCAAAGCAATAATGCAAAGTTAGATGATCTCAAAGATCACCTCTGCTGCTACAGTATGTAATTGTAACGTAGTGATGAGTATAATACGGGTATTCATTTATTTGACAATTATGAGTTTAAAAAAATCTATTATGTCCTTGGCATCGTCATGGTAGATTAATAAATGAGGGTTTTCAAGGGAAATTCTCCCATGCTGTGGGGAGAGCAAACATCACATCCTGAAATTAAAATGCACACTATTTATCATCTCTCTGGGTTTTGATCTCCAAATCAAATAGCAAAGAGCCCTGGTCCATTAAGAAATAGCTACCTACAGAATTTGCTCCTATGGCCCCTATTAATGTATCACTACAGGGGATATATTAAGATCTGAATTCTTTTGACATTTACAATAAGGTTTGTGGTTATAAACACAAGACTGCACCATATTAAAACTTATTAGCATATTATAACAGATTAGATGCTCGAAATGTGCAAAGGCAGTTTGGTCTTGCAACCCCCTTGGGGAGGGATAAAAATCTAAGGGTAGTAACAGCAATAATCTCAAATCACAGAAATGCCTTTGAAAGTTGGTTTTACAGCTCTAATTTGGGAGGAAAACGATAATAAAAAGAAAACTATTCAATGGAAGTCATTTTTTAGGACATTCATCAGCCCTGGACTACATAGCCCAGTTTGCCTCATTAATTCAATAGGATGGTTCATGACCCACTAACTGAGGTACCCAAACAAAGGAAACACAAGAGCCCCAGGAAACTTGACAATGCCTATGAACGTGTGCTTTCTCTTTGACAACAGAAGTGCTCATAGGTTACTTATTCTGGGATTAATAAAACTATATGTATGTGTGTGTGTATATAAACACAGTAAAGAGATGAATAATTTAGCTTTCTAGTATATTAAGAATCGATTTTTTAAGCTATGGGACCTTACATTTCAGTGCTTAAAATTTGCTTAAAGTTGCTAGAGTTCTATCTAGCAAAGGTAAGTAACTTCAAATAATGTACTAAATGTAAATATCTTCAAACAATTGCTAGAGTGTATTCACTCCTGTGTGCTAAGGACTGTTCTAAGCACTGGTATGTTTTTTAAAAGTCATTGGTTTTCACAGCATCCTTATGAAAAGATCCTATGATTGTCTCCACTTCTCAGTGAAGACACTGAGACAAAAATCAGTCAAGGAACTTGTCCAAGGATATACAGAGAAGGGAAATAAGGCGGATTGTGGTTGTTGCTTTAGTCACTGAGTCGTGTCCAACTCTTTGCGACCCCCAGCACTGGAGCCCAGCAGGATCCTCTATCTGTGGGACTTCCCAGGCAAGAATTCTGCAGTGGGTCGTCAAAACTGATGGCCACGGCCAAAAAGTCTGGCTGCGGAGCGATAAATCTGCCCATAGGCCATATCCACTATCTTTCTGCACTCGCTCAGACAGACTACGAAGTAAATGATCTCACTGGCTCCTCCCAGAACCCAAAGGTAAGGGCATTTCTAGAGGGAAGTGGGAGCCTGGCAGGCTGGCCTCTATGGGGTCGCACAGAGTCAGACACGACTGAAGTGACTTAGCAGCAGCAGTGGCAGAGGGAAATAAGTGATGCCATGAGCGGCTGCAGCCAAACCCACCCTTTCATCCCAGACGGATCTTAACTGCCAGGGCTGCCGTGAAATACTGCAGATGGGGCTGGGACAAAAATGTATTTTCTCACAGCTGCGGAGATTCCGAGGTCAAGGTGTCGGCAGATTTGGTTGCTCAAAGGCCTCTCCCCTAGGCTTATAGATGGTGGTCTTCTGAGTCTTCACAGTGTTGACCCTCTGTGTGTCTGTCTGCTCAGATGCTAGTCCTATCAGATCAGCACCTTACCCTAACAACCTCACTTAACTGCAATTACCTCTTCAAAGACCCCATCTCCAAACAGTCACATTCCTGAGATGCTAGGAATTAAGATTTCAACATATTCATTTGGAGAGAATACAGTTCAGCCCATAATGACTGTTTTTGTTCATTTTTATGAGCATTCACGCAGGTCAGGAAACTGAGCAAAGCTGCTGCAAAGGTTGGTTTCTTTGAACACGCTGCAATTAGAACAGAAGTAATGTGAGTAATTACCATAGTACTTATTAAACGTTCACACTGCACAGTTCTACACCGAACACTCATGAAGGGATTGCAAAGCTTAGTGTGTATGAATGTGCTTGTTCCTTGAGAATTTCCGGGTGTGTAACACTCTGCTTGGTGTCATGAGAGATGTGAAGAAATGTAACGGTTCCCTCCTCTGGGTACTGAAAATCTTGTTGGAAAGAAAAGGAAAGGATCCATGTAAAAACACTAACACAAAAACATAAAAGCAGTATTGCAACAGATGCCAAAAAGACTTTATAATCACAATTAGATGGGAGAGAGGAAAATAAAGTCTGAACTCGGAAAAGAAATGTCAGTTCTAAGAAGATATCATGGACTAGAAAGGCTTCGGGGTGGGGGCAGGGGGGAAATCAAACGTGACTTAAACCTTCAAGATGGACAAGATTGAAGGGACAAAGTGAAAAGAAGGCACTTCAGAGAAGCAAAGCCCAGAGGACTGATCAAAGAATAGCCAGAAGGTAAGTTTTACTAAAATGAAGGGACAGACTAAGAGAACTGAGAGACACTGGCTAGAAAGGTAATTGGCTAGAAAGGTAGATTGGAAAGACTACAGTCAGACCTCCAAGATACATCAGGTTCAGTTCCAGAACTCCACAATACAGCAAGTATCACAGTGAAGAAAGACACACACAAGTCTGGATTCCCCAACACATTTAAAGGTAGCTCAGACGGTAAAGCATCTGCCAACAATGCAGGAGACCCAGGTTCAATCCCTGGGTTGGAAAAAACCCCTGGAGAAGGCAATGGCAGCCCACTCCAGTACTCTTGCCTGGAAAATCCCATGGACGGAGGAGCCTGGTGGGCTGCAGTCCATGGGGTCGCAAAGAGTCGGACACGACTGAGCGACTTCACTTTCACTTTTCACAATACTGCATTCTACATGTGCAACAGCATTGTTGTTGTTCAGTCACTAAATTGTGTACAACTCTTTGCGACTCCATGAACTGCAGCACACCAGGCTTCCCTGTCCTTCACCGTCGCCTGGAGTTTGCTTAAACTCATGTCCATTGAGTCAGTGATGCCATTATAGAACAAAGAAAATGTACCTAAAACTTTCTTTACTGTTAAAACATGCTAACCATCATCTGAGCTTTCAGCAAATCCCAGTAGTAACATCAAAGATTACTGATTACAAGTCACCACAGCAAATATAGTAATCAGTTCAGTTCAGTCAGTCAGTCGTGTCCGAGCGACTCTTTGAGACTCCATGGACTGCAGCACGCCAGGCTTCCCTGTCCATCACCAACTCCCAGAGCTTACTCAAACTCATGTCCATTGAGTTGGTGATGCCATCCAACCATCTCATCCCCTGTCATCCACTTCTCCTCCAGCCTTCAATCTTTGCCAGTATAATAGTAACACAGTAATAATCAAAAAGTTTGAAATATTGCAAGAATTACCAAAATGTGACACAGAAAACACAAAGCAAATAAATGCAGTTGGAAAAATACCACTGAAAGAAGCTCAGCACAGGGTTGCCACAGACTTTCAATTTGTTAAAAAAAAAAAAAAGTATCTGAATTGCAATAAAGTTAAGCACAGTGTAAAATGAGGCTCTATATACATCATGTCTGTATATACATCATCTACAATTACCCAATCTTGGAAGGTGAGTATTATAATCATGAAGCTGCAGAAGAGGAAAGCAGATGCAAAAGTCTCCTGAATTAGCAACAGTTGCAGTGTGATCAGCTAGTAATAAACAGCAGGGTTGGAATTTGGGAGACTTGCACCTTCAAGTTTCAACACGTCTACAGCAAAATTTGGTTATTAGGAAAGATAACCTTGAC
Organism: Ovis canadensis; assembly: GCF_042477335.2. NCBI lineage: Eukaryota > Metazoa > Chordata > Mammalia > Artiodactyla > Bovidae > Ovis > Ovis canadensis. The sequence continues at coordinate 24,195,176 of NC_091270.1, read as the reverse complement.
ACATTTTCATGTTTATTTCTGCCTGAATCAAAACCAAAATTTAGTAATAATTTTGTTAAAAGACAGCAATTTTTTGGCTCTAGTATACAAGACTCCTCTCAAATGGTAGGAAGAGGTCTTGAGAGCAGGTTCTAAGCACTGCTTTCAGGCTCAGCTTTACCTGGAATAGGAGCATGGGAGAGTTTATGGGGTGCCAAGAAGTCTATACTTGCCTCCCCCAAAAAGCTTCTTTTCAATACTTCTGAACAGGGACTAATGCCTTCCACCCCCTGTAGGGGTGTCTGTCTCTTTCATTACTACCTGTGGCATTCAATGTGCTTCTCGTTGTCAGGCAGGGACCTGGATACTTTTCCTTTATTTTTTTTTTAATCATTTTTTAATTTTCCAATTTTTTTAAACTTAATATCAGCCTTTATTTTTTTTTAATTTTTATTTTTACTTTATTTTACTTTACAATACTGTATTGGTTTTGCCATACATTGACATGAATCCACCATGGGTGTACATGCATTCCCAAACATGAACCCCCCTTCCACCTCCCTCCCCATAACATCTCTCTGGGTCATCACCGTGCACCAGCCCCAAGCATGCTGTATCCGGCATCGGACATAGACTGGTGATTCGTTTCTTACATAATAGTATACATGTTTCAATGCCATTCTCCCAAATCGATACTTCTCCTTTAGCACTTATAGAATCAATAAATGAAAAAGCAATTATGTTAATCACTTACTAAAGCATTTGAAAACTAGTAATAGATCTAAATAGGTAACTTCCTGATTCCACTCAGCCAGATTCGGTGGGAGACCAGGGAAAGAGTGGGCTCTGAAATCACGTGCTCCTTGCAGAGAAATTCAGCATCAATTCTCACTATCTGGTTGACATTGTTGGAGAAGTAACTTAACTTTTCTGAGCCAGTTTTCTAATCTTAAGTGGTAAGTAAATACTTAACTCACTGAGTTGTCACAAATATCAAATAACATGCAGAATAAGCATCATGCATGATATAAAGCAGTTGCTCAAGAGACAGCAACTACCTTTCTTTTTCATTTTACTGAGTGCTCTTTGATAAGAAAAATTGAAAGTAACAAGTGCACTGGCCATTGAAAAGAGTGAAGATGGAACATGAGATCTCCTCAAGCAGAAGTAGGGCAGTGTGGACTGGTAAGCCAGATTTTTTATAAAAGCCCTGTTTGTAATGTTTGTCCATTTTTGTAATGTAGATCCACCCTTCTATGGCTAATTCCAAGCTACCAGTAATATAACCACCAGCTCTCAAACTTCCTGAATTTTTAACAGTCTGTCCTTAGAAGCCACATGAGCTGGCTCCATATCAGAGGAAACTGATAACTGTTACTTTCCTCATGCAGCATTGGGCTCTTGCCCATTTCCTGTCTTGTCTTTAAAGCATGGGTGTAAGTAGTGGTTAGGCTGAATTCAGAATAAGCCAAAGTAAACACTGAGAGCTGGGAGGAAACACTAGTTGCTGAGTAACTATAAGAATTGGCATTGAAACATGTATACTATCATGTAAGAAACGAATCGCCAGTCTATGTCCAATGCAGGATACAAGATGCTTGGGGCTGGTGCACGGGGATGACCCAGAGAGATGTTATGGGGACGGAGGTGGGAGGGGGTTCATGTTTGGGAACACATGTACACCCGTGGTGGATTCATGTCAATGTATGGCAAAACCAATACAGTATTGTAAAGTAAAATAAAGTAAAAATAAAAATTTAAAAAAAAATTTTTTTAAAGAAGAAGCATATAGCTAAAGGCAGAGACTTATATTAAGATATTTAGGTAATAACTGCCTAGTCCCAGAGTTATGTCCTCAGCACTTCTGATACTGCCCAGCATGTAGCGTTGTCACCTATCATTACTGGTTGAATGTAGTGATTAGATATTTTCTTTTCATCACAATTGAAATCTGAATCAATACTGTATTGCATTTTCAGGTAAGTAGAAGTTTCAGCTGTAACTAACCTAGTTACACCTTGTGGACACAACATACCAGTCTGAAAACTGGGATAATGATACCTGTTTCCCAAAGTTAAATGCCTACAGCCTCCTGAAGGGCAAAGGTTTTAAGAGTATAGGCTCAGAAGATGTAGAAGATGTAGGTTCTTCTACCTAGGACCTGTGTAAAATAGTCTAGTGAATTATTTTCTGTGTGGCTCAGTTTTCCTGTCTTTAAAATAACTCACAAGGTTGGTCTGAGGATTATATAAATTATATAAGCATTTTAGAATGGTGTTTGGTACCTAAGGTATGATAAGTGTGGCCTGTTCCTGTTTGTATTGAATGACCATTAAATGAATTTATGTTCCTGCCCATCGCTGTTTCTTCCTGCTTACGTTGGTCTTCACGGCCTTCAGCGTTTTTGATCATCTGACCCTCGCGGCCAATCTAACCTTTGCTCCTTCTGCACTGCATCACATGCCAAGAGCCTCCCCAAGGACTCACATTCAAATCCAAGCTTCCAGACCTGCCGGAAACATCTCTCCTTCCTGCTTTCTCCCACTGGTCCACATCTGCCCAAACCCATTTGGACCATATCTTCATCCAGCCTTCATGGCTCTTCCTGCTCTGAAACCCTCAAGCAAGTACACTTTTGCCACAGAGTTAATCGATTAAGTATATAGCCCCTTGTATTTTTCTTTTTGCTTGAGAAAGGGTATTGTGTACTTTACCCTAGCTGTAGAATTGTACAGGAAATGTAGTGCCTCCGCCAATAACTGTGCCTGGGTTTTCTCTTCAGAGTTTACTAGGCTATGGCACCGATAGCATGCACGCTCAGTTGCTCAGTCATGTCCGACTCTTTGCAACCCTAGGGACTGTAGTCTGCTGGGCTCCTCTGTCCATGAAATTTTCTAGGCAAGAATACTGGAGTGTGTTGCCATCTCTTCCTCCACTGGATTTTTCCCACCGAGGAATCAAAACCACATTGCCTGTAGCTCCTGCATTCTCAGGTGGATTCTTTACCACTAAGCATCTGGGAAGCCATGGTATTGATAGAGCCTTTAACAAAAGAAGTTTGGTTTGCAACTGATCCCATCTGCTTTAAAATGTCAGCCACGTAAAAAAGAACAAAATAATGCCATTTGCAGCATTTGCAGCATGGATGAACCTAAAGATTATTACATTAAGTGAAGTAAGACAAAGACAAATATCATAGGACCTATATGTGGAATCTAAAAAATGATACAAATGAACTTATTTACAAAGCAGAAATGGACACACAGACATAGAAAACAAACTTACAGTTACCAAAGGCAAGGGTTGCTGTTGTGGGGTGGGGGGGGGGGGGTGAAAAGGGATAAATTAAGAGTTTAAGGTTAACATATAAATACTACAATATATAAAATAAACAAGGACCTACTGTAAGACATAGGGAACTATATTCAATATCTTACAATAACTAATAATGGAAAAGAATTTGAAAAAGAAGATATATATGTATAACTGAATTACTCCACTGTACACCTGAAACTAAAAACACTGTAAATTACACTTCAGTTTTTAAAAAATGTTTTGAAAGCAGGTCAACCTTGTAAGAGAATATAGTTAGGAGATCATATTTAATTGCTTACAATTATTAATCATTCACTCTTAACAGCAGGCCATTTGAATGGTAGCTATTTCTAAAGTCTTAAGTCTATTGCCATGGAACTGAACCCATTAGATTATGATAAAAAATGTTTATTTTAGTGGAAATTTTACATATCAAAATGCAGTGAAAATATTCACTCTGATCGAAACTGAAATCGCAACGTGAAAAAGAAACAAAGACCCTTAACGGGATGTGACGTGCAGATTTCTTTTCACTCTGATGATGATAAACGGAGTGTGGCTGCCCAGGCCTCTAAAGTAGTCAGAACATCATGTGGGATACCCTGAAATAGCAGAAACAACAATTAAAGCCTCATAACGCCTTCCCAAGGAGCTCCACTCTGCTTTTGAAAGTAAGAGCTTGCGGGGGTCAGTAAACTAGAAAAACCCGCCGCCGCACGCACGGTGGGCGCATGCGCAGCTGCCGTGTGAGCCCCACAGCCTTCTATTTGCACTCTAAAAGTTGTTTGTGAATATTTTCTAATTCTACTTGATCCCATGACACTAGGCTACTGTCTGCATTTGCCCTACCAAAGAATTTTATGACTGCAAAATTCAAGCTCTCTGGATCTGCAAATGTCACCCGTAATATACAAAAAGTCAATCATTTTAACATTTGAAAAGTTAAACTAAGATCCACCACCACCAAGGCTCCCTGACCAATGATTTCCTGAATTAATTATCTAGGATACTGGATTTTTTTTTTTTTTTAATGCTTCTTTGGAACGTATTGCATGACTTGTTTATACAATCCTACTTTTCCGGGAACTCACTGACAGAAAGCAGGCACTTAAGAAATGTTTTTCTATAAACTGACCTTTAAAACAGAACAATAAAGACTGGAAACAATCACAGTAAACAGACATAATGGTTTTATTAGTATGCATGCCTGCTCTGACGCATCCAACTCTTTGTGACCCCATAGACTGCAGCCTGCCAGGCTCCTCTGTCCATGAGATTCTCCAGTCAGGAATGGAGTGGGTTGTCATTTCCTTTTCCAGGGGATCTTCCTGACCCAGGGGATGAACCCAAACCTCCTGCCTTGGCAGGCGGCTTCTTTACCACTGAGCCACCTTGGGAAGCCATATATCGGTATATCTACAAACTAAACTCTAAATATATACATTTATAAAATGAAACACAAAGAGAAGTTGGAAAGATTGGGCTTAGTTTTAGAACCTCATAAATTTTCAAAGGTAATAGCAACCCGATTGGATGATCTTGAGAGGAGAACACTAAGGGATAGGATCCTGACTGCAGCATCAGGGGTCAGGGTAATTGAAGCCACAGATCACCCAAAGCAGATCTTCTGTGTTCTATTTCCCTGATAGCCTCAGAGCCAAGTGGGCTCCTGGTTCTCAATAAATGTTCATAAAAAGAATGAAAGTAGTTTAAAAGAAAAGACAAAAAAACAGGATTTCCTGAGTGAGCGATGTAGAGAAGATATCTGTTAGCACCAGGCCGATTTCAAACTAAGTCCAGGAAAGGGACACTCTGGTGGGATGAGGATGGGTAAGTGTGGGAGGGTAGGAGTGGGAGGGAGAGGGGAAGGGAGAACATGTTCACGTTTTGTCTCTATTCGTCCCACTGTCTTTAGATCCCATCATTTCCCATTTCCTCCTCAGTTCTTTTTCCTTTCTGCGTTCTTTAATATCCTTTGCTTCTTCTGTTGTGTCTCATGGCTTCTCTTTATTGGTTTTTTTCTACCTCTAGTCACTGGCACTACTGACTCCAACCCCTTTAAGTCACTATTAATTATGGTTTGGTCCAACGTCTTCAAACAAAGTGGCAATAAATTGTTTTTAATGGGCACATTCTGCCACTTTCAACAGATTTCAGTAGAGATATATGAAAACAGCAGGCAAGGCCTAAAGCCAATAGAATAAAGAAATAGAGCAGTCTCTAACAGGTTGTGTGAAAAAATGTTGTTCTTGTAGCATGAAGGAACAGTGGCAGTGGTGGCAAGGGAGGGTGAAGAGGTCTTACTCCTCAGTCGCAACCGATTTCCAAAAGCAATCCTGGCTCCATTTGGCACCGCCCTACTTGAAAACTCCCATGGAAGGGACATTTGTTACAAACGCAATATTTTGGCAGTGGCGAAACTGTAGTAATTCCACAATGCTTCTCTAGTTCAGTTCAGTCGCTCAGTCATGTCCGACTCTTTGTGACCCCATGGACTGCAGCATTCCAGGCCTCCCTGTCCTTCACCAGCTCCCGGAGCTTGCTCAAACTCAGGTTTATTGAGTCAGTGATGACATCCAGCCATCTCATCCTCTGTTGTCCCCTTCTCATCACGCCTTCAATCTTTCCCAACATCAGAGGTTTTTCCAATGAGTCAGTTCTTTGCATCAGGTGGTCAAAGTATTGGAGTTTCAGCTTCAGCATCAGTCCTTCCAATGTATATTCAGGACTGATCTCCTTTAGGATGGACTGGTTGGATCTCCTTGCAGTCCAAGGGACTCTCAAGAGTCTTCTTCAACACCACAGTTCAAAACCATCAATTGTTCAGTGCTCAGCTTTCTTTATAGTCCAACTTTCACATCTGTGCATGACTACTAGAAAAACCATAGCTTTGGCTAGACAGACCTTTATTGACAAGGTAATGTCTCTGCTTTTTAATATGCTCTCTAAGTTTAATGTGGTTTAATATGCTTTATGGTTGAAAGCATGGTTTAAAATACAGTTTAATGTGGTTTAATAGGTTTAACATGCTTCTCTAAAATATGATCAAAATAAGGACAGCACTGTTGATGAAATAATCTTTCATTAAACTGTGAAAATAGTTTTACCTTTAAAACAGTTTGCTGAATGGATTTAATAGTCTAGAGAAATAACAGAAAAGAGTATGCATCACAGGTATACCTGGTCTCTCTGGTGGCTCAAATGGTAAAGAACCTGCCTGCAATGCAGAAGACCTGGGCTCGATCCCTGGGTTGGGAAGGTCCCCTGGAGAAAAGAATGGCAACCCATCCCAGTATTCTCGCCTGGAGAATTCCGTGGAGACAGGAGCCCGGCGGGCTACAGTCCACGGGTTGCAAAGAGTCAGACACGACTGTGTGGCTATCAGTATCAGTATAGGTATACAGGTGGATGACTTTTCACCAATCATAAATCTATTTCCTAAATTTAAAAAAAAAAAGCTTTATCAGATGCCTAGAAGCAATCTCTGTCCACTTATACCATCACAACCCAAGGGTAATCACTGTCCTAATGACAGAGATGATAGTTTATTTTTGCCTGATTTTGTTCTTCATATAATATGTAAATAACATTTCATTTATTATTCATTTTACTACTGATAATGCTTAATATTTTTAAATAATTTCATTTGAGTTAGCTTATTTTTCTTGGAAGTAACATGCATGGAATGGAAAACCTCTATGAATGAAAAATCCACACAAATATTTACCAACAATATAATTAACTTTGATAGATTTAAAACAAGTATGTCAGGGGTTATGCAGCATAGCTAGGAAATGTAGCCATGTGTGATCCCAAGAAATCTAAGAAATGAAGGAAAAAGGAGAAATATTTATCTAATCAAAAATATTAATTTATAAACATATATACAAACTTAAGTGCTTAATAAGTTGCCTTACTATGGAGTTAATATAAGTTACATTTACTTGGGCTTCCCTGGTAGCTTAGAAACTGCCTGCAATGCAGGAGACCCCAGTTCAGTTCCTGGGTCAGGAAGATCCCCTGGAGAAGGGTAGGGCTACCCATTCCAGTGTTCTTGGGCTTCCCTGGTGGCTCAGCTGGTAAAGAATCTGCCTGCAATTCAGGAGACCTGGGTTCAGTCCCTGGGTTGGGAATATTCCCTGGAGAAAGGAACAGCTACCCACTCCATTCTAGCCTGGAGAATCCCCATAGGCATAGGAGCCTGGCAGGATACAATCCATGGAGTCCCAAAGAGTCAGACACATTGAGTGACTTTCACTCAGTTTATTTTACTTTATGTTTACTTTAAAATGATCTGAAATGTTTACTTTAAATAATTTAAATGTTTATTTTTTAAAAAATCTGAAAGCTTTTTACAAACAAATATAGAATTCTATGTTGTTTTCCAAAATTCCATTATATAATAAAAGGATAGATGACACTTCAGTTTTATAACAGATTGTAAGGAAAACATTCTGGGAGATTTAGATGATCCAGTTGGATGGGACTTAGGAAGCATCACTACGAACAAAGCTAGTGGAAGTGATGGAAGACCAGCTGAGCTATTTCAAATCCTGAAAGATGACGCTGTGAAAGTGCTGCACTCAATATGCCAGCAAATTTGGAAAACTCAGCAGTGGCCACAGGACTGGAAAAGGTCAGTTTTCATACCAACCCCAAAGTAAGGCAATGCCAAAGAATGCTCAAACTACCACACAATTGCACTCATCTCACACACTAGTGAAGTAATGCTCAAAATTCTCCAAGCCAGGCTTCAGCAATACATGTACCGTGAACTTCCTGATGTACAAGCTGATTTTAGAAAAGGCAGAGGAACCAGATATCAAATTGCCAACATCTGCCGGATCACCGAAAAAGCAAGAGAGTTCCAAAAAAACATCTATTTCTACTTTATTGACTATGCCAAAGCCTTTGACTGTGTGGTTTACAATAAACTGTGGAAAATTCTGAAAGAGTTGGGAATGCCAGACCACCTGACCTGCCTCCTGAGAAATCTGTATGCAGGTTAGGAGCAACAGTTAGAACTGGACATGGAACAACAGATTGGTTCCAAATAGGAAAAGGAGTATGTCAAGGCTGTATATTGTCACCCTGCTTATTTAACTTCTATGCAGAGTACATCACGAGAAACACTGAGCTGGAGGAAGGACAAGCTGGAATCAAGATTGCTGGGAGAAATATCAATAACCTCAGATATGCAGATGCCACCACCCTTATGGCAGAAAGTGAAGAAGAACTAAAGAGCCCCTTGATGAAAGTGAAAGAGGAGAGTGAAAAAGTTGGCTTAAAGTTCAACATTCAGAAAACTAAGATCATGGCATCCGGTCCCATCACTTCATGGCAAATAAATGGGGAAACAGTGGCTGACTTTATTTTTCTGGGCTCCAAAATCACTGCAGATGGTGATTGCAGCCATGAAATTAAAAGACGCTTACTCCTTGGAAGGAAAGTAATGACCAACATAGACAGCATATTAAAAAGCAGAGACATTACTTGGTCAACAAAGTTCAATCTAGTCAAGGCTATATTTTTTCCAGTGGTCATGTATGGGTGTGAGAGTTGGATTGTGAAGAAAGCTGAGCACCAAAGAATTGATGGTTTTGAACTGTGGTGTTGGAGAAGACTCTTGAGAGTCCCTTGGCCTGCAAAGAGATCCAAATAGTCCATCCTAAAGGAGATCAGTCCTGGGTGTTCACTGGAAGGACTGATGTTGATGCTGAAACTCCAATACTTTGGTCACCTGATGTGAAGAGCTGACTCATTGGAAAAGACCCTGTTGCTGGTAAAGATTGAGGGCAGGAGGAGACGGGGACAACAGAGGATGAGACGGTTGGATGACATCACCAACTCGATGGACATGGGTTTGGGTGAACTCCGGGAGTTGGTGATGGACAGAGAGGCCTGGCGTGCTGTGGTTCATGGGGTTGCAAAAAGTCAGACATGACTGAATGACTGAACTGGACTGAAAAAAAATTAATTTAATCCCAGACTATAATAACAGCAGTATAATACCCAAGAAGAATAATGATTGGATTCTTGAATCCACACTCTTGGCATGTCACATGTTCTTGCTGTACCTTAAAAGAGACATTTGTAAACTAGGTTGTCTGGCAGAGAGAGCTCAGTTTCTTCAGGTGTGGTGAGGGTTTCCTGTAATGAATGGCTGAAGAAACAGAATATTCAGGGCTACAGAATAGTTTGGGGGGACATGATAGCTGTCTCCAGATATTTTAAGAATTGCCACCTGAACAGCAGAATGGATTTAACTGAAACTTTTCTTTAGGGTAGAACTGGCCAGAATTAAGTAGCAAGGAAAAGATTTTGCTAAATATATGTAAAAAGTTCTACCTAATAATTATAGTTGTCCAGCAGCAGAATTGGCTGAGTCAGAAAACCATTTCCCATTAGAGTAGAACTTAACCTTCAGGAAAATAATTTTCTCCAAATTTAAGAAAGTTCTGCCTAACAGTTTATAATTCTCAGCAATACAATTTGCTGACTCAGAAAGGCAGTGAGTTCCATAGTCACCAAATGCCTGCAAAGGGAAGACCACATTTGGGTATGTTTCTACCTACACATGGCAGTCATTATAGAACCCTGTAGTCTCCCTGAATGTTAAACTTCAATGATCCTGTATTTTGTAATCACTGAATAAGTTTTTACATTATGTTTTTCTTTCAAATGGTTTATATTATGTAACTGAATTTTGCAGTAATTTTTTTCTTTTTGTACTGAAGAATAGTTGATATACAAAGCTCTGTTAGTCTCAGGTGTACAACAAAGTTATTCAGATATATGTATATGTATTCTTTTTCAGATTCCTTTCCACTGTAGATTATTTTAAGATATTGAATATAGTGCCCTGTGCTATCTCCCTGCCCTTGTTGTTTATCCATTTTATATACAGTAGTGTGAATATGTTAATACCATACTCCAAATTTATCCTCCCCACGCCAAATTTTGCAATATGTTTTATAACTTGGACACAACATATTTGCTTAAATAACTAAATCTATTGAAACTTTCTGCACTAGCAACTAGTGAATTGCCAAACCTTTTTATCAATCACAAACCCCTGTATCAATCACGATGATCAAAGTAGCAATGCAGAAACCAAGGGCCCCAGTCTCAGTGGCTTTGGAGAACAAAGTTGATTGCTTGCCCTGACTCTGTGCCCACCACAAACTCCTGGATCTAAGCCTCTGGACTCATGCAATTTGCAGAGCTGTCAGTCACTCCCTGCAACATGGCTGTTACTAAGACAAAGGAAGAAACAGTGGAGGTCACACAGGCTGTTAAAGCGTCCACCCTTTGGGTGCATACATCACATCTGCTTAGATTTCATCCATTGAAGGAGGTTTAATAATTAGGAATTTTAACAGTGGGTGGGAAGACCTCTCAATTATGCTTCCTCTATTTTGCTCTTTTGCTTAATGTCAGGACTACTACCCAGTGAGAGAAAGCCCATCATAGATGCCTCCAGGAAACACCGTCTCGTTGCAATGATTTCTCTGCATCCTTAAAATACAGCACACTTCTGACACTATTGCAAACTAGATCTGAAGTTGGGGCAAAAGATACTAGAGCTTGAAATTGGTTTTGTTTCAGAAAGAAATTTGTTTTCTTTCAGTGTACTAACGAGAGTTCTCAGTTATTGATTTGGTCTAATTTGGTGATTAGAAGTGAACTTTTTCCTGAGAAAACTGTGAGGCTCATGCACTAATTTCATACTAATACATATGAAACTTGTAAAGATTATGTTTGATTTGCCACACAAGTGGAACAGATCTCTCACACACATACACACACAACAAAAACCTCACTAGTCGCTGCCCCAGGAACTAGGAAACTAAATCAACTTTCATATATTACAATGTTTCCAGCCTCTTCTATTACTGCCTATTCTTCTTTTCTCTAGAAATATAAAAATTTAAATCCTCCTCAGAGAAGGAAATGGCAACCCACTCCAGTATTCTTGCCTGGAGAATCCCAGGGACGGGGGAGCCTGGAGGGCTGCCATCTATGGGGTAGCACAGAGTCAGACACGACTGAAGTGACTTAGCAGCAGCAGCAGCAAAAATGTTCATTTCGCCAAATTCCATTTTGTGGGGCTTCCCTTATAGCTAAGTGGAATCTGCCTGCAGTGCCGGAGACCCTGGTTCAGTTCCTGAGTTGCAGAGATGCCCTGGAGAAGGCATAGACTACCCACTCCAGTATTCTTGGGCTTCCCTGGTGGTTCAGCTGGTACAGAATCCGCCTGCAATGCAGGAGTCCTGGGTTCAGTCCCTGGGTTGGGAAGATCCCCTGGAGAAGGGAAAGGCTACCCACTCCAGTATTCTGGCCTGGAGAATTCCATGGACTGGATAGTACATGGGGTCACAAAGAGTCGGACACAACTGAGTGATTTTCACTTTCACTTTTGTGGGCAAAAGACAAGATGATGTAACCGTGGGTAGCACTCTATGACAACAGTGAATTATTCATCACACTGAGATATTTTGATCAGTGACCTTAGCAGGAAGTTGCCTGTTATAGGTCAACTTTCCATTCTTCTGAAGTCATTCTTGTATACCTCCAGCATCTGCCTGCCCCCTCATTACTTCTGTCATGTGTCCAGTTCACTCCCTCCTGCTTGCCTAGAAAGGGGGTCTCTCTTGTTTTAATAATCTAGTATTTTCAGTGGAACTTGCCTTCAGATCTGTCTTGACAGATTCTCTTAAAACCTCATGCCTTGATGAGAGGTAGTTCAGACAGTTCCTATATTAAACAAATCTGTGCCGAGTGTCTCCATCTGTCAGGATGAAAGCCAGGTACAGGATTTCAGGGATGAGCAGGGGCCAGCCCCCGACCTTAGAGAAATAACAGTCCCACAGGAAAGGCTGAAAACCAGATAACAGATCACGATGAGGTTATGTCATAAACAAAAGCATATTTCTCACCTTCATTCTTTCCTTTGGCTCAGGTATTTAAACACACTTAGTCCCAAATGGAAAACCACTTAGAAATTATCCCCGAACACTTGTCTCAGGATAAAGGCTGACTAAGCCATCTGAGATTCTCAGTGCGGCTTGTTACAAACGCAGGGATCTTTCCTATAGACTGGATCTTTACCAAAAATTCATATCTGTAAGCCTGGAATGGGTCTCTGGGAATACAGCTTTCCAAAGCTTTTGGGTGATGCTTGTACGTAACCAAGTTTTGGAACTTCTGCATCAAAACAAATAATGAGGCTGCCTTTCCTCATATATATATATATATACATATATATATATATATATATACACACACACAAATATACATAAAGACAAAAAATAGGCAATGAAGAATATTTTAATGACATTCCTAAGAGCATATTGGTGTATGGCTACAAACCAAAATATCAAAGGCAATCTAGGTCTATTTTTTCAAAACAGAAATTTTATGAGTATGTTGTGATTATGGAGAAAAGCTTGTTTCTAAACATGAAATGGTAAAAAATGGAGCATCACTCAGTTTATATTATAATAATATGAATGACAGATTAGGAATATATAGTAAAAGAGCTAAACTACTGACTCCAACAAATTATTATCAAAGTAACATTAAATGTGTCAAGAATTTACATAAAATAAATTTTGAAAGACTGCAAAGTAGATGGAATGAAATATATGAAATCAATAATCAATACAAAACCAAAGGAAATGGGGAATGTTAAAAGACAATTTACTTGCCTCAGGAAGGAAAACACCCTGAATAAAATGGACCAAAATGGAGAAAGAAGAAAATCAAGAAGTAATCAAATTCGAGAAAGAGGCATTTGGGAGAGCTAAAGATGCAAGATGAAGTTAAGGAAGTGCAAATAAATCAAGACGCATCAGCGATAGGGAAGGAATGGGAGAGATGCGAGAGTATAAAGTTCGTGCTAACTCCCTTTTCAAGTATCAGAGGAACTGATATGAAAATTTATTGAGCAAAAAAGGCAGAATGTATGTCTCATACATAACCACACAGCTAAAGGCCCTGGCTTATTCCCAGATCTGAGTGTGGTAACCCAACTAGCAAAGTGGGGTTTGGGAGAGGATAGTTTAAATTCTGTTGTATGTCCAGATACCAAGCCCTGGGAATAGAGCATCCATCCACAAAGAAAGGAATTGCAAATATTCGATACAAATGAGCTGATGGTGCAGAACCAGAAGGCACCAGGCAAAGAAGAGATACAATAAAATCCAGCAGCTCATAAATAAACTAGTAAGTGAGCAAAGCCTATATGGTACCAATAAATCCAGAAAGCCACAGAGTTAATACTTAGGTTGGAATCAGCTGAGCTATCTGATAGTTCTTGAGGCTATTACATGAAAAAAATGTGCATGTTAATTCATCCACAATCAGAAACCCTGTTGAATTCAAAAGAAAATAATAATACTGTGCGCTTTATAAAATTCAATGCAGCCAAGATAATTTAGGGTTTCTTGAGAAATCTGATTGCAATTTCTGGCCTACTTCTTGAAGTAGAACATAATCTTCCAGAAGATATCAAATGCTGTACAAGTCTAAAGACACAGATTAACACTGTAAGCAAGTTTGAGAATGAAGTCTAGGTTTGGACAGTTATGGACAGTTTGGGTCACCTCATTAGGGGATTGGTCACAGTCCATTGCGTGACATCTGACACAAGCTGTTGTGAAGCACAGGTCTGCTTCTTCTATTATTAATTTCCACCCGAGGGCAAATGCCAAGAGAACTTACTTTAGTTTCTGCCTCCTGCTGCCATTTCAACTGTCAGGAACAGCAGGAGTCAAAAATGAAAGTGCCGCCTTAAAGAAAGGCTGTGCCATGGTGTCATTTTTAAAACTGACAGCTTTGTGCTGTCCCCAGTCTTAAGGAGAGGGATTGTCACTTGTGCCTCCTGTTGCCATTTTGACAAAGGAAGACATTCTCCCACCTCCAAAGGCAACAGTAATTTTAAAATGGCAAGTGGAAACAGGTTTGCAAGTTGCAAGCGGGAACTCCTTTACCCCAAAGACTGTAAACTATTATGGGACACGGAATAGCTTACCAGTCTATTCGCTCAAAAAAAGAAAAATGGAGAAATGGATTTTTCTGTCTGGGCTTTAATAAAGAGGGTAATTTTCAATGTGAGAGAGCCTGCAACAAGCCAAGATGATAAAGCAATGACAAGATTAGTTAATTTTTTAAAAGATAAAGAGAAACTGTATTAGCTTTTATTCTGTAGAAAAGATCATTCAGTGAAGGTAGGTCTGAAGGAGGCAGGAGACTGCCAAGAACAGAGCAGACAGCTACTTCAAGGCTAACTGTTAAAATCCAGGAGAGATTTTTGGCTCAGGTGGTAAGGAATCCTCCTGCAATGCAGGAGACATAGGTTCTATCCTTGGGTCAGGAAGATCCCCTGGAGAGGGCATGGCAACCCACTCCAGTGTTCTTACTTGGAGAATCCCGTGGACAGAGGAGCCTCGTGGGCTATAGTCCATGGGGTCAAAAAGAGACGTGACTGAGTGACTGTGACTAACTAGGAGAGCTTTTTAAAAAGAAAAGTATTTTTCAAACATCAAAATTCAGTGTTAAGAAAGCAGAATAGTTGTGATAAAGAGGCAAGTTTTTGGAGGTTCAAGAGGGAGGGGACATATATATGCTGCTAAGTCACTTCAGTCGTGTCCAACTCTGTGCGACCCCATAGACAGCAGCCCACCAGGCTCCCCCATCCCTGGGATTCTCCAGGCAAGAACACTGGAGTGGGTTGCCATTTCCTTCTCCAATGCATGAAAGGGAAAAGTGAAAGTGAAGTCACTCAGTCGTGTCTGACTCTTTGCGACCCCATGGACTGCAGCCCACCAGGCTCCTCCGTCCATGGGATTTTCCAGGCAAGAGTACTGGAGTGGGTGGCCATTGCCTTCTCCAGACATATATATATATATATATATATATATATATATATATATATATATATATACCTAGCTAATTCATTGGAAAAGACCCTGATGCTGGGAAAGATTGAAGGCAGAACCTTGAGAGCTAAATGAACTTTCCTTTGCCAAGATGCTTTGAAGGCAGACTGCTAAATCTGAAATTATTTGTGGCCTTTCAAGTGAGAAAATAAAAAAGTTTCTTTTAAAAATTTACCATTTACTGTAGAATAACCTTGAAAAAATCACTTAATATCTTTCATCCTCACATGAAGATGAGCCAGAGCTCAAAAACATGGGAAAAATAAGATCTCGTTAGTATGTGACCCTTCATCATGTGATAGATGGTTACTTTACCTAACATGCCTTCACTTAAGATAGCTGATAGGAGAAAACATAATTAATTAGGCTTGAGGAGAGTGAATCTCTTCAAATGGGACATTGCTATAAAAATTCCCTGGAAGTAGAGGTCGGGAAGAACCCCTGGAAAAGGGCATGGCAACCCACTCCAGTATCCTTGCCTGGAGAATCCCATGGACAGAGGAGCCTGATGGGTTACGGTCCATAGGGTCACAAGAGTCAGACAGGACCTTGTGACTCAGCAACAACAAAGGCTAATGAATGCTCATATTTGAAATCATTTTTGTACTGAGCGCTTAGGTAAGTAAGGCAGGTATCACGTCTCTGTGTCTCTCCTTCACTGGTGTGCATGCTGTCACTTCAGTCGTGCCTGACTCTTTGTGACCCTGTGGACTGTAGCCCACCAGGCTCCTCTGTCCATGGGATTTCCCAGGCAAGAATACTGGAGTGGGTTGCCATGCCCCCCTCCAGGGGAATTTTCCCAACCCAGGGATTGAACCCTTGTCTCTTCTGACTCCTGCATTGGCAGGCAGGTTCTTTACCACTAGTGCCACCTGGGAAGCCCTCCACTGGAGACTGAAGTAAATAAAACTGATGAAGATAAAACTCCCTCACGCCCACTCTGAGCCCCCAAGTTTGAGGCCATCCTCTATCAGGTATCAAGTGTTGCCTGCTGCCAGAGTAAGAAACGAATGAGGATTTCCGACCCGCAAACTGCACATGGGCTTGGGCTTTTGAGAAATTATGTAGCTTTGACTTTCTACAGCTCTGGACCTCTGACTTTCTGATCCACCCTCTTTTCAACCCAGCCCCAAGTTTAAATCTCAATTCACCAGATCGTGCTCTCTGAGTCCTGGTTTCCAGGTCAACTGTTGCCCGTGGAGCAGCCTCACAACTTCACTGAATGCTCTTGCAGGATGACAATGTAACACTGGGGATGGGTGTATTTGTGTTCTGATTCCTAGAAGATTTAATTATCCATTACACAGCATGTGTGGTTGGCTTTACAGTGAGGGCAGCTTGTTCAATCACGACCACACCGTGTATTATGTGTCTCTCATGTGACAAGTTGCAATAAATTCTTTCTTCTTTTGATGGCTACTATACCCACCCTCTACTTTCGAGTTTCTGGGGGAAAAAAAAAAGTATTTATTACATACTTTTTTATTCCAACTACAAATGTAGCAAATCACCCCACTACTTCTGGCTATTTTTCTGTAAAGAAAAATATACAGTATCACTTTCTATTCTTTTTCTAATCTTTCTATTAAGATGACCTATAATGTGATACAAATCAAGGCTTTTTCGGTGTTTCTAATCCCTCCACTCTCCTAAAATTATATTATTCATGATCACCAATGACATTTTTACAGTCCTCTTTATTCCTTATTCATTGCATTCCATGCCAGGCCATAAATGTTGAACAAACATAAGAGGTAAAGTAGCACCCAAGACTGGAGCAAACATAGCAAAATTTTAAGCAGCATCAAAGCCTCTGACTGTGTGAATCACAACAACCTATGGAAAATTCTTCGAGAGATGGGAATACCAGACCACATTACCTGCCTCCTGAGAAATTTGTGTGCAGGTCAAGAAGAAACAGAACTGGACATGGAACAACAGACTGGTTACAAATTGGGAAAGGAGTACGTCAAGGCTGTATATTGTCACCCTGCTTATTTAACTTATATGCAGAGTACATCATGCAAAATGCCAGGCTGGATGAAAAACAAGCTGGAATCAAGATTGCTGAGAGAAATATCAATAACCTCAGATATGCAGAGGACACCACCCTTATGACAGAAAGTGAAGAACTAAAGAGCCTCTTAATGAAAGTGAAAGACAAAAGTGAAAAATTTGGCTTAAAACTCAATGTTCAGAAAACTAACATCATGGTATCTGGTCCCATCACTTCATGGCAAATAGATGGGGAAACACTAGAAACAGTGAGAGACTTTATTTTGGGGGGCTCCAAAAATCACTGCAGATGGTGACTGCACCCATAAAATTAAAAGATGCTTACTCCTTGGAAGAAAAGATATGACCTACCCAGATAGCATACTAAAAAGTAGAGACATTACTTTGCTGACAAAGGTCTGTCTAGTCAAAGCTATGGTTTTTTCCAGTAGTCATGTATGGATATGAGAGTTGGACTATAAAGAAAGCTGAGTGCCAAAGAATTGATGCTTTTGAAAAGTGGTGTTGGAGAAGACTCTTTAGAGTCCCTTGGACTGCAAGGAGATCAAACCAGTCAATCCTAAAGGAAATCAGTCCTGAATATTCATTGGAAGAACTGATGCTGAAGCTGAAACTCCAAAACTTTGGCCACCTGATGCAAAGAACTGACTCCTTGGAAAAGACCTGGGAAAGACTGAAGGCAGGAGGAGAAGGGGACAACAGAGGATGAGATGGGTAGATGGCATCACCGACTCGATGGACATGAGTTTGGGTAAACTCCAGGAGCTGGTGAAAGACAGGGAGGCCTGGTGTGCTATAGTCCATGGGGTCACAAAGTCAGACATGACAGAGCAACAGAACTGAACTGAGAGGCTGGATGATGTCAGTTTCAAAAACAGTCCATCCTGAGGGTCAGATAAACCTACCTGCCCATCAAAAACTGTTGGAAGATTTGGCTCCCTGGTTTAGAAACAGCACTGACTGAGACTTGCTTCTTTGGAAACAGACCAAGTCCCATTCCAGGAGGATTTTCATGCATAAGGTGAATGGACACCAACTAGAGACTAGAGACACTGAGAGCAAGGACCCCCATCTTGCCCTGTCTCCTGAGTGTAAGAGCAAGTGTGCTTTCGTGGTCAAGTATGGGATATTTTAGTTCTGCTGTGTGAGGCTTCTTTGAAATTGTACACTTCCACTCAAGAAACAAACAGTTCCATAGAATGCCCAGCACCAAGGCATGTAAATGACTTATGGAAAAATTCTCGACCTATGTGCTGTCTTACAACATATATACCTCAAGGCAACACTAGAGCACTGTAATAAAGTGGACTTTTGATGACAAAGAAAAGAAAAATTGTACGTAGGTCACATGTTTAAGTGTTACATTGGCACCGAAGCAAAAGACCACATTTGATTTAGAAAATAATGGCTGTTGCTGCTAAGTCACTTCAGTTGTGTCTGACTCTGTGTGACCCCATACTCAGCAGCCCCCGTTGCTGAGATTCTCCAGGTAAGAACACTGGAGTGGGTTGCCAAATAATGGCAGTTGAGTCTGAAAAAATAGTAGATGGCAGAGTGGATACAAAGTTAAGAATGTGATTGTGAAACAGAGCATCACTCCCAAGTCCTTAGCATCCTTTTGTCTGTGGAAAAACTTTACTCAAAAAATAAATTTAATCAGAGAAGTGAGAAAATGAGGAAATGAAGGAAAACAGTCAAAGGAGACCAAATAATAGTAATAGTATCGTCATTAAGCATAGTCGAGACCTTTAGATCCTTCTCAAGGCTTACAGCTAATATTGCAAGCCACGTCTTCCGAGCTGTCTTACAGACACTGAAAGCACACCAGATGGAGAAGTTACCTGCCTGATGATCAGTCTGTAGCCATGACATGCTAAGCCACTTTAGTCGTGTCCAACTCTTTGTGACCCTATGCTGCCTCAATTCTGAGAACTGGCCTCAAAAAAAATGAGAACAAACCGACCCCGGAACTGAAGACTTGCTGCACCTAAAACAAGCAAGAGGATCCTGATCAGACCGCCGATAACCAAGTTCAAGATGACTGTCAGAGCTGCCTGTGCTGCTTCTGCACGGAGCCCCCTCCCTCTGTCTACAAAAGCTCTTGCCCACGGGCTGTCAGCCCGGGAAGTCAGCCTTTGGACAGGAGTCAGCCCAGCCTGCCCCCTCTTTTCTGAGACTACTGGCAGGGGCAGGGGTGAGGAGCTAACGAGTGTGGAGAGTTAGAGGCTGGGAAATAAAGGCCATCCCATCCTGACACCAGCATGGAGGCTGCTAAAGAACTTGACCATCAATTCTATCTTAAAATCTTTCCTTTCTTTTTTCTAAGACATTCTCATTTTCCTGTAACCTCTTTCATCTTTCAATCTCTACTTTCCTTGAAAATTTTCTTCCTCCCCAGAACACTAAATTTTGATCATGACTGGGTTCTCTCCATAGATACAGCATGCATGCTAAGATGCTTCAGTCATGTCTGACTCTTTGCGATCCTATGAACTAAACATGCTGAACAACACATTGCTACAAGACTGGGGGGCTTCCCAGGTCTCTCAGTGGCAAAGAATCTGCCTGCCAGGCAGAAACATGGGTTTGATCCCTGGGTCGGGAAGATTCCCCTGGAGAAAGAAATGGCAACTCACTTCAGTATTCTTGCCTGAAAAATTCCACGGACAGAGGAGCCTGGAGGGCTACAGTCCAATGGGATTGCAAAGAGTTGGACATGACTGAGCGACTAAACAGCAACAGCTGAAAGATTGCCTCAGTGAGTCAGACACCGCAGTTTTTCCTGCAGCTGTCCTTACCTGACTTAAATTGTCCCTTTCCAGTTGAATCAAAGTGTTGAGTGTTCATGGTCTACTTTTTTTGACAATATTTGCCTCTTCCCAGAAAGGGTGCATAAGGCTGAGGAAATGGGATAGACTTTGGCCCTTTAGACACATTACCTTTAATCAAAAACTACATCATCCAATGTCCAGCCAATGACCAGGTCACAGGGCAGACAAACTCCTGGGAATGCAAAGCATGAGTGATTCTCAGCCTACGTGCTGTGCTTTGGGCTCACAAGGAGTCGTCCAGTTCCCAAACACCTTTCCCATTCTCTCTGTCAATCTCCCCCATACTTAATTCCATTGCCTGAAATACAGGAAGCAGAAATTTATTCATGGTAGTTAGCACCTGGAGACACATAGAGCCTATTATAATTGAGTATCCTGGAGAGATTATGCCGAGAAGGGGAGAGAGCAAGAACGCTACTCATGAGCAAGCAATCCTAGCAGGAAAACTTTCTAGTGCTCCCCTACGAGTAACAGGAAGGAGACATCCTGTGTCTACTGAGCAGAGATGCACCTTTTGTTTCAGGCGCCTCCGTGGGAACTGAGCAAGGCAGAGGAATAGGCTTCACCAGAACCCTACTGTGAGACAAGCATAGAGTAAGAACGGGCTTCCCTGGTGGCTCCGTGGAAAAGAATCTGCCCTCAATGCAGGAGATGTGGGTCCAGTCCCTGAGTTGGGAAGATACCCTGGAGAAGGTATACCCAGTATTCGTCCCTAGAGAACTCCATGGACAGAAGAGCCTAATGGGCTACAGTCCATGGGACTCACAGAGTCAGACACTGCTTGGAGACTAAACAACAACAATGACATTTAATAAGAAAGACATTAATCACTGCTTTACAGTTTTCCTCCTTCTTACTAGATTTTAGTTTTACTACATTTCCTAGATCCACAGATGATGATAAACTCCTTTGAGTCTCAATTTTCTCAAAAGATGACAATCATAATGACAATGTGATGAGATTATGAATATAAAATGAGGTGATATATCATAAGAGGTTAGTACTGGTGCCCAGCAGAAGCCAAATAGAGGTTAATTCCTCCAACTATTTCTTAAATGGGTTCATAGAAATATTTTGCCAGAGGTTATTGGGGAGATTGAATGAACAAATAGACACAAAAAAGAATTTTGCAAAATGTAAAGCACCCTACTGATATTCATTATTATGACTACTAACATGAGAATTATGTCTGATCAATTGACAAGGATCTGTGTCTCCAGGCTGAGCACTGAAGAAGCTGTAGTTGGTGTCAGGTCTAGGTGGCTACAGAGTGAAGTAGAAAAATCCTCATCCTGGGAATCCAGAAACCTGAGTTTGACTTATGTCTGGCACCTGCTACCTCTCTGAGGAGGTTACTCATCCCCAAGCCTTGGTTTCCCTCTTATAAAATGATTATAATACCTACTCAGGAGTTCTTATGAAATTTAAACAAGCCCGGGTGGCTCAGAATCTGCCTCCTGATGTAGGAGATGTGGGTTCAATCTCTTGGTCGGGAAGATCCTCTGGAGAAGGAAATGGCAACCCACTCCAGTAATACCTACTCAGCAGTCCTTGGGAGATTTAAGCAGATTTAGAGAGGAGGACTCCAGTATTCTTGAGCTTACCTTGTGGCTCAGCTGGTAAAGAACCCCCTTGCAATGTGGGAGATCTGGGTTCGATCCCTGGGTTGGGAAGATCCCCTGGAGAAGAGAAGGGCTACCCACTCCAATATTCTGGTCTGGAGGATCCCATGGACTGTAGAATCCGTGGTGTCACAAAGAGTCGGCAGACAGGACTGAGCGACTTGCTCTTTCTCTTGCACTTTCCCTTTCAGGGAGGTGGAAGAAGAGGAAAGAAGAGAAGAGGGCTGCAGAGGATGAAACGGTTAGACGGTATCACCGACTCAATGGACATGAACCTGGGCAAACTCCAGGAGATGGTGAAGGACAGGGAGGCCTGGCGTGCTGTAGTCCGCGGGGTCACAAAGAGTCAGACACAACTGAGTGACTGAACAACAACAATAAGGAGATGAAATTCCTTCTCAGACTGCAGGTCAGAGCAGGAGCTGGAGCTGAGCTCAATTATCCAAAGCCCACAAATTGCTGGAATTCTCTGAGTCGCCGTTGGTCAGCCCTGCTGGATCAATGTCTCAGGGCTCCTGTGGAGATATGGGATCCTGAGCTTCTCAAATGTCTCAGCCAGGTCCCTTTAGGAGCAGAAGAGACCGATTTGCCTGTCCACAGGAACCAAGTGGAAGAGTGGAAAGTGCCCCTCCAAGCACGAAAATTCTTTGAAGTCTTTAAACTGATTATTGTATTGGATCAGCCAAAAGTTCATTTAGGTTTTCTGTAACATCTGATGGATTTTTCCTTTGTGTTAAGCAGCCCTCCAGAAAATTCTGGAAAAAAAATTGATATCCCTGAGCATCCCTCTTACCTTGACGATGCTTCTCATCTCAGGTGTCCTTACAGGTAACTCAGAATGTCAGTGGCAGGAGCTACTTACACAATAGTTAATGCTATTCATAATAATTCAGATCACTGTCTTTTGTTTTCTTCACATCTGCCTGGCACACAGCACTCCATTAGCTCAAAGTCTCTCCCCACTTTCAGGGTCTTGGAGGACATCTCATGTTAGCATCTGAGACCCACCCTGACAGTTTCTGCTCTGACTCCCTTTGCTGATGTCCTGGGAGCTGCACCAGGCTAGAGAACTTTCCGATCGCAGGGTGGGCTGAAGGGCGGCAGGCTTACTGGGAAAGGGGCTAGGGGATTTGCCTTGAGGTTAAAATTAGAAGCAGACACACTGTTTCTATGTTGTTCACATGTTACACATCAAAAGCAAAGGCAAAGTCCAAAGATGCCTGCAGGCACATTTTACCTTATGCTCTAAAAGTGTCAATTTCCTTCATCATTTCGCAGGTAACTTGAGAGCTGATAGGGACATGGGGGAGGGAACGGGGGAGCTCCCTGCCCTGTGCCCAGTTAACAGTGAACTGCCAGGAAATGTAGGAGCTGAGCTGGAAGTCACGTGAGTTTGGGTTCTCCGTATAAAAAAAGGTTTATAAAAGTTAGTGAAGAAATGTGGAAAGCAATCATTGGACCTGACACTCTAGTGACATTGCTGAAGGGGAGAAATTGAGGGGTGTGGTGAGCATCTACCAGGGGATAAAAGGTCATCAAGAATTAAGCTAAATTTTGAAGCCATCCTAGTAACTATAAAAGTCCAAGCAATATTCTGATTTCCACAGAAGACAATGAAAAGAACTGATGGGTTCGTTCAGCAACCTGATGAATCTTTTACCTTTTTGTAGAGTAATAGGCCAGCTTTCTCAAATGTGAGCTTTCCTTAGGAGTTTTGGGGGCTGAAATACTGAGGCAAAAATCAAATTATATGTTCTTCAGTACCACTGCCAAATGTATTGCTTTCTCATCATGAAATTTTTAAACTATGGCTTCAGTTGTAGTAGAGTATACCTGTCTTGGATGTATTTATTCATATTATAGGGACTATGATAGAACACCATAATAATTTATTCTAAACCTGTGCATGCTAAGTCACTTCAGTTGTGTCCGACTCTTTGCAACCCCATGGGATGTAGCCTGCCCGGCTCCTCTGTCCATGGGATTCTCCATGCAAGAATACTGGAGTGGGTTGCCATGCCCTCCTCCAGGGGATCTTCCTGACCCAGGGATCCAATCTGCGTCTCTTACGTCTCCTGCATTGGTAGGTAGGTTCTTTACCACTAGCATCCCCTGGACTAAACAAAACCATTTACACAGAAACTGATGTGGTAACAGCTTCAAAAATTCAGAAATTTTAAAAAAATGAAGGGTAACAGGTGTTCAATGTCAGTCAGCAAACTATGACATTCACATGAATAAAGAGAAAGATCATATCCAGAAAAAAATCAAGTAGGCAAAAAGCAATGAACCCAGCTGAAATGTAGCCAGATTCATATAGTCTGTCCCAGGAACATTCTGGCACCATCTTTTCAGTGCCAACATGGAGGAATTTTTTTTTTAATTAAATCTCAAAGATGCAATTCAATAGCAAAGCTGCTACTCAATGAATATCTGCTGCTAAGTCACTTCAGTCGTGTCCAACTCTGTGCCACCCCACAGACAGCAGCCCAACAGGCTCCCCCGTCCCTGGGATTCTCCAAGCAAGAACACTGGAGTCGGGTGCCATTGCCTTCTCCGAATGAATATCTAGGAGAACTAATTTCAACTTTTATTAGCTTGCAGTACAACACAAGGGCTTCCATGGTGGCTCAGACAGTAAAGAACCTGCCTTCAATGCAGAAGACCAGGTTTCAATCCTTGGATCGGGACGATCCCCTGGAAAAGCGCATGTTAACCCACCACAGTATTCTTGCCTGGAAAATCCCATGGGCAGAGGAGTCTGGTGAGCTATTGTTCATGGGGTCGCAAAGGGTCAGACACAACTGAGTGGTAACACACACACACACAATAAAAAACTTGTAGGGCATTCTGTATCTTTTGGTGAAGCAGCTACAAAGTAGATTTTAAGAAAGCATCTCAACTCAAAACTGTACTTGGCATTTTGAGGACACTGGTCCCTTGATGGCTTTGTTCCCAGGAGGGAAGAAAGGAGACACAAGTGGGCAAGGAGGGAGTCATTCCCTTGCATATGGCAGCCTCCAGAGCAAACATCAGCATGAGGTCACAAATTTGCAACATCCCAGAAATAAGAACATGCAGCCCCCTTCATTGTTACAACTGCTGATTTTTAAATAAGCTGTCATCACTGTCATAAAATATATACACATTTAAAAAAATAAAATCCTGGGTAAACACTTTTTTTTTCAGTCACAAGTTAATATTTATTTTTAAAATTGCAGCGAACTCCTTTTTCTGTGTTTCGACAGATTTTGTCCTTGACTAAGTCCATGGCACATTCACACCAGAATCCATAAAATACAAACACTCTTAGAATAAAGTTGCATTTTTCTCGCCGATAACAAAAAACGAAGCCACGTTTTGCTTAAACTGTGGTTATTACCAGGTACCTCAGGGTAAGACAATTTTTTTTTTTCAAAACACCAAAAGGGGAAGAAAGTAAGTTGATACACAGTTCAGTTGCTGTCTTTCCTGTGTGAAGGCTCAGGGAAACAAAGAGAACAATGTCATTGTTTTATGATTTTAGCTCTGCTGGGAAGCTGCTCTGGTAAGTTTCTACTGCAGGGGATGTGTTTGATGAAAATCTTAAAAGCGATCGGGTGGTATAAACTGTTGACTTTTATCCTTCCCTATCATGAGTCCCTTATTCTTTGAAGGATCTTTACCTGGGAAGCTTTCAACTTCCACTGTCATGCGAAGCCTCTTGGATCCAGAGATAAAAACAAAATTAACTTTTCAAGGACACGGTGATCTGGAAAAAGGAAAGTTGTTTAGGAACTAAACATAAATTCAAAAATTGAATTGGTTCCTCCGCTGAATTTAAGTTTCATGAACAACCTATTTCCTCCCTTGCATCTGTAGAGACTATGGGTAAAACTCTACCCTCAAAATTCTGCCAACCCGTTTCTGCATCATTTCTTCTTTGGATGATGCCTCTATTCATTTTTACTTTGGTTAATGTGCCACTGAATGAATTCTGAAAGCCAGTTATAGGAGCCACAAATTTTCAAGAAATGTCTTCATTGTAACTGTTTTATGCTGTGCCAATATAGTAGTATAACTGCTGTTTTCATCTTGGTGAATATAAACTTCCTCTAGAAAGACTGGATTTCCTCTTTTCAAAAACTTTTAAGTCTAGTACCACTCAACATTCTCATGTAGTGTAAAATCAACTGAAAATTATTCTCTTCAATCAACAGTTTGAGCTTGTTAGAAACAGGTAAAAACTGAACACCATCAGCCTCTCCATGCACCTATAATCACACACACACACAGAGGTTTAATTCTTTGCATGTCAATTACAGATGAGGCTCAGCAAATACGGATTACTCTACTGCTAAAAGCAGATACTATTCACATGTGAAGAAGAACATTGATAATAATATGAAAGTTTAATACTAATTTAGCGCAAAAAGTAAGCCAAGACCTCAGGCTCTTTCATATACTTATTCAACTTATAAAATGCCTACTCTGTGAAATGCTTTCTAATTACAGTAACCTAGTAACCTGTTTCCATTTCATTTCCTTCTGTCCCTTGAACCCGACTGCTGCATTTTTTTTAACCAGTCTTAACCCTTTAACCTGCTAATGAGATGCCTTAATGGACTGTTAATTGAGTGATAGCCATTCTTTATCCCTATAATCGCTTCAGTGTGAGCAGAGATGGAAATGAAAATTATTCACGCCAGAGCCTTAATTTATATTATTACATCGTTTTATGTTAGTCATGATTGATTAGAGTGTTTCTTGGGCAGTCATGCCCGAGTCCAGTCCCCATGTGCTGCTTCTCTTTTCACAGGCATTTTTGAGGAAGACATCAAATATTTCTGAGCCACAATGAATTATGTCACAATCCCCATCAGATTATAGAAGTCAAAAGATTTCAGCAAGAGGGTGACTTTTCTGAAGAGATTAAAGAGCCTCAATCTCTTCTGTAGCCAAGTTTAGGAGAAGATAGAGCCAGGACCCCGGAGAAGGTGATGGCACCCCACTCCAGTACTCTTGCCTGGAGAATCCCAAGGACAGAGGAGCCTGGTGGGCTGCAGTCCATGGGGTTGCGAAGAGTCGGACACTACTGAGCGGCATCACTTTCACTTTTCACTTTCATGCATTGGAGAAGGAAATGCCAACCCACTCCAGTGTTCTTGCCTGGAGAATCCCAGGGACGGGGGAGCCTGGTGGGCTGCCGTCTATGGGATAGCACAGAGTCAGACACGACTGAAGCGACTTAGCAGCAGCAACAGCAGCAGCGGAGCTGGGACCCAGCTTTCTGGGTTTCCAGTCCAGTACGTCTCCTGTCTTCAATCCGCCTCTAATGTTTCCATTTAGAACATCTACTGTTCCAAATATTTACATACATACTTTAAAAAAAAAGAGGGTAGAGATTAGTGGATTTTAAATGAAAAGTAATTTTTCATTATCTAATTAGGTATCTGCTCATCTGTGATCATACTTACCAGTTTTAATTTCTTATCAAATTCTACATTCAAATACATTCAGTTGCCACATGGATGTTTTCTTTTTCCTTTCATTCATTCTTTCTTTCTCCTTTTTCTCCCTTTCCTCTCTGTGTTTGAGATTGTGGAATTTTTTCTACCTTAGCAATTTTCCCCATCAACAGCAAATCAGATGATGTGACTCATTGGTAGGTGTACAGACAAAGACTTTGTGGGACATGATTATACAAAGATTTAGACGCCTTTGTCTTTCATATTCAAGTTTCTACCCCAGAGAGTGGTATCTCTGTGAATCAGCAGATCTGAAAAAGTCAGGAGAGCATCGCCATACGCACTAGCTAGACAGCTAGACATACTGCTCCTTCGTCCTCCACACTATGTGAGTTTCAGATTCAGGTGATGTAATTTAGCATCACCAACCTCCCTGTTACCCCTATTAGAACCTAAGAGGTATATGTATTACCTCCTGCTACTTCCTCATCTCCCAGAATTAACTGGTGATAAAAATCCTTCTAATTTTTCTCAGGAATAATTTTCCAGTTATTCCATCTTTTCCATGCAGTCCTACTATTCCTGTCCTTCTTGTCTCTCACCTAGATGATGGCAATACCATTTAACTAGTCTTTTTTTGGCCCCAAAGCCCCACCTCCATACTACTGCTAAGATGAATTCTCTAAATTTGAAATCTGCTGAAAAGCCTTCAATGGCACTGAAAAATATGTCCTAACTCCTTACTCTCATACATGATCCTTTGGGATGGTACCTTTTCAGTGTCTGCCTTTCTGGTATTTCTCCACTGCAGCCCCATGTGAACTTCATAACAGTTTTTATAACTTTTTTCCCAGCTCATTTCTGGCATCACTTCCTCTGGGAAGCATTCCCTTCCTTCAGGAAGGTTTCACTGCTTCCCAGTTTGGAGCTAAGTAACCTGTCTTCTGAATGCTTAGGTAACTCAAACCGTGATTCTTGTTAATATCCAACCAACCACTATATTGGAAATATCTATTTATATGTCTGTTTCTCCCAGAAATTTGCAAGTTCCTCTCACAGAGTGAAAAAGTCTCCTTAAACATCACTTAAGAAGTGTCTAATCAGTTAGTTAATTAATGAGGTGTCCTGGAAAAAAAAAAAACTGATTCACAATGAAGATGTTTGTGAGGAAAGCTTATCTTCAGACAGAAAAATAGCAAGAAAGATTTCACAGTGGCAGCAGCACCCTATGTGAGCATCACAAGTAGGTGAAATCCAATAAGCAGCGTTCCATGAAAGGACTTGTCAGGAAGAGATGTCAAATACAGAAGTGAGAGACTTGTAAAGAAACAGGATTTAGTCCAGCTTCATAAAAATGAAACACATGGTTGGTGTAAAATAATGAGTAGAAGTAAAGATTATAACAAAAAGAGGAGGGACTTTTACTGGCAAACTAGGAATAGTGACCTATGCTCAACGAAAAAAAAAAAGAGCTATCATTGATTCAACATAGACTTTGTTTCATATACACACACACATATACTGTATATATACAACCTCTTTAAATGTATCCATAATTAACCCATGAGCATGTACTATATCTCCTTTACAAATAAGGAAACCAAGGTATGTGGAGGTGAGCAGCTTATCCAAGATCACACAGCTAGTCAGTCTAAAACCAGGATTCGATACTAAACACTCTGGCTGGGAAAACACACTCTTGAAAATCCTGAGGGTTTTAAATCAGAGAATGAACCAAGGCAAATTGGAAGTGGTCAAACAGGAGATGGCAAGAGCAAACATCGACATTCTAGGAATCAGAGAACTAAAATGGACTGGAATGGGTGATTTTAACTCAGATGACCATTGTATCTACTACTGCGGGCAGGAATCCCTTAGAATAAATGGAGTAACCATGATGGTCAACAAAAGAGTCCGGAATGCAGTACTTGGATGCAGTCTCAAAAATGATAGAATTATCTGTTCGTTTCCAAGGCAAACCATTCAATATCACAGTAATCCAAGTCTATGTCCCAACCAGTAACGCTGACGAAGCTGAAGTTGAATGGTTCTATGAAAACCTCCAAGACCTTTTAGAACTAACACCCAAAAAAGACGTCCTTTTCATTATAGGGGACTGGAATGAAAAAGTAGGAAGTCAAGAAACACCTGGAATAACAGGTAATTTTGGTCTTGGAATAGAGAATGAAGCAGGGCAAAGGCTAATAGAACTTTGCCAAGAGAATGCAGTGGTCATAGCAAACACTCTATTCCAACAACACAAGAGAAGACTCTGCACGTGGACATCACTAGATGGTCAACACCGAAATCAGATTGATTATATTCTTTGCAGCCAAAGATGGAGAAGCTCTATACAATCAGTAGAAACAAGACTGGGAGCTGACTGTGGCTCAGATCATGAGCTCCTTATTGCCAAATTCAGACTTAAATTGAAGAAAGTAGGGAAAACCACTAGGCCATTCAGGTATGACCTAAATCAAATCCCTTATGATTATACAGTGGAAGTGAGAAATAGATTTAAGGGACTAGATCTGATAGACAGAGTGCCTGATGAACTACAGACTGAGGTTTGAGACACTGTACAGAAGACAGGGATCAAGGCCATCCCCATGGAAAAGAAATGCAAAAAAGCAAAATGGCTGTCTGGGGAGGCCTTGCAAATAGCTGTGAAAAGAAGAGAAGCGAAAAGCAAAGGAGAAAAGGAAAGATAGAAGCATCTGAATGCAGAGTTCCAAAGAATAGCAAGAAGAAATAAGAAAGCCTTCTTCAGCTATCAATGCAAAGAAATAGAGGAAAACAACAGAATGGGAAAGACTAGAGATCTCTTCAAGAAAATTAGAGATACCAAGGGAACATTTCATGCAAAGATGGGCTCTATAAAGGACAGAAATGCTCTGGACCTAACAGAAGCAGAAGACATTAAGAAAAGGTGGCAAGAATACACAGAAGAACTGTACAAAAATGATTTTCATGACCAAGATAATCACGATAGTGTGATCACTCATCTAGAATCAGACATCCTGGAATGTGAAGTCAAGAGGGCCTTAGAAAGCATCACTACGAACAAAGCTAGTGGAGGTGATGGAATTCCAGTTGAGCTATTTCAAATCCTGAAAGATGATACTGTGAAAGTGCTACACTCAATATGCCAGCAAATTTGGAAAACTCAGCAGTGGCCACAGGACTGGAAAAGGTCAGTTTTCATTCCAATCCCAAAGAAAGGCAATGCCAAAGAATGCTCAAACTACTACACAATTGCACTCATCTCACACGCTAGTAAAGTAATGCTCAAAATTCTCCAAGCCAGGCTTCAGCAATACATGAACTGTGAACTTCCAGATGTTCAAGCTGGTTTTAGAAAAGGCAGAGGAACCAGAGATCAAATTACCCACATCTGATGGATCATCGAAAAAGCAAGAGAGTTCCAGAAAAACATCTATTTTTGCTTTATTGACTATGCCAAAGCCTTTGACTGTGTAGATCATAATAAACTGTGGAAAATTCTGAAAAAGATGGGAATACCAGGCCACCTGACCTGCGTCTTGAGAAACCTATATGCAGGTCAGGAAGCAACAGTTAGAACTGGACATGGAACAACAGACTGGTTCCAAAAAGGAAAAGGAGTACATCAAGGCTGTATATTGTCACCTTGCTTATTTAACTTCTATGCAGAGTACATCATGAGAAACGCTGGGCTGGAAGAAGCGCAAGCTGGGATCAAGATTGCTGACAGAAATATCAATAACCTCAGATATGCAGATAACACCACCCTTATGGCAGAAAGTGAAGAGGAACTAAAAAGCCTCTTGATGAAAGTGAAAGAGGAGAGTGAAAAAGTTGGCTTAAAGATCAACATTCAGAAAATGAACATCATGGCATCTGGTCCCATCACTTCATGGGAAATAGATGGGGAAACAGTGGAAACAGTGTCAGACTTTATTTTGGGGGGCTCTAAAATCACTGAAGATGGTGACTGCAGCCATGAAATTAAAAGACACTCCTTGGAAGAAAAGTTATAACCAACCTAGATAGCATATTGAAAAGCAGAGACATTACTTTGCCAACAAAGGTCCATCTAGTCAAGGCTGTGGTTTTTCCAGTGGTCATGTATGGATGCGAGAGTTGGACTGTGGAGAACGCCTAGTGCTGAAGAATTGATGCGTTTGAACTGTGGTGTTGGAGAAGACTCTTGAAAGTCCCTTGGACTGCAAGG
Source organism: Ovis canadensis (assembly GCF_042477335.2). Lineage (NCBI taxonomy): Eukaryota > Metazoa > Chordata > Mammalia > Artiodactyla > Bovidae > Ovis > Ovis canadensis. The sequence continues at coordinate 24,163,811 of NC_091270.1, read as the reverse complement.
AGATCCAACCAGTCCATTCTAGTGGAGATCAGCCCTGGGTGTTCTTTGGAAGGAATAATGCTGAAGCAGAAACTCCAGTACTTTGGCCACCTCATGGGAAGAGTTGACTCATTGGAAAAGACTTTGATGCTGGGAGGGATTGGGGGCAGGAGGAGAAGGGGATGACAGAGGATGAGATGGCTGGATGGCATCATGGACTCAATGGACATGAGTTTGAGTGAACTCTGGGAAATGATGATGGACAGGGAGGCCTGGTGTGCTGCGATTCATGGGGTCGCAAAGTCAGACACCACTGAGCAACTGAACTGAACTAAACTATATCAGAGAATGAGAAACCAAATCTGGGGATTGGTTTAGCTCATCAAGTACCTGCTGAAGTTCTGATTGTCTACTTGATTAGTTAGTTGAAACCTGGATTCAGTCACCGCCCAGGAGGGTGAACTCAAGAGGCCAGCACTTTTTTTTCTGAGTAATGTGAAAAAAAGAGCAAGAATAGGGAGAATAAATATTAATAATTCTGCTAGATTTTTTAATGAGCAACCACTTAGCCATCCATTAACTCTGTCCTCTAAGAATCCCTTTATCAAACACCAAGAAATACATTAGTGAGATGAAGTGTTACCTCTATTCTTAAACAGTGCTGTTATCTGTGGATAAGAGTAAGCTGGCTTGAACAGAAAATTCTCACCATCTCTATACATACTGTACTGTCTCCTCTCCTTCAAAGAATCTTATGAGAAGTACAATGTCAGATGGGCTTTCCAGGTGGCGCTAGTGGTAAAGAGCCCACCTGCCAATGTAGGAGACCAAACAGTCACGGATTGGATCCCTGGATTAGGAAGATCCCCTGGAGGAGGGCATGGCAACCCACTCCAGTATTCTTGCCTGGAGAATTCCACGGACAGAAGAGCCTGGCAGGTGACAGTTCCTAGCATCACAAAGAGTCAGACAGGACTGAAGTGACTTAGCATGAATGCATGCACTCTGCCACATGATGGGGAAGAAAACTTTTGACCTTGGTTTCCTAAAGCAATGCATTACAACCATGCAGACTGATACCGCATTTCAGGACCATCAGGGGAGCCGTGATGAAAAGCAGGAAAGATTCTTCCTTCCAGGGGCACCAATTTTGGTGTGGTTGGGGAACTGTCCTTCAGGATGTGATATATGCCTCAATCCATCATCTGATATTTGACGTCAAGTGCCACAGACAGAATACGCAGGCCTGGAACCAAAGAGGAAAGTAGCATCTCTTACTGTTATACCTAGTGTCCCTCTCATAATATGTTTGCCTCTCATCCCTGAAACTTTGCTATCTTGATTTTTAAAGGTTTTAGTACCATAGCATAGACTGATAACTTTCCCACGACCAACGATCTCCTTTTGCATGTTAAAAGGAGAACACCTTGAATATTTGTTCAATGAATGTCTTCCCAGTTAAACAAGTTCCAGCTTTCCACTGCCTCTATATAGAGTTATGTGCTACAGTTCCAGCTCATGGGAGGCAGGCAGAATGACACAAGCAACTTCAAGGTCAAATCCTTTAATGAGCAAAATGCTAGAGCTTCCTTCCTTTGTTCCCACATGTGTGTGGGCTAGAATCTACATGTGTGATGCAGATGAGCCAGAGTTCACTATGCAGTGAGACTCTGAGGCATTACAGAGCAACAAGACAGAACAAGGTTGATAATCTTATTAAGCAATGATACCTCTGTGCCTAAAACCACCAGCCAACTCAGAACTTGTTTGAGGGGAAAATAATCATCTTGTTTGAGCTACTCTGTTTGGCGCTTGCTTCATTACAGCAGGTTAGCCTGCATGGTACCTTAAATAGTACCCAAGGGACAGATGCTCTCAGTGGGGAAAATGGAAATGGCCCTCTGCACTAGCAGGTGAGGTCTGGTCACTGAGGGTCCACGTGTCACTAGACTCACCAAGAGGAAAGGAGGAGTTTCTGCATTTACTAGGGTGATTCACACAGGTAAAGGGGAAATAGAGTAGCCGCTCTATTGGGAAGATAAAAAAGCAAATCTCTGGAAAACTGGGGCTCCTCTGGGTTGCCTCCCAAATTCTACTATGATCAGGAAAAGCTGAGTTACCCACAGAGAATAAACCCTGATTCATTTACGTGTCAGGTGGATTCAGCAAACGGGTGTCCTATTGGACAACTCCCTGATTTGGGCAGACATGGCTTGGTTTTTGAAGTCGGAAGTGGCAGCTTGCTGGTGGTGGCTGAGGCATCACTTTCCTCTGACAGCCACTTAGATGGAGAATGCTTAACTCAAAACTTCAGTTTTCTTGATGCCATAAGAGCTTAAGATTCATTTCTGCTTTTAAACAGCCCAGTTAGTGGAGTACTCAAGTAGAGACAAGCAAGTGGCTTTATAATAATACTGTGACTTTCTATTACCATCTCCTCTTTTGGACAATTTACTTGAATAAGTAATCAAGATGATGAAGATATTTTAAATGCCAAAATTTCTCTAAAACAAAAGCATAAGATGTAGAATTCAGGAGAAAGATTTGTTCAGTCACTAAGTCACGTCTGACACTTTACAACCCCATGGACTATATCATGCCACACTCCTCTGCTCTCTACTGTCTCCCAGAGTTTGCTCAAATTCATGTCCATTGCGTCAGTGATGCCATCCAACCATCTCATCCCCTGTTACCCTCTTCTCCTCTTGCCTTCAATCTGAAATGATTCAAGTTAGGAGAGTGGCGAGAAGACCCAAGAGAAGGCATCAGAAATAGACAAGATGGCTCAGGGTGGAATTTTTGGAATAACAGAAGGAGGAAAATCAATAGTCACAGATAAAGCAGTCAGAGATAGGAAGACTATCCAATTCTGTGTCAGGAAAGCTAGGGTAACAGTTTTCTGCAAAAGGGATAAGGGCATTGATTTCAATGTCAAGGGCTTATCAAAAAGGATGACAACTGGAAAAGAACCACTGTTTATGTCATTATAGAACCACATGTGACCTTCAAGTGTGTTGTTATGGACTCGCAGTGGAAAGCAGATTGCGGAGGGTTAACAAAGGAGAGGCTGCAGCAGAAGTTGATTGTTTGAAGGTAGACAAATGTTATCTTTCCAAAAGTTCTGTTTATTTAAAAGGCACATCAGAAGTTAGTTCCCCAAGGAAATAGCGTGACCAAAGGAAAACTTCTACTCTGTCTTATAGACAAAGGAAAGAGGCTAGTGGGGAGGGAGGAATTGAAGATGAAGTTGAAAAAGAGGACCATTAATCAAGAAGGGCTCAGAACTAATAGGGAAAAAACTAGGATGAAAAGCTGAGGTTATGCAGATGGTCTGATCAGACACCAGAGAAATAATGATTTCTTCCAATAAGAAATCATTTCCTGTATAGGTTTAAAACATTAATTTAACCAAGAAATCTCTCACGACTGAGTTGCTCTACTCTCTCTGTTCATCAGAAAAAAGTATGAAAGTGAAAGTGAGTCACTCAGTTGCGTCCAACTCTTTGCAACTCCATGAACTGTAGCCTACCAGTCTCCTCTGTCCATGAGATTTTTCAGGCAACATTACTGGAGTGGATTGCCATTTCCTTCCCCAGGGGATCTTCCCGCCTCAGGGATCGAACCTGGGTCTCCCGCATTGTACACAGACGCTTTACAGTCTGAGGCACCAGTATAGAAGCATAATTTTGTTGTTACAAGCATGTCAGGAGATTGTGCCTTACCATCCACATTCTGGGAGACAAGAGTTCATTGTCACTCTCATCACAATTCAGAGCAACTCTGCACCTTTTGGAAACCCAAAATTGAAGAATGCTGCAGCTAGAATGGACCTTGCAAGAGAATACTGAATTCTTTGCTCCTCGTTTAAATTAAGGTTTTCAAAGAGGTCAGATGCAATATATGCACCGGAATTCTAATTGAAACACATAAAAAAAATTGTCTGTTCCAAATACACTTCAGCAAGAGTTCACATGAAGCCTACAGTTCAAGGAGAATTTTCTAAGTCCACACAACTTGAGCCAGTTGGCAACAGAATCTCAATTATGTATGTTTGAAGGAAATGATTGGGGTGACAAAGAATATACCTGTATGCTTCAAGACCAAATAAAATTGCAGCACTCCTTGTTTTAGAACATTATTTCTCTCTTTTGCCTTGAGTGGTACAGGTTGATTATCCATATTGAATTCAACAAGCAGTTTTCTTACCATCACTTTGTTATTCATCTTCATTGTTTAATTCTAAGTGAAAGATTTAAAACATAATGTAGTTTCTCATAAGGGTAAAAATACTCTATGAATCATCCTTTTGGGGCCTTGAGGACAAAGAAGCCATTATGTTTTGAAGGATTTGAACCCAGGCACTATTCTAAGTACTGTGTGAATACTAACTCACTTAAGCCTTACAAGGATCCTACGAGTTAGATTCTGTTGTTATTTATTTATTTGTAGATGAAGAAACAAATATCAGAGATTGCTGAGATTAAACGCACCTTTCCAACATTTGGCATTTTGAAAGGCAACATTTAGAGTCCACATTTTAACTATAATGATCTGCCATCTCCACAAGAAAGTGAACGCTTATTACTTTTGTCACTACTTAAACAGAAACCTCCCCCCAAATAAAATCCTTGTGACTGAAACATTCTAGTCAAATAAGTAGTTCATGAGTTCTTCAAGCCAAGAATTCTATGTCTATGTCCAACTTCTACCAAAGTACCAGTCACGTGGCATATGTGCAGAAAATGTTGGTTGGAAAATATTGACTTAGCGGATGGGACTGCAGTAGGGTTGTGCAGAGAAGAATTCATCCTATGTGAAATGACACATCCCAGAGCTACATTTACTGCTAATTATATTCCCTGTAATTATTTCAACGCAGTCTGTAAAAGGAAGCCCAACCATGCATTTGCTTAGATGCATTCTTCTAGCTGTTTCTCTTTACTTTCATCTTGTACCAGTTGGAAGTAAAGTTTATCAGCTGGTCAATGACTAAGTAATGTATGAACATTGGAAGTGGTGTAGAGACACTGGACACTCCCCCCGGGTGTTGGGAGACCTTACTGTGCTGTTAGAGGTCCTGTATCATCATACCTCCTGCATTCACTTTTAAAGCTAAGTGAATTGGTCCTTGATGAAGCCTTATGAGACTGTTTCATAGTTAATACATAAAATTACTGACAAGTAGAGTGAGCACTGGGGCTTCCCTGGTGGCTCAGATGGTAAAGAATCTGCCTACAATGCAGGAGACCCAGGTTCAATCCCTGGTTCGGGAAGATTCTCTGGAGAAGGAAATGGCGACCCATTCCAGTATTCTTGCCTGGAGAATCCCTGGGAACAGAGGAGCCTGGTGGGCTACAGTCCTTGGGTCACAGAGTCAGACACGACTGAGTGACTAAGCACGCATGAGAGTGAGCATTACACAGACATGCATAAATTACTGGTTCATTTCTGAGACAAGTCTCCCCACTTATAAATATCTTTTTAAAAGAATTAATATATGTAAGTTTGGCTAGAATGGAATACAAAAGAAAGAAGAAAAAATTCAGTAGTGAAATGTTCAGGGAGAAAACACAATGAAACACGAAGCCAAGAAGCCTATGAGCTTAAAACAGTTGAAAAGATGGCCTATTGTTTGGATCTGGGTCTCTATGGTAACTGCAAAGGGACCTGGTCCACAGAATTACAGGAGCTCATTTGTGATTCCCTAAGAAAAGCTGCAGATATGAATTCTTCCTGTCTCAGAGAAAAGAGGGCAATTTCACAAAACAGAGGAGGGATGAGAGGACCAAGAGGAGAATGAGATCAGATTCCCCATCCCAATCCACTTGGTACTATTTGCACACACTGGCATTTGAACTTCAAGTTCCCCAAACCAGGAAAAGCTCAGAGATAAGTTCAGAAATGGTTCTTTAATGAACTGAAAAAGAACAATCCAACATTTAGTTAATACTAAAGAAACACTGGAGAAAAATATAGAAGTGGAGTGTGTGTTAAAAATATAAAAATAGAATATGTGTTAATGCCAACATAAGTATCAGTATATTTTGTGACTGTTTGAAAACACAACTATTTTTATTATTGTGAAGTTAACCAGAATGAAATATTTCAAAAGGGCCTTATTAGAGTATATTTTCACTTTCCATATTTACGGCTATATTTTTTCACATATTCAAAACCTTTATTTATTATCTGATTTTTACTAAAATACAACTTAGATTTACTAAAAGACAAATGCATAACACATATGCATTGTTTTATACTAGTTAAAAAAAAACCCAAAGAGGTAGACAATATACAGCAAAAAAGCAGGAGGGAGAGGTTTAGCTGTTAATAGAAGAAATTCTGTGCTTCAGAATTAAATACTGAATTTAGCTGCTAAATACTTTGCTTCTTGTCCATAAAAGCTCTCCTCCACTAGAGCAATATTAAAAATGACTGATATTTGCAAATAGTCTTCTACGTTTTGAAGTGCTTTCATATTTCTTTCACTCCTAACAAAAGCTGTGTGAGATGTGAACTATAACTAAGGCTTTGATGAGAAAAGACACTCAAAAGGAAAAGTGGTTTTTCTGTGAATATCAGATTTTTCACTATCAAATCTCATTTGTGTTTCTCAGTGCCTCTGTCTATAATTACAGCACTGAGGAATATGCCATGCTCAGGAAGAATCAAATCAAGGTAGCTAGTCACTAATAATATATCCCTTCCTTAAAGCAGGTATTCCTGGCATCTAATTCCCATAAAGAAAGTGAAAGTCACTCAATCCAACTCCTTCCAACTCCCTTGGAATTCTCCAGGCCAGAATACTGGAGTGGGTAGCCTATCCCTTCTCCAGAAGATCTTCCTGACCCAGAAATTAAACCGGGGTCTCCTGCATTGCAGGTGGATTCTTTACCAAGTGAGCTATCAGCGAAGCCCAATTCCCAGAAAACTGCTATCATATCAAAATATGACCAATAAGTTAAAAGAGAGAGTAATTACACCGACTTCAATACATACGACAAACGTGCGTCTAGATAGCAGAAGAAATATGTTTAAAAGAAACGGGGAAATGTCAGTAGATAAAGAAACCTAATTATGCAATTTCATTCAGAAATAAAAGCCCTTACGGCCATTTCCATTTTCAGATAGCAAAAAAAAAGAAAATGCATTTTAATGATTTACTTTCAATTAATGTTGACACAAATAAGACGACTTGGGAAATCAGGATAAAAATAATACCTGGGAAAAATGATAAAGTATGTTTATAAAATATCCTATACAATAGAATTATAGGGAAATAAACTATGTTTGATTTTTCTCTGCCATCAACAAGGAAGTGGCAGGGGTCTCGCCAATGGTGTCACCATGCACAGCAGACCATGCCTATACATGAGCATACTTTATTTTTTAACTTTTAATTTTTTTATTTTTTAATTAATTTAAGTTGGAGCATAGTCAATTAACAATGTTATGTTAGTTTCAGGTATACAGCAAAGTGATTCAATTGTACATATACATGTATCTATTCGGTCTTTTCCCATTTAGGTTGTTATAAACCATTTAGCAGAGTTCACTGTACTATAAAGGAGGTCCTTATTGGTTATTCATTTTAAATATAGCCGTGTGTACATGTCCATCACAAATTATCCCTTTCCCTAACCCTTGTCCTCTGGTAACCATGTTTGTTGTACATGAGCATATTTTAAAATAAGATTTCAATGGTGTTTATTTTAAACATGGTAAGTATTACAATGCTAAGATCTTAGAGGAATTTTTAAAAATTATGGCAAATCTACATGGAAGGCACAGAAAGAATACTGTACTGTTGGGAAAAAAAGAAAAATAAAAGAAAATTAAACAAGTCACTTTAGCTTTGACCTAAATTCGACGACAGGTCTGATATTCTGAATCTGTCTGGGAAAAATATATTCCACAACTACTTGAAAAAGCTATGGGGCATCATGATTTATAACAGCGTTTCTGAAGAAATGAAAACCCCACGTTTTCACAGTTGAGCAAAATTGGGCTTGGACAATAGGGAACCTGAAACTCATTTGGATTCACACCGTGTTTCAAAAACACATCCCCAGGACCTCTTACCATCAATCGGGCAAACCAGCAGCCAGAACCCAGCTCTCCAGACAGACATACACATTGACCAGACTCTGCATGATTAAAATCTCTGGGGCCACATACTTGTACAAGCTATCTTGTCTTTGTCCGGTGGGACCCCTGAAGGAGACCTGGAGGCAGAGAATGACTGTAATCCAAGTTGGAGATCATAAAAGCATGAATTAAAGTTTCACTGCCCATCTGTGACATTATATTTAAACTCACTGTATTTCTAAACTGATTACTTATGGGTTTTCCCCAACAGACCAAATGTAATTCAGGAAGAACAGCCATCAGTTAATGTTCACGCCTGGTGCCCAGGTAAGAGAACGGTGATCGTTTTCGCTTTGTAACAGGAAGAGATGAAAATCTGCAGGCACTGAGTTTCAGGAGCTTTCGTCTGTATCTTTTTCATATTATCTGAATAATATTTCAGGATGTCTGAAGACCCCAAAGCTCGGCCTCCAATATCCTACGAGATTGAAGCCGGTGTTCAATAGGGAAAATATTCTCTAATAGTTTGGTCAACTTCACTACTGTTCTTATTCTTTTCTTAGTTCATAATATCTACTTATTCCTGAAAAGCTCAGGCACAGATTGAGTCACATTGCTGTAAAAAAAGAGAAAGAAAAGAATGGCCAACTTCCGTCCCTGTACCAGGAGGGGTTACAGCAGAACTTAATAGAAACATGACTGGATCAGGGGCAGACAGGCTGATAAAAGACAGTCTGATCCTCCATAGGCAGAGGCTTCTAAGCCCCACGTGGCCCAGAAGGATATCAAAGTTTCCAGGCTGGATTTGGGAAATCCAGTTAACGTTACCTTTTAGCCTGAACACATGGTTTGAATACAATAGATGCTTTTCATTTTTGTGTTACAAAGTCGTATGGTATTTTGGGATTTGACCCAACTACTCAGAAAATTTAAATTTTTCCCATAAAAGTAACCTGATAAGCACTTTTTGTCTTCAGTACAGCTTTGCTTTTCTAAAATTGACTAAACATGTCATTGCCTAAATGATGCTGCATAGGTAATATTTCTTTCCTCTTTTTTTTCTTTATTATGACAAAACCTTTCCAATTTTATCATCACCCCAGAGCAAAAGAAGTTACTATTTCATAAAGGTACAAGCTATCTTGGTGATTGCAGACTGAGCTTTGGAGAATCCTATGTACAAAAAAGATTATTTTATAATATTATAAAAATAAATTTGATGGATTTGATCATTTGAAATTTGATAATGACGGATAATGAGTGTAATATAATGCTGATATCTAAGTCTCTGCTCCAAAGTGTTTGCTCTTCTGGCTTCAGAAATCCTCAAATTAATGTTGTATATATGTATTATTTTTTTCTGTTTTATCAACTCATATCTTATTTATGAAATTTTTGAGACATATAAATCTAGTCTAATTCAAACTAGGTAGTTTGCCGTTATATCACTAAATCTAATGTGTTTTTTCCAAAATCCCTATTTCTTTAATTGGAGTATAGCTGCTTTACAGTGTTGTGTTCATTTCTGCAGTAGAGCAAAGTGAGTCGCCTGCATGTGCCTATATCCTCTGTTTTTAGATTTCCTTCCCATTTCGGTCACCGCAGTACACTGAGCACAGCTCCCTGTACTATACGGCAGGCTCTCATTGTATGCGTGCTCACTCTTTGCGACTCCGGTAGCCCACCAGACTCCTCTGTCCGTGGAAATTTCCAGGCAAGAATACTGGAGTGGGTTGCTATTTCCTACTCCAAGGTTCTCATTAGTTATCCATTTTATACACACTAGTGCAAGACAGGAGCCCTGGGTTTGATTCCTGGGCTTGGAAGATGTCCTGGAGGAGGGCATGGCAATCCACTCCAGTATTCTTGCCTGGCACAGCACAGTGTGTATATGCCAATTAATCCATGACTAGAAAATGACAATTATAATCAATGACCAAATTGGGCGAGTGATAACAAGCCTTAGAGACGCATGCTTTGCACCTTCTGTAAAGGGACATTTCCTTCTAACCACCCAGATGAAGGCCTGGACTCCTCACGTTCCTGTTCTTTGGCCAAGACACTGAGAGCTGCGGCAGCACCATGATGATACACTCTGGCTAACAGAACGTCTCCCCAGCCCAGGAAATGCCACCAACAGGCCTACGGAGAATGTGCAGGTCACCACACTTTAAGTACTGATGCTTAATGGAGTTTGGGTGTATTTCATATGAGAATTGCTGTGAATTTTTATTTTAGTGCTTTACATTCACTCCACATTGAATCCGAACAGATTTTAAACAACAAAATACACCACGTGAACTTTATTTCAGGCTATCTGCAATGCAGTTTTATTTAAACTTGGAGACTTACTCCCTTTACTCCACTTTATAATTTTTTCTTTGATAAAGTGTTATCATTCTCTAAAAACATCTCATATCTGCTGCTATTGTGGACTTAGTCCTGCCATTCTTTCTCCTTGAATTGCTCATCCTCAATCTTTACCCATCACAAGTCTCCCAAGAACCCATTCATCTGCTAACTCCCCAATGATTATCCCACACAGACTGAAATTTCCTTCCACTCTGGATTCTTAGAGCATCTGGGGCCACACTTGCAGCATGTTTTATTTCCTGTATATATTTAGAGAGTTATTCTCAAGCTATTTATAGTAGGTGTGGTGGGAGGAAGAAGAGGGGAGAAGGCCTATTTTCTCATCACCAATAGGCCCTAAACATACACTTACTAGATAAAATAGTTTCCTGGCAACTAAGAGCAAGTTGCAGTGTTCATGTATTTTTCTTACCAAATGCCATTTATTAACAATTGAAAATTTTTTCAGGAAAAATTCTAATAGTGACATTTCTTTTATGAATTTATTGTAAGCACAAAAGTGGTGTGCTGCCTTTAAAACCACTATTAAACAACTAAAGTTCTGGTAAAATTCTACGAGTACCAGAAACTGCCGGCCAAATATGAAAACAAAAGAAAAAAAATGTCATGACAAAGAAGAGGAAGCAGACAGAGCAGGACACCAAATGAAATCTACAGCATCACAGGAGACGATGCCTGAGCCCACTGCTCTCAGCAAGCAGTGGATATTATAGTAGTGTCGGAGTAACTGATGTTGGCAAAATGAAAGGCAAACCAGTGGAAAAAACGTTCACACCAAAATGAATGGACTGACTCTCAGTGGTACTCATAAATTGTTTTGTAATCTACAAACTATCAGGACGCACCTATGAGTGAGTGAGTGAGTGAAGTCGCTCAGTCATGTCCAACTCTTTGCAACCCCCATGGACTGTAGCCTATCAGGCTCCTCTGTCCATGGGATTTTCCAGGCAAGAGAGCACCTATAGCTTCCACCAAATACCACACGTGGCAGGTTTAAGCAAAAAACTTCAGTCACACAAAAACGCACGAGACAGGAGCCAGGTCAGACAGCACAGAGTGAGCTGGATGGCTGATGCTGCCCAGAGGAATCCTGCAGAAGAGAATGGATTTGAATTCTTCAAGATAGCAGCTAAGTCAAATGTCAGTATACCCACAGTTTTCTTTCTGAGACATACCTATTTTTGCTGATATTCTGCTGTGCTGTGCAGACATGAATAATGAGTAGTTTTTTCAGATGGATTATTTGCTCTATTAGAATATCCCTATTTAGGACTAATATAAGATTATTTTCACTCATAAATTTTGCCATTTTGTGTTTTCAAACACTTCAAGCGTGTGGTTGCATAGAATAATTATAAAGGGTTTTGTGCTGTGCTTAGTTGCTCAGTCATGTCTAACTCTTTGTGACCCCGTGGACTGTATCCTGCCAGGCTCCTCTGTCCATGGGGATTCTTCAGGTAAGAATACTGGAGTGGATTGCCATGCCCTCCTCCAGGAGATCTTCCTGACCCAGGAATCGAACGGGGGTCTCCTGCATTGCTGGTGGATTCTTTTCCAGCCGAGCTACCAGGGAAGCTTATAAAGGGCTTTACCTTAGTGCAAATTAAAACCAGACTTTTCATAGACTAGTATTTTGATTTCATCTCCATTTATAGTTGGGTTTTCTTTCATTTTCCGCTCCCCAAACCCACACCCAGCAGTACAAAGGCTGGAAATTCTCCTCTATGTCAATAAAGAAATTTTATTTGGATATTTGTGAATCTGTACCTTCAAGTTTAGCCTACTTAGCTGAGAAAGCTAGTTCTTGGTTCCCTTCCCCATTGCTCAAACCTGTGAGGCCTCCTGCTGCACTCTAGGGTAGCTGCCATAATCTTCTTGAGTTGGGATAAACTTCTATATAGTAAGACCAAAAAGATCTAACAAAGAAACAGACTTGTCCAATTAGATGTTATCAAAGTCCAATTAGGAGGAACAGAGTATACCCGGTGACGTAATTCTCAAGGGATCAACTGGCAGAAAAACATGTTTTCTGCTAAATACAACTACTTGTAAAATTTTGTATGTTAGCTTTTCAGATGTATTTCCTTTTAAAATAGCTCTCTGTAGAATTTAGTAGCTAAAAAATGTATAAATCAAGTCAATCTCTCACTTTACGCTCTGTATATCACCCATTGTTTTGCTCCATTTTATGATTATAAAAATTGGGGCTAGGTATCAATGATACCTAGCATTTTACAGATCCTCCCAGGAGAAAATAGACCATGACTATAAATACTTATTTACGGAACACAGTTCCTAAAGGGAGTTTTGCCCAAGTTCCTAGTACACACTAAATAAAGTTTACACTAAACCTCTGGAGTCAAAAGCGGGGAAAGAAACGGTATTTGTTGAGCTGTTACAGGAGCTGGGCCTGGAACTTGGGTGTGCCATGTATGTTTCAGCACTTAATTCCCTCTGCCTGGAAGGACGAGGTCATGGTCATCGTACAGACACTCAGCCATTGATTTTCCCAGGTCATCCAGCTACTTAGTGACACCGCTGAGCCCGACGGCTCCAAAGTCTACATGCTTTCCTCCACAAAACACTCTTCTACACATTAAACTGGAGGATGAAAAAATATAAGCTTTGGGAACAAAAGGGCAAGAACAGGTTTTCTCTGCAACATATATTTTGGCTTAACAGCCCACGTATCTTCCCAGACCTGAATCAAATACCTTCTCCTCCGTACTCTCCCCTTTCTGTGAGTCACTAACCAGAACTGACCTGTCCCTCCTAACACTCTGTTACTGTACCAAACCGTGACTGTACAAACTCCCTCCTTAGAGTCACCACTTTTTACACCGGCTTCTCGAGTTTAATGGTCAGAATGTCAACTGATCAAGAGTCCAGGGGAGTCCCCTGGCCAGAGCTCAGTGGGAGTGAGAGCCCAGAATCCTTGGTAATGTCTCTGCACATTCTAACTACTGTCTCTAATCCTCTTTCTCCCTTCAAAAGGAAAAAGAAAAATGGAACTTTGAAGAATAATAATAATTTTATAAATCTCGTAGATACTTATGTTTCTGTGCTTCTAAATTTTTCCCAGAGTTCCTCTTATCTACACATGCAAACTGTCAGATAGCTCTGTGGAGTCAGAGAAGGCTGGAAGCCTGAGGTCCACACCCAAGGGAGAGTCCAGGGCGCTAGAAGGTCAGGAACCACGGCACAGAGAGCCTGGGCAGACAGGGCTGAGACAGCGCTGCAGTTTCTCTGTGACCAGGTGGAAAGTGGGCATATCGGACGTGGATCAGAAGTGAGCTGAATGGGGAAGCCTGCGCAGGGTGATGATAGCTATTCTCGGCAGACAAGGGTGTGAGCAAAGACCCTGGGTCGGATCTGTGGCCTCAGCGCCCCTCCAAAGCCCTGTTATTCTCCGAGTTCCCAGAATATACACTCTACCCTTGGGTGCAGGCGGGAGGAGTTTCCGGTTTGATTGACTATGTCTGCTCGGGAAAAGGACTGGCTCAAAGTATATATCACTTCTGTTGAGCAGAAAAATAAACACCCCTGTTACACGTTTTGAGTTATAAATGCTATATAGGAGTTAACTCAGTCCTCAGAAAAAATTATTCTTACTGCTGATTTAGTGTAAACAGAGACACTTTACAGAAAGGAAAGAAAAGTCAAACAATTTGCCTAAAGTCACACATTAAAGAAGTGGCAACTTTAGGACTTGACTCAGGCAGTCACTATTCACTGTCATCTCTTGCAAGTGTTAATTCATAGTGCTATTTACCAAACATTGACAATAAATTTCTAGTTCATAAAACTAAAAAAAAAATAAGAAATGTCATTGAAACATTAGAAAAATTGGCTAATGAGGTCCATTTCCCCCTAAATAAATTAATCTAATTAGAAGCATGTTATATGTCATGCAGCATTCACTAGAGAGCAGCCAATAAAAATGTATATTATTGATATATTTAGTAGTATGTTACAATAACTACAATCCATCAGTTTTACTTTTTTAATGAATACAAAAAGGAAGTGTTAGTAATATGCCAATCTTTATTACAGCCTCTCAACCCATTCATGTAAGACAGTATTCAATGACATGGTTTTATTTTCTTCCAGGACAAGAAAGTAACGTTCTTTAACTAAAGCTCTAGTTTTCAGATCAAGATAATTTAGCTCTTTCTTGTTACTAACAAACTCTCTTTTAGAAAGCAACAGGAGAAGATTTCAATCTTACATATCTTTTAACTCTCACTTCCCAGTTTCTCTTCCCTAACCTTTCCATAGCTAATGATGCACAAGAATCCTATTCCTTCAGTTCAGTTCAGTTCAGTTCAGTTCAGGTGCTCAGTTGTGTCTGACTCTTTGCAACCCCTTGAGCTGTGGATTTGGTCATTATTTAAGTCATAGGCTCCATAAGGAGTAGGGTGGATACCCCATCTCACTAACTATACCCCAGCCCTCTCACAGAGGGCCTTGATTTTCTGATGAACACAAGGACTAAAGTTCTCCTAAGAGGAAAGAAAAGACAGCAAGAAGGAGGAAACCAGCTAATAAAAAACCAGCTACAAGCTAATGAAAACTATGATATGAAAGGAATATTGGAGGTTAGCAAAACACATTTTAAAAACTATTCAATCATCACAAAATAAAACAAAGAGAAAATATATTAAGCTCTTAAATGTGTAGGCTTTTTCCTAAATCGTGTAATAGTCATAATTAAATGAAGCAAATTAATAAATTGAATATAAACATTTTATGTGTTATTTGAATGATTGTAGTGGAGAAAAGTGATTATTATGATGGGTAAAATGAGAACTCTGTTGGTATTATGAAAAAGAGACCTCACATTTTTAAAGAGCTATATGTTCTTTTTTCCTATTTTAACACTTAGAAAACATTCACCACGTGTGAGGTTCTTTGCAGGGTTTTGTGATAATACTAATCCTTAAGGAGCTCACAGTCTTGCTTAATAAGCATTTTTCCCCCAGAATAATACCAGTAAGAATTTAGTTTTAGAATTAACTAACAAAATATCAAAAAGGTAACTTGGTTGCTCCAAATTCTTTTGTTCATAACTCCATTAAGGATTTAAGTTTACTTTCTTTGTATTTCCCCCAATAATCCTCTGAAATGACCTTCTTTTGAAAGCATGCTATTCTACTTCAGTTTCTACTTCATAACTTTTCCCCAAAATAAACAAATATTATCTGAATTTAAAATGTGTTGATTGACATAGCAGTGCCATTAACATTGGTTAACAGAGTTAGGGAAATTCAGTGAAGTCGCTCAGTCATGTCCGACTATTTGTGACCCCATGGACTGTAGCCTACTAAGCTCCTCTGTTCATGAGATTTTCTAGGCAATAGTACTGGAGTGGATTGCCATTTCCTTCTCCAGGGGATCTTCCCAACCCAGGGATAGAACCCAGGTCTCCTGCATTTTAGACAGATGCTTTACCATCTGAGCCACCTGCTTTTCTCAACTTTATACCATTCTGTTGTTTGATGTGATATCACGTGTATATGTCACTTTTGCGATTTTTTTTTAAGGGTATCTAATGGCAATGGCAACCCACTCCAGTACTCTTGCCTGAAAATCCCATGGATGGAGGAGCCTGGTGGGCTGCAGTCTGCTGCTGCCGCTGCTAAGTCGCTCCAGTCATGTCCGACTCTGTGCAACCCCATAGACAGCAGCCCACCAGGCTGGAGTGGGTTGCCATTTCCTTCTCCAATGCATGAAAGTGAAAAGTCAAAGTGAAGTCGCTCAGATGTGTCCAACTCCTAGCAACCCCATGGACTGCAGCCTACCAGGCTCCTCCGTCCATGGGATTTTCCAGGCAAGAGTACTGGAGTGGGGTGCCATTGGGGTCGCTAAGAGTCGGACACGACTGAGCGACTTCACTTTCACTTTTCACGCATTGGAGAAGGAAATGGCAACCCACTCCAGTGTTCTTGCCTGGAGAATCCCAGGGACGGGGGAGCCTGGTGGGCTGCCGTCTATGGGGTCGCACAGAGTCGGACATGACTGAAGTGACTTAGTAGCAGCAGTAGCAGCAATGGAGGAAAAACAGAGAATCTGCTGAGGTAGGCACCACCAACCTTAACACCTTTCAGATGTTCTCAGAATCACACCAAATGTAGATTCTGGTGACCTCCACGGTCAGCTGTCTTGCCACTGGCTTGGACGGTGGAAGAACAGAATGCGTTTTGAAAATAGTGAGCTCCCTGCATCTTGCAACATAAATTTTGTTACTCGGCACCTTCAACATGATGGTCAGTCTCTGGTTTGTCTGAGCTAGTACTTACTGACTGTTCACTACATGCAGAAACTGTTCTAAGAACTTTATATGCATGACCTCATTTCATGTTGAGTTTCTATACATGATACATGGTCAAGGTGTTCTGTTTTTGTCTTTGCTGTTTTCCTTTCTCAATCGTTTTCCTATTCTCTGTTGTTTATATGTCACTGAATTCACATTTTGTGTCTCAGAACCATTCTTACCAAAAAAGTATGTTGCCAACATAAGCTCAGTACATCTCTGTTTTTTCTCATCACTTTCAATTTTTTTAAAGAAAATTATTGTTCCCACTTTCTTTGTCATCATACCTATGTTCTGGTGGTGGAGGTGGTGGTTTAGTCGCCCACTCATGTCTGACTCTTTGTGACCCTATGGATTGCAGCCTACCAAGTTCCTCTGTCCATGGAGTTTTCCAGAGAAAAATATGGCATGGGTTGCCATTTCCTTCTCCAGGGGATTTTCCTGACCCAGGGATCAAATCTGCATCTCCTGCATTGACAGGGAAGTCCTTTATCACTGAGTCACCAGGGAAGCCCGATCTATGCCTTTATTGGCACTTAATTTACTATATTAACTACCCTTCCACTTAAAATAGATTGGGTTCTCTTCACCAACCCAAAAGAAAATCTCTCCCCCTCTCTCTCTGCTTTTTATTCTTTCTTCCTCTTGGTTTTAGAGTTTCTCCAGGTTCCTCTCAGCTCTCTCAGTCTCCTAGTATATTCTATCTCAATCTTTGCAAAACAATGTAAAATACAGAGTGCACTGCTTTGCGGTCAAATAACTAGTATATACTTCAGGCTCCTCCTGACAAGCCACACATCCCTGAAGGCTGTCATTCAAGTTCTGACTCGGGACAGAGACTGGAAGCGTCTGCCTTGGAGATGCAGCCAACATAAGACTCTTTGTGAGCAACCAGGACCCCAGACCCAGGTCATGGGCTGCAGATGCAAGGAGGTTTCCGTCCCCTGGAGATGTATCCCACTGTGTCAGGGAGGGGACTGTTTCATCAAAAGGTGAAAGGGGGACACGTGAATAAAGACAAAGCGTGTTGACACCTTCAGCATAAGGGTAGGGTTTCCCACCCATAGCATCTCCCAAGAGGAGAGGTGGATCTCACGCCTTCAACAGAGAGGAATGGAGCCAAGATTCCCAATCTGGGAGCACCCAACTCACTGCAGAGTCCAGCCAGACAGTCTGTATGTCAGGAAGGAAGTGGAACATAAAAACCAAGCAACACAGTCAAGCAAATACGAGCAACGATCTCCTTGACTATTTCCAGAAGGAAAGTCTAAGACTGTAAGTAAAACAACAGCCTAAGTCTTCTGAATAAAGAATTCCATACGCCACCATTGCCTAGTCATAGCAACTCTTGATCCCAGAATCCTGATTAATCCTTTTCTCCACTCAAAATGGAGGAATTACAGAATAAGTACCAGGCATAATATATACTAAGGCTTCCCAGGTGGCTCAGTGGTAAAAGACTCTGCCTGCAAATGCAACCCACTCCAGACACTTCGGACAGTATTCTTGTCTGAAAAATCCCATGGACAAAGGAGGCTGGCAGGCTGCAGTCCATGGGGTCACAAAGGGTTAGGCACAATTAAGCATGCACGCATAATATATACCAGGCTTAAGAGATTTTAGTAAATAAGACAGAATGGCCCTCTTCCTGAAGCCTCTCCTCTCATGAGGAACATCAGTCATAAACAGGAAAGGAAGAAAACAGCAATTTCCCATAAATGCTGAAAACACACAGGGTAAAGAAATAGGGGTGGTTAAGTAGGTTTGTCAAGGAAAATGTTTTAATAAAGTTAACATGTGAACAGAAATGGATATCTGTGGAAGAACAGATTAGCTGAAGATCTGAGAGAAGAGCAACCCATGCTTGGGGATAGAAATGAGCTGAGAATATTTTTTAAAAACTGCAAGAAGGCACTTGGGGTTGGAGTGCAGAAAGACAGGGAAAGCAGACTGGGAGGAGGGACCATAGAGAAGCAGGGTGAACCTGGCATGCCCAGAGGCCGTCAGATACCACGGACACAGCTCAGTTAGTATTCTTAACCTTTCCAGGTGGTTCTCAATGTGCGGTCAAGTTTAAGATTCTAGAGCTTTCTTGGCCAAAAAGGATTTTGGTCCAAGTGTGATGGGAAGTCAGAGGAAGTTCTTGTTTTGTTTTGTTTTTGTTCTTTTAACAGTGGAATGTCATTATCTTGCTTATATTTGTAAACAAACAAAAACCCAAACAAACAAACAAAAATGCTATTTGCAGCAGGGACAGTAGACTGTAGGAACAGGTCAAAACAGCAAAGCCCGTGTGGACACAGAGGTGTCTGAGGGTGGGCTGCTGTAGCCTAGCTGAGAGAGAGGCACTGGGAAGCAGAGAACTGTTTGCACTTGGATGGTTTTATTAAGACTCAGTAGGATTTGCTGATGATGGATTGGAGATGGACCTGAGGAAAGAAAATCAAGGGTGAATTCGAGGTTTCTAGTCTGAGCAGCTGGAGAAAGATGGTGTCACAGAGTCTGGTTTCAGGGTCTTCTACATGTGGAGCTAGATTAATTCTGAGTCTGAGACCAAACAGCAACAACAAAAAATGTTTCTACCTCATTATGCGCCCAGTGATATTCCTCAGCTTATGGAGACGTAATTGCCACTGTGTTTGCTTCCTCTGCCTGCAGATAAAGATCCTGAGACCCAGAACAGAGCTGTGGTCTCTCTCAGTGATCAAGACTGTTGTATGACAAAGAAGATTTGCACACTGCTCAGGGTTTTTTTTGCAGGGAAGGGCTGGAATTTGCTGCAAGTTATGTCAGAGAGATTCTGAACTATTTGTATTACATTTTTTGGATCAGCGCCATTCAGGCTGAGCTGGGAGCTTTGTGATTTTCTTTTTTTTTTTTTTTTCATAATCTCTGTCAATGGCATAATACTGATAGTCGTCTTGAGTAAGTCTCATTGGAGACCAACGCATGGGCCATCTCTACAACTTGGTTTTGCTTTCTTGGTAAGATGGAGGCTTTATTGCGGAGATAAAGTAACATATCAGATGAACGATGAAATAGAATTCCTACACAAAGAGACTTGAAGTGGATGATTTTCTAATGCTAGTTAATCTCCCTTCAGGCAGATGTCTATAGTGAGAAAGCTACTTCTTTGGCATACCTTGCTTAAGAGCAACAAAGTCACACTACAGAAATAAGTGCTGAAGTCTACCCAAGAACATATATAAGCGTATAGGTTCCAAACTGGGCACAATGCATTCAATTAATGCTACAGTGGGTAAATAAATTGTAGAACAGTATGTTATGCACCAGTGACAAAGAAAGAACCATGGTTCTATGCAATGATGTAAATGAATGTCAAACACACAGTATTGGGGGAAAAACTAGCTGGACATAAAAGATATGAACTATTTGGCTTCATTTATATAAAGTTCAAGAACAAGCAAACTATTCTACAGTAATAAAGGTCACATTAGGGCTTATTTTTGGAATGGGATGGAAAACAGCTAAGTACAGCTGTTGGAAAAGTTCCGAATCTTGCTCTATGGGTGGTGGTGCTGTGGAAATATTTCTATATGTAAAAAATCCATCAAGTTATTTAACTAATATTTGTGCATTTACACATACACATGCAAGATATACTTAAATATCTTCACCAGAAATAGCTGTACGGATAGAGTGCACTTTACATACCTCAATAAGAGTAAATAAACTGAAAATAATTATAATGGCCATGAGGAACCAAGTTCTTATTAGAAGAAAAGCTATTTATAAAGCCAGGGCCAGGAAGTTCTGGTTCCATGTACATTTTCCTGATAATCTCTCATCATAGACATATATGAACCAAATCCAAATGCCTACACAATAATCTTTAGCCCCAGGAGTTGTACTCAAGCTATTTAATTCTGATGCATCAGCACTCGTTAATCAGAATGGATACCTGGACTATTCAGAACGAACAGCAGTTATTATGAGAGAAATGCCTGCCCGAAGCGTCTACTCTGCCTTTCACGAAGATGATAAAAGGATCCACTAAAAAAGATGGAGCTCCTCCGCAGAAATGCAATCTACAATCAGTAATATGTAGTTTTACATAACAAACCACAAAGCTTGTATAGTGGGTTCATTTACACGTAGGCTGACTCCACAACCCAAAATCTTAGCCACTCGTTTGTGCTTCTGATGCATCATGATACCAGGAATAAGAATCTGGGTCACCCTTAGCCTCGGCTGGCACTTGCTCAAAATGGATTTTTTAAGCATGAATCTAAATCAGCAAATATGCATAAAAGCTTTGTGTTTCTAATAGGCTCTGGGTGTGAGCACAGCGTTCTTCAGCTCTGTATTTCCAGCCTTAGTCCTGCATGCCTTCAATTTCTCAAGTGAAAAAGTATTAGTCACTCAGTCATGTCTGACTCTTTTGTGACCCCATGGACTGTAGCCTGCCAGGCTCATCTGTTCACAGGACTTTCAAGGCAAGGATACTGGAGTGGATTGCCATTTCCTTCTCCAGGGGATCGTCCAGATTCAGGGATTGAACCCGGTCTGCTACACTGCAGGCAGATTCTTCACCATCTGAGCCACCAGGGAAGGCACTGCACTTTTCTGGATGGAATGATGGGATATTTAGGCTGTTAAAATCACTCTGATAGGAAGCATCACCTACAACTCTTCCACTGGACAGACTTGGGATGTCATGACACTTCCTATTTGTCATCATCACACAATCTCTTCCACCCTGGGAATAGATACCATTTAATTACTTCATGCTCAATATCATACATGTCACACCTATATTCACGGAATGAGTTTTTAAGGCCATCTTTTCTGTTCCCAAGACTTCTGAAATTATTACATTTACTTCCTGTCAAATAAATGAGAATGTTTATAGCCAACAGACCAAAGAGGGTAATTTCTATTTTAATATCTAATAACCTCATTGTCAAGAAATGTCTTATGTTTAAATAACCTAATCCTTTAGGCCTCATCTTAACTGGATTTTCTTTCAATTTATCCTCAATAGTTACAGACCTTGAAATGTCACCAAAGCTGTTTAAAGGGGTGAAAGACTTTGGAAGATGGGATGAAATTTATTCCAGTGACCTAGAATAAATTAGTGAAGATATGAGAACATTTTTTAAAAATTTAAGACTGAACAAGTTGTATACATGTAAGATTATAACCTGATAGAACAGAGATCATAGTGTTGCAAATCCATATCTTTATATTTTAAAAAAATAAGCAAAATGAGGAACAAAAATCCTTTATGCTCCTCAGAGCCTTAGTTAACCAATAGTGGTGGTCTCAAAACTAACAGTGGCCTAGAAAATGTGGCTAGTTCTGATAACAGTATTATGATAATTATTGTTGTTTAGTCACTAAGTAATACCCAACTCTCTGCAACCCCATGGACTGTACCCAGGCTCCTCTGCCCATGGGATTTTCCCGGCAAGAATACTGGAGTGGCTAGCCATTTTCTTTTCCAGGGGATCTTCCCAACCCCAGCATCAAATCTGTGTCTCCTGCTTTGCAGGCAGACTTTTCTACCAGTGAGCCACCTGAGAAGCCCAATTATGATGCTTATAAGATTAGTAAAACATATACTGTCACTTCTAAGTTTAATGAATGCTCCCTGAAACATATTATTGGTAGTAAGGTCAAATAACAATTTAAGATAATTTAGTATTGCTCCCAAAGAAAATTTTCTGTTGTGATTCTTCCAAAAAACTAAATCTGGTGAAATGACTGCCTGTATTTTGTATTAAAAATTTCTAGCTTAAAATCTTTACTTCATAGGAGATTATGTCTTTTCTTAGGTTATAATCTTGGTGATTACAATCTTTCCTGGGAAGAATAAGTGTTTTTACTTAACCTAAATGACAAACTTGGCTAGAGGTTTCTAACTCATGAATAACTTCAGTTCAGTTCAGTTCAGTTGCTCAGTCGTGTCCTCCTCTTTGCGACCCCATGAATCACAGCACGCCAGGCCTCCCTGTCCATCACCATCTCCTGGAGTTCACCCAAACTCATGCCCATTGAGTCAGTGATGCTATTCAGCCATCTCATCCTCTGTCGTCCCCTTCTCCTCCTGCCCCCAACCCCTCCCAGCATCAGTCTTTTCCAATGAATCAACTCTTCCCATGAGGTGGTCAAAGTATTGGAGTTTCAGCTTCAGCATCAGTCCTTCCAATGAACACCCAGGACTGATCTCCTTTAAAATGGACTGGTGGGATCTCCCTGCAGTCCAAGGGACTCTCGACAGTCTTCTCCAACACCAGAGTTCAAAAGCATCAATTCTTCAGTGCTCAGCTTTCTTCACAGTCCAACTCTCACATCAATACATGACCACAGGAAAAACCATAGCCTTGACTAGACGGAAGTTTGTTGGCAAAGTAATGTCTCTGCTTTTGAATATGCTGTCTATGTCAGTCATAACTTTCCTTCCAAGGACTAAGCATCTTTTAATTTCATGGCTGCAGTCGCCATCTGCAGTGATTTTGGAGCCCAAAAATATAAAGTCTGACACTGTTTCCACTGTTTCCCCATCTATTTCCCATGAAGTGATGGGACCAGATGCCATGATCACAGTTTTCTGAATATTGAGCTTTAAGCCAGCTTTTTCACTCTCCTCTTTCACTTTCATCAGGAGACTTTTTAGTTCTTCTTCACTTTCTGCCACAAGAGTGGTATCATCTGCATATCTGAGGTTATTGATATTTCTTCTGGCAATCTTGATTCCAGCTTGTGCTTCTTCCAGCCCAGTGTTTTTCATAATGTACTCTGCATATGAGTTAAATAAGCAGGGTGACAATATACAGCCTTGACATACTCCTTTTCCTGTTTGGAACCAGTCTGTTGTTCCATGTCCAGTTCTAACTGTTGTTTCCTGACCTGCATATAGGTTTCTCAAGAGGCAGGTCAGGTGGTCTGGTATTCCCATCTCTTTCAGAATCTTCCACAGTTTATTGTGATCCACACAGTCAAAGGCTTTGGCATAGTCAATAAAGGAAAAATAGATGGTTTTCTGGAACTCACTTCCTTTTTTGATGATCCAGCGGATGTTGGCAATTTGATCTCTGGTTCCTCTACCTTTTCTAATACCAGCTTGAACATCTGGAAGTTCGTGGTTCATGTATTGCTGATGCCTGGCTTGGAGAATTTTGAGCATTACTTTACTAGTATGTGAGATGAATGCAATTTTGCAGTAGTTTGAGCATTCTTTGGCATTGCCTTTCTTTGGGATTGGAATGAAAACTGACCTTTTCCAGGCCTGTGGCCACTGCTGAGTTTTCCAAATTTGTTGGCATCTTGAGTGCAGCACTTTCACAGCATCATATTTCAGGATTTGAAATAGCTCTACTGGAATTCCATCACCTCCACTAGCTTTGTTCGTAGGGATGCTTTCTAAGGCCCACTTGACTTCACATTCCAGGATGTCTGGCTCTAGGTGAGTGATCACACCATCATGATTATCTTGGTGGTGAAGATCTTTTTTGTACAGTTCTTCTGTGTATTCTTGCCACCTCTTCTTAATATCTTCTGCTTCTGTTAGGTTCATACCATTTCTGTCCTTTACCGAGCCCGTCTTTGCATGAAATGTTCCCTTGGTATTTCTAATTTTCTTGAAAAGATCTCTAGTCTTTCCCATTCTATTGTTTTCCTTATTTCTTTGCATTGATTGCTGAGGAAGGCTTTCTTATCTCTCCTTGCTATTCTTTGGAACTCTTATAGTTTGGTAATAATACTGTTATTTTTACATTTTCCGAATAACTATGCAGTAAACTTTAGTTTCTATTTATACATATCACAGCCATTTTAATACTGTTCATGGGGCTCTGGAGGCAAGAATACTGGAGTGGGTTGCCATTTCCTCCTCCAGTGGACCATATTTTTTCAGAATTCTTCACTATGACCCAACCGTTTCAAGTAGCCCTGAACAGTATGTCTCATAGCTTCACTCAGTTACAAAAGCCCCTTTGCCCCAACAAGGCTGTGTCCTGATACTGGGAAAGATTAAAAGCAAATGAGAAGATGGTGGCAGAAGATGAGATGGTTGGATGGCATCACCAACTCAATGCACATGAATTTGAGCAAACTCTGACAGATAGAGAAGGACAGGGGAGCCTGGCACACTACAGTCTATGTGGTCAGAAAGAGTCAGACACAACTTAGCAACTGAACAACAATAATCACAACCTTTACAATCAAGTTAGTGAGGTGGTAAAGAAATATGGCACTACCCTTGGTCAACCTCCCAGTTTCCCCTTCAGTCAGTCATTCCCATCAGGAAGCTTCTTACCCTTATTCATCAGTGGGCCAATAGAATGAAAAACCACAATCACAGAAAACTAATCAAACTGATAACATGGATGACAGCCTTGTCTAACTCAATGAAACGATGAGCCAAGCCATGGCCCTTGGGTAGGGCCACCCAAGACAAATAGGTCATGGTGGAGAGTTCTGACAAAATGTGGTCCACTGGGAAAGGGAATGGCAAATCACTTCAGCATTCTTGCCTTGAGAACCCCATGAACAGTATGAAAAGGCAAGAATATAGGACACTGAAAGATGAACTCCCCAGGTCAGTAGGTGCCCAATATGCTACTGGAGATCAGTAGAGAAACAACTCCAGAAAGAATGAAGAGACAGAGTCAAAGCAAAAACAACACCCAGTTGTGGATGTGACTGGTAACGGAAGTAAAGTCTAATGCTGTACAGAACAATATTGCACAGGAACCTGAAATGTTAGGTCCATAAATCAAGGCAAATTGGAAGTGGTCAAACAGAAGATGGCAAGAGTGAACGTCAACATTTCAGGAATCAGTGAACTAAAATGGACTGGAATGGGTGAATTTAACTCAGATGATCATTATATCTACTACTGTGGGCAAGAATTCTTTAGAAGAAATGGAGTAGCCATCACAGTCAACAAAAGAGTCCAAAACGTGATACTTGGATGCAATCTCAAAAATGACAGAATTATCTCTGTTCATTTCCAAGGCAAACCATTCAATATTACAACAATCCAAGTCTATGCCCTGACCAATAATGCTGAAGAAGCTGAAGTTGAACAGTTCTATGAAGACCTACAAAACCTTCTAGAACTAACACCCCAAAAATATATCCTTTTCATTATATGGGACTGGAATACAAAAGTAGGAAGTCAAGAAATACCTGGAGTAACAAGCAAATTTGGCCTTGGAGTACAAAATGAAGCAGGGCAAATGCTAACAGACTTTTGCCAAGAGAACGCACTGGTCATAGCAAACACCCTCTTCCAACAACACAAGAGAAGACTCTACACATGGACATCACCAGATGATCAATACTGAAATCAGACTGATTATATTCTCTGCAGCCAAAGATGGAGAAGCTCTATACGGTCAGTAAAAACAAGACTTGGAGCTGACTGTGGCTCAGATAATGAACTCCTTATTGCTAAATTCAGACTTAATATGAAGAAAGTAGAGAAAATCACTAGACCATTGTGGTATGACCTATATCAAATTCCTTATGATTATACAGTGGAAGTGACAAGTAGATTCAAGGGATTAGATCTGATAGAGTGCCTGAAGAACTATGGACAGAGGTACCTGACATTGTACAGGAGGCAGTGATCAAGACCATTCCCAAGGAAAGAACTGCAGAAAGGCAAAATGGAAGAGAAGCAAAAGGCAAAGGAAAAAAGGAAAAATATACCCATTTGAATGCAGAGTTCCAAAGAAGAACAAGGAGAGATAAGAAAGGCTTCCTAAGTGATCAATACAAAGAAATAGAGGAAAACAATAGAATGGGAAAAGCTAGAGATTTCTTCAAGAAAATTAGAGATACCAAGGGAACAATTCATGCAAAGATGGGCACAATTAAGGACAGAAATGATATGGACCTAACAGAAGTAGAAGATATTAAGAAGAGGTGGCAAGAATACACAGAAGAACTACACAAAAAAACTTTTCATGAGCCAGATAACAATGATGGTGTGATCACTCACCTAGAGCCAGACATCCTGGAATGTGAAGTCAAGTGGGCCTTAGGAAGCATCACTAGAAACAAAGCTAGTGGAGGTGATGGAATTCCAATTGAGCTATTTCAAATCCTAAAAGATGATGCTGTGAAAATGCTGCACTCAAGGTGCCAGCAAATTTGGAAAACTCAGCAGTGGCCACAGGCCTGGAAAAGGTCAGTTTTCATTCCAATCCCAAAGAAAGGCAATGCCAAAGAATGCTCAAACTACCGCACAATTGCACTCATCTCACACGCTAGTAAAGTAATGCTCAAATTTCTCCAAGCCAGCCTTTAATAGTATGTGAATTGTGAAGTTGTAGATGTTCAAGCTGATTTTAGAAAAGGCAGAGGAACCAGAGATCAAATTACCAACATCTGTTGGATTATCAAAAAACACAAGAGTTCCAGAAAAACATCTACTTCTGCTTTATTGACTATGCTAAACCTTTGACTGTGTGAATCACAACAAACTATGGAAAATTCTGAAAGAGATGGGAATACCAGACCACCTGACCTGCTTCCTGCGAAATCTGTTTCAGGTCAAGAAGCAACAGTTAGAACTGGACATGGAACAACAGACTGGTTCCAAATCGGGAAAGGAGTACATCAAGGCTGTACATTGTCACCCTGTTTATTTAACTTATATGCAAAGTACATCATGGAAAACATCAGGCTGGAGGAAGCACAAGCTGGAATCAAGATTGCTGGGAGAAATATCAATAACCTCAGATATGCAGATGACACCACCCTTATGGCAGAAAGTGAAGAACTAAAGAGCCTCTTGATGAAAGTGAAAGAAGAGAGTGAAAAAGTCGGCTTAAAACACGACATTTAGAAAACTAAGATCATGGCATCTGGTCCCATCACTTCATGTCAAATAGATGAGGAAACAATGGAAACAGTAAGAGACTTTATTTTGGGCGGGGGCGGGGGGGGGGGAAGCTCTAAAATCACTGCAAATGGTGACTGCAGCCATGAAATTAAAAGATGCTTAGTCCTTGGAAGAAAAGCTATGACAAACCTAGACAGCATATTAAAAAGCAGAGTCATTACTTTGCCAACAAAAGTCTGTCTAGTCAAAGCTATGGTTTTTTTCAGTAGTCATGCATGGATGTGAGAGTTGGAATATAAAGAAAGTTGAGCATAATGCTTTTGAACTGTGCTGCTGAAGAAGACTCTTGAGAGTCCCTTGGACTGCAAGGAGATCCAACCAGTCCATTCTAAAGGAAATCAGTCCTGAATTTTCATTGGAAGGACTGATGCTGAAGCTGAAATTCCAATACTTAGGCCACCTGATGCAAAGAACTGACTCTTTGGAAAAGTCCTGTTGCTGGAAAGATTGAAGGCAGGAGGAGACGGGGACGACAGAAGATGAGATGGTTTGATGGCATCATCATCTTGATGGACATGAGTTTGAGTCAGCTCTGGGTGTTGGTGATGGACAGGGAAGCCTGGCGTGCGGCAGTTCATGGGGTCACAGAGTCAGACATGACTGAGAGACTGAACTGAACTGAACTTGGTCAAGTTCAACAGATTCATTCATAGAGGTATAAGGAATTTTAGTAATCCAGTAACATATGTACATGAGTCATCATGAGCAGAACCAAGTTAGTCCCTATGACCAGTTTTTTTCAAATCATCTTGGAAAGGTTTATTCAAGTCTAATCCAAGCCTGCCTTTCTGTGAGCAAAATCCATTTTCTTTTATGTCTTTTATACCCTGTCTTCAGGGTATATAAAGATGTGGAGGCTGTCCTTCTTTATTGAGGAATTATTTTTAATGTATTTGAGTTTCATTTAGGTAACCTTCCTCCAATCAAAGCCACTTCTGTACTCTGAATTCCATTGCCCATGTTCATAGCTAAGTGATCCTGTTATCTTTTTCTTCCAAATTGCTCTCCTCAAATTATTTGCAAAATGTAACAGGCTTTGATTTGAAAGCAACTAGAGAATTAATTATTTTAGCATATTTAACATATTCTAAACAAACATTTCTTTGGTTGGTTGTTTGAGAGGAAAAGAGTCCACATGTGTATGTGTTATGTGTGTTTGTACATTCTGAGTCCTGGTTGTTTACATGATCACAATCAGATATTATTATATAAAATGCCCTAACACAAGCTAATACTTTGGAGGCAGTATCATTTACCATAAAAGAATGTGGTTTCTGTAGTCACATATTACGAATTTGGATTCTGGCTTTACCTTTTACAAGCTTCAAGGATTTGGACAAGTTTTTTAATGTCTCTGGTTAAACTCAGAACTTACCTATACAGTGTTTGGATAATAATAGTGTTGAGAAGATTCAATAAATTAGCACATGAAGCATTTATAACAGTGCTAGGCTAATAGGAAATGTATAACAAATGGTGGCTGCTGATCATCACGGTCATTTTCGCATACATAAAGTAACATATCGATATATTTGTGCACCATCGTTATCACAGCTCCGAGTCATTTCCTGATTGGAAACCATTCCCAGTGGCACTAGTGCTAAAGAATCCACCTGGAAATGTAGGACATGTAAGAGACTTGGGTTCAATCCCTGGGTTGGGAAGATACCCTGGAGGAGGCCATGACAACCCACTCCAGTATTCTTGCCTGGAGAAGCCCTTGGACAGAGGAAACTGGTAGGCTACACAGTCTATAGGGTAGCAAAGAGTCAGACACAGCTGAGAAACTTAGCGTGCACACACAGGAAACACTGCAAACACCACAAATCCCTTCTTTGGTAGAAGGTCTGACTTTACAACCTGTCCCTTCATAGTAATATCAGATTTACTTGGGTAATTTACCAGTTCCTTTGTTTCACAATATAACACAGGGATTATATAAATATCCATTATTATTGCAAGTATTTTTAAAATTCACTGATTAGGAGATGCCTTCCCATCTCTCATTTTCAAAAGAAATAATTCACATAAGGTAAAGAGCCAAAGTCACTGCAAGTGAGTTTCCCTTACACTTTTCCCACCTGTCTGTCATCTTCTTGTTGTAAAGAAAGAATGCTTGCTACCACGGATGGGCAGTCTGGTGACTTCGATAAAATCAATTTTCTAAGTCAAATAATGGAACTTCTAACATCAAATAGCAGTAATTTTCAGTTTTTTGCTTGTCTACACTTTGAGGTACAAAAGCATGTAATAAAACTTTTAAGGTATTTAAAACAAAAAGAACAAAAAGTAAATTAGTCTAAAATTTAACAACAGTCCGAAGTTTAAATCTGAAAATAAGAGGTGCAGTGCATGTTTCAAATCTTTGTAAATTTAAAAATTTTGTTAACGTCTTTTGTTTTTCCTTGCTGTCTCTTAGTTTTGTCTCGTGATTTCTATGACCTCAAGGCCTGCCCCTTCGTGCTCTGTGGAGTTACTCCAACTATGACTATAAGCTCCAGTCAGTCCTGGGATTCGGGTGTAGGATATGGGCACCTATAAAGTGTAAGGGTTAGACTTCTCTATTTTGTATTCAAAGTATTAGTGGGGTTCTAAAATATATATTTTGGAGAAATTACAATGCATATGTAACCCTGGTATCAACTCTAAAAATCTTCTCTGTTTAAATTCTCTTTCAAACATATGCAAAGAGACTATAAATTGTCATAATACACTCACTGGTTTAATTTAGACCACTCAGAAGCTGAGAAACAAGCCCTGAACTTAAACCCATAGTAATAAAAGTGAAAGTGTTCCTTAAGAATTTCTGCATTTAGAATTGAAAAGAAAACAAACCACCCAACTTGAATGTACTCTGTGGTGGTAAATTCTCTGTGTCACCTTGACTGGCCTCAAGGATGCCCAGATGCTGGTAAAACATTACTTCTGGGCCTATTGTGCTGGTGTGTCTGGAAGAGACCAGCATTTGATTCAGGAGACCCTCACCTATGCGGGTGGTACTATCCCATCCCTTGAAGGCCCAGGTGGAACACAAAGGTAGGGGAACGGCAAATTCTCTCTCTCCTTCAGCTGGGATACCCAATTTCTCCTGCCTCTGACCTCAGAGCTTCTGGCTTTCAGACCTTCAGATTTAGACTGAATTACACCACTGGACTGTCTCATTCTCCAGCTTTCAGACAAGAAACTGTGGGACTTCTCAGCGCCCACAGCCTCATGAGACAATTCCTCTAATAAATCTCCTCTTATATCTACCTATTTATATGGATGCTATTGACTCTGCTTCTCTGGGGAACCCTGATACACATGCATTGGAAGTTTGCATTACTGTGCTTATCTGTGTTTTGGTTACTCATATAATCCCCACACAAGAGTTTCTCTAAACACTCCGAAAAGATAATTTATTTATCTTTACTGAATACTTTCTCTGCACATATATTCACTTTTTGTGTGTTTAAATTAGCAATTGCAGCTCCCAAAAGAAGGTTCCATCTAGGGATAAATGGTTAGCTTTTCCAATCAGAAATCACAGAACAAAGTAAATTTAATTTTAAGGAAAAAGAAAACTATTTTATTTCAAGCTCACTGTATTTGACAGCTAACATACACTAATATATAGCATAACTCTATTCTCAGTAATTAATATATCCTAGGGCTGTTTGCTTAAGCTAAAATTCTCTTTAGAGCATCACTAAGTGAAACATTGTAATAAGTTATAAGAAAAGTCGGCTCCTTTGAAGACGCTAAAACATAATAAAGATTAAGTCCATAGTTCCATATCCTTATAAAACAGGAAGGAAGGGTGCAGGGCACAACCTTTGAAAGAATGACACAGCCTGAGGACCTGACATGAACTGATTGGAACCAAACAGATCCACGTTGACTCCCACTAGAACCTGAGCCTCAGCCTTCTCTCCTAACACATCAGCACACTAAATGACACAGCCATGGTCTCCAGGACAGTTCCAAGGCCAAAAAGTGGGCTGTGGCCCAGTCCCGGGAAACCCCCACCACTTCCCCAAAAGAGCTGGGCGACTCCTCCACACATCAGCCTAGGAAATGACCGATCCCTATAAAAACTGACCACCTCGTACCCTGGGGTCGCTCTCGCCTCCTCAGATGGTCCACACTCTGTCTCATAGTGTGTTTCTAAATAAAAATCCACTTCTTACCTATCGCTCTTTCTCTCACTGATTTTTTTCTGCAGTGAGACATCAAGCGCTTGAGCCTCACTAAGTCCTAAGACCAGGTGTGTGATCTCAGTGAAAAGACGGTGGGTTCAAGTTCAAATCTGAGGTGCATGGTTTCAGTAACGCAACAGAAATTACCGAAAATGCTGAAATGTTAAGTCTAATTTTTCAAGGTCTCTTTCTCTCCGAGTATAAAACCTTAAGGCAGCATTTTCAGATCCTTCCCTTGAGAACATTTGGTATTGAGGGAGAGGCAAGTCTGCTGTCTCACATACCTGCGGACAGAATGATTCTGGAAATCAGGCTAATTATCGCCTTTGCTGTTTGAGCCTTTATGGAGCACCTGACTGTTCCTCTCAGAGAGATGAGGGAAGCCAGGCAGCTATACTGCAGGTTGCCCCTGTACACAAATAATCTGCAGAATGACCGAAAAGCTTCATTCTCTTTAACTGCTTTGTTTCACACAAAGACAGTAAAATGACCGAATGATTCTCTGTTTGGTTTTATTTTGGCAAATGCTGTCATTGAAAGTATAGAACCAATCAATGACACCTCTGGTGGAAATTTATTTCTGAGGAATGTCCCCGAGGAGTGATTTCTGAGGAATAATATGCAGCCTTCAATTGACTTTATCACAGCTGGATATGGAGTGAAAAGCCCGGCTGGAATTTAACCACCCAGAACCAGGAGCCAGATGGCTCATCGGTACCTCAACCCCGCAGCTGGGCCCTGATGTGCACAGCTGGTCTTCATGTTGGAATGACAGCGTTTAAATGGTAGCATTATGTAACACAGAACAATGTGTTTGGGTGGCTCAGGTCTTGGAAATGAGATGGCACAGTTGCTCTTGGAAGTAAACACACTGCCTCGGTGGCCGATTCCCACATTCGTCCTATTTGTGCTGATGGTCTTGGCTGTGGATAAGAGTTACTGCCACCTGGAACCTGCCCAGTGCCATTTGCATCATGCTTTATCTGCCGTCATAACTCTCCTGGGCACACACCATGATAGATTTTCTTTCCCATAAAAATAAGTGCAACATAGTTTCCATTTTGAAGCTGGAGACTTTTAAGATTTTGCGATAATTAATAGATATTGCATTCTGCCAAGATGGTAGCATTCAGAAGTACTCAGGAGAAAGCAGCTATTATAGAAATTCTTCGACAGTTTGGGGATGTTATTCTTCATTTCCCAATACAGTCACAAATACCACCCGATCAAAAAACATAACAAAATTTATACAAAAATTCAGCACTTAAAAAAAAAAAAACTATGAAAGGCAACTCTCAAAGAAAATATATTTGGATACATTTCAGGTTCGAATGAAAAATTTGACATACTTCAAACAGGAGATGGATGAACAAATGTACAGGGTTTTGACTAATAAAATATATAGTGGAGAGTTTTCTATTTTCACGCTTTTTACAGAGGTTCCCTATGCTGCTGCTCAGACTTTGATGAATGTGCACATCACCCCCAAGGACTCAAAGAAAACTCACCCTTAATATATGTCCAAAGTCATCATGGATATAAGGGGAAAAACATTATGTTTAGTACTGAGGAGACCTAGATATAGCATCTCGCTGCTACTCTTGGTAACAATGACTTTGGTTGTGTCAATGACCTGCTAAAAACTCCCATCCCTCCACGTGCACAGTGGGAGCCACAGATGATGTGCATGGGACTATGTCTGTAAATCACTGTGAAAAATGGAAGGCGGAAGGCGACGTGACCAACGCAGCTGTATCTCCCCAGGGGATTCCACCCTCAGGAGGCCTTTCCTGAGCCAGGGTTATGAGTAAACTGCAAGACAGAATACAGGAGGGACAAACCGAGGTCTGATGAGCACTTTCAGAAAAAACCAAGGTCGAGTCGGAGGACAGCACTTCACCACCAAGCAGATGGTCTTCATCCCACGAGACCCAGAACCAGCCAGCTTCCCTGGGTCAGGAACACAGAGCGCAGGGCAGGGTGGTGAGTCCGTCCCTGTGGGGAGCTTCGGCTTCAGACGTCACGGTGAGTCCGCTCAGTGTCATCTTCCCTGACTTATCACACAGAGCCCAGACTGGAAAGGCCAAGGGCTCACTACCAGCCTGAACTGGAGAAGGAGTCGAACGAAACAGGAGAGAGCCTGGGCCTGCCTTTCCGAGCGACTCCCCTCTTTGAGAAAAGGCGCTACAGTCAGCAGGCGAGTCCTGCAGTGACTCGCCGGAGGAAGCACCTCCCTCAAGCCTGGTGAGCGCTCCAGTGAGCACCCGCTGAGGCCACTGCAAGAAACACAGTCTCTGCCCTCCTAAGACGCAGAAACCTGTCAGAGCAGGACACTACTGAAATCATCGCCAAGCTCACTCCATTCCCAAAGCCGAAAATTTACTCTTTGTCCCATGTCTCGTCCTGGGTTGTGTCTACTCACGTCCCGAGTTGTCTCCTTCACCTGGGCCTCTTACACCCCGCGTCCTAGCCATCAGGGAGTCTACAGGCCTTTCCTTTAAAACCCAGCTGGAGGGGCTCTGTGACGGCGGCCCTCGGCCGGGAGCTGAGGTGCTCGGCGGCGGCCGGGAGTGAGCGATGACCCGGCTTCTGGGCGTGGGGCACAGAGTGGCTTTGGCCACTGTGAGCTGCAATAGCCCGAGCTGCCGCAGCCTTGCCATGTTCTATGCCGTGAGGAGGGGCCGCAAGACCGGGGTCTTCCGGACGTGAGATGAATGCAGAGCGCAGGGGCACCGGTTTCCTGCAGCCAGATTTAAGAAGTGTGCCACAGAGGAGGAAGCCTGGGCCTCTGTCAGCAGGGCTGCAAGCCCCAGTCATTCAGAAGGGCAAAAAACTAAACACGTAGAAGAACCACAAGTGAAAGCAAGCAAGCGACTCCGTGAGCCCTTGGATGAGGGTGAAAATGCAGAGCTGTGTGCAAAGCACGTGAGACAGAGCACAGAGCCACCACCTCCAGTTAGCAAAGACACCTCTTCTTACATGGGGGACTCTGTGGTTGTCTACACTGACGGCTGCTGCTCCAGTAACGGGCGCAAGAGGGCTCGCGCAGGAATCAGCGTGTACTGGAGACCAGGCCATCCCTTAAATGTAGGAATTAGACTTCCTGGGCAACAAACAAACCAAAGGGCGGAGATTCATGCAGCCTGCAAAGCCATCGAGCAAGCTAAGGCTCAGGACATCACTAAGCTGGTTCTTTACACGGACAGCATGTTTACCATCAATGGCATCACCACCTGGGTGAAGGGCTGGAAGCAGAATGGCTGGAGGACCAGCACCCGGAGGAGGTGACCAATAAGGAGGACTTTGCGGAGCTGGAGCGGCTGGCGCGGGGCATGGACATTCAGTGGATGCATGCTCCTGGCCATTCGGGATTTAGAGGCAACGAAGAGGGGGACAGACTAGCGAGAGAAGGTGCGAAGCAGCCCGCAGGCTGAGCAGTTGGCAGGATGGAGGCAGGACTCTCAGGTGGACCAGTGCCTTCGCGGGGTTGGAGGAAGGTGCGCCCCCCACCCCTACCCAGGACCCATGCTTAGCCGGGGGGACGTGGCTGCACCCGCTGGGCACAAGGCGGGGCGCCTGGCCCTGGCAGTCCCGGCTGCATGCCCACCAGATAGCAGCAGTCACCGGCGTCTGAAGACTGCGGTTGTAAATGAATGCTGTAAAAGTGTCTGGTTATTTTTGTTAAAAGCACCTTGAAAATTAAAAACTTTTAACATTAAAAAAAAAAAAACCCAGCTAGAATCTTGCCATCTCTCGTCACCGGCACCAGAAGCATCCACGGCAGGCAGCCCCCTCCTGCCGCCTCACCTTCCTCCCGGGCTCCCACTGCTCCCTAATATACTACCTATTTCAGAGGTTTAGATCAGCTCCATCAGGTAGGAATTTCTCTGATTTGGTCACCGCTGTATCTATACCACATAAAAATATCCCTGACACGTAATGAGCAACCAATAAACTACTTTTGAAAAGAAGAAAGGGAAGAAGGAGAGGAGAGGACCAGGAGAGAAGACGGGAGGGCAGGAAGAAGGTGGAGGAGGAAGGGCTAGAGAGAGAGGAGGTAAGGGATGAAGAAAAGCAAAATGGCTCCTGCGGTTTTTAAGGCAAAGTCCAGCCCACAGGGCAAGACTCCTCCTCCTCAATTTGAGGACAGACTCTGAAGCCTAGGACACAGCAGTCCTCATAGGTGAAGAGGGCTGTTGCTGTTTATCACAGCCACCTCGCTCTCCGGCTCTCTATTCCCCGGGCTACTGACTCTTCATTAAACACACATACACACACACACCATTCAGTCTGGATGTTGCCACTATGAGCAAAACCAACAAACTTCCCACCAACCAAGTACAGGATGATTATCACTTTTTACATTATAAGTCAGGTCACTTAAAATGATACTGGAGAAAAGCAAAGACGGTGATTATTTAGGATTCGGCAACATCAGGCAACTTGATGTCAAATGGGGATCTGCCTTCCTGCTCCACCATCTGTTCTGTTCAATTACTGCCCACCTTTATGAATACTTGAAATAATGAAACTTCTAAAATCCCTCACCAGTTTCTAGTCACCATTTCACACTCACTATAATCTTGGCAGGCCATTTTTATGACTCCCAGAGAAGATCAAGATTATCAGGTACAAAGTCCCCTGTTTTCCTTTAATCTCTTATTCTCAAAAATAATCATCTTATCATCTTTCTATTGCAGAGGGAGAATGGCCCTGTTCCTTTCAACCTGAGCACCAAGGTCATCATTCTGATTTTGAATCAGGTTCTTCTGATCCCTGAGATCTAAATAACAGGGGCTCAGACTCCAAATTTATACTCTGATGAAGTCCAAAAATCTTTCAAAAAGACTTCAGAAACTTACAAAAGTCTTGAGTTCTCAAGGTCCCCTCAGTATCTGACCTCTTTCTGTATATGTTCTTCCTATTATGTATTACACTGACACAAAAGTGACATCCAGACTCTTCCTTAAAAAGAAGGAAAGAAAAAGAAAATGTTGTGAGTATGGAATGAAGGTTTTTACTGAAAAGGCCAAGTGACACCATTCTGACCAACGAGAATGAAGTGGTTTCTGCTGGGTGCATCTGAGAATGCTTTTGCCTTCCTGATACAAAGGCAAAGACAGTGTGGCTAATACCAGATCCTTCTTCCACCCCATTGTTTGAATGCAGATGCAATATGTGGAGCAACAGTAGCTCTCTTGTGACTATAAGACAAGTAAAGTGAAAGTGAAGTCGTCTCAGTTGTGTCCGACTCTGCGACCCCATGGACTGTAGCTCGCCAGACTCCTCTGCCCATGGGATTTTCCAGGCAAGAGTACTAGAGTGGGTTGCCATTACCTTTTCCAGAGGATCTTTCCCACCCAAAAATCGAACCCAGGTCTCCCACATTATAAGCAGACGCTTTACCATTTTCCAGCTACTGAGCCAAGGCCAGCACCTTTTTACTTCTTGTTTTGTGCAACAAAGTAAATTCCTTTTCGCTTTAAAACTTCACTGAGTTTTCTGTTATTTGATACTGAGAGCACTTAATGCCAATACAAAATTTCAAAATCACAGTCATCATAATCCTAAACCTGTGAAATTCAAACAGTTTAAATATGTGTGACCTAAATGTTTACTGTTAAGGCTGCCTGGTAATTAGGGCACCTAAACTACTGAATGCCATCAGGGCCTTGGGATGTAATTAAAATTATCCAGTTCACAGCTCCCTAAGATGGTGTGGAAAGAGATGAGAAAATGATAAAGATGGTAGATGGGTAGAAAAGCCCCTTCCTCAGAATGAGAACTCATTTCCTCTAGCCACCTGACTCTCTGAATCTGCCCTGAATTTGGAGAGCTGCCTAAACTCCAAATCTGTCCTGACTCTTCAGAAACCCATTAATAATAGACACTGCCCACCCACCTGAGCCATGTAAGGGCCCTGAATTCCTGGTGTTGACCTTCACCCATGAGCTAGCATGATACTATTTTAATTGCTACAGTCTATCATATAAGTTCAGTGTACTAACTGACAGGCTAATTCTGAAAAATGATTTATATACAAATACCTATTAGGTTGAGCTTCCCTGATAGCTCAGTTGGTAAAGAATCCGCCTGCAATGCAGGAGACCCCAGTTTGATTCCTGGGTCAGGAAGATCCACTGGGAAAGGGATAGGCTACCCACTCCAGTATTCTTGGGTTTCCCTGGTGGCTCAGCTGGTAAAGAATCCACTTGCAATGTGGGAGACCTGGGTTCGATCCCTGGCTTGGGAAGACCCCCTGGAGATGGCAATGGCTAGCGACTCCAGTATTCCAGCCTGGAGAATTCCATGGACTGTATAGTCCATGGGGTTGCAAAGAGTTGGACACGACTGAGTGACTTTCACTCTCACCTATTAGGTTGGCCAAAAAGTTTGTTTGGGGTTCTTGCATGTAGAAAAACCCTGAACAAACTTCCTGGCCAAATCTACACTATGTAAAAGACAGTTGAAAGCAGTAAACCTCTGTCAGACATAAATGAATGTCATACTTCCAGGAAAAGCATGTTGAATGAATGGTTAAGGGTTTTCTAGGGTGCTCAAAATATTCTGTTTGTTGACATGGGTGGTGATTACATGAGTGTTCATTTTATGCAAAATTCTTTGTATCTTTTTGCTTTACGTCCTTTTCTATATTTGCATTATATTTCACAATCAAAAAGACTAAAAGAATATTAGTGACATGCAAAGAGGCTAAAGATATCTTTAAAAGGCATGTATCTTAAAAGGCAGATATCTTTACACACCAGCGCATGTACTGTCAAGATTTTTCACCAAACAGATGTGTACCAAAATATGAATGCCTTATCTTCAATAAGGGCTAGAGTACTGGTAACTGACAGACTGTTGACCACATATGTGTTTCTAAGAAATGAACACTAAGTCACGTATATAATAACCCTTCCTTTTCAAAGTTTATATGAACCATAGGGAAAGAACAGACTATTTGGATACATTTGTTCATATTAGAATATTTTTCTCCTTAAATCATGATCATTGGATGAGCATTATTTTAAATGGTGAGCATAATCCTGTGAATCACTGATTTTTTTCTTATGATTTTGCTTTTATTGTTAAACTTCTTCATTAAAACCAATTGTGACACCAGTTAGTGGTGCCAGGTGATGTTTAAACTGACAGGAAGATACCACGAAGTTTGCTCTGCTGTGCCCTCCTTTATTACTGTAAAGAATCACGTTCATGAAGACATCACAACAGGGTAAACAAGTGTCATAAAAGTAGATTCCACTACGTAAAGTCGTCTACTATATCCTTATTATAATTTTATTGTAGCACATTCCCATAACTTACCTTGAAGTCACTTAATCAGGCCATCTTCTACTACACAATCTTGGTCCTGTAAGTCACCAAGATGATTTTTAAAGGTTAAAAAGTTAAAAAAAAAAAAGTTCGGGATTTTAATCTCCTATGATTTGACAAATGGGTTCAAGGGCGTGAACCAGAAAAAATATTTCAGAAAGGAAGAATTCTTTGGTTTCTCATTTAGAGAATAATAAGATAACACATTTCTATATAATGACTCTAATTACATCTAGAATATTCAATCAGGTAGAACCATCAGGTGTCCCAGGATGAGTGTAAAATTGGACAGAAATGAGAAACGCGGTACCACAATGTCGTAACATTAGCCGCCATCACTACTTACTGTCTGCAAAACTGACAAGAGCATATGCCAATCAAATAAATAACCTATATTTAGATAACCCTGGTAGTAGTTCAGCAGGGAGCTTTTGAAAAAAGAAATTATTATTTCAATGCCAAGTCACGCTTACAGCTTTGAACGAGTAGCAAAACACGAGCATGTTTCTCAAATGGATTTCACAGCATCAGTGCAAAAGCCGGAGGGGATGGCTTAGTTTTTTAAGCCTCAGATTTGAAATACCCAGACTCCCTGCAACTACAGCGTTAAATCCTCTGTGGAACCACAGCTTCAAATGCTATCAGGAGAGACTCAACTCGTCATCCTTCGGAGACTGATAAATTGAAAGCCGTAAAGTTTAGAGCCAAAGAGGGGCGCCTACAGCCACCTGTGCCCCCTCCTCACCCAACACAGGAAGGCTCTATTGGTAACATCGTTTAAGCTTCCATGGGGAAGGCTGGAGGGTGCTGCTTTTCAGACATTCCGGAAATCTCACAATCCTGCCACGGACCATCTTTTTAAGAATTTAAACCAAATTTTAGAGAATGGAAAACATTCTTTTTAATTCTCGTTTAAGACAGTCAAGAAAATCAAAGTGCTTACTTTACAGAATGCCTTCTAGGTATCCAGCCAACTCTTTATTAGTCCTATAGAAAATTCTGAATGGCAAAATTTCTTTTTGCTGATTTCTGGGCTGCCTCCTCGCTGACATCAATTGCTTGGCAAATGCCAATTAAACAACTGAATTCTCGTAGTACTTTACCATTCTCTCACATCTCCTAACTTATTCCCCAAACTTTCTAAGATAAAAAATAACACTCTTTTTCCTCCATCTTACAGATGAAAAGTGTGCCAAGGGAAGATTATATGAATTAATCATGCCGATAGGTTGTCGCCTTATGTTTTAAAAGGGGCTTCCCTGGTTACTCCGCGGTAAAGAATCTGCCTGTCAATGCAGGAATGAGGATTCAATTCCTGGGTCTGAAAGATTCCCCTGGAGGAAGAAAATGGCAAACCACTCCAGTATTCTTGCCTGAGAAATCCTATAGACAGAGGAGCCTGGTGGGCTACAGTCCATAGGGGTTGTAAGAGTCAGACACAACTGATCAACTAAACGTTTTAAAATCTGGAACTTGAGAACTCTCCCACAGTATTGCTA
The DNA here is from genome assembly GCF_042477335.2 of Ovis canadensis. Taxonomy (NCBI): domain Eukaryota; kingdom Metazoa; phylum Chordata; class Mammalia; order Artiodactyla; family Bovidae; genus Ovis; species Ovis canadensis. The sequence continues at coordinate 24,123,164 of NC_091270.1, read as the reverse complement.
GTCACAAGTAAGTTCCATTTAGAAAAATAAGCTTTTGACCAAAGAAAACTGTGTAATGCACTCTAAATTTAAATAAAAACAACATATAACTGTCTTGACTTATCATAGTATTACACAGGGAGATGTGGGTTTGAGTCCTGGGTCAGGAAGATTCCCTAGAGGAGGAAATGGCAACTCACTCTAGTAATCTTGACTGAAGAATTCCATGGACAGAGGAGCCTGGTGGGCTACAGTCCATGGGGTTGCAAAGAGCTGGACATGACTGAAGCAATTGAGCATGCACAACAAAGTTCTGTTCTTTTAGACAGAAGAACCAGAGATAGCTATAGAGGGCAATGCGCAGAGAGACCAGTTTTTTCATGTACTGTATCATACATACAGCTTCTTATTTTCCTGAAGGCTTGGCCTGGCCCCCAAGGGTGTATCAAGAACACGAAGGCTCAGTGCAGGTGCTAACAAAAATTAATTGAAAAGACAGTGCACGTTTTCCTTGCTTTCTCAACCTGTTTCGCCTCTTCTAAATTTCAGCTGGCATTAATTTATCCTGATTACCCGAGCACAAATGACTCATTCCTCCTCCAAAAACCCTGAACAGAAATTTGTAACACTTCTCTTCAATTACATCTAACTTTTTAATAGCATTTCTTTATCTTAGGATAATTCTTCCAGGCTATCTTAGGCTGTTTAAACTATACTTAACTTCATAGCAGTGAGAGCCTTGAAGTTTCTGTAAACCTTACAACTGCTACTAAGTTAATATTTTAAAAGTCTGGACAGATTTGTAGACACTCCTCTGTATCATCTGGTGATGTGGCTTCCCTTCCCAATCAGGCAGGCATTCCAGCCCCTGAAGGTTCATGCTCTGCCATCTCCCCAGACAACTGAGCTAAATAAAACGAGCCATGCATATGGTTGAAAACAAGAGGACAGCCCTCAAAATGGAATCATTTAGCTCCACATCATCAAACTAAGACTTACAAGAATAGTTTTGGTTCTTCCAGAAATGGAAAGGTAAGCCAGTCAATCAGGAACCATCTGATCAGTACTAGTTAGATAATCTGCTCACGAAGCCCTCTGTCCTCCCCTAAAGCAGGGGTCTCCAAGCTGTGAGTCGCTGACTGGTATCTCCTGCCAGATCAGTGGTGGCATTAGATTAGAAATAAACTGCACAGTAAATATAATGCGCTTGACTCATCCCGAAACCCCACCCCCAGTCCGTGGAAAGATTGTCTTGCACAAAAACGGTCCCTGTTGCCCTAAAGGAAAGTAATCTTCAACCAACCAATCTGCCTTTTTTTTGGGGGGGGGGGGCGGACGGTGATGCTGGTGTAACCACCTTGTTTGCATTCCCTTCCTCCTGTCAAAATCTTTCATTTTGTACAGCTCCTTCAAGCTGCTACTTTCTACATTGGCTACTACATGATTCAAATTGATTTCTGCTCAAATAAATAAATATGACTCAGTTTATCCTTTAACAGTGCCAGCATCAGAAGAGAGAGTGAAATAAACCCCACCCCACCCCCACACACAACAGCAAAGAGCAAGCAAATGCAAGTACCTGCTGTGCCCCAAGCTCACAGTTTCTTGCCGGCTCCGGAGGTCATGAGTCCCCCCGGAACCTAGTCTGAGCTTTCAGACTTCAACTGAGCATTCCTTTGTCTGTGCTGGGTCCTGAAACTGGCTGGAGTCCGGCTGGATCTGGCACAGAAGCCAGCCTGGGTCTGGGGTGGATGGGGACTGCCGTAAGCTGGACCGGGCTCTGCCTGGCACCACAGGTGAATCAAGTTTTGTTATTAGGCTCAACAGGCAGACTCAACTCACAAAGATAACCTGAACTACTGAGGCCATTAATAGAGGGCTTTTCACCACCACTCAGGAGGTGCCCTAGAGAAAAAGGGTCTCAGACAAGCACTCACCAGAAAGGATAGAGGGAACATTATCTTTCCTTCTCTACAGTCTCTGGGGACCTGGATGAGACCTGCTGGGACACCCTACCAGCTCCAGGGCCTGCAGCCAGGATCCTGGGGAAACTGGCGAACCCGGCAAAGGGTGGGGGTTTTGACCAAAGTCAGCTCTCCCAGCCGGAGAAGGCAATGGCACCCCACTCCAGTACTCTTGCCTGGGAAATCCCATGGGCAGAGGAGCCTGGTAGGCTGCAGTCCATGGGGTCGTGAAGAGTCCGACACAACTGAGCGACTTCACTTTTACTTTTCACGCATTGGAGAAGGAAATGGCAACCCACTCCAGTGTTCTTGCCTGGAGAATCCCAGGGACGGGGTAGCCTGGTGTGCTGCCATCTATGGGGTCGCACAGAGTCGGACACGACTGAAGCGACTTAGCAGCAGCAGCAGCAGCTCTCCCAGATCTCTACTGTGGGGCTTGGCCAAGAGGAAGAACAGTTTCCAAATCCCATTTGTGAGAATTAGATCTTCGGGTTGTGACTTATGACTTAGATTTCTAGATGCTCACTGGTGGTGACTCTCTCTCCCAGGGACAGCTATGCCTGCTGGTTTGTCTCATTTGTGAACTGAGAACTTGGCTTGACAGTTCTCAGGTTGGAGTCTGCAAATATAGCCTGGAAGACACGTGGGTTGCAACCCACTGAGACTGCCAGATCTTGGGAGAACTCTTGAGTCTTTGCTTTGGCTGTCTTGCGGGTGATGCCAGATCTTGGGGGAGCGGGATCTTTTGTACCCTCCTGGGGAAATGCCCCTTGCATCCAGTGAAACTGGCTCAGTCATGTCCGACTCTTTGCAACCCCATGGACTATACAGTCTACGGAATTCTCCAGGCCGGAATACTGGAATGGGTAGCATTTCCCTTCTCCAGATCTTCCCAAACCAGGGATCGAACCCAGGTCTTCCACATTGCAGGCAGATTCTTTACCAGCTGAGACACAAGGGAAGCCTTTGCATCCATGGGGTTGTTTAATAGTCAGGAATATTTACTGTCTGTTACAGCTGAAACCTGACAAAGTATTTGAGAGGATTTTTTAAAACTTATATTAAAGTAGCTCTATTATTAGAAGTTGGTCAAATTGGAAGCTGATTTTAAAAGGCTGAGAGCAATGATTTTTTTAGCTTTTGTCCTCTAAACTAAAATTAAAACTTTGTACCCAGAAGGAAAGAAACACATTAGGAAGCCTTTGTGGAAGGATATACTAAAATATTCCAAAGACACAGAACTCTAAGTCTGAAACAATAAAATCTTCTGATTTTTACCTTAGTGGAAGATCTTCTCCCTGGCATAAAGAAACACATTGAGGATAAGTGGTTGGATAGTTGAGTCAGTCTCTTAATATTCAGGTTGCAGTCCAATTATTTGAGGAATTAAAAACATTTTACTTGTATTACAGATAGAGTCTTTACAAGAACAGAAATGCCTCTAGAAACAATTCACAGCACACTCATTCCTTTGCTTTTTTTCCTTTTTCTTTTTTTAACCAATCCCCAAACCTCCCCAATTCATCTCAAAATGTTTTCAGATTTCGTAAATTATTTGGACTTACAAACCGGTATCCTTCTTGGTGGAACTTGCACTCTTTCACTGTCTTTTGAGATGTAACTGTTCTATTTGGTCTTCTCTAGAAACCAAGGTAATTCTTATCAGGAGAGAGAGAGAGAGAAAAGGCTATTTTGCAATCCAGGCCTATGAAAAAATCTAAAGTCTCTTTCATAAATATTAGTAAAAAGCTATCTGAAGAGGTAACCTTAATTTGTTCCATCTGCCAGAGACACAATGATCTTTTATAAGCTAGTGGGTTTTGCATTATCATACCCGTCTCATGCCTAAAATTTTAAAACAAAAGCTATAAAAACTGTTTGCATCCGTCTGTCCGTTTATAGTATCTATGTGTTATGATTTTTTAAGCTTCCCAGTAGTATTGGCACTATTAATTTGTAAAGAGCTCTATTTTAATTGGTTTAAAGGCAAACGGTAAATAAAATATACTCACAGAAATATAGAAACTAAACTGTTTTTCAAGTTCATGTGATCTAGGATAATCTTCATAAATAAAACCTAATTTGTCTGTTTACTTAATTAGAACAGGTCAATCTTTGAAGCTATTAGCATTAAACAGAGTATTTTTAATTCTACCTCGGTTTACAAAGTCAAAGAAGCTCCTTCCCTCAGTTGCAGAATTTGTCAGCAAGAAACATAACTTAAAATGATTAGCTGTTTAATGTTTCATGAAATTTCCAAAAGCAAATCTAATTGTTACGAACAAGTAAATTAGATACACATAAATAAAAGGTTTTACATGAACGCTCAATGAGAATGTTTTACGGTAGGTCTACTTAGAAATAGTTCCCAGAATCTTTAATACGCTTCAGCTCATCTTTCAACAAAGTAAAGTCTCCATTCTGCTTGTATTCAAACATTTATTAAGCACTTAATGTTGCCAGGCACAAGTAAAACACATTCAGAAATGAATAGAGGTAGCTTTTCGCCCTAGAAGTACAACAAAGCACACCTCAGCGAGCTGTGTAGACAGTTGTTAATTTCCGCTTCTCCAGTTTCTCCCATTTCTTTCAGCTCAGGGATTTATAACCAGAGGACGTCCTACAAACACTGCAGCGGAGAGACGACTGCAGGTAGGGTGAGAGAAATCTAAAATAAACCTGGTTTATAGGCGAGCACGGCTCACCTAACACTCAATAACCATCCCCGTATCTGCGTCAAGGAACCGCACGGAGCACACTGTAAATTTCACAAACTGACCAACTTCGACTAATGAAATCAAATTTAAAAGTCCCCAGGATCGTGTAAGCCAAAGCCGAACAATTTCATACTAATTTTTGGTTGAATAGTTTACAAAAAGAAAAATAAGACCTCAGAAGGACGCTGGCACCAACCGACAACACCGCGGTGACCTGAAAACTCCCAGGGGGCCGCGGAAACCACGTCTCGCGAGAATTGAGGAGCTGGGCCCTAGGCCCAAAGGGGTGGGCGGGGCGAGACGATGGGCGGGGCGCCGGGACCACGAGTTCCGGGTTCACGGGCCGCAGGTCCGCAGAGGCAGTGACCTCTGGCGTCGGTCTGGGCGCGCAGCTATGCCACGGAAGCCGGGCCTCCTCCTGCCGTTGCTGCTGTTGCTGCTCGGCCCAGCCCCGGCGCGCAGCTTCGGCCAGCTGCCCTTGATCCTCAACACTTGGCCTTTCAAGAATGCAACCATGGCAGGTGCGGGGCCGAGCCGGGGGCTGCGCTGCGCGAGCTGGCGGGGCGGGCGGGCCGCCGCTGACCCGGGGCCGGGGGCCAGGAGCCGGGAGCTGGCAGACCTTCCGCAGCCGCCCCTCCGGCCTCTCCCGCTCCCCCCGCGCCGCGGCGTCTCCCGCGCCGCACCCCTTTCCCCGCCACAGCTGCATTTTTAGGTCCTCAGCGGCGGGGTGACTCCTGTTCGGACGCCGGTCACTATTTTCCACCCTGACCTACGGCACTTATGGCCTCTGCCCAGACTTCCAGGGGCCCCTGCACCTTCTTTTGCCTTTTATTGTTTTTTCTGGGCTTGTGTCCCTTGTCTGCCTCAGCACCTCTGCTTTCTAACCCCTGAAGTATCCGCAGTAACTCTCTACTTAAGCTTGGCAAACGACCAAATTCCCAAATAAAGCATCATCTATTCACCTTTATTTTCTGTGCTACATGCTGACATGCCGTAACTGTCATCAGAAATACGCCGTTCTAGTCTTGATTATACATTATCATCATCCTCAGTTCAGTTCAGTCGCTCAGTCGTGTCCGACTCTGCAACCCCATGAACCGCAGCACGCCAGGCCTCCCTGTCCATTACCAACTCCCGAGTCTAACCAATCGGAGAAGGCAATGGCACCCGACTCCAGTAGTCTTGCCTGGAAAATCCCATGGACGTAGGGGCCTGGTAGGCTACAGTCCATGGGGTCACAAAGAGTTGGACACGACTGAGCGACTTCACTTTCACGCATTGGAGAAGGAAATGGCAACCCACTCCAGTGTCCTTGCCTGGAGAATCCCAGGGACGGCAGAGCCTGGTGGGCTGCCGTCTATGGGGGTCGCACAGAGTCGGACACGACTGAAGAGTCTGACCAAACCCATGTCCATAGAGTAGGTGATGCCATCCAACCATCTCATCTTCTGTTGTCCTCTTTTCCTCCCTTCAGTGTTTCCCAGCATCAGGGTCTTTTCAAATGAGTCAGCTCTTTGCATCAGGTGGCCAAAGTATTGGAGTTTCAGCTTCAGCATCAGTCCTTCCAATGAACACCCAGGACTGATCTCCTCTAGGATGGACTGGTTGGATCTCCTTGCAGTCCAAGGGACTCTCAACAGTCTTCTGCAACACCACAGTTCAAAAGCATCAGTTCTTCGGTGCTCAGCTTTTATAGTCTAACTCTCACATCCATACATCACCACTGGAAAAACCATTGCCTTGACTAGATGGAACTTTGTTGGCAAAGTAATGTCTCTGCTTTTTAATATGCTGTCTAGGTTGGTCATAACTTTCCTTCCAAGGAATAAGCGTCTTTTAATTTCATGGCTGCAATCACCATTTACGGTGATTTTGGAGCCCAGAAAACTAAAATCAGCTACTGTTTCCACTGTTTCCCCATCTATTTGTCATGAAGTCATGGGACCGGATGCCATGATCTTAGTTTTCTAAATGTTGAGCTTTAAGCCAACTTTTTCACTCTCTTCTTTCACTTTCATCAAGAGGCTCTTTAGTTCTTCACTTTCTGCCATAAGGGTGGTGGCATCTGCATATCTGAGGTTATTGATATTTCTCCCGGCAATCTTGATTCCAGCTTGTGCTTCATCCAGCCCAGCGTTTTTCATGATGCACTCTGCATATAAGTTAAATAATCAGGGTGACAGTGCACAGCCTTGACCTACTCCTTTTGCTATTTGGAACCAGTCTGTTGTTCCATGTCCAGTTCTAACTGTTGCTTCCTGACCTGCATACAGGTTTTTCAAGAGGTAGGTCAGGTGGTCTGGTATTCCCATCTCTTTCAGAATTTTCCACAGTTTGTTGTGATCCACACAGTCAAAGGCTTTGGCATACTCAATAAAGCAGAAATAGATATTTTTCTGGAACTCTCTTGCTTTTTCGATGATCCAGCAGATGTTGGCAGCTGGATCTCTGGTTCCTCTGCCTTTTGTAAAACTAGCTTGAACATCTGGAAGTTCATGGTTCATGTATTGCTGAAGCCTGGCTTGGAGAATTTTAAGCATTACTTTACTAGTGTGTGAGATGAGTGCAATTGCCTCAGAACTTCTAAAAAAATACACATGCCTGGGCCCAACTCTTGAGGTTTTCATTCCACTGCTTGAATGAGACTTTCTTTTTTCCAAGTTGCTTAAGTGATGTTGATTTGCAGCCATCTGGGACTGAGAATGACTAAGATATCACCTCCTCTAGGAAGCTTTCCCTCATTTAGCACCCTCAGACCCAGTCTCAGTCAGGTGCCTGTCTTATGTGCTCCTGTAGCATCCTGTACCTATCATGGCTCTGTCATTTTCTTACTGTGTTCCATTCATTTCAACTTGTACTGCCCGAGGAGTTTCTTCTACTCCTACTCCTCTCCCCCATTTAGGGCTACTAATAGAATTTTCTGGTGCTGAACTGGCTTTAGCATTTGATGGCCTTAAGTTTGTATGTTACAGGCAGTACATATGATTCAGAGAATGTGTAAACAGGCTACAAGAAATTGCCAGCTACAAGGAGACAGAAAAGAAAGTTCAGGGCCCCAGGCAGGAAACAGTTCTCTGTGTTGCCTGAATTCAAGGGGGAAACTTCTCTAAATGTACTTTGAAGCCTGTTCTTTCAGTAGTAATACTTAAATTATTTACAAATAGTAGCACCAACCCGTCAAGGAATTCTGTTTTTATTAGTAAAGAAACTGACTGCTGAAGACCTTTTTTCTTCCTCCCCTTTGCCATGTGTGGGCCTCTGGAGAACATAGTTTAGTGTTAAAAGCATGGCCACTGGAACCAAAATAAGTATTTAATATGGTGTTTCTCTCCAGTTTTAAAACTTACAACTGAAGCTACTAAAAGACAAATTGAAAATTCATGATATAGCATCATAAGATTTTTTTCTACATCAGATTATTTAAAATATACCTACTGAAGTAGCCTCTATCACAGCAAGTGTCCATAACAGTACCATAACAGCAGATAATTCCAATGTGGGCTCAGGTGGATTAATTTATTAATTCAGGTATTGTGTAATTAGTATCCCCATTTTAAATAGCAGGAAACAGATGCCGAGAGGTTAAGTTGTTAGCTCAGGGTCACACGGCCCAGAATCACAGAAGTATTCTTTTTTCACACACGTAGTAGAAATGGGTACTAATACAAGTGAAAAAACCCTCACTTTGCATCAATAGCCGAAGCCTTTGGATTCTTCATGGTAAGTACCTGTCTTACATAATTCTGCCTATATCATTCTGACTTCTTTGTAGCACTTGATAAACGAAGATTTCAACTTAACTGGAGTAAATGTGCAAACAATTTTTAAAATAGGCGTTTTTGTGCCATTTTTGGTCTGTTGCCTTTGGCACGGAAAAGGAAATCAGTATCTACACCACTATTGGGTTTGATTCCCAGCGTGGAAGACGTTGGCGGCTGGAGGTTCGGCCCTGGACGCAGTTGAGAGCGGCTGCGCGACGTGCGAGCAGCAGCAGTGCGACGGCAGCGTGGGCTTCGGGGGCAGCCCGGACGAGTCGGGGGAGACCACGCTGGATGCCATGATCATGGACGGGTAGGGACGCCCTGCACACAGAGCCGTGCTTCTCTGCGCGGCTCTGCTGCAGGTGGAGTTACATTTGCAGTTGGTTAGTCTTATACCCCGGAGAAGGCGCTGGCGACCCGCTCCAGTACTCTTTTGCCTGGCAACTCCCATGGACGGAGGAGCCTGATGGGCTGCCATCTATGGGACTGCACAGAGTTGGACACGACTGAAGCGACTTAGCAGCAGCAGCAGCAGCAGTCTTATATCCAGAGCAAGATGCACAAATACATACGGTGGTTTTTCTGATTTTTTTATTGGAGTGTAGTTGATGTGCAGTGTAGTGTTAGCTTCAGGTGTGCTGCAAAGCGGATCAGTCACACACTTTGCTTTGTATTCTTTTCCCATTTAGCCCATTGCCGACTATCCAGTAGAGTTCCCTGTGCGGTACAGTAGGTCCTTGCTGTTTATTTTATATACAGTAGTGTGTATGTGTCAGTCTCAATCTCCCCACAATGTATAAGTTTTGATATATTTTAATATAACCTATACTCAATATCTTGTAATAACCTATAATGGAAAAGAATCCAAATCACTTTGTTGTACACCTGAAACTAACGCAACATTGTAAATTAACTACACCTTAATTTAAGATTTTTTTGAAAGGAAAAATCATTATCATAACAGAAATATCACATGGAGGTAGGTAGGTCTCCTTAGAATAGAAAGAACCTTAAAGTACAAAAACGTGTACCTGGGAAACCATTGTTTACCTGCCAGCCACGAACCCTGTGGTTTCCCTGACCTGAAGCCTTAAAGGCCCTTTCAAAAGCCAGAGCAGTGGGAAACTGAGAAGGCCAGTGCTGTGGGAGTACATGGCTAATTGATTTTCTGGTTTTTTTCCTTAAATGTCTGAATGTGGGAATTTGTATGAACTTTGTGAACGTGTTGTCACTTCTGTGGTAAGACGGTGGAGTTTAATCCTACAAAACACTATAGGTTGAAGTAAAAAATTTGTGAACATATAAAAATACCTGAATTAATCTATCTGACCGTGCTTGTTTCTGGCAGCACTACCATGAACGTGGGAGCAGTAGGAGATCTTAGACGAATTAAAAACGCCATTGGCGTGGCACGCAAAGTCCTGGAACACACGACGCACACGCTGTTAGCAGGCGAGGCAGGTGTGTTGCAGCTGTGCTCCATCATGCTGTCTTTTGGCTCTAGTCTTCACTCTGAAAAAAGGGCTCAGTGTAAAATAGTGCATGAAAGCAGACCTAAGTTCAAAGTCCAGCTGTTTCACATAACATCTGTTTAACTTCAGACAAGTTCCTTGACTTCTAAACCACACTTTCTTTATCTTTAATGGAGGATATTTTAGAAATCAGTTTATTATCAATAAATGAGTAATTACTGAAGGAGAACAAGGATTCAGCATCATTTCCCTTCTTGTGTTACGTTTATATGGGTATAAGACCTGAGAGACATATGATGAGAGAAGGTGGGAACAGAAGGGGTTTTGCTACAACAGTGGTACTTCCTTGAACACCTTCCTAGGTATATACTCAAAATCATACTGCAATCTATAGTCAAAAACCACATTTGCTACATCGTTTAATGATGTAGTGAACAACTCCAGGAGGCATCCTTCAGTTTTCTTGACGACAAAGCCAGGAGCTGTTACTCTTCTTGGAATCAGTGGTGCCTTTATTGGGTGTCTTAGCATTTCTTTACATGCTAGGCACTGCACCCCAGTTAGAGCCACAGAGTCACTGTTGTTGCAGGGTGTCCCTTTCCTTTTGTAAAGCAGAAGGAGCAAGATCTGGAGGGAAAGGAGAACTGTCCTCACACACAACACCAGGGTGTCAGTAGAGGAGCGTCAGGAAGGGCGTAGGGAAGCGGAGACCTGGAAACCGATGCCCACAGCACTCCTTGAGTCTGAACACTCCCTGGACCGTCTGTGTTTCCCACCTCGTGCTCCACAAAGGAGACAGCTGACCCACAGCATTTCCTATACATACATTTTATTTAAAAGAAGACACTTAACTCATTTACATTTTTGTTCCCAATCTCCAGCCACTAAGTTTGCTGAAAGCATGGGCTTTATCAATGAGGATTTATCCACCAACGTTTCTCAGGCTCTTCATTCAGACTGGCTTGCTCGGAATTGCCAACCAAATTACTGGAAGGTACGTATGCATGATTTTTAAAAGTTATTTGAAAATATTGAGTGACAGTCCTTCCCCTTTCGGTCATCCACCTGTTGCCTGCAGCATCAGTTAGCAACCCTGGTTGCTCGTTGGAACCAGCGATTGAAGCCAGCTCTGGGCACAGGTGGTCTCGAAAGCTCCCTAGCTGCATCCAATCCACATCCCCGTTGGGGAGCTCCTGGCCCCTGGCAGTGGCTTCAGACTTAAAAGGTTTCTGCTGTAGGGTAAGGGGCTGCCTCACTGCAACTGCTTTCTCTGTTTCTTTGTAGCAAAAGGTTCCATGTGTTAAAAACCCAAAGTTTGGAAACCATTAATCTAAAGTATTTCTTAATAGTTTATCTATGTGAAGTATACTCTATATTTTGCCCTTATTCACCTTGAAGATTTATACTATTAGGTGTCTGTTACTAGAAAGATAATTTGTCTGTAAATCAATGGAAAAGCAAAGAAAGTGTTAATCCTCAGTCGTGTCCGACTCCTAGTGACCCCATGGATTGTAGCCCACTGGGCTCCTCGTCTATGTGGTTCTCCAGGCAGAATTACTGGAGTGGGTAGCCATTCCCTTCTGTAGGGGATGATTGAACCTGGGTCTCCTGCTTTGCAGGCGGATTCTTTACAGTCTGAGCCACCAGGACTTTAGCCTAAATCGGTTTTTCGTTCCCAGCAGAGTCCTTCTCTGGAGTACCTTGATCTCTTATCCACTTCTTCACCAAATTCTAATTACCTTTGAGTAACCAGGGAGTCTCTTGAAAGAGACCACTGCTTGACACCAGGTCATGGAAGGCACCCTGTGCACAAATGGATAAGACATGAGTTGTAGGCTTCTTGCTTTAATACTAATCCAAGTCCACAAGCTGAATTTATGAATTTGGATTATTTTCTTAAGCCTCTCAGATTCATAAAAGAACCTGAAAGTACAACTTAGAATATGCTCACATGAACCTAGCTTTGAAAATTGGAAGGTTTTAAAATAGATTTTGCTTTAAATCTCAGAATAACTCTTCCTTGGCCAGGGAACAGATTCTAAAATTGAAAAAATCAGGTTGTATATCTGATTTCTTTAAGGAATCAAAAAAAAAAAAAGAAAATCTAATCTTAAAAATCATATCTAATCTAAAAAAGAAAATCTTTATATTTGCCATTGTGCTGAGACATTTTGGCATATACAGAGAAAAAGTGGGGATCTCTTCCAGATATTATAGCTGTCTAGTCCATATGGGTTAATTCTGAGATTCGACTAGGTATTTAGCAAAATTATATCCATCTGTTCACATAAGACTTAGCTAACCTTTGGCTTTTAATTCTTACCTTTCAGTTACCAGATGTCCTTTTGGTTTCTTGCTAATGTTTAGTAATTATTCATAACCACTTGCTGATTTCTAAAATCACCCTTTCTAAAAAAAAATAAAACTTAAATATTATTTACAGAATGTTATACCAGATTCTTCAAAATACTGTGGACCCTACAAACCACCTACTATCTTAAAACGAGATGGTATCGCCTACAAAGATCCAGCACACAGTTACAGTCATGATACTATTGGTAATTTGTCTTCTCTACAGTATTTATGCTTATAGCCAGCCATTTTTAATTGCTTCCTTGTAGTTTTAAATTTCTTTATTCTTATTCATGAACCAGAAGGTGATTTTGATTAACTGCCAATTAAGGAAAAAAACATACATATACACATATGTATACACACACATTCTTTTTATATCATCTGTATACATTTTGGTCAATTACCCTATACAAAAATCTGATGATCATTCACGTGATGATTTTTAAATCTTTGTTTGATATTTAGTTCTTTAATAATTTTATGTTTGCCACATTCAAATGATCTATCCAGTCATTTCCAGTGATGTTGGAAGTTTCCATTAGTCTCTAGCAGTGATTCTCTTTGGCATAACAGTTGAAGCGGCACTGAAAAGTGAGCAGTCTGAAGTGAGGAAATGGGATGCCTACAAAATGATGCCATGAAACCAGGTCATTAAAACACACAGATTATATACCACTGGTGTAATTTTCAGAATCCCCAAGATTCCTATTGTCTTCTACCTGAAATTAATGGAAGAGGATGTTTATATTGCCAATTGCTCAATTATTTGGTTTTATTTGAGGTACACTTTAGAGTTGATACCTACAATGATATATTCTTTTTTAAATTTCTAGGCATGGTTGTCATCCATAAGATGGGAAATATTGCTGCTGGTACATCTACAAATGGTATAAAATTCAAAATACCTGGGTTAGTGTTTCTAAAAGAACAGATCTCAAAAATATGTATTGAGTGTCAGCCAATATGTCCTAGGTGCCTTGGGGGATGAAGAGCGTTAAGAGCACAGCCCTGCCCTCATAGCTGAGTTCACTGTGAAAGAACATACATGAGTAGCTGCTAAGTACAAAGGAGAAGGGGTCTCATCCAGGGCTGCAGAGTTCAGGGGTGATCAGATTAGGCCAGGATAGTCAGGGAGGCCAGAGAGCGAGGCCGGGCACTGACCCTGAGCCTGAGCTAGGGAACGGGAATGTCCAGGCCATGGCCCGAGCCAACCCGAAGCAGTACACGCCCGGGTTCAGGGCTCAGGATGGCCAGAGCAGAACTGCACATCTGTCAAGGGCAGGGAAGGAAGGCCAGAGCCGGACTTGAGGGAGTCTTTAAGGATTCCTGGACTTTTATTTCAAAGTAGCAGAAAAGCGTGGAAGGTTTATCATTAGCACAAGGAAAAGCGTGCTGAAATGCTGGCATGTGAGCTGGAAAGCAGGAACAGATTGGAGATGAGGAAAAGCGGTTGGGACCTGTTGAGACGAGCCCGCGTAAGACGATGCAGGTGGTGGTGTCGGGACAGGCGCTGTGAACCTGTGCGGTCCCCCTGCGTGTGACGGGCTGCTGGCTGATCTCCCTGTAAGGAGTGCAGGGTTGTGAAAACCCAAGTGGAAAAACTAAGGAAAATCTTGCTTGTCTGTATTCCGATGAAGAATTTACTTGAAATGATAATCAGTGACTAAGCAAAAACATCTAAGAGAGTTTTCTGCACCCTGAATGACCATGCTGTGCCCTCCCAAAGCCGAATAGGAGACTCACCGATACCTGGGTCTGGGGCCTATGCTGACGACATGGTGGGGGCCGCGGCAGCCACAGGCGACGGGGACATCCTGATGCGCTTCGTCCCAAGGTGTGTCCCCCTCCTCCCTCTGTGACTCCAGAGAGTCAGGTGGCCATGCCGTGTGTCAGGATAACATAATCATCTGTGCCACGTGACCTGAACCTGTGTGTGGCAGAACGTTTTAGAAACCTTGCCTACCAGCTGTTCACAGCATCACTTTAACAGTCACAATCCTTCAAGTGAAGCAGTCATAGTCCTCTGAAATGGAATAATGCCGCTCACTGCGCTACACAGATGAAAATACCTAGGATCTATTTAAATAAAGTGTAAGGCCACGGAGAGAACGTGAAAACTGACAACAAAAGTAGAAAATGGAGTCACTATATACCATTAATGACCGAAAGATAACCCTTACAGGTGGCTGTTTTGTTCATGCCTAGTGTTTCTCCCCATTGACAGTAGCCTTGTTTCTTATTTAAAGAAACTATATACTTTCTGACTTTAGGCTGATATTACTAAATAACAGTTATTCAGCCAAAGCCAAAACATTACTTCTTATCTGAAATGAGTGGGTGGGTGAGCTGAAAAGACAGAAATGGCACCCAAATTACTTCCTTTTCTGTTGATATTGCCACAGAAGTTAGGGGCCTCTGTTCACCTATCTGCACTGTATTAAATGTGACAATTTTGTTGGTTTTACACATGGAACCTCAAGTAACCAAACTTTGGAGTTTGTGTATTCTGTGATACTAAAGTTTTGCCTCTGTTTAAATCAGCTATCAAGCTGTAGAATATATGAGAAGAGGAGAAAATCCAACCACAGCGTGTGAAAAAGTGATCTCAAGAATCCAGAAGTACTTTCCCAAATTCTTTGGGGCTGTGATATGTGCCAACGTGACTGGAAGTTATGGTGGGTTTGATTTGAAATTCATATTTGTGTGGACCTGCAAATGTTGCTGAGGACAGAGACTTTTAAATGCCGTGAGAAATTTTATTCCTCTGCAGCAGAAACCAGGGCTATACTGAGTAGATGTTCACTGCTGATGTGTCAAGACCCCCAATGGGTTAAAAATGCACCTGAAACCCTCCTTGGTTGACTGGCAGTGGGTAGGATCCAGTCCTTGGTTTTTAGCTTGTAGCCTTGACATCTGTCCAAAGGAAAGTTTAGCCTCAGCTCAAGTGCATGCTGAGATGGGCTAATCAAGTCAAATGCCTTTATTTGTTAGTAGTTAGGGATAAATGATCTTCCCTGCTTCTTGTCCATTCATTATTTAAAGGCCTCAGTCATTTAGATCTCAGGGTTCCCAGGTACAAAATGTATTACCAATTAGTAAACTAAAGGCGTTAGCAGAATTATTTTTGCACTGTATTTGAGGCATATCATTTGCTTCATTTACTTTTCATGTGAACCTATCACAGTTTCAAAGCACTTCAAGATCAACCACGGCCGCTCCTCATTAGTGAGATTTCAGATGGGGAAGATACATGGCCTACTGATCAATACAACTTATTAGGTTAGACTGCTTATTATTGTGCTTTGATCTCTTACTTCCCACAGTTTGGTATTTGAAAACTTGGTGGAGGAATTCCTTACGCTTTTTTAAGTACTAAAAATGCAAAAGTCAATATAAGTTATGGGGGAAAAGGCTTTATGTCTAAAATAAGTCTGTTTCATCGATTCCCTCTTAGGAAATAAGTCTTAGAAAGCTCAAAGTTGCACTTAACAGGATGTAAAAATGATAATTATATAATTGTAGATGAATTTAAAATTGACCAGCTCCTTACGCTGAAAGTAGTGGCAATAAAAGGATGCCCTCCAGGTGTCTGAGCCGGGGAAAAATTGTCTCTGTCTGACAGAGACCATCTTGACAAATTAGCCTCCCCACCCATGGGCATAGAAGAGTAGAAACAAACAGGGAGCCTGGGGAGGGGAAGATTATGGATGGATACAGGGAATGGCCCAGTGACTAGGAAACATACCTGAAAATTTTCTGCTACAAAAAGGGTATGAAAACTTTAAAATAATGGTAGCAATGACCGCATATGTATAGGAGCAAAGCATCAGCCTTTATTATGAGGTCTCATGGGCTGTCAGCTGATGGGTACTAAGGTAGACACACTCACACTGGTATGGCCTGCCTGAACAGCAGGCACACATTGGCCACTGTCCGAAGCGGTGTCTGTACTGGTTGTAAATACATGCATTCTACATTTAACCAAACGGCTTTCTCTCTTCTTGGCCCCAGGTGCTGCTTGCAATAAACTTTCAAGATTTACTCAGTTTCAGTTCATGGTTTATAATCCTCTAAAAAGTGAGCCAACTGAGGAAAAAGTAGACTGCATCTAATCCATCTTTTCTGTCAGCATCTATATTTAAAGAAGAAACAGAAGCTGAAAAGTCTACTCACTGTCATCGAATAATGTGCCTACTGTATTCTAAACTCTGTAAAATAAGCACAAAAATAAATTTTATGCTGAAACAGCATTTTCATTTTCTATATATGGAAAAAAAATTTTTGTTTTTACTTAAGCTTTATGTATCCCCTGAAAATGAATATGTGTGTATTTTGTATATGTTTAATTTTAAGTGATCTCTGGATTTCTGTTCAGTGTTTCAAGAAATTTCTACTTTGGGGATTTATTTCCATAGTAATATAGTAAAGGCACAAAACAAATCTGTATTTGGATACTTAAATAGGTAGAGTAGCCAAGATATTTAGACCCAAAGGAAGAATAATGATGAGTCCCACCATGATACGCTTTAACTGAATTTCAGTACCTTTACAGTAGTATGTCTCTTAATGACTTATTATCAGTTATACATAGTATGGTCTTCTAGCCTGAAGAGGAAAGAATGCTGTTAATATTACAGGTCCATTGTGTTTTGCACATATTAGAAAATGTGGGCATCTTCTGGTGAGCAGCCGTGTTGATTTTCTTGGATTTTTTCATCTAATGGAGCTCTCAACCTGTGAAGGTTTGTTAGCCACAAAAATCTCTAAATTTTTAGCTATAAGTATTTAGTACTGATAATTTTTTCTGCAAGTTGATTTAGAGAACTTGATCTGTACTGTGGTTTTATGAATCTCCTGTACAGAGACTAGCAGTGAGTCAGTGCCTCTTGTCCGCCTTGCTTTCCTGAGCACTCAGTCAGCCGTCTGTGGACAGCCGTCCTGAAATGTACATGTGTGTGCTCATTAGCATCTCTGCCTTCATGACCTTGTACATCAGGAGTCATTAATAAAGCTGCATGTACAATATTGTCCCCACCTTCAGTGTATCTGCCCTGTTTATTTCCTACCCTCATCTTAATATTTCATGGTCTTTGTAAGTTAGGGCGGGAAAGCTGTAGTTTGGAGAATGCTCTCGGGTCACCTGTGCTCAGACCTCACCACGTATCATGACTGGGGTGCCTCCTTACAGACGCCCTCTCTGGCCGATCCAGTCAGTCTTCACAAAGAGGAACTTGAAAGCTGGTCTCAGCAGCTGCTGATGGAGGCCTGAAAACCAGTAAGGAAATAATCCTGCAGCCTCACACTCAGAGCAGCAGGGAAAATCTTACTTTTGTGGGTTCCCATGACGTGTGATGGCTTGCTGAAATCTACTGGACTGTGGAACAGGGAGAAAGAAGCCAGATTGAAACTCAGAGTTTATATCAAGGTGAAATGCCTGTGTTTCTTATTTGCCGTCTGTTAACATGTTAGGTAACCGTGTACCACCAGAAAAATATATTTGAAAATCTTCACAGCCTGTCACTCCCTAGCAAATTAGTTGACCCTGATTTACTCTTGTAGAACTCTGACCTGAAGTTGTTAGAGAGGTACATGTACACTGCTGTGGCTACTGCTGCTAAGTCGCTTCAGTCGTGTCCAACTGTGACCCCATAGACGGCAGCCCAACAGGCTCCCCCGTCCCTGGGATTCTCCAGGCAAGAACACAAGCGGGTTGCCATTTCTTTCTCCAATGCATGAAAGTAAAAAGTGAAAGTGAAGCCGCTCAGTCATGTCTGACTCTTGCGACACCATGGACTGCAGCCTGCCAGGCTCCTCCGTCCATGGGACTTTCCAGGCAAGAGTACTAGAGTGGGGTGCCATTGCCTTCTCCAATATGTACACTATATGCACATAAAAAGGGATCTATTTCTAATACCAGCACTCAAATTATTCCTTTTGGTTTCAAAAGACAAATAATAAGTATAAGACATTTTAAATTGAGATATCATACATAGACTGTCAGTTCAGTCGCTCAATCATGTCCGACTCTTTGTGACCCCATGAATCGCAGCACGCCAGGCCTCCCTTGCCATCACCAACTCCCGGAGTTCACTCAGACTCACGTCCATCAAGTCAGTGATGCCATCCAGCCATCTCATCCTGTCATCCCCTTCTCCTCCTGCCCCCAATCCCTCCCAGCATCAGAGTCTTTTCCAGAGTCAACTCTTTGCATGAGGTGGCCAAAGTACTGGAGTTTCAGCTTTAGCATCATTCCTTCCAAAGAAATGCCAGGGTTGATCTCCTTCAGAATGGACTGGTTGGAGTCTTCTCCAACACCACAGTTCAAAAGCATCAATTCTTCGGTGCTCAGCTTTCTTCACAGTCCAACTCTCACATCCATACATGACTACTGGAAAAACCATAGCCTTGACATAGACTGTAACATACTTTTAAAGCTCATAATTTTTAATTGTTGAAGTTCTTTTTCAGTTCAGTCGCTCAGCCGTGTCCAACTCTTTGTGACCCCATGAACCGCAGCATGCCAGGCCTCCTTGTCCATCATCAACTCCCAGAGTTCACCCAAACCCATGTCCATTGAATCAGTGATGCCATCCAACCATCTCATCCTCTGTTGTCTCATTTTCCTCCTGCCCTCAATCTTTCCCAGCATCAGGGTCTTTTCGAATGAGTCAGCTCTTCACATCAGATGGCCAAAGTATTACAGTTTCAGCTTCAGCATCAGTCCTTCCAATGAATATTTAGGACTGATTTCCTTTAGGATGGACTGGTTGGATCTCCTTGCAGTTCAAGGGACTCTCAAGAGTCCTCTCCAACACCACAGTTCAAAAGCAGAAGTTCTTTTTATTAAAGTGTCATTATATCTGATACTTGGTGACTGAATTTGGAGCTAAGGACATAATTGAACTCAGTATCTTAATAATTTAATTAACTTCATTTGAATAAAAACTGATGACATATCTTAATTGGATGCTAATTATGAAAACAGATTAAGACCTATTTATGTCATTTTATTGGTCTTTTTGAAAAAGATTCCTAGACCTTTAAAAGTGCTTCTAAAAAGACATTTAAATTTTTTGCTTGTTTTCTTGAGTATTATGCTATTTATGTGTATATATTTGACCCTTAGGAACTTAAAAGGATGACACGGCCCATGAAAATTGCATGTCTATGAATTGCCTGTGCCCCATAGGTGCTATAAGATAAATCTTTTCTTACACAATCCAGGGTCAGCCAGTAAAGAAATGCCATATTTCAGTTTTTGAAAAAGCATAGCCACTTGAAGGATAAAATCACTGCCACATTCAACTTGGATATAATGGGGAAAGTTAAAACTGCCATTATCAACCTATTTGTATCTGAGTTAAAGGGACAGGAAGTCATACAATTCTAATGCCTGGAGAGTGCACTAAAGCACTGGTCAGCTGATTTAAACTTGTGACCTTTCTATGCTGTGCATTAGATGTGGTTGTTCATGTATTCTCTTTAATTAAAATTTGGTTTCTAGAATGTGGATGACAACACATGATATTATGAGAAAATCAGATATTACAGTAGATGTGGAAAAACAAAGTTCCTTTCAATTGCTAGCTATCTGTCTCCATTTCTTTCTAACTTGTGCAAAAATGTCAAAAGGCTTCTTTGCATTCCTAAATAAAACCAGTGTCACTTGTCTTGCTCTCTTGTTCCATTTATTGTAATAAAGACTGATTAAAAATTAAACCAGAGTTCAGAATAAATGTCAGACAGCAATGTCTGACAATGTCAGACAATGATTCTAATGATGCTAAAGCAGTGTTGTATTGGAGACCCTTTTACCAGGAAGCCAAACCAGTGCTATCAGCTGTATCTGGGAGCTAATTAAAAATGCAGGTTCTCAGACCCCACCCCAGGCCTACTGATTCAGAATCCACATTCTCTCAAGACCTTCACTGACTCATATCAATTTAGAATTTAGCAGCGCTGAGCCAGAGGATGCCAAGTTTCCTCCTGGAGGAGTTAGCCTTGTGAATCAGAAAGAGCACGATGCTGGGGTTTGATAGCCCTAAATGGGACTAAACAACAACAACAAAACTGGAATTGTTTTTCTGCCACCACATTGTCTACTGGAGAAATTCCTTGACGAGTCTTTTTCCACATCTGTCAAATTACGTCTATCAATACATGTGCTGCTCATAAATCATGACACATCTACCACAGTGTCTGGCATACAACAGAAACGGAACATCTTTTAATTCCTGGCCCTTGCCCACTCTCTCCAGCAGCACCAATATCCTGTGATTCTATGGATCTCAATTCCCGTCACAGACCTCATTTCCCACTGCCACTCCCCCCAACTGAAGAAAATAAACATAAATGATCAAATCTTGCAAAAGTAACATCATATACTAAGAACTAAATAGTTATCAGTGGCAGCAAATGGAGTTACTCCAAGCTTTGATATGCTATATCCCTCAGAAATAAATAAACTGGAGTCCTCCTCTACTAGAAACAATCAAGCTAACGTTTCTGTTTTTCAAATTACCAAAATGTTGCTGTTGCTTGGGGGCAAGATGTACAGATCCTTGGAGTGTTGTCTCAAAACAGGGTGACTGTCGACCCAATTACCCATTAAGTGCTTTCTGTCTTTCAAAGTAACCCTGAAGAAATCTGTTTATTCTAAAGAGTTGTTAGGGGAGAGAAATGTCTCCCAAGATATCTTTTTAAATGCTGTTCCATTGTATTTTGAAGTGATATGTTTTGTCTTTTACTGAATAGGTTATTATTCAGAAATGCTCACTTATCTTTACACTCTTCATTTTGAATTCAACTACACTGTGACTTTTCGGTAAATCTTTTATGAACAAGGTCTCTGGTGAGTCCTCTTTAATTGGTTAAGGATTATCAGCCGAGAACACTGTCAAAACTCTAGACAGTATTTCTTTTAAAAAATCATGCACAAAACTTTTCCTGGGATAAGTTGTCTGGATGCAGATAAAAACAAACCATGCTCTTGTGCCCACAAATACTATTTGAACCAGGCTTGTCAAAACAAGGATGGTTTTCAAGTGCTCCATTAGTAGTCATATTCTTGAAAGCTTTGCTTTTTAAAACTGAATAATTTGTGTTATGATTCTGACAAAACTGGTTGAAAGAAGGAAGGGGATTGGAGGACTTCGCTTGTAAAATATTCTTGTAGCTATTCTTTCATGGTAGACCAACAGAAGGCATCAAACACAAAAGCCCCTGAAGGGTTTCCTTCTGTTGTCTTACAGATCTAGACAATTCATTATCATTTCATTAGCTAGTGAGAAGGAATAAACAAAAACACACACAGACACCCCCTGGCACACAGACACCATCTCCTCCTCCTCTCCCTGTTGGGTTATTGTTTGAGTATGTATTGGCCCAGTTCAATATCTTCCCTCTCCTTTTTCCTTTCTTTCTTACTCAAACCTTGCGAACATCTTCCCAATCCTTTCCCTGTTCATATCACAACATACACAAATGTCTCACAGGCTTTCCTGTGTACATCTTTGCAAAGCCTGACTGGCTAAGATGACTATTACTATATTTGCAATTAAATGTATCAATATTTCTAAATACTGTATGCAACTTAAAAGTGGTACTACAGCCAATGTTAGTAAGTTTAATTTTAAATTTTCTATGCTATCATACTTACGCATTAGATGAGCTATTTCATTCACATCACTTTTTTAAATCTCTTTAAAATAAAACTGACATTCAAAACCAAGATTAAACTAAAAATTAAAATGGGCAGTTTTCAGCCTGACACTGTAAGAATGAATTCAGGGAAACAAGCTGATTCTAACATCACTATACATTGAACATCATTAAGAAGATATAGTTCCTGCCAAGGTGAATCTAATACTACATCAGCAAATTTATTATTATTATTTTTGGTTTATATTCTACTGGGTATAACTTCCATCTGCTTTTAGGAGACATGTAAAATTTTTACCAGCTTTGAGTAGTTGTTTTGCCTTGGCATAATTGACAATCAAAGCTAAACTAAATTATATTCGTCTTTAAGCCATATTATACCTTATCTTGGCATTGCAATGAATTTCAAGCTGTCCTTCTGTGCATTGTTCTTATATTTTAGAAAACCCTTCCATAGCCATTTGTATATTCAGGAAGTTCATTAATCCCAGCACATCCAAGTTGAGTTTTCCCAAAACCTGCTTTTACTCGAGCTACTCCCGGTCAGCAGTTAATAGGAAGGGCTTTCCCACACTCTTCTGGCATCAGAGAGAACTCTTCTGCAGGGCTGGGATGGAAGCCGTCCACCCCAGACACACAGGCCTCCCCAGGGGCCCTTCTCCTCTTCTGAGACTCTGATCTACTTTGGGAGAAGGGCTCAAAGGGTCAGGGGTAGTTGAAAGTACTCATACAGGGCACAATTTTTATATTCTCTCTTTCACCTGGGAGATTTTTCATAAGCCTGCTCAGATCCTCTCTGCTTGGTATGCAATACAGAAATAACGGGGTAAGTCTCTCATAAATTGAATTGAACTGACCACGGATTTGAAGTGACTGCCTTTACCACTGAGCTGAAGCCAGAGTTGCCTCCCCCGGCTAAGCTTTGATCAGCGGTTCAGCACTTCCCTCTCCCTGACTGAAATGCAACCAGTCCCCAGCCCTGGTCTTATTAAATGTTCTTGTTCACTTCCCTGGAAATGCTTTAACTCTGGCACCTGCTGGCTGGGAGAGTGATTAGGATTTCATGGGACCAGAGCGTTTCATTTCTGGTGAGCCACACCACGGCCCATAAATTAATACAGGATTATGCTTCAGCATTGACTCTGCAGGCTTGTTTTGAACTGAAAAGGAAAGGCAATTGAAGGATGGAGAAAAATAGCAAATGATCAGATGAAAGGTGAACAGCTGTACAAAACCCAACAGTGTGTATTAGCATAAGCGCTTTCTTAAGAGGAAACTAAGAAGTGGACACCGGGCTACTCTGTTCCTGCTGATAAGCGTCATCTATCCTCTCAAATCCTGACTCGCTTTACACGTGGAACATGGCTTACCCTCCGCCAGGATGCATATGGCTCGTCTTGAAGCTCTCTGGAAGCCAGCTCAGCCATTGCAGTCGTGATCCCAGCTGAGCCCAGCTCTCCCCAGGCATTCCCACCAAGGTGCCAGGTGTGTGAAAAAGGCTAAGATCTTCCAGGCCAGCACAGACAAAGCCAAGCACTACTAAGCAGCATTCCTCAACAGAGAGAGGCAAGAGAATCACCCCACTGAGGTCTGTCTTAATTCTTTCCTTCTGCAAGTGGAAAAATCGAAGAGGAGTCAGTACTGCTTAGACTGTGACACGCCTCTCAGCCTGGGGGGAATCTGGCCTTCTGACCATTTACTATCCTAACAAAAGCATCTAGAACATCTGCCAGGAACTCAAGATACTTAGCGGACCCCTACCCTAAAGTGCCTGCTGATTCTTTAAGGACAAGTATTTCCTGACATGTCGATCATGATTTTTGTCAGGCATCTTTAACAACCCTGTGGCTTTTGTCTTTATAAGCCCTGACTCTTCCCTTCCCTGGAAGCCTCTCTTGTTTTTTCCTGAGTTTGTGTCTCCAGAACTGCAGTTCTTAAGACCCCAGCTAAAGCTCCTTATTCTTGCAACCTGGCTCCTGACTATGGTTCCACTTCCCCAGATAAAGATAATATAAATGTTGCTGTTGGCCCTTGGGCCAAATCTAGCCCACTGTCTGTTTTTGAATGGTCTGTGAGCTACGAAGGGGTCTTACATTATTAAGTGGTGGAAGAAACTTAAAATGACAATAATGTTTTTTGACACAAGAAAATTCTATAATGTTCAGATGTCAGTGTCCATCAACAGAGTTGTATGTGGGCACAAATACACTCCCCTACTTGTGTGCTGTAGATAGCTGCTTTTCTACTACAAGGGCAGAGTGGGGTGATTGCAACAGAGATTTCTAAATTATTTATTACATGACCCTTCACAGAAAAAGTTTAACTTCTGTTTTTAAACAGATAAGTTTTGAGTGGATTTCTTACACAGCAATAGATAAGCAACTGTCATGTAAGTTGAAAGATTCTGCAAATGGAAACTCAAGAAGACATCTTAATGCAATAGTTGATTTCTTAGCCACATACCATCAGAGTTAAAATCCAAAAGGAACTAACAACTGGAGAAAATGAACATCAAACTTGCTAAATGTTTTGTCACTTATTGCATACAAACGGCAGCATTTTATTCCCACAGGGAACAGGATGAATGGAACATGTCTTGAGCTCCAACCATCTACCAGGCACTGTGCTAGGTCAGGGGCATGTGATGGTGAGTCAGAACAGATCAAGATCCTGCCCTCTGGGAGCTTACTGTCAAATGGAGAAGAAAGCCAGCAATCAAAGAATTCCACAACACGACCTGGAACTGGTGTGTCACAGTGATTACATATTGTATTCTGCTAACACGGCAGGAAGATCTGACATGCCTCCTGGAAAACTCCACTGGGATGCCCCCCAGTCATCTCAGATTCATCAGGTACAAACAGAATTCATTTTTCCCACCGAACATGTCCCTCTAACCATGTTTCCTGTCTCAAGGGCTGACAACATCATCCACCTAGTTGCTCAAGACCTCAACACTTGTCTGTCGTCACACAGAGCCAATCACATTTACCTCTTAAATATTTCAAATCTGTATGTTTCTCTCCATTCACAGCAGCAGTTCCTTAGCTTGGCCATCACTTTCTTCCATGGAAATTATTCTAACAGGCACTGGACTGATACTCTAAACTGGATTCAAGGCTCTTCTCTAATCCAGTCTCCAAACTCTAGAGCAAACTTTCACAAACCCAAATATGACGGCGTGTGTAATTCTCAAGAGATTACTTCGGTGCTAGGATAGAGGGCTAATCTGTACCATGGTCCCTGCTCATACCACCAAGCCCAGGTTTCACAAGTCTCCACTCCTTACATTCTGTCTCCAACCAGACCTTCTTCACCAGGATCACTCCTCTGCCTCCCCTCCTCTTACAGTAAAGGCTGTCAATTCTTACAGTGCTTTCCCTCACTGCTGTTGTTCAGTTGCTAAGTCCGGTCTGACTCTGCAACCCCATGGACTGCAGCACGCCAGGCTTCCCTGTCCATCACTATCTCCCAGAGTTTGCTCAAACTCATGTCCATTGGCTCGGTGATGCTACCTAACCATCTAATCCTCATCTAAACCATCATCTCCTTCTCCTCCTGTCCTCAGTCTTTCCCAGCATCCAGGTCTTTTCCAGTGAGTTGGCTCTTTGCATCAGGTAGTCAAATTATTGGAGCTTCAGCATCAGTCCTTCCCCTGAATATTCAGAGTTGATTTCCTTTAGGATTGACTGGTTTGATTTCCTTGCTGTCCAAGGGACTCTCAAGAGTCTTCCCCAGAACACAGTTCAAAAGCCTCAATTCTTTGGTACTCAGCCTTCTTTATGGTCCAACTCTCAGATCTGTACACGACTACTGGAAAAATCACAGCTTTGTCTATATGGACCTTTGTCAGCAAAGTGATGTTTTTGCTTTTTAATACGCTGTCTAGGTTTGTAGCTTTGTCATAGCTTTCCCTCACTACTGTAGTCCAGTTAAGTGTCCCTCCTAAGGGTTCCTGAATAATCACCTTAAACACAAATAACCACCCTAAATTATTATTGCCTATAATTGTCCCTCCTGGATGATAAGATGGAAAACTATTTCTGTCTTAAGTATTCTCCCTAGTTTCAAGTGTAATGCTTTAATGTTAGTAGGAAATCAATAGATCTTCATATAAAAGAAAGAAGGTAGGAAGCAATAAAACTCTTCCATGGAACAACTTTAGAACTGATCATAAGAGAATTTTGCAAACATATAGGATATTCCATTAGCTAAGGTGGCTGATGAGGGTGGTTTAACGTGTAAAGGGCAGGGGAGGGCAGGCTTCTTAGCAGTCTCTGTAGGCACAAGACCTTGCTCTCTTAAGCCTGAAGTTAGAGGAAAAAATTAATTACACTAAAACTTGCACAATAAAAACATTTTTTGGTCGTGAAAACTGGTCTCTGTTGATACCAGTACATGACAGTTAAATAGTAAGACATGGCAGGTTGTGAATGAGTCTGCAATAATCTGTGTTTGGTTGTTTTGCACAAGTGTGATAACAGGGTGTCATCTTGACTATAAGCAGGATCCTGAACCCAGTCTTCAAAATGTTCAACTTCAAAATTTCATTTAAAAATCTTTTTTCCTAGATTCTTTCCCTTTAAGTGCTTCAGAATCAAAGTAGAAAACAAAGTAAAGATACTTGAATGTTAAAAAAAATTCAACTTCTGGACTTTGATGAGCCAATTTTAGCATTTAACTACATCCACCCACTTAGCCAGGTCACAGTCAGTTACAGTGGGTGGGACTGACCAAAAGCGCCCAGCAGCTGATAGTCAGCGACTGCAGCTTTCTGCTGCCTTTCAAGAAGGGCATTGCTTCATACAGTGGCTGCTAGCTGGTGGATATCTGGATATTCTCCTCCTCATTTGGGATGGCATGTCACGCATCTCGGTAAGGTGGGCAGATGTGCCCAAGTCAGAGACTCAGTACCCAGAAAGAGAGAGACAGAAGGAGGAAGAGAAAACTTCTTGTGAGAACTGTCCTTAGAAAAATAATTATATCTTCAAAGATTTACTTTTTTGATATGATATACTACTACTACTACTACTACTACTACTACTACTACTAAGTCGCTTCAGTCATGTCTGACTCTGTGTGACCCTATAGACGGCAGCCCACCAGGCTCCCCCGTCCCTGGGATTCTCCAGGCAAGAACACTGGAGTGGGTTGCCATTTCTGTCTCCAGTTTTCCTTTAAAATTGGAGGAAGTTAACAGTTCAGTACACACAGGCAAAGTCGTATCCGACTCTTTGTGACCGCATGGACTGTAGCCCACCAGGCTCCTCTGTCCATGGAATTCTCTAGGCAAGAATACTTGAGTAGGTTGCCATTCCCTTCTCCAGGGAATCTTCCCGATCTGGGGATCAAACCCAGGATCTCATGCATTGCAAGCAGATTCTTTACTACCTGAGCCACCAAGAAAGGCCTTTCACACACAGGCAAAGGAGCCATAGAGGACTCCTAAAACCCGTAAAATCATTCTCCTGTTCCTTTAATGCAAGATATAAAGAAGTTTCCTATCCAACATCTCTTTTCTGTTGAAAGAAATCTGATAGATTTTTTCCGTCAAAACCTATTATTCTTTCTTAAATTCAAGCTGGTTGGCTCCCCATTAAGTATAAAAGTGATTTGTTTAAACAAAAATGAAGTTAAGGTGGCTATGAGCTCAGATGTCAGATATATATTTGTTTACCTAGCTCTGTTAAAGCATATTTTAAACTATAAACAGGAACAATATATTCATCGTCAAGTTGTGTTTTTTTTTGTCTTCCACTCAGAGAGGTTTCTGTAACCAGGACGCTTCCTTCTGTGTGATGCTTAGGAATCTGTGTTGCCGCACAAGGAGGACGAGGGTGTGTGAATATTACGGGGTTAAGACTTAGACTGCGCCCACTTGGCTCCCTGATTAACTCTGTGGCCAAGCAACACAGCTTTCAACTAGATTTATTTGGAAGTCACTGTCCTTTCTTACACTTGAAATCACTTTCCTGAAACTTTTGCTCTATTAGACCGGAGTCCTAGATTTATGCTTTAACTCGGCTGGATTTATTGGACGCTAGACAGGCGTGTAGTACCTTGCAGCCTTCCTTGGAGGTTGGGGCGAGGGGTTTGTCACATCGCTCTTTCCCACGACTTCCATTCAAGTTAGCTATAAAAGCATATTATGCCACTGAACACCAGCTGTGGCAGGTTCTTACAGCTTTGTGAATAGATTTGCCATTTTTGTTTGGGCTGCTGAGTCAGGGAATTGACATTCCACTGTTGTGCTTTTAAAACTATTTGCTGTGACTTCATTTTTTTTCCCTCTCTGACAGTTGAAGCAGAAAGGTGGATTAGCTTTCTTGATTCCAATTATCTTCCCTGTAGTATATTGCTGATACGCTAGTGTGTCAGATAAGTTATGAGAAGTAGAAGAAAGTGTCACCTGGTAAATGTGACAGTGTTTCAGGGAGGCCTTGAAAGATATTTCTTATCACTGATGGGTCTCTGAGAACTTTTTTTTAAGAGAGGTAGAATTCTTCTGAAATAACTAAGTTGGATTTTTTTCTGCCAAATTTGCTGAAAGACTACCATGCAAATGTCAACTTTTGTTTTTAAAAGAGACATAAATTGAAAAAGTCAGTGTGATGTCCTACCCGATTTCATTCCACACTAGAGTTATTGGAAGGTTTGCTTCATGACACTTAAACCCTTCTCTTTTTCCTTACTATCAGGCAATCGATCATGTCTCAGAAAGACCAGGGTCTTACTGCCACATAGAGAGAGATTTGAGATAATGACTGGATAATATCTGCACAAAATGCATGTCTTCATGTTTTATTCTTTTGTGTTGTAAATTACTGGATGAAGTCTTAAGTACCCATGAATCTTTCAGAGTCATCTGGTGAAGGTGAGTTCAGTATTTGTTTCATAATAGCTTATTATTTTTTAAACATAAAAGTTTCCTGTGTTTCCTGGTAAACCACCTTTATCTTTTTACCACACTGAGAGAATTTGAATCACAGTTAAAATGCAAAATGTTCAAATCTAGTTCAAAGAACAAAAGTTTTTTTAAAGTGTAAAATGCTATCCATATTTTTGAGGCAAGGATACATCCCTCTAAACTTTGTGAGATAAAGAATCTACTTACGGAGGTAAGATTTAACAGGAAACTTGATGATTGTTTATAAGAACCAGGCAGAAAGGGATGTTAAATTTGAGTTCTTTGTCTAAGGGATTATATACCGTATCTTTGTATGATGTTGGGATATCATGGTGATATAAAGCCGTGAGACAGGGTGTTGTGGTTTAAGCTGGGGCCTTCCAATTCTTCACAGAATGGAAAACTAGAGACAGCAAATGTTTCTGACCTGCTGTAGTGGATCCAGAGTTTTCCTAGATAAGGACTGCTGGTTGCTAGATTTGTTCACTTTTTTTTTCATCAGAAACGAAAATTTATAAATTATTTTCAGAACCATATTCAATATTTTTTTGCTTTATTTACAGAAGAATTTCCACAAATATAAATAGTTTTGAGGCCTATTTAGTTGATTACTGGTATTTCAACACAGATACAACCTTCTCAGATGAGAATTCCTGTCTTGCCTTCCTCTTGGCATTCACTTGGTCTATAACAATATCCTCCAGGCCTCAATTCCTCAGTTTCCTTCAGCACATACCACCCTTTCCCCACCTCACAATCATTCTGAAGAGGCTTCCCTATTTGCAACGTAGCAGTCTCTTCAAATTAATGAGGCTTTATGAGAGCCAAGAAGAGACCAGACAGTCATCTTCCTGCCTTAGGTTTAGAGAACAGAAATGGGAGATGAAACTGATGAGAAGGAAATGAAAAAACTGATGGGAAGACAGAGCAGGAAACCACTGGTAACTTCTCTGAGTGTTAGAAACATACCTGGGGCAAAAAACAGCATAGATAAATAAGGAAAAGGAGGACAGCTCGCCGAGCAGTGAAGAAAACTTGCCAGAGCTAAGTAACTTTTTCTGTATGTGGGGCTGACACCTCCCCTAAACACATCCTTCTCTGTCCTTCACAACACACCTCAGGCTCCCAGGAACCAGTTTGATTTGCAAGATGAGTCAGGGGACACAGAGGGAAGCAGACCATGACATACATAGAGATGGATTCCAGATCCAGTTGCAAAATGCGTGGCTCCGTCCTAAGTCAACTCCTGTGCTAACAGCCTTTTGCTTGCCCTCTGGTTTTTCCTTCAGGAAATCCATTTCTGCAGAAAATGTGAAAGGAGCAGGAACTTAGTGGAGGGAGACAGATGGATGGGAGTAGGATCTGTGCTAGAAATAATACCAGAAGCAAACAAAATACATGCATTCTCTGGAGTTCACCATGAGAGGGATGCATAGATATTTTTCCTGACTAGAATCCTGCCCAGGTCCAGAAAGACTGACCAATCCAAAACTTGATATGGCTCAAATAATCTGAGATTTGATAGAGCTCAAATTTTATGGGACCTAACCCAAACACTGAATAGAAAATTTTGATTTATTTTCTGAAATTGCCCTTATAAAATTAATATTTGCTTTTGAAAAGTGAGAACCCATAGTCCTGCATTCTCTCCAGGCCCTTATCACTCTTTTCTATGTACTTATCAGATCACAATATGCACAAGACATGTTACAGACACCATGTGAGTGCACGTGTGGAACGTGTCTGAGAGCAAACACCACACACAAGTTGCTGGGGGCTGAATGATGGCGGCGGGAGGCAAGGCTGACGGGAAGGCGGTTTGTGAACTGGGTGAACTGCCAAGGTGTCCAAGAGCAGCCAGGAGTGACACGCTCTACACTCAGAAAAAAGTGAAAACCAAGGAACAAATGAAGAGAAGGAAAAGCATGAGAAAGAGGAAACTCCAGTCATTGTGACTGCAAGCATGAAAGGGCCTTCTTCCCCTTTCGCCAAACCAAGATGTCGCCTGTGGTCTATGGGTTTAGAGAAAATGCCCTCTGCCAGCACATTGCTGAGAAGAGTTGACAGCTACCAAGAATCCTATGGATGGAAAGAAGTCTGACAGTGCAGCCCTAAAGGGTAAAACGAGGGACCCTTTCGTCCTTTGGTTATTTCTTTATCTTTCTGCCTGAGACACTGTTCTATGCCCAGGAGATGGAGCTATGCCCAGGAGATGGGGTTGGCATGGCTCAACCCCAGTGAAGCTCATAGAGTGTGTGTGGGGGGGAGGGATGTGGGCAGGCTGTGGAGGGAGGAGTTATCAGTAAACCAACATAGCTGTGAGATCCCTCAGACTGATTGGTAGTGCCTAGTTGCAGGTTTAGGCTGGGGATCACAGGTCTGCCCCAAGGTGTAACTTTGAAATGATCTGAATGTTGAGTGAAGCTGGGCGTGGAAACTTCAGGGTTTGATATTTTGCAGTGAATATTAATTACTAAAATTGGCCCATAATTATCATAATGGTCTCTATACATATAAAGCTGCAAAATGACATGCTACTGAAAGCATTTCTGGGAATTCTGTCAAGTTCCATGCAAATGTTATATTAAATATAATGTAGTATATGCCCTAGGCATTCTTTGATTTTTTTAAAAAAAATAAAATCCACCTAGTTACCCCTCATACTCAGGCATATTTCTCCTGTTAAAAGATAATCATCTTCCTGTTTGGTCTCTAAGTAATAATTATTCTTCCTTTCAAACTCTCTTGGCACTCTCAATGTTCACTAAAAAAAAAAAAAAAAAAAAAAACATGTTTTGGGGCTACCCAGAAAGTTTTCCTTAGAAAGAGATTATACCAAATGTTTGTCTTGGCAGGAATAAGTATTTTTTTCTCGTCTGTAATTCAAAACTATTTGGTGTTACTTTATACCTGCTTTCAAATGGAAAAGCTAAGGCTTATGTGATAGCCACAGTGCTGTATTTTTGCTCTTGACTACTTAAATATTAACTAATGTCCCTGTATTGTTGGGACTCATTTCCCAAGCTTACTCCTACACATAGGAAGGACAGATGTTCATCAGTGTAGTGTGAATGTATGATTTCAGGAACAGCAGTCAAAATTTCTATTAATTAGGGTAGCTAGCAATTGCTCACACTTACCCAACTTATATTTCCTTCTTGTTTAGCTTACTGTCAGTCTCAGATGGGTAATAACACTAAAGCTGTCATCAGTATTTACACCCTGCTGAAATGAACCTTCTTTGCCTGGGCTCTGGTCTTGATGAAGCTGGGAATAAGAAAGTAGGAGGCACTTTGCTTGTGGCAAGGATTGGATGAAATAGAATTTGGAAGCCCTAAGAGTTAATCATCCCCAAAGAGAAAATCTAAGTATAATAGGGAGGCTGCATGCTCAACATTGAAATACACACTCACTGGTTTCCATTCTGCTATCAGCAAGGTAGATTCTTTAAAAATCTAGGGTGTAGACAGAGGAGATTCTTAACACCCTTGCTCTATCACTCCATTTACTCAGAAGGCTGGGTGAACTTTCTTCAAGAAACAATGTTTATTCTATTAGAAATATGAATAAGACATTCTTCCCGGGTTATAAGGCCATAATGAGCAGACAGAAAGACTTATGAGCAAAATGGAGGAAACTAACATTGGGAGACTATTCCATGAATCAGCCACGCTTCTTGGTGTCTGGAGAGCTGAGGTGCTGGGTGCCTTTCCTGGGAGGTTTGCATAGTGAACAGACTTGGAAGACAGCAGAGAGAGCTGTCTCTGCAGCAAGGGCATATCTGTGTACCATCCACTATAATAAAAATAATGTGTTCTTCTGGGCAAACGTCAGGTGGACTTACAGCTCATTATAAAGGACGTGGGTTCCTTTCCATTATGCAACCTACTGCCTATGCAGGCAGCATCTACCTTCCT
The DNA here is from genome assembly GCF_042477335.2 of Ovis canadensis. Lineage (NCBI taxonomy): Eukaryota > Metazoa > Chordata > Mammalia > Artiodactyla > Bovidae > Ovis > Ovis canadensis. The sequence continues at coordinate 24,090,432 of NC_091270.1, read as the reverse complement.
CAAGCCTCCTGGTGGGATTCAGGGTTCAGGGAAATGGCGCACATACAGGTGCTCCAGCTACTGCTCTATCTGTGGGTAATGAAGGCCTTTGTTTCTGATCCAGAAGTTTCATGTCTTCCAGCCAGTCATGAAACTACTAAGGCACACTTGTTAGATTGTATTGAGATAAAATCTCAGATCTTTTACAATTTTTGGCAACCAACATATTAAGCATCTTTAATTTCAAACACAGAATATAATGAATGATAAAATACTACTACTACTACTACTACTACTAAGTCACTTCAGTCGTGTCCAACTCTGTGCAACACCAAAGACGGCAGCCCACCAGGCTCCCCCGTCCCTGGGATTCTCCAGGCAAGAACACTGGAGTGGGTTGCCATTTCCTTCTCCTTCCTTTTCCTTTTCCTTCTTCTTCCTTCTTCTTTTATAATGAATGATAAAAATACAGTGGACAACAAACCACTGATAAGAAGTATAAACAGATTCCCCTGGAGGCATGTCTGAGGGACATAGAATTCTGGCTAGAGAACATTATGGAAAATTTGGAAATTAGAGTTCAATGGAGCACTTAGAGAAGTTAGGGCTTTCTCAACTGTTGGAACCTCAGGAAAGTGCATTCCTAGCAGTGGCAATAGATTGTGTTAAGTCTCAGAGTGTGTTTGGCAATGAGAGACTGGTTACAGTGGGGGAAGGGCCAGCAGGAGAGAAGAAGGAGAAATAAGCCTAGGATACATAAAAAGCATCCAAATTAGGGGGCTTCTGAATTCCTATAATTTCACTTTTCTTCTTCATCAGAATCATGGAGGATTTTTTTTTTTACAAGAAAGTTTCACACTTTGTACTTTGCATTGAAGAACTAGTTTTGGTACTGGAAACAATAACACTTAATAAAATAATTTCTACTCTTCCAAAATGAGAGTTGGCATTGTCTTAAAGATTCTAGACAAAGGGTGATTTTGGCTTTTTTTCCTCTATTGCTTTCAGGAAAAAGGTGGCAAGCACACAAGCAGTATAGATAAACTGCATGATTCCCCACTCACACAAATGTAAGACAGCATCACCGCCAGGATGATGAGAAACTGGTATCTCCTCTTTATCTTGTGTAATCTATGACTCTGCTGCTACTGCTGCTAAGTCATTTCAGTCGTGTCCAACTCTGTGCGACCCCATAGACAGCAGCCCACCAGGCTCCCACGTCCCTGGGATTCTCCAGGCAAGAACACTGGAGTGGGTTACCATTTCCTTCTCCAAAGCATGAAAGTGAAAAGTGAAAGTGAAGTCGCTCAGTCATGTCCAGCTTTTTGCGACCCCATGGACTGCAGCCTTCCAGGCTTCTCTGTCTATGGGATTTTCTAGGCAAGAGCACTGGAGTGGGTGGCCATTGCCTTCTCCAATCTATGACTCTAGGAAATGGTAAATACCTATAAGGACAGAGAAGCCCAACTTCCCTTGTGACCAGCAGGACTCTGGAGGGTCTTCCTGGGACAGACCCTAGCCCCGTATCATCTGCTGTAGTTCTTCTCTAAAGGTAATAGTATCTCATGTGTATTTCCTGAGTTTTTCAGTTGCTAAAACTGCCATCAAATGGAAGACATTACCTACCTGATGGTCATGAGTATGTAGCCCCTAGACCTTCTGGTGCCTAAGGATTGATAATGTTAACCACCCTGTGACTTCAAAATCAGCCAGAGTACTGTGAGTGAGAACACCCTTCCTTCACCTGGACTTTAAAAATGCTTTGCTGAAGCCCCTTGGGGAGTTCAGGGTTTTGGGGGTGGGGAGTGGAAGGGTGGACACAGGCTCCTTGCTGCATTCTCCCTGCTCAGCCCTGCTGTAAACCTTTTTCTCCTCCAAGCTCTCATGTTTGGGTCTGTTTGGCCTCACTATGTGTTGGACAACCTTTAGAAGCAGCCATTCAGACCCATGAGGCTCATTCCAGGGGGCAACTCAGTTTCTTCACTCAGCAAGTCTCCTCCTTATACAGAAACGGAAGTCTGGCTCTCTCTTTACATATATAATTCCCAGAAACCCAGTCTGAAGATTGCAGGTTTTTGTCTCTTGAAAGACCTCAGCAAAAGAAAGTACACTCCAATGTCACATCAAGGACCATGCTTGCGAGAAGCAGCTCATTTACATTCCAAGGGAAATAGTCAGAAATAAAGTGTGGGGATGTAGCTTTTCAGATGTCGGAGCAGTTGATTCTCGATAGGATTGATGTTAAAAAGTTCTAGCATTGATGATATTTATCACAATAGCATGACATGAAAGCATCAAGGTCACTCCCTTCCCAAATGTTGTTTCACTATGTTGTTTTCCAGAAGTGTAAATATGACAGTGGCTGGAAGCTGCCTAACTGTGGTTTTATCATACATCCTGAATGACGAATGACTTTCAGACAGTCCTAAGCATCCCACAATGGGCTCTAATAATACTGAAGGGAATTTTTATGATGAATACAAATCACCCCTAAAACCCATAATACATCATGCCGAGTAATATCACAATAAGAAGAGAGAAGAAAATGAAACTCTTAAGCAGGCACATGCTTTCATGTACTTTGATTGAATTTGTATTCTTTCACTCCCTTGATCCAACAATAAATATCATTACGGAAAATAAGCAATAGCTTAAATATCTCTCTGAAAATTTGATCTGTAAGAAAAACTATTATCACATCTCTATTATAAGATATTTGCATTATAATTTCCACTTATCGGTTATGTCTAATAGGAGGATAATGCTTCTCATGCCCCCTTCTATAAGGATTTCTACATGGATTCTCACTTAAACTTTAGAGCAACTCTAAAGAGATGGACATTTTATAGACAAAGGAACCAAGGCATTAAATGACACTTTGGCTAGATCACAAGTTTAATGAATGATGAAACCAAGAGCAGGAATTTTTGTAGCTTGAATGTTGTATATCAGCCTTACCATCTACTTAAGAGTTACATAAATTAACTTTAGGACTACTACTCCAGCAAATATTATTGTGTGAAAAATGATCCCCAAGCTTAGGGGCATTTCATTTTCCTTTGCTCATGGTTACGTGTCAGGGTTCTGGGAAAGGCTCGGCTGGCTGGGCAGGTCTCACCTGGGACTCGGATGCAATTGCAGTCCAGATGTCAGGTGGGGCTAGCTGGCCGAGGTGCCCCAGAGGGTCACTCACGTGGCTGTGTTGGAGACTGGCTATGGCTGGGTGTTGCCTCTCCAGTGTGTGCTGTCTCAGGGTAGCAGGACCTCTTCCTTGATGTCTGACTTCCTCCAGAAAGAAAGAGACAGAAAGCATAATCTTTCATGATGTAGGTAGGAAACCACAGCATCTTGTCTACCATACTCTATTCATTAGAGCAGTCCCAAGCGCTTTTCAATGTCAGGAATGTCAAGTAATTTGTGGCCTTTTATTGTTAACTACCACTGTCTCTAAGGTCACTTACCCCCTCAGATTTCATTAAAGGAAAAAATTTTTAAGTTTTTATTGAACTATGATTGATGTGCAACCCTCTGATTTCACTTGAGCCAAATATCACTCACGTATAAGTTTGTGATAAATTTTCTAATAAAACAATCAAAGAACCTCCTGCTCCTCCACTAAACTAATTCATTCCTTTAGAGATAAGATAAATTCTAGATGATTCCATCAAGTAATTTTAAGATAAGACATCCGCTTAATTTGCTTTTATGTTCAATGTTTATGTCCTTAATTTTGATTAAGAAGAGGCCATTCTAGAAGCAATCAGGTTCACAAAGACTAACAACAGAAGACAGTGATAATTTCTTTAAAACAAGAAAAAAAAAAACAGGATCACAGAGCTTGCTCTTAGTAACTCCTGCTGCTTTGTGGTCAACTTAGTGCTGTTTCATAAGTGAAACATGAGTTCTGCATGAATAACAGATAATGGAGTAAACATCTGTGAAATTTATACATTAGCTATCAATTTTTTCTTAATGACAGTTCAGTACCTTTTTCTAAAACTGAGTAGATAGAAAGTAGTCCATCTACTTGGACTTAAAGCATTCCCTCTACCTACTGGCGCTATATGCCATGGATGATGATGTTACCTGTCTCAGGATGGTCTGCAGCTGATTCAACATCTTCCAGACAATGGTACCCACACTTGGCGGGTTGCTGCATGTATCAATTATTTCTTAAATTCAGTTGAGCTACTTAGAAATGATAGGTGGGAAAAGCCAAAGCAATTACATTAAAGATAAATAATTTTAGCTATGCAAAAGTTTACATCTATGTTCTGTATAAATGTTTTGAAAAGTTTTTTTATCAGATTTTGATAATATGATTCTGACAATTTTGTAAGGTACATAGGATCACCACTTGTAGTCACATTTTGATGCCAACTATTAATTTACAAGGTTGGTAAATCTGCACACAAACTCCTAAAAGTAGGTGAGGAGACGATTAGAACTGAGGCCTTATTCACTCTGTCCTCTTTCCATCACATTCCTAGCAGAGGAGGAACGACCGTGACAACATGAAAGGGGAATTTGCTGCTTTTATTGTTTAACCAGAATAAGTCTGAACTATTTGAAAAGCCCAGGTTATTTGGAAAACTCAAGGCAATTCGGCGGGGGGGGGGGGGGGGGGGGGGCGGGGAAAGACATGTGGTGGTAAAATAAATAAATAAATAAGAGTGGAGGGAGCATCAGTCCAATAATTGCTGAGCATTTGAATAGTATCATTTCTGTTATTTTCTAGTTTAGAAGATAATCTGCTGCATTAGCATCCATGGGCTCAGAAAAAAAAAGGAACAGTCAACAAGGTATGACTGCAAATGCATGAAATTATGCAAGTGAAAGATAATATGTAAAAATAAATATCATTGTGGTAGTTAGTACCTGGAAGAAAAGTTATGACCAACATAGAAAGCATATTACTTTGCCAACAAAGGTCCGTCTAGTCAAAGCTATGGTTTTTCTAGTAGTCACGTATGGATGTGAGAGTTGGACTATAAAGAAAGCTGAGTGCCCAAGAATTCATGCTCTTGAACTGTGGAGTTGGAGAAGACTCTTCAGAGTCCCTTGGACTGCAAGGAGATCCAACCAGTTCATCCTAAAGGAAATCACTCTTGAATATTTATTGGAAGGACTGATGCTGAAGCTGAAACTCCAATATTTTGGCCACCTGATGGGAAGAACTGACTCATGTGAAAAGACCCTGATGCTGGGCAAGATTGAAGGCAGGGAGAGAAGGGGACGACAGAGGATGAGATGGTTGGATAGCAACACCAACTTCAGGGACATAAGTTTGAGCAAGTTGGAGTTGGTGATGGACAGGGAGGCCAGGCGTGCTGCGGTCCATGGGGTCGCAAAGAGTCGGACACAAATGAGTGACTGAACTGGACTGAACTGAGTTAGTACCCTTAGGAGATATACTGCTGCTTTTTCATGTTGTTAACTTATGGTGTTTTCTATTTAAAAATAAATCCGCTTGATTCTTGAAAGCCTAGCTTTTGAGGAAAATGATGATGTGGGAAAGCTGGGAAGGTATAATACATGCACTGCTTCCCAAATATTTTTCCATTTGGCTGTGCCAAGTCTTAGTTCTAGGGATCTTTAGCTGCGGCATGTGGGATCTAGTTCCCTGATCTAGTTCCAGGGATTGAACCTAGGCACCTGATTTGGAGTCTTAGCCACTGGACCACCAGGGAAGTCCCCTAAAGAGCTATGTGTGATTGTCTTTGCTCTACTTGATACTTTTGATGACCTTTTACAAGCAGGTGGTGGGAAAGTGAATTGTTTGTGGCTCTAAAGTTGATTCTACTCAAATGAGGATGAATCTACTCAAATGAATGATGATTCTACTCAAATGAATCCACAAACCCCTGTGGGCTATAAAGTGTTGCTTACTTGAAGACAAAATTAGTGAAGTCTCTGAGCCTCATTCTGACCACCTGGTGGCAAATTCCACCTCAAGAACTATTGGTGGCCTTCTGCTCCAAGGTCCTCAAAATTCCTCGCTATGTGGAGACTCACCCAAAGCTGATCACAAGGGGAGGCTCCACCAGTCACCAACACGGGAGGCCTCTGTTCCTGTCCTAGATCTATCTGGTCCCTTAGAGATCAGCTTTGTTGCTTCTGAGGCCCTCAGAGACTTTGACAGAGCTGTGGACTCTGTGATCATAGCTGGGTCTCTCTGCAGTTCTTTTTTTCCTGCTCAAAGGCACTGGTCTCCTACCCTGGTACAAATTGCTCAAGGAGCTCAGGATTCTTGAAAACAAATGCCAGGCTCTAACAATCTTGCTTCTGTCACTTCCCTTAGAAACGTCACTTCACTTCTACAAGCTTCAGTTTCCTCATCTGGAAAATGGGGATAATAAAGTGGGGTTATTGTGAGGCTTAAAGAAGTTAATATGTTAAAAATATTTAGAATGGTCCCTGCTACCTAGTAAGTGTTAACTACTTTCATCATTCAAATAAGATAGTTCCTCGCATCTGAAGGCAGTGAAGCAGATCTGTAAGTTTTGAAATCTCTTTGTACAGCATGTGTATCTGTAATATGCTCAATACCTACATGTGTACTTTGTTCCATTAAGCTTAGCTGAATGAATGGAATGAAGCAGCAGTGTTTGAAGCCGCTCTGCACTCATGCCTGGTGTGGGGGGAACCAGCATAGAAGTGTTTCATCATGTCCTCCTCTCTGTTGGTGGAGATGGTAGCAATGAATCTAGGGATATCATTATGTTTCCAGCCTATATTTAAATTGACAGGAAATAATAAGACAGCAAGCAGGTGGCTATTAACCCCTCTTACCCAGTGAGGTATGTATCTGATAATGAGTAACAGGAAATATTTTAGAGAAAAAAGATATTTTTCTCTATAAAAGTGCAATCTTTTGGGCAGCAAGATAATTCCTCTTTCAGTTAAGGTTCTATCTGAAACCCCTTCTCACCCCAGGAGCAGAAGAGTCACAGAGGCCTTTGTTAGAAAGTCAGTCACAGAAAATGTTATGGAAAAGGGAATCAGATCCGTGTTCTTACATTAGAAGGAAAAAATTGGAAAGTTAGGACTTTGTCCTAAACTAGTGCAGCAAAAGTGAAACAGAATACTGCTTTTGTTTTTCATTGAAATAAAAAAAATTTAATAGAACTAATGAACTAACACTAATGACATTTTGAAATCCCATTTGTTTAAGTTTATTGTGTTTTGTCTTTAATATACAAATCACAAAAAGTGCTACTCAGTGTATAAGTAAACAGGATCATTGACTAAGTTTTACAACTTAGGTCTTGAGTTACAGAATCAAAACAGGTCCATATCTTAAAACTATTGACCCTTTCTGTGTGTGTGTGTGTGTGTGTGTGTGTGTGTGTGTGTGTGTGAAGTCGCTCAGTCGTGTCCGACTCTTTGCGACCCCATGGACTGTAGCCTACCAGGCTTCTCCCCTGTAGCATCCTAACCAATCACCTAATGCCACTCTTCCAGTATGAATTTTCTCTTTTTTGAGGCAATAAAAATTGGCGATTAGCCTTTGGAAGGGGCTGGCTCTCCCTTGAGCTAGCCTGTTTTTCTAGCAGCATCTCCCACTCTGTGAAGTTGCTCAGTCGTGTCCAACACTTTGCGATCCCATAGACTCTAGCCTACCAGGCTCCTCCATCCATGGGATTTTCCAGGCAATAGTACTGGAGTGGGTTGCCATTTCCTTCTCCAAGGGATCTTCCCAACCAGGGTCTCCTGCATTGTAGACAGACACTTTACCGTCTGAGCCACCAGGGAAGTCTTTAATTACATTCAATTCTCCAGGAGGATCTAGTACAATTTTTTTTTCATTTGATTGTTTGCCCCAATTATACAATTTATAATGAAAATGAAGGAAAAATTGTATTAAACATTGTGAACTCTTTCTTAATTTCCTTACCATTTTCTCATCCCTAACTTCTTGGCTCCCCTGCAGACTCCAAGCACGGTTAGCTTTTCCCCTTGCAATGTGCTTCACATCTCTTTATTTTTACAAATAAAAATAGAATAGTTGTACTGGTCTAGACCTTTACCATCAACCTCATGACAGATCATCATTTTCTTTCCTGTTTCAATCTGTACAGTACTGTGCTCATAGACTAACCTTTATAAGACACATCTCTTTTAAAACTCTTTGGTAGTGCTCTGTAGGGTTAGATCTAGTTCCTTGACTGGGTCTCATCTCACCTCATTTCATAGTCAAGATTTTAACTCAATCTGCTTTTCACTATACAACTTCTTACCATTCTCAAATTATGGCCTCCAACCAATCACGTGGGCTTGCTTCCTGTCCTCTGAATATGTGACCTGAAAGTCTCAGCTCTGCCTTAGCTTGAGTGGTCCCCCTTGCCTAGAACAACTGCCTCCCCAAAATCTCATTTATTTATGTCTCACTAGTATCCTATCCACTGTATGAAAATTATTTGGAAAATTCTAAGTAATACCAATCAATGTCTTCTTTTCTGAATTTCCACAGCATTTCTGGTAATGGATTATGTTAATATTAAATAATTCTTTACACTGATTTTCCAGTTGCTTCATTAAAATAAAATATTCTGTATATTGTGAAATTCTTCCCAGGATGTATCTATACAGTGAAAGTGAGAAGATGATCAGTTCAAATATCCAATGAATTTGAATATACCCCCACAGCCAATCCAGAACTTTTAGAACAAATTTTCTGAGTAGATCAGAGGAGTGGCTGGAGAGGAAAGGAGAAACAAGTGGAAAAGCACATCCTCATGTCTGCACACCTGTTCCTAACCAGATCCCCGCAGGCAGCTCCCCCGAGGGTGTAGTTTGGGGCACGTCTGTCTCTCTGAGGTTTCCTGTTGCTGTTCCTGTCGCTTTCCCTATTTTCAACAGTCATGAAAAAAAAAAAACCAGTCATGAATGGTCACTAAAGGTACATTTACTCTGACAGTAGCCAAAATAACTTCAGTTATAAAAATCAAGTTTATGTTTGCTATGGTCTATGGTCTTAAACTTAGGAGCTCCTAAGTAGTTTTTCATTACAAAAATTTGTACATTTATACCAGAATGACATGATATGCCTTTTTTAAAAAATCTGAGATTGACTGATTGATTGAGAGAATCAGAAGCACAAGATATAATCTCTCAGAGTTGCAGGGTAAATAAGAGAGTGAGGTGACCTCCTGATAACAGGAAAAACACAGGTATTCTTGATGCAGCTCACCTTCTAGCTAATGTTTCAGTGTTAGTTAAGGAAAGGAATTCTGAAATAGAGGTATACAATAGAAGGAACTGGAATTATAAATAACTGGAACAATCACTGTGAAATCTTCAGGATGTGATTTCCCTACCAAAACAAATGTATCAGGTGATCATAGAGGAGACACAGGAAGCTGTAGCCATTTGGCTGGAAGGATTTCAGTGGCACAGACAAAGTACCCCCCTGCTGGAGAGGCTGGTGGTCCATTCCAGTTAACAGACTGAAGAATCAAATCCAAGACTTCTGACTAGCGTTTCTTGAGACAACGCCTAATACCTGCAACCCAAACTTTCAAGGCCTGAATGGCAAGAGTAAGTGAGGAAATAAATACATGTGCTCAATGTACTAATTATGGAAAGGTCAGGGAGATCCCCTGGAGGAGGGCATGGCAACCCACTCCAGTATTCTTGCCTGGAGAATCCCATGGACAGAGGAGCCTGGCGGGCTACAGTGCATGGGGTCACAGGGTTGGACATGACTGAAGCAACTTAGCACACACACCCATGAACTTCACCTGAAACAAGATTCAAATTAGCTCTGATAAAGTCAATTAAAATAGGGCAAGAATTCTTGAATTAAAAATTCTGGGATGCCAACTTTTTAAAAAAATGGAAGATTTTTAGATTCCAAAGCTCAGGTTAGAGTACTGAGGGAACTTTATAGAGTATTTAAGGAAAACAGGAAGAACTAGATTGTGTAGTATATTGGTCAGTTGAACTGCGGGAGGAAACAGAAAAGTGAAGGCAGGTTATGTAAATTTTTCAAAATACATGTTAAAAGCCCTGATGAAAACACACTGAAGGATGTTCTACACCAGCAAGTGAAACCGTGGGTATAATCTGAATGTCAGATACTTGGAAGATGAAAAAGAATACAGAGCACACAGATTACAAAATCTACAGGAAGGATACAAAAGGTGGGGGGAGGCAAAACCAGAAAGCATCGAGGTATTGAAATCTTATTGTAGGAAGTATGTACTTGGTGTTAGTCCTTCTAATATATTTTTTCAAGCGGCAAGGGAATGTATTACAGAAATTTGACAGGGTACATCACTGTAAGCTGGAAGCATGAGTACTGACAGGGAGAAATGCAAATTTTTAATCAATATCATTGTTTATAATGTAAGACTTGACCCTGCTGCTTTATTGGTGAAACCTTTCCTTTGGGCAAGAATAATCTAGGGAAGGATAAACGGCTAGAGCCTTGAACCTGAGCAATGAACAGAGGTCCTCCCTGGAAGAATCTGTGAATTAAGCCACAATATAATAGGAATCAATGTCTTCTTGGAGAGCAAACACTTTAAAGAAATCTATCACTTGCTTACTCAACTTTAGGCAACAAACTGTAATAAAATACAGATATTATAAAGCAGAATCAATAATCAGCAGGAAATCTGTACACTACTTAAAAACACCTGGGAGCAAACCCAAGTGTAAGCTATGAATCAAAAAAATAAAAAACCATCTCCCCCTTCTACTCCTGTCTTTCTTCCTCCTACCCCTTTGCTGAGCCCTCAATTTCTCCAGTCACTACCCACCTTTACCATCTTCTTACATATAGAAATGCACAGATAACATAGTTACCTGACAAATAATAGGCCAGTGTTGTCAAAACTATATCTTTTAAAAAACAGTAGCTTTTCCAAATGAGAATCAAAATCCCATATATTGTGGCAGGTTAGGAACAAGCCAGAAATCTCAAAGGCCAGAAATAATCCAAGGTATATTAATCTTATCCCAGTCTCTCAGGATAAACATGCTTGGAGGGCTTTTTCATTCTTTTCTCCTTCATTATCTATACCTCCTTTTTTAACACAATTGTGTCTAATCTAGATTGTAATAACAACAACTTTTGGAGTACTTCTTTTAAGTCTAAATGAATATATTTCCTCTAATGTTCAAAACAATAAGGAAAGGTAGTCATTACAGCTTTCCTCTTGGAAGTAAAAGGATTAAGACCCAAAGACCTTCAGTGTTTGCCAAGGCCACAGAGTGGGCTAACACCAAGAGCATTCCTTTACTAATCACCCGTCTCCCCCTCCCCACCCCGCCCCCTGCTTCCCCCCGCCCCCCAGCAAGGCCTCATTGTCTCTTAATTACACCAAGAGCTTTGAGACTTTTAGATGTAACTCCCTTTTTAATCCATCCTTCACAGTAGCTCCCAAACAAAGCTTTCATATCAGAAATAATTTGTGAAATCTGTTTGATCTGTACTTTCAGAAGAATACAGTTGATGGGGAAAGGATCCAAAGGAGGGCAATTAGAGGCATCAAGAAGAAGTGGAGACAACAGTGCTGACTGGTTTATGACTCCGAAAGTCAAAGCTGAGATGAGATATGACAGGTGCCAATAATGCAAGAAGAGGGGCAGGGAGTGAACCCAGACGAAGGCAGCAACTCGGAGAGCTGTTGTGAAGCTGAAAGGAGTGATGAGCGCAGAACTTCTAGAGGTCTAAAAGGAGGAGGACTTAATGGGGTGAACAACAAACTTCTGAAAATTGTGCTCCGTGAGATGCGAAGTGTAAAAAACACAAATGACTTCAAGATGGATAAATCTACAGATCACAGCCTTGTAAAGGACCATTAAGGGATGCTTCTGCTATTTGGAATACATTGTAATTCTTTTGAGGTTAACATAATCTATGTTAGTTAATAACTAATATTAACTTCCTTTTTTAAAGAACACTCTGTGGCAATGGTTAGAGACAGCTTCACAGGCAGAGTGATCAAAAATCTCATTTTGCAGGGAAAGGCAGTACAGCTTGAGTCCACCCATGACTCCACACCTACCAACCTCATTAATTCACGTGTTCTTTCTAAGCTTGAGTTTCAATATCAGCAAACTGGGGGAAATGATAATTCCTATCTCAGAGTAAGACTGTGAAAAAGATCTACACCTGAGACATCATATATGGTGAATAATGGTTACAGATCTATGACTCTTTCCTATAACTTTGAAATAAGGATGAGAATCAAGGAACAGGAAAGCGGCAGAGAAGGAGAAAAGGGATTATAAAAGTGGAAATAAGCCAAGATATTTCAAATAAGATATCTGTAACATAAATCCAACCAGTCCATTCTAAAGGAGATCAACCCTGGGTGTTCTTTGGAAGGAATGATGCTAAAGCTGAAACTCCAGTACTTTGGCCACCTCATGCGAAGAGTTGACTCATTGGAAAAGACTCTGATTCTGGGAGGGATTAGGGGCAGGAGGAAAAAGGGACGGTAGAGGATGAGATGGCTGGATGGCATCACCGACTCGATGGATGTGAGTTTGAGTGAACTCCGGGAGATGGTGATGGACAGGTATTATCATTGGGTAATACTCTGTAAGGAAGAAAAGACAAGATACAAAATTATATGCAGATGTAACTTTTTTCCCCCAAGATAATGGTGCTAGGCAGGGTCGCAGATAAAAGTGTAGGGAGCTCACACTCACCCTGCATGGAGTCCCATCTCAGGGGTCCAAAAGGAGAACAGAGCCTGGGACTGCAATCCAAGGTAAATGAGGTCCGTTGAAGGGAGCATAGGATTTCATATTCCTTCCCTGTTTCATACAAGTTTGATGTACTGATAGTTTAAATAAATAACTTAAATAATTTATTTGATCATTTAAAAGAGAGTAAAACTAATAATAACAAATAAAAGGAGAGCAAATATTGTTAAGTCAGTGAAACCTCAGGCCTGACCATTTGCTCTTTGTCCACAAGCATCCAGAGAGTTAATTTAGGAAATTTTAATGGAAATGTTACTGGCTTCATGGTCAATAAGGCTGTGAAGCTGTTCCCTGCAGCAGCTCTGAAAGCAATGGCGGAAAACTAGCACAACTCAAGACGTTTATTTCCAGCCATTTCCTTTGCCTGCCTGAAAATCCTCTCTATGTCATCAATCTCCTGATATACTCTTAAAAAATCATTATCCTCTTCTTCTGACCTGGAGGAATTCTCTCCTTCTCGTTCGGACTCTGACTATCAGTCACTCTTGGGTGGTATATGAGACAGCTTGATAACAGCTCAGAACTACAGTCCATATGAAGGGAGAAAAATACTTTTTCCCCTCCTAGTCTCATCTTAAGTTCCATCTAGTAAAGTGTTCAAATGACATTTTGTGAATAGTTTTACCAACCAGGCTAGAGGGCTAGCGCCCACAGACCACAGCCATGGATTTTTGCCATTAGCTCCCTTGGTGTCACTGAGACTTTCTTGGCTTGTTTTATTTTTGAAGGAAAGAAAAAGAAAAGTATGCTCAGGTGTGGGAGGGTTAGCATAAAAAATGATAAGTTATCTTTAAAAGGATTTTATATTTTTTCGTAGGAAAAGATGTCATAAGCAGAAAATTTATTTTTATAATACTGCTACCCTTTGCTTTATGGTCTAATATTTATCAGGAAATCCTGTCCCTTATAGAGAGCTATCACATATTTATATCAACAGGCTTAACTCTTTGTCCATTGATGCTAGAATAGTCTATCCAGTAAAATTCAAAATCGAGAAAAGTTCTATGTATAAGAAGGAATTTAATACATCACAATATGATTTTCTTTGCTTATCAGTAAATGCAAAAAAAAAAAAAAACCCACCATGTGGATTCTTTACCAAGAACAAGTTCATATAGCAATCAATAATCATTTTGAAATACAAAGAATAGAATAAATTCTCAATAAACCAAATGGCTTCAAGATAAAGTACTGTGATGAACCAAGAAGGAAACATTTTAAAATAAATGCATTGTTAGACATGTTTTAAAATTGCACTGATACTTCTCTAGGTCTAGTACAGGCAGAGGATTGCAATCTTTGTGATTCAAATACTTTAACTCTGAAAGAACAGCCTTTTGATCACCATTCCCATTATGGGAGTAATTACAAAAGAATGATTTAAAACTATACCTACTCTAACCTAGTCCCCTGATTATTTTTTAAGAACAAATGGGAGATAAGCTTTTTATTTTTATATTTGTCTTTTAATAAAAAGCAATGCAATAAGGTTAAAACAAAAAGGCCAATTAATTGTACAAACTAGGTGATAGTTCATTAATGCTTTATCATCTTCTTTGTTTAAAGTCTAAAAAGTTTTCTTATAGAGTTTAAACTTTGAATGAGATGGAAGAATGGTAAGTATTCTTAGCACATCAATGAACTTGTGAAAAGCCAGAATAATAAAATTTAAAATAGGAACAAACACTTGAAAACAGGTTCAAATACCACTGAGACCAAAGTTTCTCAACTTTACTGACAGTAGAAACACCTAGGAAGCTTTTTTAAAAAATACTGAGCCCCACTCTCAACAGCTGTGACTTAATCAGCCTGGCTTGGGACCTGAGCAACAGTATTTAAATAATCTTTCCATTCTTTTAATATGCAACCAGCGCTGGGCGTGCCCTGTATCAGGCCAGCACTCAGGCATGGCACATGGGCCCTGAGGGTTCCTGAGAAAGTCCCACATGGTCCATGAAGTCTAAACATTTGTCATGATAATATTAAGGCATTGCTTGCCTTTTTCACAGTACTGATGCTAGCAATAATGGGTAAAATAGCTTGCTTATTAGCATAAACAGAGTGGTACCAAACCATGCAGGTTGTCATCCTATTTTTCACCATCACATACTTGTGGCTAAAGGAAAAAAATTGCCAATTTCTCTTAAGAATGCCCTTGATGAGGCAGAAAATAGTACCAATTATTATTAAATGTCAACCCTTGACTATATGTCTTTTTTTAACACTGCCTGACGAAACGGGAACTACCCATAGAGTATGTCAGCTCAATAGTGAAGTGCAGTGTTATCATGGGGAAAACACTGTGACTGAGTTTTGAGCTAAAACTGGCCAATGTTTTTGCAATGCACCAGTTTTTCTAGTAGTCATGTATGGATGTGAGGGTTAGGCCATAAAGAAAGCTGAGCACTGAAAAATTGACACTTTCAAACTGTGGTGGTGGAGAAGACTCTTGAGAGTCCCTCGGACTGCAAGGAGATCAAACCAGTCCATCCTAAAGGAAATCAGTCCTGAATATTCATTAGAAGGACTGATGCTGAAGCTCCAATACTTTGGCCAACTGATGCAAAGAGCTGACATTGGAAAAGACCCTGATGTTGGGAAAGATTGAGGCAGGAGGATAAGGGGACGACAGAGGATGAGGTGGTGGTTGGATGGCATCACCAACTCGATGGATTTGAGTTTGAGCAAACTCAGGGAGATAGTAAATGACAAAGAAGCCTGGTGTACTGCAGTCCATGGGGTCACAAAGAGTTGGACATGACTTAGCAACTGAACAACAACAACAACAAATGTTTTATTTCAACAAATGATTAGTAGATAAACTATAGTTATACAGATCTGGGTATTGGACAGCTATTACACTGAAAATAAGTAAAGTAAGCCTGGTATGTAAAAAAAAAAAAAAGAAAAACAATTGTCAGCATGAGTTATCAGTGATAACATTTGAGTTTTTACATGCAGATTAGATTTTGGAATAATTACCTTTACAACTATGAGATTTAACAGCTTCTCACCACTTGACTTTTCTTGTGAAATCTGTAGTTATAATAATAAATATATTTTTATATCATTAATGAAATCATCAATATTTGTAAGAGCTACATGAATCAGTTATTCAGTATTTTCCAGATGACTAACACAGGATGTTACAATACTATGCACAGGTAAAAGAGTCATTCAAGAACGAGACAAGCCAGTGTAATGGAGTAAAAGAAGCTCACTGATAGGGCTTCAGTTTCTCCACTGCATGCAGCATTTAAGAAATCACCACTTGTAAAGATTTGGTGTTTTATCAAAGAAGAAAATTCAAAATTAGCTGAAGGAAAGCAATTAAAATACTCTCCCTTTTCCAAGGATACAGCAGCTGTGTGAGGCCACAGTTTCTCTTGGAACATCAATTAAAAGAACAGATTGCAACGTGAATTCAGAAGCAGAAATGAGAATCCAACACCCTTTCTCTAAGCCAGCCATTAAAGAGCTTTGCAAAAATGTAAAGTGATATATCACTTCTCTCACTAAATGTGTTTCTGTTTTGAAAAATCTAGCTATTTTCCACAAAATATTTTGTTAGGATGTAATGGGTTAAATATTTTTTATTTCACAAATAGATGGTTGCAATGTCTCCATTTTAAGTTTCAATATGGTAAATATTGACAGATATAACAAACATCTACACTGTGATTCTCAGAAATGTTTAAGAGTGTCTGGGGGTCCTGAGAACAATGTATGTGAGAACTGCTGCTGTAAACCCCAGAGACAGCTAACAGCGTGGTCACATGACTGCTCTGACCAAGCAAGGAAGCTGAGCAAACTGACACGGGAACTGAGGGCAGCCAGGAGACTGTAGAGGAACCATGCGACACCGCCAGACCAGAGAGATGGTCTTCATGGTGGAGAAAACTGACGGCAGTTCAAGCACGAAAAGACTCATACCTGAACCTGAGACTCGATTAGGATCTGTGGAATGGAAGATATAAACATTCTGACTGATCCAGAGGAAATTATTCTGATTTTTAAAGCAAGGAGTTAGAGTTCACTCAAAGAGTTGGTCTTGGAGTGACAGCTACTGATCCATATGACCCATGGTGATTTATGGAGTAGGGGGCATGGAAGAAGGGCCCCTTAATTAGAAATTAAGTCCTGCTTTGCTCTGGTAGGCTTCTTTCTTGCCTCCAGATTCTGTTGGTAATTCAAAACAGCCTGTCTCATTTCCAGTATTTTACACCTTGTACGGGGAACTCTGGGAACTCCATGCAGTTCTGTTTATTGTCTCGGTCTTGAACGTGGTGTACGACGTATGTTCACAGGTTTGACATCTCTGGGAGTGGGAAGGAGAACCCAGTCGTGGAGCTCTTGAGTGGAGTTCCAGGGCCCTCAGCATGTCTAAGAGCATCCATTCATGCTCAGAGAAGGCAAAGACTGCCGCTTATGAGCTAAAGATTACAAATAACGAGACAGTTTCAATCTTTGGGGTATGATCGGTTTTGCAGAAAGTTAAGAGGGTTCCTTTACTCCTGGACTCTTCACTGGGTTGGATAAAATACATTTTTGAGAGCTGACTGGTTTGCTGCTTGCTTAGCCATGCTTCCTGTGAAGTGCTCCTTGAAAATCAAATTGCCACGTTACATTTGCATTGTGTGGTATGCCTGGAGTGCTGTCCTTTGAAATAGATTGGTCAGGGTTGCTATTCACAGAAGAGCAAAAAGCAATCAGCTTGATATTGCTACTGAAATTTTGCTCTCGTGGAGAGAATGCCAAAGTGATTATCAGAGACTCCTCTTGAAGAATGAAAGAGCTGAGTAGCGGATGAAGCGTGCACACACGTACACACACACACACCTCTCTCCTTGACCACACAGTTATTCAGCATAGTACTCACATTCTCGGGTACAGCGGAAGAGTTCTCCTACAGTCTCAGAATGAAGGCAACGTCTCCCTGACACTCATTTATCGTTTTGCTTCTGACGCTTTTGTGCACCAGATTCATCCATCAGTCACCTGTCGTTGGATGAGTACAGGCTGCCCTTGTGGCCTCTAAAGAAAGGAAACACACTCCATTTCCTGAGGGTCAGATATAAAAAGTCAGCTTTCAAGACATTTTCTGAGACTTATGGAATTCTTCATATTGGGCTCATTTTGTAATTCCATTGGCGGGGGGAAATAATTGCAAACTGGCCTTATAGATGCATCTGAGAAATCACGGTGGAAATATATCAACATCCAAGAGGTCAATATTGTCCCTCAAATATTTTTCTGAGGAAGGCAATGCTGAAGGCAATACATGGACCCAAAAAGCTACTAACAGTTTAACTTTGTGTTCATACAGCATGATGTCTAGTGAGTTAATCTACCAGAGGTCTTGAGTATCTGAATTAATTGTGCTTATAGTGAAATAATAAAATTTCATGAAAAGGTCTGATCAAAATAAAGGTTTCTTTCACTGGTTATGAGATTTTCCGATCATCAGACTTCTCTACAAAAGGGAAAAATACTGTTAATTAATCAGCATAGAGGAAGAATTTCTCTGGAGGAGGCAAGCTAACAAGACAAGCTGCTCAATGAAGGTAGGTGGTCTTATGTGCCAAAGGAAGCTTTTGGAAGTTCTCTTCTGTTTTTCTTTCTTCAGTGACCAAGGGAATAAAGTAATTAGATGAAAGGTAGGCTGTGGAAGGAGATGGTCAGAGGTTTGATGTTTGAGGAGAAAAGAGGAGACATCCAGGTTGGAAGAGAAGGGACCGTGACTGCTCGAAGACATTCAGAGCCCACTTGTTATTAGAATTAGTCACTGCAGGCTGAAAGTGAGACTCGTGGTGTGACTGAAATGCCATCGTATTTAGACTCAGAGAGACTGAAGCCTGACAGACACATGAATTTAACCAGGATTATAATTTAACCAAGCAGGCAAAATGGTTATCAGGATTGACCATGAACTCAGTTGGATAAGAAGAGCGATAGGGGTGCACAGGTGAGCAAAGTGAGAGAGTAGTAAGTTTAATTAATTTTAGGTCGTGGTTGACTAGAAACATTGTTGGAATTGAACTAAAGACTGAGATCTCTACAGATAGGGAGAATCATTTGTCTTCAGCCTTTCTTTCTCAAGACATAACTTTATAAAGAATAGGTAAGTATTTATGCAAATTTTTCCTTGCTTTTCTTTGTTTATTATGATTAGAAAGATCTTTCCATGACAAGTTTAAAAAATGTTTGGGCAAACTTTTAAAATTTAGCTTTAATATATTTATTTTTCAATATTTAAAATCTTTGATTCATCTGGAATTTAGTTTGGTATGAGGAGTGAAGGAGTTGGGATTTTTTCATCTGAATGGATAATTCGTCTCTTAATTCTTTTTTCCATTCAAAGATTTCCTAACTATTTCCATAAGATTAAAAAAATGACATATATATTCAGAATAGGAGAAAATGGCTTGACCCTTTTTATGCAGTCAAAAGTATCCAGAGTTAGCTTAGCAAATTTTATTACTGAGTACTTTTGAATAAAATTATAAAATGCAACTGAAGAAAAAAACTGTAAACTTGATTAAATAGAGAGACATAACAAATACCAAGTTCTTGGAAAGGAAATTTCCCCATTGTAAATATGTCAGTTATTTCTAAATTAAACTAGAATGTCATTTGATACAATCAGAATCTGAAAATATTTCTTTGCAGAAAAATCTTAATAAAATAATTCTATAATTTATCTGGGAGAAACAAAATGTAATAAGAGATTCAGATTTTGCAATAATAAGTATTTAATACACTCACAAAAAACAAGCTTTAGAACTAACAAATTAAAATCAAAATTTTATTGGAAAAAATAAGACCATGTCAATGGTAAAATCATTAACTTTTCTATATTAAAGCATGAATAAATATTAACATCATGAAAATAGAATAAAAACTCCAGGAATATGCTAAAATATGTGGAAATGTATAATGTGGTCACAGTGTTTCAATTTAAAAAAATGATGAATAATAAATAAGTGATGCCATGAAAGATCATTATATCAATTGACCTACATAGGAACAGATTCTAAATTGATAAAATACTGGCATAAGTAATAAAACTGTATTATCTAAAAGGTAAAGCCATACATTGACATGAATCCACCACGGGTGTACATGAACCCAAGCGGGAGCCCCCCTCCCACCCCCTATCATCTCTCTGGGTCATCCCCATGCACCAGCCCCAAGCTGGTAATGTCCATGTATGGCAAAACCAATACAGCACTGTAAAGTAAAATAAAGTGAAAATAAAATTTAAAAAATATATATATTAGAAGAAATTTTAAAGAAAAAGAAAAAAATGGAAACATGTATACTATCATGTAAGAAATGAAGCACCAGTCTATGTTCGATACAAGATACAGGATACTTGGGGCTGGTGCATGGAGATGATCCAGAGAGATGATACGGGGTGGGAAGTGGGAGGGGGATTCAGGATTGGGGACTCATATACACCCGTGGCAGATTCATGTCAATGTATGGCAAAACCAATACAGTATTGTAAAGTAAAATAAAGTAAAAATAAAATTTTAAATATATATATATTAAAAAAATTTTTTTAATTAATGAAAATAATAAAAAAATAAAAATAAAAGGTAAAGCCTTTCTAAATATGACACAAAAGCAAAGGTCATAAAATTTTTAAAGTATTATATTTAAATATATTAAAATTTTTGGCATGTATAAAAACATTATATGCAATGACAAAAGAGAAGAATCTTTCCAACCCATAACAACACCATGGGCTAACTGAATTTAGATAAAGCCTGCCCTTAAATCAAAAATAAATTCCCAAAAATACAAATATAGAAGATGGGTGTAAAAACTTACCTAAAAGAAAATATAAGTTTCAAACATGAAAATGTGCTGGGTGTTACAGATCATAATAGAAATGCAAATTAAAATTAAACTTTTCTATCAGTTTGGCAACAATCAACCTGTTTGAAAACTATTTTGATGGGGATGCAGGAGCAGCTGTCATTTTATTTTTTCCAGTAGAGAGGCAAATAGATGTACAATAGGCTGCATTGGAATACACTTCAGATCTAATAATTCTACCTAAAGAAATTTGTCTTACATTTATTACCACTTGTATTTATGTGAAAGGTGACTTACTGCAGCCTTCATGTTTATTAGTAACAAATGGACTGTACAAAACCCTATCATGGAATATTATGGGCTTCCCAGGTGGCTCGTGGTAAAGAATCCACCTGCCAATGCAGGAGATGTAAGAGACTAAAGTTCGATAAACATGTTGGGAAGATCCCCTGAAAGAGGAAATGGCAACCCACTCCAGTATTCTTGCTTGGAGAATTCCATGGACAGAGAAACAGTCAACAGGGCCACAAAAAGTTGGACACAACCGAGCATCTTCCAATCCTCATCTATCATGAAATATTACAGAGTTTCATCAAAATGTAGGAGCAGAAATTATGTACATTTGCTTATATATTTATAATGTATCTTTTTAAAGATACATACAACAGAACACACACATTCCAAATACATGATGACTGTGCTTGGGAGAAATGATTTGCTGAGAATCAGCAGATTCTAATGCTACATCATTTTAAATTTTGGAATTCTAAACCACATTATTGTACTACATATTTTAAAAAATGAGAAATGGAAAAAGAGAAAGGGAAAGAAACCCCTTTGATGAAGATGTATTCTGAATATCTCCCTCAAATTATGTCTGAAAATGTTTTTAGTTTCATTCTCATTATTGAATTTTGCTAGGTACTCAATTGTTAATTGATAGCTATTTCCTCTTGGAAGAATTAATCATACTGTATCTAGCTTCAATAGTTGGTGTTTAGAGTTAATTCTGTTATCTAATTTTCCTGACCTTGTGTGCAACTTATTTTCTTGGAAAGTTTTCAGAACTCTTTATCTTTGGGGTCATTAATTATCCAAATAATGTGTCTTTGTGTGGATTTATTTTTACTTATTCTGCTTGAAATTCACTGTACTTCTAAATCTGATGATTCATAAAGATATGATAAAGATCACCATATATTTAAAATTTTCATCACTTTTAAAAATTTCTCTCTCATTGTTTGTCTTTATCTGTATTAACTTTGTTAATTGTAAGTTAAAATCATTTAACATCTAAGCATTTCTTAATTTGAAGATTTAAATTGATGAAAGTGGGGAAAAACCACTAGACCATTCAGGTATGACCTAAACCAAGTCCCTTATGATTATACAGTAGAAGTGAAAAATAGATTTAAGGGACTACATCTGATAGACAGAGTGCCTGATGAACTATGGATGGAGGTTCATGATACTGTACAGGAGACAGGAATCAAGACAATCCCCAAGAAAGAGAAATGCAAAAAATCAAAATGGCTGTCTGAGGAGGTCTTATAAATAGCTATGAAAAGTAGAGAAGCAAAAAGCAAAGGAGAAAAGAAAGATATACCCATTTGAATGTGGAGTTTCAGAGAACAGCAAGGAGAAATCAGAAAGCCTTCCTCAGTGATCAATGCAAAGAAACAGAGGAAAACAATAGAATGGGAAAGACTAGGGATCTCTTCATGAAAATTAGACATACCTCTATTGAACATTTGCTCAATAAAAGACAGAAATGGTATGGACCTAACAGAAGCAGAAGATATTAAGAAGAGGTGGCAAGAATACACAGAACTGTACAAAAGAGATCTTCACGACCCAGATAATCACGATGGTGTGATCACTCACCTAGAACCAGACAGCCTGCAACGTGAAGTCAAGTGGGCCTTAGGAAGCATCACTACGAACAAAGTTAGTGGAGGTGATGGAATTCCAGTTGAGCTATTTCAAATCCTGAAAGATGATGCTGTTAAAGTGCCGCACTCAATTTGCCAGCAAATTTGGAAAACTCAGCAGTGGCCACAGGACTGGAAAAGGTCAGTTTTCATTCCAATCCCAAAGAAAGGCAATGCCAAAGAATGCTCAAACTACCGCACAATTGCACTTATCTCACACACATGAGTAAAGTAATGCTCAAAATTCTCCAAGCCAGGCTTCAGCAATACATGAACCAGATGTGAACTTCCAGATGTTCAAGCTGATTTTAGAAAAGGCAGAGGAACTGGAGATCAAATTGGCAACATCTGCTGGATCATCGAAAAAGCAAGAGAGTTCCAGAAAAACATCTATTTCTGCTTTATCGACTATACTAAAGCTTTTGGCTGTGTGGATCACAATAAACTGAGGAAAATTCTGAAAGAGATGGGAATACCAGACCACCTGGCCTGCCTCTTTAGAAACCTGTATGCAGGTCAGGAAGCAACAGTTAGAACTGGACATGGAACAACAGATTGGTTCCAAATAGGAAAAGGAGTACTTCAAAGCTGTACATTGTCACCCTGCTTATTTAACTTCTATGCAGAGTACATCATGAGAAACGCTGGGCTGGAGGAAGCACAAGCTGGAATCAAGATTGCTGGGAGAAATATCAATAACCTCAGATATGCAGATGACACCACACTTATGGCAGAAAGTGAAGAACTAAAGAGCCTCTTGATGAAAGTGAAAGAGGAGAGTGAAAAAGTTGGCTTAAAGCTCAACACTCAGAAAACAAAGATCATGGCATCTTGTCCCATCACTTCATGGCAAATAGATGGGGAAACAGTGGAAACTGGCTGATTTTAGTTTTGGGGGCTCCAAAATCACTGCAGATGGTGATTGCAGCCATGTAATTAAAAGACACTTACCCCTTGGAAGGAAAGTTATGACCAATTTAGACAGCATATTGAAAAGCAGAGACATTGCTTTGTCAACAAAGGTCCGTCTAGTCACGGCTATGGTTTTTCCAGTGATCAAGTATGGATGTGAGAGTTGGACTATAAAGAAAGCTGAGTGCCAAAGCATTGATGGGTTTGAACTGTGGTGTTGGAGCAGACTCTTGAGAGTTCCTTGGACTGCAAGGAGATCCAACCAGTCCATCCTATAGGAGATCAGTCCTGGGTGTTCACTGGAAGGACTGATTTTGAAGCTGAAACTCTAATACTTTGGCCACTTCATGTGAAGAGCTGACTCATTTGAAAAGACCCTGATGTTGGCAAAGATTGAAGGCGGGAGGATAAGGGGATGACAGAGGATGAGATGGTTGGATGGCATCCCCGACTTGATGGACATTAGTTTGAGTAAACTCTGGGAGTTGGTAATGGACAGGGAGGCCTGGCATGCTGAGGTTCATGGGGTTGCAAAGAGTCAGCTACGACTGAGTGACTGAACTGAACTGAAGCATTATTTAATTGGATTGCAAATTACTGTCAATGGCAAAGCAATAATTTACTGGGCAATATTTTTCATGCTTCATCTACCCTAAATGTCTCATGCTTCATTTCATATTTTCCATATATTGTGCTGCATATGTGCTTTCTGTGCTGTATTTGAGTGATTTCTTTTGTACTATCTTCCCGTTTATCATCTTCCCTTCTGTCATGTAATGCTGTTGAATTTATTCACTCCTTTTTAACTCCATTGATTATATAAATTCTAATGTAGAATTTAGTATTTAAAGACTCTACCCTCAACAGGGCTTCCCCAGTAGTGCTAGTGGTAAAGAAGCCTCTGGTCAATGCAGAAGATGTATGAGACGTGGGTTTGAGCCCTGGGTTGAGAAGATCCCCTGGAGAAGGAAATGGCAACCCAATCCAGTAATCTTGCCTGGAGAATCCCATGGACAGAGGAGCCTGGTGGGCTATAGTCCACAGCGTCGTAGAGTCAGGCATGACTGAAGCAACTTAGCATGCATGCACACGCTCAACAGCCTCCATAGCAATCCTGCAGGCAGATTGGGTGGGCAAACACCTGAAGAGGGAGTCAGCCAGGCTGCACACAGTGGAGATGAATGCAGAACCCAACCTCCTGCCTGGATGATTCACTGAGACTCCTACCTCCTCAGCCCCCACCTTCCCTTTAAACACTGTCATGGCTGAGTACAATCTTTGGAGCTGGTCTCCAGGCTTGAGTCTACCTCCTACCCAGATTGCTGGCTTTTCTGATGAAAGCACCTTTCATTTCTACTGACACTTGCCCCTTGAATTACTGGCTTTTGAGTGGTCAGCAGCTGAACTTGAGTTTGGTAACATTTTGATGTTTGTGTGAAGAAGAGAAAGAGATGAATCTATAGTTCTCAATGATAACTGCTTTGGTTTTCTTTAGTCTAAAGGCACCTTCATTTATTTAAATATTTTACTTGAAATATTTTAAGTTTTCCATTAATCAGAATGTCTCAAGCATTATACTGCTGTAATGAATCACTTAAATTGCCAGGTTGTATTTTAAAACTTTGGTTGTATGAATATTTATAGTAAAACAACAAGGACAATGATTTCTATTTTTATAATTAATGAGAAGATCTGCAAAACTGATTCCAGTTAGTAAAAGCGACTGCAGTGCATCCTCAAAATTTTGTCAAAGTGAATATGGTATAATTAGAAGAGCAGTGGAAGTGTCCTTATTAAAAGCTGAATCACCTACACTTTTAAGGTGGAGCTGAGCCACCAATAACAAGATGCTGCATGGGCTATTTTAAAATTACCCTCCTTCTCACTGCACAACTCCCTTTCTTAGTACATTTTCCCACAATTTTCAAAATATTTCTCACTTTTAACTCATTAAATACTTTCTTGATTGGAGCAATTAAGCCTGAATTTGGATCTCCCAGTGTGACTGTGATGACAGTATTTACATGATTAATTACATTTAATTATACTATATATATATATATATATATATATATATATATATGGTCTTAAACCTAGCCTATCAACTTCTTTTATTCTTTAGGTTGAATCTGTCATCTTCCTGAACTTTTATGTCAATTCATTCTTCATTCTTTAAAGAACGCAGTCTCCTTTCTAGTTACGCTAGATAGACAGCAGTTTGGCTTTGCTCTTTTTCCTCCAAAATTCCTACTTTTATTTTGCTCCCAAGGCCCCCAGTAGTTAAGGTATCCTTGACTTGAAGCTGCCCTTTCCTCCTCTGCCTTTCCATCTGTCATGCACCCTTGAACATGTCTAATATGCGCCCTTACCAGAGTCCTGCCTATACTGAGATTCTTATTTATATCTTAATCATTTTCTATATCAAATACTACCTCTGTCTCCTTCACAGCCTTCTTAAATCTTTAGTCTGTGGTTTCAGATGATCTAGGATTCTGCTGCTACACTGTTACCTCTGCATTTTTCAAAGCTCTGTATTCTAGACCTTTTCCTATAATTTTTAATGGCTTTTCATCCCTTTTTAAACTCAGTTACCAGCTCACTTGCTTTATCCTTGGAATCTTTTAGTTTCTTATGCTATTCTCTTGAAATGGTCCCATAAAAAATATCACAATACAGTGTACCTAGTCTCCATTGTGTTTCTGTGTTTGCTTTCACAGTATTCTTCAACATAAAGTAGTTGAACTCCTACACTCTGTGCTAAAATATGCGGTGGGCACTGAATGCAAAATATGCTGTGCACACGTCATCTGTTGTTGCATGTTTACTGAACTGATTACTCAGTGTCATCATTATGAACCTAGATTCCTATTCGAGGCTATAATAGAGGGATGACTTTAAAATTGAATGAGACAAGAAGCTCCTTACATTTTGAATTCTTATCTCTGCTTTTTGCGGTTTCCTGTATTTCTCTGTGTTGTGTTGCTTGTATCAGTATGGATACCAAGAACCTCTCTCCCTACCTCTTATTTCTGCTTTTTCTTCCCAAAGCCTAGAGCAACACAGTTATAATGAAAATAGCACATAAAGAGTAAATAGGCTGAGAATTTTATCCTATCGTTTTAAGGTGGTAGGAGTTCACCCCGAACGTAAGATGTGGAAATTCAGTAGTTGCACTTGGGATGCTGCATCTTATCTCCTCACACGTGTGTTTTGGTTATGCCATGGTTTGCATACTTCTGCAGGACGGTTGGATACACAGGTTCAAAATAAAGATGTTTCTAAATCTGTCAGTGAGGTAGCTAGGGTATGCTAAGAATTTACTCACCTCTAAAATGCATGTGCTATGGTCACTCATTTAGGTGAAGAGAATAACACGAAGCCTTTTAGGAATGATGATGCTTTATGTCAGAAAAGCTATTTTTGAATTTTAAAAATGTATAGTTATTTGTAGTCTTGTTTTTCCTTTTCAAGTAAAGTTTTTTAGGTCATGAGTCAAGAGATTGCATTTTCTGTAGATAAGTGCAGCATGAAGAAATAAACTTAAAATGAATTTTGTGTATATTTAACCTTATAAACTTGTGACTGTCAATTGTCTCTGGAAGCAATTAGATGTAGACCTGGAGACAGAGCATAGGAAGGAACCTGACTGTATAAATGGAAGAGACATCTGAAATACTGAAGAACAAGGACTTCCAAGCTACGAAATAACTTAGCAAATCATGCAAGAAACATAAGCCCAATATAATCATCACACACAGACTAAAAGAAGTTCAGTCCCTTAGTAATATTTACCATGAGATTCTTCATACTATATTGAATCTTTTGGAGAAAAAAAATTTTTTTTAGACAATACCTTTCTAAGCTATATATATTTCTGGAGGAATCATAGGGAAGTCTCTGGTTTCTATGAATACAAAGGGAAATCTCTCCACTGCTCATTCAAAGATGTTTCTATAAAGTCAAATACACAAATAAATATACCCTATTCCACTGTGTGTTGACATTCTAAAAGAACAAGTCTGCTGAGCCAGATGGCCTCAAACTGTGGCATTGCTAAGCCTCTGCCTCTGACCTGGGGTCACCACAGCTAGAAAGCTGGAGGGAGGTGTGTTTGCAACTATTTCCTGATCCCACTTCACCCTGGAAAAAGTGAGCTTGAATGTAAGTGGTTGGATATAAACTGAATTGTGGTGTTGTTTTTTTTTTTTTAAATGTGTAACATTGAGCAGTGAGAAACTTTCTATCATTATTTTTAACAAACTCTGCTCTTCCTGCCCTGCTCCTCCAATATATGCAAGACACTGACAGAAAGTTCCGTCCAAGGCCTTTGGGTGAAAAATTCATGAAAAGCCCTCTTATGTTGGTTGGTAATTATATGTAACTCTCCGCCACCACTAGTCTGAGACAAGGAACAGACAGGAAAGGAAGAAAGAGGAGAGTGGTCTATGGCCTCCACAAGCCCCAACAGTTATTTGCCAGGGGTGGCTAGTCCTGGAGAGGGCAGGAGGGTCACTGGGGGGAGTCTGAGATAAAGTCTTCCTCCAAGAATAAAATCAGTAAGATTCAAAATGTAATGGATGAGATTAGTTATCTGTGGAAGTGACATACCCTAAGGAACAGCCAAAAAGATTATGTGGAGAAATTCAGAGACACCCCGAGGAATCTGACAGTGGTGGCAGCTTGATGGTATCCCTGTATTTCCAGTAACAATCTAATCAGGGTAAATGGATGAAGCTGTAACACAATCAAGCAAGCACTTAATCTGTGGTAGTGAATAGATTAAGTACTCCAATCACAATCTGTAACCCACCTGAAGAGAGAACCAGCAGATGGTGGGGGTGGTGGGGGCGTCTGTGAGAAAGTGGGGAGACCAGGGAGCCAGGATTTGTCTGTGACTCCTGCTCCCTCCAGCGTGAGGAGGGCAGCCTCAGCACTCCACGTCCAAACCCAAACCTCTGTTTCCACAGTAATTTGTATTTCAAAGGCTTTATTCACATGTGGATTTGCCTACAGGGGCAAGAGCATCCTTATTAGCAAAGCAGCCTTCCCTATCAGTTTGGAGGCCAAAGGACTGCATTTTAGAATTAAAATAACAGCCAAAGCACAGTCAGCAAAATGAATAAAGTAATAGGATCCTGTTACTTCAACAGCTTCTATGGAACAACTACTACATTCAAGCCGCTGGCCTAGGAGGTGGGGATCCTGTGACAAGTAAGAGAAAAGGCCGAGCCCACGCGGAGCGTTCATTTTAAAAAGGAAGACAGACACTAAACAATTAGGTACCCAATATATTATTTTGTTGCAGTTGTGATTATTCATAGGAAAAAAATACACAGGATTTATTTGAACAGAAACAAACAAACAAACAAAACTGCAAAGGCCCCTGAATTGATCTGAGCTTTAAAGAAAGCTCTTAGGAGACGCTCCCTTTGGTTGAGTTATGCTTACAAAGGGGACACTCGCCAAGAGTCGGAAACAGCTGAGCAACTATCACTTGCATTTACAAAGGGGAAAGGGATGGAAGAAAATGAGAATAAATACAAGTGACAGGAACAGAGTGAAGGGACGAAGTAGGTGTTTATCCCACTTATAATCCCACTAAGGATTATAAGTAGAAAAATATGGGAGACCTCTGTAAGTTAATGATCACTTGAGAGAGCAGGTTTGCTTAACCACAAAACCAGGCAGAATTGCTTAGCAACAAAACCATGCAACAGAGGCAGGAGGCAAGCCTCAAAACAATAAAACAATGGTGGCAAGAGAACCACAGCCTGCGCAGTGAGCCCAGCAAGTCAGTGACCCCAGGACATGCTCTCTGCACACGTGATAAACAGTCATTTGTGGATGTAGCTTGATCATGAGGGGACAAAAGTACTCCCTGCTCAACCTGGAGGAGGAGCTGATGATGGAAGCATTTCTGCTTAAGAAAGACAAAGAATATCTTCTTCCCCTCCCCACTTTTCCTTTGATTATAAAACTGTAGCCAGTAAGTTCTCAGGGCATGGCATTTCTCACCTGCCTGCTTGTAAATCTCACAAGGGTCCTATTCTAATAAATCACCTCTTATCTATCAGTTCGCTCTCACTGCATTCTTGTCTGCACTGAGACATAAAGGACTATGGCACCAGAGCTCTTTGGAGTCCCTTTAAGGACACGGAACTATTTCACAAGTTGAGGGAGTAAAATTAGATGAATACTGTGTATATAGTGATGACAGTAAGTAGCTCAAAAATGACCTGGAACAAAACAATTATCCACAGAGAAACGATTTAGAAAGACTTGCTAATATTTAAGATTGGTTCCAAGAGAGACTTAGATAATGACCCACATTCCAGAGATAATGTGCTCTCCAGAAATGAATACCTTCCAGTATTTTTAGAACAGATAGCCTTCACAATTTTATATCCCTGGAGTTGACCAGGGATCAGAATTATCTATGCTCACTCCCAAAACAAAAATGAAGATTTTTCGGAAACAGCTTCTTTTTGTGTTACTGATGCAGTCCCTCTTAATAGCTGGACAATCAGCTAACAGGAGGTGAGACCCATCTGGGGATTCAAGAGTGGCCGGCATAAAGGTGAGATGACTGCCTGGCAGGCTACAGTCCAAAGGGTCACAGAGTCAGACACGACTGAAATGACTTAGCACGCACACCCGACTGCAAAGAAATGCTGAAAACAAAGCATTTTGCTCTAATTTCCTGTTCAAGACAGAGAAGGGTTATTGAAGTTTTACAGTGAGCAAGTGCATACTTTGAGTGGGTCTCAAGGGCGCTCAAGCAGAAGCTGCATCACCCAGACACGTGGTAGGAGTGGGGGGATTGCCAAACCCTGCACCATGGGAAAAAAGAGAGAGCCACCATGTCAGCTCCCCAGAAAGAAATCACATCAGAAAGGGAGTGGGAGCAGGTGAAGCAGCAAATCTAAACGTGAACCAGAAGCTGCACCTCCTTCTGTGTAGTTGCTGTCGTGTCTGACTCTTTGCATCCCCATGGACTGAAGCCTGCCAGGCTCCCCTATCCGTGGGTTTCTCCAGGCAAGAATACTGGAGTTGGTTGCCATTTCCTCCTCCAGGCACCTCCTTACAGAAATACAGAGAAAATATTTTGGAGAGAAGCTCCAAAGATTGTGAAGAAAACCAGTTTACTGACTGGGGCTAAGATTATACTGAGACAGAATTTAAAATTGTGTACCTTAAACTTTTATTGAGAAATTATTTGTTTGGTGTGTTATGCTAAATATTATGGGGGCTTAACAAATTCTGCCTTTTAGAAGTCTGCACTTTCATAAATGCAAGATTTGGTGCCAAAGCTGCTTAGCAGAAAGAAAATCAGCACAAGAGAAGATGGAGAGATGGAAGGAGAGATGGATGGATGGATGGAAGGAAAGAAAGAAGAGAAGGAAAGGATATTCTAAAGCACCATGTACAAAGGGAAGGGTTAAATTTTTTTCTCCGGGTCTCTAGCTTGTGAAATCTTAAGTGAAACATTATTTTGTTATTTTCTACTCTCTGTAAATTGTTTGCTTGACATTCAAGACAGAATATTTCACACTCTAAGATGAAGGCTATTTGTTTTGTTTTCTTCTGAAAGTCTATTGGGTAGTTTTCATCAAGGAGTCTTCATGGAAGTTTTAATATGGATAAACGAGGATCTTACTTTAAATAACTGTGGAGTGAACCAGCCACTGGCCCAAAAGCAGGAAAGAAGAAAGAAAAGGTTTAAAAATGATGGACCAGAAATAGCAGACAGCAAGGGCTGCACTACTTTCAAAAGACACAAGAGGAGAAAACAGTTTAAAATCATCTGCAAAGAGACTGACATGATTAAATTTTTAATAATGCAAATCTGTTGTTGTTTACTCACTGAGTCATGTCCGATTCTTTGCAACCCCATGGACTATAATCCACCAGGCGCCTCTATCCATGGGATTCTCCAGGCAAGAATACTGGAGTGGGTTGCCCTTTCCTTCTGGTGATCTTCCAGGGATTAAACCCAAATCTCCTGCATTGGCAGGCAGATTCTTTACCTCTAAGTCACCAGAGAAGCCCAATAATGCAAATAACAAATATTAAAACTCCTTCAGAACCACATTTTAGACTTGGAAAGGGGTTTTAGAAATATTCCTATATAACCTCCTTGTTTTTCTGGCTGAAAAACCCTGAGGTTCAAGATAAGTCCAGAATCTTGGCACAGTTGGACATTACTTGGTGGTGATTATTGTTACCATTTAGTGGCAGGGCTGGAATTAGTAACCAGTTGGCCTGACTCCCAGTCCATTCATTGTTTTTTTTCAATCTTACATCCTCATTCCACCTCAAAAATTAATTTACCTGTTACAACACACTTTAAAAAAAAGTTTTACATGTTTATTCTAATTCACTTAGATTAATAAAATTTATCTGAAACACATGCAGATACTCTGCTCAACAATGGTTCCCAAACTTAACGTTATAGACAGATTACCTGGAGCATTGTTCAAGCAGACCTAGCTGGGCCTCCATCTGGGAGCGTTTACTAAGTTCTAAGGTGATGCTGAGGTTGTAGTACATTTTTGTTTTAAATAAAGTTTTAAAAATTATTTATTTGGCTATACTGGGTATCAGTTGCAGCACACATCCACATTTTTATTAGCACTTTTCTGAGCACTGGTCCTAGGAGACAGACAATAGTTAGCAAATCATCAGCAAATCATTAGCAAATCATTCTGGAAAGTTGGATGAGAACAACTGACAATTTTCAATGAGAGAGCAACATGGGACTAATTACCAGTTAGTAAAGAATCTGCCAGCAATGTGGGAGACCTGGGTTCGATCCCTGGGTTGAGAAGATCCCCTGGAGAAGGGAACAGCTACCCACTCCAGTATTCTTGCCTGGAGAATCCCATGGACAGAGGAGCCTGGTGGACTATAGTCCATGGGGTCACAAAGAGTTGGACACAAGTGAGCGACTAAGCGCAGCACAGCTTAGCAGGTGTTAGCTCTATCACCATTCAGAGGTGTAATCAGTGCCCTCTTTCCAGGCTAAATAGGCCTTTACAAACCCTTCTCTCAGCCCACAGCCTCTTCCTATGCCCTGCTTGGCACACTCCCCATCCCCAGCCTTACTCCTGGTGTCTTTCCGATTGTCATGGGAATTCGTTCCCCATCTTCTCCTTGTATCCTGTATCTCTGTCTCACTGAACTGTAATTGTGAGTGATGCTTTGAAGGCTCACTTCCCTCCAAAGACTTTAAACATCTTGAGGAAATATTCTTCATCTACATTTTCAGCACTTTGGGCCTAGCACAGCAACAGGTATGGCAATAACATCTGCTGAATGAATGCTTTTATCAATGAGGATAACTCGAGAGAAAATAAATATAATATCCATATGATAGAACTAATTCTCTGTGAGTGAAATGCATGGTTCTCAGTTATATGTTTATTATCCATCCATCCATCCATCCATCCATCCATCCATTTTATCCTTAGCAGGCCTATAAATAAAGTGAAAACTTGTGTCAAAAAAAAAAGCATGTGAATATGTGTAAATGTAATTTCACATGATACAAAACATTTCATGCAAGTATTCATCAAGTACTACCCAAAAGTTTAGCACCATTGATGATAATACATTTATTTATTGCTGTACGATCTCCTCCAGAGATGGGATTTTACAATGTACCATCTCCTCTAGTGTCTAGGATTTTACAATGGGAGGAAAAAAACCTTTGATAAAACCTGAGGTCCTTCTAACCATATCCACTCTGGTAGGAATCAGACGCTGAATTTATTTGATGACATTCCTGGCTGGACCTGAGAACCTTACAGTGTACTCACTTCCATTTTAAGAACTCTAATTTTTGAAATTTTGTTTTTATTAAACATATGTCTCTTAGTTACGTTTTCTGGACTTGTATGGAATAAATATGAGTCTTTTTCATATCAGTACCTCAAATTCCTAAAGACAGTCATCATGGTCCATTCAGCAGGTTTTAGTCAAAAAAGGGATTAAAAAAAAAAAAAGAAAGAAACTATGTTTTTTGCTTTTTTTTAAGAAAGAAATACTTATCCAGTACCTTTACTAATTCAAATGCAACTATATGTTTACATGGTATATACGGCATATATCACCATTTAGATACATATCAGAATATAATCTCATCCAGAAGGGATATATGGGAATGTGCAAATGAACTCTGAACTAAAAATACAAACAAGTACAAATGATATACACTCATTAAGAGAACTTAATAACCTGATTTCTGTGTTATCCTATTTCAATTTCCAGTTTTACACGAGCTTTTTGGTCACTGGTAGTGTCCCTGCTTCCATACTTACAGACTATATTCACTTGAACATCAGGAGCAGCAGCAGCAGAAATTCTGAAGTGGCCATCTGCCATCCAGCCCTAGAATCGTCCTTAATTTTGTTTCATGGTGACACTCCTGCCTGGTTCAAGACATCGTTGACAGACCTCCCTTTCACTTGAAGTCTCCATGTCCGATAAAAAATGGGATACTTGAGTTTATGCAGCTGTTCACCAGCTAATTATCTGCAATCATTTCTGATTACTTAATAGGCCATGGTAGGATGTGTGTTTGCTGCTATGCAGAGTTTACACATTAGGTTTTAATGCGCTGATATAGTTAATTGTTTTGCTCACTGCTGCCTGTTAATAGACCATTCCTGAAAATGAGACCATATCTCAGTGGAATTTGGTCGTTTATTTTAAATAAGTAATAACTACAAACTCAGATCCTAGATTCAGTGTTTACCATTTTAAGAACACACTTTTTAAAAATGCTGTATCACTCCTAATGTGTTCAAATTACTCAAGTTTGGAGAAAACGAGTTATTAAACTAATGAGTCCATAACTGACTCAAATACTTAAATTTAACATTTTTCCTGCTCTGTTCAGTTTCCTAAATTGTTTTCTGCCATTGATAGCAAAATAAATTCTTTTTAAATGGAGCCAAAAACTGAGTGTAATAATATGAGAAAGATATATGCATATTAAGAGCAGATGAATATTTATTAATATGTAAATGAAGATACCAAGGCTAAGGATTGGAATGAGAGAGATGTGCATGAGGTATGGAACTGTTCTAATGAGACTGCTCCTTTGTTTTTCAGTTTTGCATTTTATGATAGCATTTAGTACAAAAAGCTAGTGCTCAGCTTTAAAAATTTACAAGGCTCTTCTTTTGTTAACCGTGTATATATTTGTGTTTCTGAAAGCTAAAAATGGAGGCTTAGTGTCCACACAGATGCTTTGGGCCTTTCTCTTTGTCTTTTCCTTTCTGTTGACAAGATTTTTTTTCCTACCGTCATTGTTTCATTTCATCTCTTGTAACTTCCTGTTATTTTTTTTCCCTCCTTCAGCCAATAGTATTCGAATAATAAACAGAAAAATTTTCAATCCTAAAACCCTTGGACCCTTGGAGTTTTTCAACCTTAAAACTCTTGGAGGAGGTCATTATCAGCCCCACCATAGAGCCACTACGCAGATGACCCACAAACTGGAAAACAATTAAACCAAAGAAGTTTTCACACTGTTATGAAAATTCTGGGAACAACAACAGATTTCTCAACCTGGGGATCCAGCAGAGGGACTTAAAACACCCAGGGGATTTGACTTTGAAGTCCAGTGGGACTTGATTAGAGAACTTGCACAGGACTGGGGAAACAGACTCTGGGAGGGCACAAACAAGACTCTGAACGCACCTGGACCCAGGAGAAAGGAGCAGTGATCCCACAAGGGACTGAGCCAGACTTGCCTGTGAGTGTCCAGCAGCCTGCCATGGGGTTGGGGCACTGAATACAGCAGTCCTGGGGACAGTGGAGTGCTGGCATAAGTCCTTTTCAGGGAGGTTGCCATTACACTTACCGTCCTTTGGCCTCAGGCCAAACTACAGGGAGGGAACACAGCCCCACTCATCAACAGAAACTTGGATTAAAGATTTACTGAGTAAATTTAAAAATATCTGGAGTAACAGGCAAATTTGGCCTTGGAGTACAGAATGAAGCAGGGCAAAGGCTAACAGAGTTTTGTCAAGAGAATGCACTCATCATAGAAAACACCCTCTTCCAACAACACAAGAGAAGACTCTACACGTGGACATCACCAGATGGTCAATACTGAAATCAGATTGATTATATTGTTTGTAGCCAAAGATGGAGAAGCTCTATACAGTCAGCAAAAATAAGACTGGTAGCTGATTGTGGCTCAGATCATGAACTTCTTATTGCCAAATTCAAACTTAAATTGAAGAAAAGTAGGGAAAACCGTTAGACCATTCAGGTATGACCTAAATCAAATCCCTTATGATTATACAGAGGAAGTGACAAATAGACTCAAGGGATTAGATCTGATAGAGTGCCTGAAGAACTATGGAGGGAGGATCATAACAGTGTATAGGAGGCTGTGATCAAAAATATCCCCAAGGGAAAAAAAAAGGCAAAGTGGTTGTATGAGGAGGTCTTACAAATAGCTGGAAAAAGAAGAGAAGAGAAAGGCAAAAGAGAAAAGGAAAGATATATCCATCTGAAT
Organism: Ovis canadensis; assembly: GCF_042477335.2. NCBI lineage: Eukaryota > Metazoa > Chordata > Mammalia > Artiodactyla > Bovidae > Ovis > Ovis canadensis. Next base: position 24,054,531 of record NC_091270.1, on the reverse strand, counting down.
TCAGAGATCTGAAGAATAGCAAGGAGAAATAAGAAAGCCTTCCTCAGTGATCAATGCAAAAAAAAAAATAGAGGAAATCAATAGAATGGGAAAGACTAGAGATCTCTTCAAGAAAACTAGAGATACCTAGGGAACATTTAATGTAAAGATGGGCACAATAAAGGATAGAAACTGTATGGACCTAACAGAAGCAGAAGATATTAAAAAGAGGTGGCAAGAATACACAGAAGAACTGTACAGAAGACATCTTAGTGACCCAGATAACCATAACAGTGTGATCACTCACCTAGAGCTAGACATGCTGGAGTATGAAATCAAGTGGGCCTTAGGAAACATCACTAGGAACAAAGCTATTGGAGATGATGGAATTCCAGTTGAGCTATTTTAAATCCTAAAATATGATGCTGTGAAAGTGCTGCACTCAATATGCCAGCAAATTTGGAAAACTCAGCAGTGGCCACAGGACTGGAAAAGGTCTGATTTCATTCGAATTCCAAAGAAGGGCAATGCCAAAGAATGTTCAAACTACCACACAACTGCACTCATCTCACACATTAGCAAAGGAATGCTTAAAATTCTCCAAGCCAGGCTTCAGCGATACGGAAACTTCAGATGTTCAGATGAGAACTTCAGATGTTAAAGCCGGATTTAGAAAAGGCAGAGCAACCGGAGAGCAAACTGTGAACACCCACTGGATCATAGAAAAAGCAAGAGAATTCCAGAAAAACATCTACTTCTGCTTCACTGACTATGCTAAATACTTTGATGGCATGGATCACAACAAACTGTGGAAAATTCTTAAAGAGATTAGAATACCAGATGACCTTACTTGCCTCCTGAGAAATCTGTATGCAGGTCAAGAAGCAACAGTTAGAATGGACATGGAGCAATGGACTGGTTCCAAATCAGGAAAGGAGTACGTCAAGGCTGTATATTGTTACACTGCTTATTTAACATCTATGCAGAGTACATCATGAGAAATGCCAGACTGGATGAAGCACCAGCTGGAATCAAGATTGCCAAGGGAAATATCAATAACCTCACATACAAAGATGACACCACCCTTATGGCAGAAAGCAAAGAGGAATTAAAGAGCCTCCTGATGAAAGTGAAAGAGGAGAGTGAAAAAAGTTGGCTTAAAACTCAACATTCGAAAAACCAAAATCATGGAATCTGGTCCCACCCCCTCATGGCAAAGAGATGGGGAAACAATTAAAACATTGAGAGACTTTATTTTCTTGGACCCCAAAATCACTCCAGATGGTGACTGTAGCCATGAAATTAAAAGACACTTGCTCCTTGGAAGAAAAACTATGACCAGCCTAGATAGCATATTAAAAAGCAGAGACATTACTTTGCCAACACAGGTCTGTCTAGTCAAAGCTATGGTTTTCCAGTAGTCATGTATGGATGTGAGACTTGAACCATAAAGAAAGCTGTGCACTGAAGATTTGATGCTTTTGAACTCTGGTGTTGGAGAAGACTTGAGAATCCCTTGGCGAGCCAGGACTTCGAACAAGTCAACCCTAAAGGAGAGCAGTCCTGAGTGTTCACTGGAAGCAGTGATGCTGAAGCTGAAGCTCCAATACTTCGCCCACCTGATGTGAAGAGCTGACTCATTTCAAAAGACCCTGATGCTGGGAAAGATTGAGGGCAGGAGAAGGGACGACAGAGGATAGGATGGTTGGATGGCATCACCGACTCAATGAACATGAGTGCACATGAGCAAGCTCCGGGAGTTGGTGGTGGACAGGGAAGCCTGGGGTGCTACAGTCCGTGGGGTTGCAAAGCATCACACAGGACTGAGTAACTGAAATGCACTAAACTGAAAACCCTTGGCTTTTATTCTGTGACTTCCAAGGACAATAGGATTCACCCACTTTCTGTGTTTGGGGGCCTTGTTCTGCCATGTGAAGCATTGGATTCACCTGTTTTAAAATGGATTTCTGCAACTGGGACCCTCTGTACTGCTTGGATTCATCACTCTGGTTGACCTGATAACCTGCTTTTCTAGTGTTTCCATGCACTCAGAGCCATTATCTCTTTGCAGTCAAAGAAACAGGGAGAGACGGTGCTACAAGCTATTGTAATTGATAAGATTTGGACTCACTGCTAGGATACATGACTTCTGTCTAGAATAAAAGATGCCTGCATTACCGAGAACCCTTGGCTGTCTCTATTCTTCATGATTGATGGCTTTTCATAGTTCTTTCACACATTTTAATCCTAAATTTCTGACATGTCATTGAAAACATAAAACTCAGCCCAGCACCTTCTTCCTGAAACCTTCTTATGAGGTTCCAGACTCCATTTCCAACACAGCACACCTCCTCCTGCTCCCACACTTCCCCCATCCATCTCCCCTCCATCCCAAGTCCTGCTCTGCCAGTGAAACCCACATCCTTCTCTGAGGCTACTACCCCTGCTACATCCTTCCTCTCTGGGACCTCCCTCAATAACAGTTGTGGTGGGAGCAGGAGGGGGAAGATTAATGAAGATAATACAATGAACTCTCCTGTTCTGATGGCCAGGGACTGTGCTCAGCCCTTCACAGGGATAAGCACTTTATCCTTAAAACAGTGTTGGAGACAGGACCATCATCACCACTACCAACTAACAGGTGAGGTAAGTTAAGACTCAGTACACAGTATCCCAATCGTTACCTTACCAGTTCAGTTCACTCTCTCAGTCATTTCTGACTCTTTGTGACCCCATGGACTGCAGCACACCATGCCTCCCTGTCCATCACCAACTCCCTGAGCTTGCTCAAACACATGTCTATTGAGTCTGTGATGCTATCTAACCATCTCTTCCTCTGTCACCCCCTTCTCCTCCCGCCTTCAATCTTTCCCAGCATCAGGATCTTTTCCAACGAGGCAGCTCTTTGCATCAGGTGACCAAAGTATTGGAGTTCCAGCTTCAGCCATCAGTCCTCCCAAAGAATATTCTGGACTGATTTCCTTTAAGATTGACTAGTTTGATCTCCTTGCAGTCCAAGGCACTTTCAAGAGTCTTCTCCAACACCATAGGTCAAAAGCACGAATTCTTTAGCACTCAGCTTTCTTTATGATCCAGCTCTGACATCGAAAAACCATAACTTTGACCATACAGAACTTTGTTGGCACAGTAACATCTTTGCTTTTTAATATGCTCTTTAGGTTTGTCATAACTCTTCTTCCAAGGAGCAAGGGTCAGGGGTGTGACAGGCCTCAGAACTAGCAGTCTGACTTAAGAACTCAATTGTTTTCTAGCATCTAGCAATTAAACACGGTACCTACCATATTGCACAACACTGGCAGAATAGACTCCTTTTCTCCTTTGCTTAGAAGGCCCTCTGATTGGATCCTGGGTCCACCTGGGTCCTGATGCACACTGGCTTGCTCCTCTGCCATGGGCTCCCTAAGGGGAGAGAGTGACATTTATATCTTAGGAACTCTATTTGTAGCAGCGAAATGGAGTGAGTTCATCCTTTACAGATTTTCCATTTTTGCCTTCATATTCCCTATAATCTAGCCAAATGGGATTCTTTGCTATTCCCCACACGTTCCCTGTGCTCTGGGCTATATTTACTGAGACGCCTTTGTACATATGCAGATCTGTACTGAAGTGAAATTCCAGCAGCCCTCTGTCCTGAGGCTTATCCACTCGTCAGTCAGGTGTGGGCTCCCTGCATGCTCCCATCTGTCCACACTTTGCTTGAAGAACTACATCCCTCATCATCTCTACTTCACTTAGGTGTTGGCGAGATCTACTTTAAAAATATGTATCATTGAAGTTTTCACATAATGGGTGCTCAGTAGGGATTAACTGAATTAAAAGCTAAGAAATAATTTAAACTGGTTGACTTGGTTTCCTGTAAAAGGAAGAGGTTCAAACTCATGGGCACTGAGGGGTACTCACATTTTTTTTCATCTCTATGTTATGAAACATGGGTTAGCAATAATGCAGCTTCTCCGTCCATGGGATTCTCCAGGCAAGAATACTGGAGTGGGTTGCCATTTCCTTCTCCAGGGGATCTTCCCGATCCAGGGATCAAACCCGGGTTTCCCGCATTGGAGGCAGATGCTTTAACCTCTGAGCCACCAGGGAAGCCTGATGGCTTCTTTACTTTTCAACAAATACATGCTCTTTGATCTGATTAGTTTTTGCCTATCTGTATGTAAGCCAATTTCTATAAAATGCCAATTTTTTTCACTTAAATTACTAGAAAGATTTAACAGCTTTTAGACACTAAGGAATTTCTCTTTTATAATAAACCAGTGTCTTTTTAATGACATTTAAGTGCATTCATGTTTGAATAGTGGTAACAAGGTTAAAAATGTTCCAACAGAGTGACATGATATTAAACCTTCATCTATTAGGTTCAACAAATGTTTACCAAGTTTCTACTGTGTACAGGCACAATCCTTGGTAAGACTCTGTGAAGAACAAAGAAGGATTACACACAGTCCTTTAGCAGTAAATGCAGACAGGACAAGTTATACAACACAAGGGAAACCCTAGCATAGGCTCCAGCAGAAATGCAAAGTGCTGAAAAGATATACCAAGAAAAAGGAGGTTAAATTTTTTGAAAACTCATTAGAACATTTGTTCTTTCATTCCACACACCAACTTGCTAATAATGGTAGTCTAGAATATGTGATTGTGAGTACAAATAATGGATTAAAAAAGTAATAGAAATTAATTTTTAAAAGTAATGGAAAGTAATAGGCTTAAAATCAATTTATAGAAATTTTTAACATGACAAATTTTAGAGAAAAAAAGACCATAATTTCATCATCCCACAATTATTTTCATTTGTATATGTTAGATATCTATTTGTATATACCAATGACACACAATTCTGGATACAGCCACTTTAATTCATGAAGAAAGAAGGATATCCACATGCTTTAGCACTAAGCAAACTTCAAACCACAGCCTGTGTGACACACATTTCTGCGTTAGCCTATAGCAAGCCAGCTTTCTTAAACTGGAAAATTAGAAATAATAGGAAAAGATTTCATGGGGCAGTTAAGAGAATTAGATAAAATAATTTATGGAAAGTGACAATAGCTGTCACCACGTAAAAGTTCAGAAACAGCTCTTAAAATCATCATTTTACCTTCAATCTCATTTTTGGCTTTCCCTGAATTATGAAAAGCCTTTGTATTCACAGTATATTGGTTTGAAATATCAAGAAATAGGCAGATAAACTCCAAAGGGATAACAGCAGCAGACAACACAGCAGCTTCCAAAGGTTCAGCACAATGATATACCAAGGTAGGATCTGAAGGCTGACTGTCTGGTTCTGGCTCGGGTGCTGTGGGAACCCACGCTGTCGATGGGGACAACAAAAATACCAGTTCCCTTTACCCCGTGACATAGGGAGATGCAGGGGGAGGTCCTGCCCTCCCCCCTCTGAACAAGATGTCCCAGAAACACCAGACAGCCCAGGGATCGCCTTCTCTGCCTGTAGACAGTACCAGAGGGCTCAATGAGGACTCACAGCAAGTCTAGAATAAAGCAGGCCAGAACTGGACTGAAGGGCTCTGAGAGTTAATCTGCCTCTGGGAATAAAGCCCAGAATGTAAGTCAGAAACTACACACTCAGCTAAACAAAATGACTGCATGTCCTATTTACAGAGGACCAAGTCTCCTAACATAATAACCGAACATTAAAGTCTCCAAACATTAATAACCAAATACTTTTCATACAACTGAAAAATCATCTATCCTGTTCTGAACTGGAAAACACACATCTGAAGGAGAAAAGACGCTCAGCTGATGGAGATATTACGATAAATCAAGTATTGGGATTATCCGACAAAGATTTTAGAGCAGACACCATAAATGTGCTTCTGGAATAAATTATCTTGAAACCAATGGGAAAAAAAAGGAAAACGTCAATAAAGAAACAGAAATCATAAAAAGAGAACCAGGTAGAAGTACAGGAATTTAAAAAAATAACTGAAATAAAAATTTTAGCTGGATGATCTCAACAATAGAGTGAAGATCAAAAACAAGTCAGTGAACTTGAAGACAGATCAGTAGGATTTACCCAGTTTGAATGAGAGTGGAAGAAATAAACAGAGCCCAGGAGTCTGTGGGATAATAATAATGCAATGATCTAATATTTGAAACATCAGAATCTCAGAAAGAAGACTGTGAACTAAAAAAGTACTCAGAAACAGTGTTTGAATAGTCCCTAAGTCTGATAATAGATATCACATACACACAAGCATACACTTTTCATAATTAGAGTTAATATGGAGCCATTTCACACAAAATGTAGAAAACTTGCAACTGAATAGCTCCTTTGATCTTTCTCTTTAGGCTATTGTCATGTCTACATACATTATAAATCTTACAAGATTATATTTTTGCTTTAAAAAACCCCATGTATTATAATGAAACCAAGAGACAAAGTAATACTTTTTTATTTAGATATCTGCCATTTCAGAGTTTCTCTATTGCTTCTTGAAGATCTGAATTTCTACTTGGCATCATATCCATTTAGCATTTATTTACTTCGCTGAGCAGAGTTATAATAGCTGCTCTAAGATCCTTGGTGGGTAATTTCAACATCTTGGTCATCTTAGAGTAGGTCTTGGGTGCTAAGCCTTTTCTCCAAATCTGGGTCACATTATTCTGGATCTTCTTATGCTGTATAATTCCTGATGGAATAATGAATGTGAAGAAGTGGTGGGCTCTGGATTCGGTATATTCTTTTGGAGAGTGTTGACTCTTTTCTAAGGTGATTGATTTCATTGGATTCAAATTGCAAATTCTCCTGGGCGGTAGATAAAATCTCGTTCAGTTGGTGTATCTTTAGCTGCCCTATACATGAATGTTGTTCAGGGGTCATTCAAGGTCACGGGGAGTTTAAACACAGAACTTAGGGCTCCTCATCTCAAACTGTCTTCTGAAATTCCCCCTTCTCAGGAGTTGTGGTTGCCCAGACTGCCTGCTGGCTCTTCAAGACAGAAAGATAGTGGGTTGAAACTGACTTTGTCCCACTCTCAGGATAAAAACTGTTTACTTCCAGCTGGTCTCTTCCTCCAAATTCCACAGCCTTCTAGAAGCTGTCTGCATTTGTTCATTCTCCAGATGGTTTTTTCCAGAATCTAGAGCTGGGTTCAGTTGGAGCTTACTCCTCAATGGAAGCAGAAACCTCCCTGAGATTTTGATGGGAAATTTCTTTAAAACCCAAAATTAAGTTTGGAAGACTGACCTTTTAAACATCCATCCTTTTCAATCAAGATGCTGCCTTGTCTAGACACGTTTCTTTGATGTGTCAGTAAAATTTTCTTCATATAAATCTTGCACATTTTTTAGTAGATAATCTCTAAATTTATTATTTTATTTGCCTATATTTCCTTGTAATTAATTTGCTGATTTTGGGGACTAGAATTTATGGAATCCTGGTTTGCAATAGGCCTTTCCACTTGTTGTTGTACAATCAACACGTAGTTACTTTCTGAATGCACACCCTGTGTACTTCACATCAGTCATTAACACCATCAATGGCCCAACTGAGCTCTAAAATTACCCTGTTGAGCAATTAAGATCACTGATCTTAGGTTGGTTCTGTGTCTCTTCAGTGTAAAATTTCAAGCACATGGTGATGAAATATGCTCTTTCCTTGTTGGTAATTTTATATGCTGTTAACTTCCAGAGTGCTGCAGGGACTATTTGGTTTCAGAAGGGGCATGAGGGTCCAGCCATCTTCCATGCTATCCTTTAAAATAGATTGAACCAGCTCTGAATGGAATTTTCCATAAACATGCAGAAATGCATTGAGATTAATATTTTTCTTTTCTTTTGGGAAATAATTATACCTAAACTAAATTTTTTAATAAGAGGGGAGTTAAAACTAGAAATTAAAAAAATAATAGCACATTAAGCTTTTGAAATGAACTTAAGCAATTAATTAACAGGCATTAAATCATGAGCAGAAAAGTTTAAACCAACTTTTCTTTTAAAGATATACAGATGACTTTTCTTAAATGTTACTTTTATATTCTGAATCCCCATAGCTTTTCACAAAAATGTGTTTGAAGTAATACATGTGTTCAGCATGTCTCTAGCATCTTGAGGAACTTGATGTTTGTTGAATAGAATAAAAAGAAAGAAAATATTTTCTATAAAGAAGATTCCATTTCTTACATTTCACTTAGGAAAACAAGAAGTTCCTTTAATCATATATTATGAACAGTGGTGATACATGAGAAATTATTCACAGACAGAATACCGCATTATTTTATTGAACTGCACACTCCTCTCCTGAAAGAAAAAAAAAAATTACTGCTTCCCTGAATAAGTTAAAACAGACCAAGAGCATATTAAAAATACTTTATTGTCATAACTAAATAGGTTAAATATACATTATAAATGGAATATATTATATATTTGATGAAACATATAGCATCCATCAAGCAAAAAAGAAATATACACAGCCATTGAATGGAAAGATGACACACTTAAATGAACAGCTCTCAAATACTAGAAACTTAGCATCCTGGAATAATGTTTATTCCTGGCCCATTTTGTGCCCACTGGAAAAAATTGCACTGTTTTTCCTTCCCAAGAGGGCACACAAAAAAATTCTTTCCATTATTCGGTCCAATCTTCAACACTGTTCTCATGATGGAGCGTTTGCCATGGCTGCAGAATGGGAAGGACAAATCTGCCCACTGGAGAGAAACAGATGGTAAAGTTTAGACGGAGGTAGACTGATTAGATGTATCTGATTAGTACCTTGTTGTTTCCACTCCTTTTCCTATTAACCTGACATTGTAAGATACATGTAAGTCATTAGTTATTGCCCTTTAAAAGCCTTATATCCTATAAGTAGCTTCTCTAACAAATTTGCCTGAACCACACGAGAAGTTGTCATAATTCCAAGTCTCCTTCTTCCAAAGGCTTACTTACAGAAGTTCCTTCACTTTATTGAAAATCTCACTGTAAAGTAAATCAGCAATGTTCCTGCTATAGATCTGTTTCAGTTAAAGCTATTAAGATCAAAGATTTGTTATGACTTTAATACTAAACTTTCTTACTCTCTTAGGAAAAGAATCCCATACAGAATTACCCAGACTAATTACTACCAGATTCCACTGTATTATTCTTATCCTTATTAATTTTGGCCTCAAGAGGCCTTTAGCAAGAAGGCTGTGATTAATATTGTTAATAATATTTTCTCCAGTAAGTCTATACAAGCTTCTAGGGGAGATGTGTACGTTGAGTCAGATGGAGTCACATCTCGGACAGGGGCTAGGCTCTGAAATCATGATCACATCTTCCCTGGGGAATTCCTTAGGAAGACACCACATTGAAGACAGATATCTTCTCTCTCAGTAAGCCCAACCAGCAAACTTCTGCTCCAGCACCGAAACAGATTCATCTTTTCTTTTTCCAGTCTTTCATCAGATAAAGCAGTTGGGGAGAACATGTATCTTTAAACCTTAAGATGACAGTCAGCAGCGTGAGGCTCACAATGAGGAAGGAAGCAAGACTGACCTGAAGGACCCAGGTTCCTGTCTTCTGTCTCATTGTCATTTGGAGGGACAAACTCAGACTGAAAGACTGGGGAATCACCTACATCTAAACTGTTACTGTGTCATCACTTTTTTGCCTAAGCCTGTGTAGTAGGATTCGCCAAGCTTATTGTAAACCCAGAGCGTGTAAACTAGTTTCCCAGGTACCTTTACTCAGTGCATAAACCAAAGGTCTGGATATCACTCTGTGCCGGGAGCCAGCACGGGAGATCCCACCCATGACAAAGTCATGCAGAGAGACCTGACGGGCAAGACGAGTCAGGTCTCAAGGGGTCCTCTGCCTGAGTATCTACCCGGAAACCAAAATCTGTTTACTGTCTGCTATACTATACTCTTCTGACATTACAGGGGGCTATCCCCGACCACCTTTCTCTGGAAAAAGTTAACTTAGAGCTCCAACTGGTCTCCTGCATATGAAAGGAATGTTTCACCTCAAACTCCTTTGATGGCTCTCTAACTTGCCTGACAGGTTTAACTACACTTGTGATTGTTTACAGCCCCCCAACCGAGAGAGGCACGAAGCTTAAAGCATCTTAAAGCGATAAAGCCCTTTGCTAAAAAGCTAAAAATTATATTGGTGATGGGTTTCACTGTTGAGTCAATGACTGCTGCCAGACCTTCATCATCTTCATTTTTTAGGCACCTGAAGGATATTAATCAATGTAATTGGGATATAGAAAAAGGAATATAGTAGTTTTGATGTTAGCAACACTAGACTTTTGAGTTAGTAAATTTTCTCTTTGTTATAAATCACTGTACTCCTCTTTCTTTGTTATAAATCATTGTGTCCTTGCTATGTAAGAATGTAACCTTAATTAGTGCTTTCTGAGAGTGGCACCAGACTTTGGGAAGAACAACACTATTAAGGCAAATAAGTTTTCTGGTTGACAGAACCTTATCGGAAAAGGGCTGTAAAATGCTAATAGGCCTTTTGGCCAGAAGTTGATGTAAATCACCTAAGACTTGTGTACACAGCTAGGTATCCAGAGAGAAAGCCTGGTCTCGATAAGAGTCAGGGCTGCTGATGCTGCATAATTTTATAGTATCCATTGATCTCTATGTACAACCAAAAGTATAAAAAGCTTTCCTGAACAATAAAGGATGGACCAGTTTCTCAGACCAGCTTCTTGAACTGGTTTCTTGGAAATCTGGCTCCCCCTGTGTCGACTCTCTCTCCCTCCCTCTTCTTTTCAGGCTGAATTCCCATCTGGAGTGTGAGGCTCACCATGTCTACTTACTTGCCCTGGCTTCTAAGACCCACGCGAGAGGGAGCCCAACGCGGGGCACCCTCCACTATTCAAGCGGGCGCCGGTGGCCTACATAGATGGTGCAAACCTCTTGTCTCGAAGTTTTATTAGCTCTCCGCGTAAAGCAAGTTATTCAGCTTCTTTTCTCCACTAAATTTTCCTACTACACTACTTTTTCCTAATCTCTTTATATTTCTAAATAAATAAGTTTTTCCTTGCCTACTCTGTCTCCCCTTCGAATTACCCTGGATCCACTGGGGCTGGACCCCAGCAACTCTGAAGTCAGGAAAAGCAAATATCTATCTTGGATTATCAGTCCCTGGTAAGTGACTTGGTTACTTTTCTTTCTGTAAACCAAGGGACACTTCTACCTGTACTGGTGGCTACAAATATACTCTAATAATGGAACAGCTGTCATTGAATTAATTTTTCTTTTCGGGATGAACACCTTCAAATTTTAACAACACCAGTACAGCTTTTATATTTAAAGATAAAACCATAAATGGATAGATATTTGCTACATTTTAGTGGCCTAAGTATTCAATGACACAATCATTAAGCTTGATGAATCATACACGTACTTCAAAAAATCCACACTGTGCTTCTCTTGGTAGAGGGCAAGCATAGAAGTGCCTGCCCTTGTTTTCTCCACTCTTCCTCACCACTCGGAGAGCGCAGGGGCGGCCGTGTTTACTGCAGCGGGGACTGCCGGCATTTAACAAACGAGGACCATCTGTCATATTGCTTTGAAGTTCACTGTAATGACAAGTTACAAAATAACTGCAGCACAACAGGGCTAAAAGGGATCATTCACATCACCTCACCTCCACATTAGAATCCTTCCTGTACAGAGAAATGGTGCCAAAAAGGGACCGTGGTCAACTTCACATAATTACGCACACTCCTGCTGCTGCTGCTGCTAAGTCGCTTCAGTCCTGTCCGACTCTGTGTGACCCCATAGACGGCAGCCCGCCAGGCTCCCCCGTCCCTGGGATTCTCCAGGCAAGAACACTGGAGTGGGTTGCCATTTCCTTCTCCAATGCATGAAAGTGAAGTCACTCAGCCATGTCCGACTCTTAGGTCATTCTAATTCTTGGTTTTCCCAGGTAATTCTAATTTACTTCCAAAGGTACCTATTTATGCAAATTTAACTTAAATTAGACATGTAATTCAAATTTCTCAAGAATAAAAACAGCTGACTTGCACATCCAATCTTCTTAGTTTTCATTTGTGACATTTGGTTATTTTCTTATCCAACATGACTGGGTGGCCACTTTTATTTCCCCTAAAATATTCTCAAGTCCAACAGCTCCCTGACCCCAAAATGAGCAAGAGTCACAATCTTCTCTAATTATTTTCTCATGGGTAGCAGACTGTCATCAATGGCTCTGACAAGGCCAAAGAGATCACTCTTTCTACTGCCCACTCTAAAGATAATTTTCTATGCTTTGCTTTGATCAAGGCTACATAGTAGTTGCAATCATATTTCAGCAGGCTGCCGCCAGAGCAGAAAGGTGTATTCTGTAAAGCTAGCAAGGAAGCTTTATTCTTCCTCATGATTAGATCAAGAGCGGCTGGAGGTTATCCCTGTATACAGTGTATAAAGGTCAGAAGCTGGCCTTCCACTGTATGTGGAATTTTCTCTTCAAAAAGGAGCTTCATGATTTAATTTTTATACTTTGCATATTTTTAATAATGCCTTTATAATAGTCTTTTTAATAAACCAATTGAAGAGAAAAAGAGCCCTTATTAAAAACAGAAGCCCTTCCCCTAATAGCCCAATTTTAAATTTTTAAATGATAAAGTTCTTCCTTTCTTTTGTTAATTTCTGAAGAACAAAATACCATTCTCAAGTGATTTTTTAAAGAATACTTATAAATCCTAAACTATATGCTTTACATAATATCTATAATATCTTTCCTATAATATCTCAAGGCATCATATCTCATCAAAATGTTCAGAGTGTGAGATATTTTTTCTAGTTTCAATTGAGATATAATTGACATACAAGGGATCTTTTATTTGTGATGAAGTTGGTCTACACTTGTTTATAAAAGACATTTAACTATATTGCTTTAAATGGACTCAAACACCCTGAGGGTAGTTTCTGAAGCTGTTTGTGCAGCCGCGTCTATGAGATGAAAGCAGCTGTGGGCATTGTGAAGAAACTGTTATTATTAAATATTCCTCAGCAGGTATTTTGTTGGTAGCACTTTCAGTGTGGGGGATGGTGGCTTATTATTTAGAATCACAGGGAACACTAACCAGAAATAAATAAGGTGAAGGGCAAAACACTTCTCTTTTCCATCTCCTTTGGTTTCATCAGTGCCTCCAAAAGAATAAATATTAAAATGTTAACTCAAGAGAAGCTAAACATTTAGATAGTTGTAGAAAAGTTGAGTGATTTCAAAATCAAAGCAAGAGGGCAGTAAATAATGCTTACAAAAAATTTAGAGGAGGAGAAAATAAAGTTAAAAATCTTAAGAGAAGGAAATAAACTGATGCTTTCTTTTAAAAAGTACACATATGCAAACATAATTTTATTATTTGGAAGGCTGGGGTTAACAATCAAACATTTTTGAACCCACTTGCTTCAACCTAGAAATCTCCAGCTTCACAAATCCAGGGAGAGGTTTAGATTCCCTTATTAGTAAAGCTATTTTGGAGAGGAGCATGGTGGAAGATAGGATCAAGGTAGGAAGGAAAGACTCCAGTGTCTCTTGTAAGTTCCTCATTTCTGTCTTCCATTCCCTTTCTTCCTTAGTACAATGATAAATTAAAAAACACCATATGCTATCTTATCCTGGCCCTCTGAGTATGGCCCATTGACCAGAAGCTTCAGGATTACCGGGCAGCTCCTCAGAATCATCTGCCTCTACGCCAGATGGCTGGCAGAATCAGAACCCCAGAGACTGAATATGCACACAGTACGTGTCAGAGTACCGAGCTACTGTGACCAAGAACACACAGGCTCCAAAGACACAACACAAATCTTCATTTCATGATAATAAACATTACCCAGAATAATTAAATGTTCTGATTAACTGAGGACATTCTGGTTCCTCTTTGTTTCCATCATTACTTTAAAAACTCTCAATAATGTAGCAAAGTGTTTTCTTGGGTAAACAGCATATAGAATAGTTTTAACTTATTTTGATAACTAGAACTGTTATCCTAAATATTAATATTGGATTGCAAATGGTCAGTGGAAGAGGGCATGGCAACCCACCCCAAAAACAGAGGAACCTGGAGAGCTACAGTCCATGTGGTCACAACACAACTCTACGACTAAGCACGGCATAAATGGTCAATATAATAGATCGGGGTTGGTGAATTTTTTCAGAAGGGACATATGTTTAGGCTCATGGTTTTTTTGGTTTCTGTTGCAAAATATTCAAGTCTGCTGTTTTATCATGAAAAGTAGCCAGAGAGAATATGTAAACCAACTAGAAATGGGACTGTCTCCGTAAAACTTTACTTATTAAAACTGGGGGTGGGCTGTCTTTAGCGCTGCTCACTGTAGTTTGCTGAGGTAAAAGTTATTAGAATCAAGAGTAATGCTTATAATGCACAATAGGTTCTCAATAAATACTTAATAATAAACACTGAACATGTTCAATAAGCATTGTTCAAATAATATTAAATAGATCAGACAAAAGCTATTATCAAGAAGGAGGACATTACCAAGCACAGGTTTTTAATTTTAAAGTGGGGATTTTTTTCAATGACCAATTTATCATGATTTAACTTACTATACAGATCAGGTGATTATAATAAAAATATTATCTAATTTTTTAAAATTAATCAGTCTCACTGAATTTATATTTTGTAGTTCAGTAGTATTTCAAGGATCACAGCAAACAAACAAACAGAGGTTAAATGACTCATCCTGGATGGTCCCAGGTGGCTCTGACATTCCTGGGGACTGAAAACCCTAAAAGGTGACCTAGGAGCATGTACAAGGTGTCAGTGCTTCACTGGTGATTAGAGGTAGAATTTGGCAACCCTGATGGCAGCAGACTGATTTTATCTCATTTCTCTGATCTACATGAGCCTTTGTATCAGCTAAGGAAAAAATTCAACCTAAAACACATGTATGATTTCTTTGAAGTGGTATCACTGTGTTTTGCTCTGTATTTACAATAATTGGGTCAAAGACTTAAAACTGTCTAACAGTCATTCTTAACTGCTTAAAAATTGGTTCAACTATCTAATTTATAATCCAGTAGCTGGATTCAATTCAAATCTGTCTAAAGACCAATCTGAAAATATGCCCTGTCAACATAGCATGTATCATGTGGTGATGAGATCAGTAATTAAGAGAACAAAAGGCAAATTAATTACCATATAATTATTAAAGAAAAAATGAACTGGCTATCACTTCTCTGAGTGGACCACCTGCTTTAATCTTATTATGTTGTGAGCTTCTGCTCAGCATCTTGTCCATGAGATGAACACTATAGCTGTCAGACAAGGAGAAAAATGAAATAAATGACAGTAATTTGCAATTTATTCCTTGTAAAGTAGCTGGGTGCAGAAGGGCTGCTGGGTGAATGTATTTCATCACTTGACATTTATTCTGCTAGTTGATCTTGATTGATTTTAGAGTCGCATTCCTGGGGTTCTTACATTCAACACACTCGCATGCAGCAGTGTTTCTAAGTAATGCTGTGTGCGTGTGATTAATCATATGACCCTATTACTAATGGCTTATGAAGAAATCATTTAAATTTAAGGTTACATTAATGTTTTTTAAATCCCTAATTCATTAGTTAAATTGTCTGAGATTTTCTACAAAGCACTAAGGAAATAAAAATATGCCAAGATACTTCATCTGAGTACAAAAACAGCCACAATATTTTTAAACAATCACATCTGCTTCTTTCCACTTATGGGACACAACAAAAAAAGGCTGTTCAAAAACGATATTCTTTCAGGAAAGCCTCCCAACTCGGGCCCTCTTAACTAGCTCCTTCATGAACTTTCATCATGAAACGCTAATTAGCGTTAAGTGAAGAGAGGGTATACTGATCGAGTAGTTAAAAGTCTCCCCTCCATAACTTAACTCAAATGTCTCTATTTTATGAGTATTACAGACAAAAGTCAAACAAGTTATACTAAGTGATTAGGAAGAACAACAAAAAATTAGCCAAGAATAATTAATCAAGATAAACTGATGATAAATTTAGAACTAGTATGGGGAACTTGAGATTAAAGCATCTACTGACCAAAAATCATCTCAGAATTCTGTTATGAAATAAGTTACAAGAATTCCCAGAGGTTACTCTAGGTGTGTGCACAGGTGGTCCTTCGCCTCACTACCCAGAAGAATAATCTTTCCATCAGCAAAGACATAGCTCATCAGAGGAGAGGGTGGAAACCAGAATCCCTCCTGAGATTACTTCAGAGCCCACCCACAGCAGCTCTTCCCCTGCTCATCTCCCACTGGCAAGAAGACCCACCTTCACTTCATTTAAAATTCTTCACTTCATGTAAAGATGCTGGATACACAATGTCTGCTTTCTGAAGGAAAAGAAAATTGCGGAGAGAAGTCTCTCCCTGATGGAGATATGGTCATCAGGAGCCCCAGACAAAATATTAAATACGGCTGGAGAAGAACATTAGGAAGAGCTGCCAATAATCATTAAGGAACAAGGATGACACTGTTTACTAAAGTCACTGTATCTTTGGTGACAGCAATTGGTGTCTTCTCCTGAATGTATAGCTGCTGCTGCTGCTGTCACTTCAGTCGTGTCCAACTCTGTGTGACCCCAGAGACGGCAGCCCACCAGGCTCCCCCATCCTTGGGATTCTCCAGGCAAGAACACTGGAATTGGTTGCCATTTCCTTCTCCAATGCATGAAAGTGAAAAGTCAAAGTGAAGTCGCTCAGTCGTGTATGACTCTTCGCGACCCCATGGACTGCAGCCTACCAGGCCGCCCATGGGATTTTTCCAGGCAAGAGTATTGGAGTGGGGTGCCATTGCCTTCTCCTAGTAGTCTCTTAAAAACATATGTGGTCTGGTAGTATTCATTAACTGAAATGACAACCTTTTAATTTCATATCCAAAAGTAGTACACATGCTCTTCAAGCCTTTTTGGTTGAAACAATGCCTGCCACTCTCCTTGGCTGTTTGAAATACAGTCACTTTCTTTAGCAGAAATGTCACTAAAAATGTCTCAGATCCCTTTCCTTCAGAACAGAGGACATTTACTAAATGAACAGTTTCCCTGTTAGAAGAACTACCTTTCATTGGAAGAAAAGTTAAAAAAAATAAAACAGAACACTGGTAACAGTGGAGACTGATAACCAGTATGACTGGGGGGGGGGGGGTTTAATTATTTATATTCATAATTTCCAATATTTCCAAACATTCTGTATTAAGCATGTATATAAGTTGTCAGAAAAACCAAAACCAAGTTTTCTACGGATGGAGGAAATTCTGTTTTTCATTCCCTTCCCTTCTGTAGTATTATAAGCTAGAGGAAGAAAGGGATGCAAATTCTTGAATACTGTACAAGTCTTTCTGGGTTTGATTTACATTTCCAAGATCAATCAGCCTTCCTTAGCAATGGATGATTCTTCTTCATCCTTAAAACTTAATGCAAATACCTTAAAGACCAAGGTGAGAAGCATCATACCTGTTAGAAAATCCAGGGTTGCAACTTTTAAGATTCGGTGATGAGTAGTGGGTTGTTTTTAATTTTTTATGTGCTGGACTAAATAATTTATCCTGAGAGTAGACTATAGGTGATGTATTTATTTTGTCAGACGGTTGACTTCTATAGTTTGTTCTCTCCTTGGAGGTGGTCAGTGTATCACTACCACACATGTTAGGAGGAGGGCTTGGAAACTCCCCATCTGGTATATGATTGTGGCTTTCTTCTCTTTCCAAAGCACTGTATTTATTGCTGAAATCTGTCAAAACAAGAGTTGTAGTTCCAAATGCAGTTTTCCTGTTGATCTTCACTTTTGCCTTTGGTTTTCCAAAGCTATTACAAGGGTATTTCACTAAGTTGTTAAGGACAGTAGGATTTCCTTCATTCCTGAATACTGAATCTGGAAAAAGAGACAAGTAATTCTATAGTATTCCTTTAAATACACTGACTATTTGAAACATCTTTTCATCTGATTAAAACATTCAGTTCATTTATTACAGTGACTTAATGTATATAACTAATAATACAAAGTTAGCTTGAGGAATCCAGAATTAGCCACCTTCTGATTAGGAAATAAAGTATTACATGAAGTGCAAAATTTCAACAACTTCCAGGGACTCAGAGGTGGGTTTAATAAAGATTTATGTTTATTATGCTTTATATTGTGTTTTAGCATTTAAAGGTTATTGAGCTATCAATTTTGCAATTGTCAGACCAAATATTAATGCAGTGTAGTTAAGAGGGGACATCCCACAAAGCTTTAGATCAGCAGTTAGAGCCTGTATCTAGATCATCAGGAATGTGTCTGTGAATGACAAGACCAAGTAAAAGGCTTATTACAAAAAAGTAAAGATGAATTACAAAGATTTACATTTATTAAATATGTTTCAAGAAAGCATCTTAGAATCTGTACTGTAATTTATTCTAAATTGCTCTTGAGATATATATGCCTTTCATATTCAGAAAAAATAAGAAAATAATTAAGATGTGTAAACGCATTTCAGAATGTCGAAATAAATGTGGAAATCTAAGGCTGTGATTTTCTGAGGGCTCTCTGTTGAATGATACTGAAGAAGGGAGGGCCAGAAATAGGAGACACAGTTCCTTCTGCTCCCAGTGAAGCTGTGTAAGGGGTGATGCCTGCCTCTCTGGCCCAGAGAACAAAACACAATATGACAGCTCACACAATGTGGGGTCCAAAAGTCAAGAACGGACTTTCTCCTCTCTAATTGAAGAAAGAAAGAACACTTTGAGAACACAATAGAAGCCACATCAATGAGATGGTTCTTAATCACAGGTTTCCTCTGAGGTTTTACATTCTCTGAACGCATGAAATTGTGAGCTATGAAGAGTTATTTTGAAGGATTTGAATGAAATCAGTACAATTGTCTGGGTAAAGATTTTAATAACAAGGGGTAGGAGGGATAAAGAAAGAGGAATAAATTCAGCATTTTTCTATTCCACCTGCAAAGATATTCTTACAGAAATCCTCCCTTTCAAATTATGAACCACTTGGACTGAATAACAAACTCAAAAGTTGCTGAAATCTGCATAAAACAACGCTTTATTGAATAATTCATTAGAAACAGAGAACAGATGTGATCATCTCAGTTTTTTGAGATACAAAGGCACACACCATGTCTTCCCTCCCTGTTTAAAAACAAAAAAAAGCGCTCAACAGAATATTAGCATGGTTTACACGCAAAGGCTGGCAATTCTTTTAAACCTTTCAGAAAGAAGGCATTTTAGTTAGTTGTGAAATATCAAAATGGAACAAGATATATACTTGACTTTGTATAATTTATTCTCTTTGAAATGGCAGGAACTCAGAATCAAAATTCAGTCTTACCTGCAGGCCTTGAATTCAGGCAAGCATCACATGTCTTAGAAGATGGCTTATTTATTAGAGTACAGACCTCACATGTCCACTGCTCTTCAGATTTCTGGGCCACACAGTCTATAAGATGACCCTCTCTGCTAGAAGGCCAACTGACTGTGGTGTTTCTAACTGGCAGCATGCTAGAAGAGAATGTGTCCTGAAGTTAATCATTAACACTTTTATTATGGCCTTGTTCTTATACATTCTGAGTACCCCAGAAACAATTACAGAACCACTAATACCCAAATGCTACATATTTACTATTGGTTAGAAGTTCTATGTCTCAGAATGTTTTCACTTGGGTCCTGAAGATTGCTGTTAAAGACAGAACTAACAAAAGTCTTATAGTCGAAGAGCTGTGTATGTGTGCTTTTAAACCAACTAAAAGCAGTTGACCTAACCACTAGGGAACATTTCTGAACTAATTTTTAAAGTAAGTGGGACTCTTCATGAAGCAAAACTATCTTTATTCAACCAAATTAGGGAGGAAAAAAGTTATGTAGAAATTAAAGCAATGACCGTTAAGATGAGAAAAGCTTCCCATTTACTTTGTGTGCTTCCGGAATTTCTCAACATCTACTCAGCACTGTGGCAATTAGTTGAGCTACAATCTACTATGATGAGAAAGATATCTATACTCAACGTTATTTCCCTTCATGTAAAACTCTCTCATGTTGATATCTAACTAATAGATTAGTAAGCAAACAGCAAAACCAACCCTAATTTTTGGCACAGACGTAAACTATGATTCTCTACCCTGAACTCCTAATTGACTCTGTATTGTTAAAGGAAGTGCCTTTCTAAGCTCTGATATAGTCCTGCTCTGTAGCACATTTCTGAGTCTACAGAGCACATCACATGGCTTAGCAACCAAGGCAGTGTCATGGATTCCTTTCATATGTCCAAACATTAATACTGAAAAAAAACTCTTCCCGTAAAGGCTTTCTACCTTACATTTCAGAACATGACTTCTTTGACTTTCAAAGGTAGTCTTGTCTTCTGTAATGTTTTGCTCCCTACATATAATTATAACAGGTTTTAAATTCAGACTTGTCTGGTAAAATCATAAATAGCATAAGAAAATCTGAAAGTAAGACACATATCAATACGGTTCTTTTAGCTTTACTTACCTTGACTTTTAATGCTATTCAATATTTCTTATCCCTCTAAATCAACTATAGTTTAATAAATTAAAAAAAAAATTTCTTATTCCTATGCAATACCAGACCTTCTAAAGAATTTACTTGACCTAATCCTTGCCCTCTACTGACTTACTATGAGAGGCAGCAGCATCATGCATTTATTCATAATTAAGTAAAGCACAAAAAATTTAAATAACCTTCAGATTTTTAATGTGCTCCAACTTTTCACCATTTTCATTTTCTATCCTACAAATTTACCATAAGAGGATATTTATTGTTACATACAGAAGCTTTGGAAGCATTTTCTCCTAACTGCTCCATGTCTTAACAATCTAGTAATAAATTATTTTCAGTCTCCAGTTGGACAGTTCACCAGAATTTCAACCTTAACATGTCTGCAGTAGGCTGAATAACGACCTCCAAAAGATTATCAGAGTGATCTCTTAATCCAAACACAAGTATCGTTAAGAGAGAGTGAGGCAGAGAGAGATTTGATACATGCAGAAGGGAAAGGCAGAGACTGGGATCATGTAGCCACAAGCGAAGGATATTAGAATGACCAGAAGCTGGAAAAGGCAAGGAGTGGATTCCCCGCTAGAGTTGCTGGGCTAGGGGTGCACAGCCTGCCCACACTGTGACTCTGGCCCAGTGAGAATAACGCTGAACTGCTAGCATGCAGAACCATGAGAGAATAAACTGCTGCTGCTTAAGCTATCTGGTTGCTGGTAACCTGTTACAGCGGCCACAGGAAGCTTGTCCAGATAAAAGTCCGGATGCCTGCCCCCAATCCGCAATCCTGCTGGTTTGTCACATCTCGGTAAATGGCATCACCATGCACTCAGCTGATGAGGCAAGAAACCTGGGAGCTGTCTGTAACACTTTTTCCTCATACCCAGTCTGTCAACACATCCTGTAGGCCCTGCTGCAGAGGCAAATCTGCCAGACACTCAGCAAGCTTCCGTGGCTTGCTGTGTGGTCCTCTGTGGAGGGGTAGGGGAAGGTAGAGGATGGAAGCAGTCATTCCAGCAGCACCAGGTGGAGGGCGCTGTCCATGGTGTCAGGCCTGGGGTTCTCTCTGGGCAAGGCCCACATGCTGCCAGCACCACCGTGCACCTGCTCGGTGCCCAGGGACCACATGCCCTGGTGATGTCAGGGAGCAGGTGGACTGTCTCAAATGTCCAATTCAAGAGATGCCACTCCATTCCTAGCTTAGGGGATGTCATGACCAGGGCCCCGAGTCCATTCAAACATGCACCATCCACCAGCGACCCAGGAACAGGCTGGTAGAGGGAAAGCTGAGGGAGACCTAAGAGCTGGTGGTCCTCAGAGAAAGGACTGAGCAGCAGCACCATGTAATTAGTCAGAGAGTCACTATTCTATTTTCTCTGTGCTATCCCAGCACTTGATGTATTGCAGACCCTAATAAAGTCAACAGCAGAAAAAATGAAAAAGTGAGAAAGAAATTATAAAGACTCCAGTAAAGTCAAAGAATAATGCAGTTTCCCTTCATGGAAACAATACTCACACACACAGATTTTGCTAGTTAGCATGCTAGAAGAGCCAACAGTACACGGTACAGGTATGCAAAGTATGGTGTGACCAGTGGACTAGAAAATCTGGGTAGGACTTCAGGAAGGACTGAAGTAAATTTTTAGTGACTGAAGGAACACAAGAATTTAGATCATTATGGTGGGGATTTTTACTATTTCATTTGAATTTGAAATGACTTTAAAATGAAAAAAGTTTAGTCAATATAAAAAGTGCTCAAATGCTCATCCAGACAATGACTAGAATATACTTACTTGTAGAAATCTCTAAGAGTGGGGCAAATATTACTTGTTTTCAAATGCTTTATTAAGTACACACTTATTCTGCAATAAGTCTTCAGCTGGGTGCCAACATATAAAACAGAACCAGGTTAGGAGGGAGGGACTTGAGGGCCTAGGACATATCCAGTGCACCATGCCTCTACAGCTTACAGGTGACTTCCAAGACTCTTTCAAGGAACACTTGAGGCTTTGAATCCTAGTTTCAAAAGACCTTTGCTTATTTGACAATCTGGAAAAATATGAATTTTTAAAAATTTCAAAAGCTATCAATTCATAGAAAACAAATACATACGGAATATTAATCACTTATTCAGTAGATGAATATATATTGAATGTCTTCTGCCAGAAACTCTTATACGTTTTTGATAGAATAAATGTAATATTAAAAATAAGAAACCCCTAAATTTGTGTAATATAACATTATCTAACCATATATCAGATCTCTGATAGTAAAATGGGGTGAGGAAGCTGAAAAAAACAGGGGACATGGCATGGTTTAGAGAAAAGTAACTGTTAACAAAAGGTGATGAAGAAAATGAAACATAGGAACAAGGAAGGAAGAAAAAACAAGACAGCTGCAGACATACTCACTGATGGAGACGTAATGGGGATCTGGACCACATCACTCCCGTCCCAGGGCCCTGAGCTCCCCAGACAAAACGGTGCCTCCGCCCTCCCAGGCCTCCTCACAGACGTGTATTTCCCTGCTTGCCCTCCTGTCTCCAACCATCGAATCCTGTTCCCTCTCTGCCTCTTTCCCTCCTACCGTGTAGTTAGGGATACTCTCCAAAGCTCAGACCTTGCTTCTTTTCTCTATACTTTCCCAGTGAATCAATCCTGTGTTAATACTTCCACCAACAACACAGGTGTAACCATCAAGTCTTCATTAGCCATCATATATGGATCTGGTCCACATGTCCAAAACTTGATTTATCTCTTCCATTCCACCCATCTTTCCCAGTCCTGTAAAGTGAAAATTTCTGTTTTGGGGCTTGGAACTTTTTGCATTAGCCCACATATCAAATCTGTCATAATTCTTGCTGGCTTTAGGTGACTATTCTTTCCTCCATTTCCAGTGTCTTGACCTCGGGCCTAGTAACCATCTCTTGCCCATTATACTACACAAGCTTCATGTGTGTTTCTCTCAAAAAGTCTTTAATCTACTGATTTAGGTGAGACATGAACCATTCCTAGTACTACTGATTCTGACCAGTTAACTCCACCCTAACTGTAAAACTAGCTTTTCCTATTTAACAGCTTGCAGTCTTCACGTGGCTTGGCCAGTGTTACCATCAATGATTTGAGGTTTGTGGCAATGCTTTTCCAATTAAATAATGTCTGCTTGCTCATTTACTTAGCCAAAATTATATCTCTAAAAGAAACATCAAATTACCCTTTTTCTATGAGATTTTCCCAAGCTTTTGTGTACCTATAAAGAGCTAATGTCCCTGCACTCTTGTAGCACTTAATATGCTTCATGTCTGTACTGATTATTCTGACTTAAAATCACAAATCCTGCAGCTCCTTTACATGGTTAATATTTCACCCAGCCTTCCCCAAAGAGACCTAAGGCATCTTACCAGGGTAAGTGTACACTGGGGAAGGAGAAATCAGCAAACATTTTGCAAACTACAGGACCTTAGTTCTGAACTGATACATACTTCAGGAGGCCCGAAGTACCACTGTGCTCCAAGGGTCAGAGCAGGGGCTTGTGCAGGTCAGGAGATCAACACAGTTTTAGCTCGATTCTCGCAGTGGAGCCAGTGTGTCCTTGAACCCACCCAGTGGTGAGTTCCCTGCTCTGGAATGCAGAATGGGAACAGACTGACTCAGCCACTGGCTGAATCACTGCGTCTATGTTTAATAAGTAGTTGGATGCTTCACCAGGAAGACAGCAATTCTGTAAAGAGAGTTTGCTAATGTTTTCTACTATTAATTAAGAACTTTGGAAAGTAGTTGCATTTTTCCAATTATTGACAAAACTACACTTCCCAGTAATCATTTTATAAATGAGACAAAAGCCAAAGCCTGGATATTAACATCAAACTTCCAGATTTTCTGCAGAATCAGAAGAGCCTCATAAATCATCTCCAGATCATTCTGGTTTTTGGAGGATATTATTTACTATTTTCTTCCAAGCCCTCAAATGAGTTATGTTCTGTTCTTAATAGCCTGATAGCTCTTCAGCTATGTTCTCTTATTAATAGCGCTTTTGTTAAGAGAATTGGGGCAAACAGTACATTTTAAATTAGATTTCTCACCATATGTCAACATGCTGAGGATTTTCCTTCTGACAGTGAGGACAGAAATATGTCATTCTGTTATTCTCCCCTAAGCGACACACAGTTATTTTGCAGCAACACTGACCACAATTAGGACGCTTGTAAACCTTATAGTGTTGAGAGAGCGCAGATCCCACTTTGCAGCACTAAAATCAAACAAACAAACATTATGTTATATACAAAACAGTGTTGATATATTCTTGAAAGTCATTTCTAAAAATGATTTGTTAAAAATGTACATATGTTTATACATATATCCTCATAATCTTTCTTTCATCTGAGAAAAAGGTATTGACAAGATTCAGCAACATTTGTCAAGTAAGATTTGTGTGAAATAATAAAGCCATTATTTTATAACTTATTAGTATTTAAAATTGCTCTTTGCATAGCTTTTTACCCTTTTATCTAAAAAGGATACAAAAGTACTATAATTTAAAATGTCTTTCATGCTTTTAAGGTTTTTACAATTAAACATAATTATGTGGTTATAAGAAAAAGACTAGATTAGCTTTAAATCTGATTATTTTTAGAACACTGAAGCTGCTCACTTTGTTTCAATAGCCAAAAAATTTATTTCTACAGGGTAAAGCTTAATAAGATCATCTTCTTTGCTGACGTGAAAAGGGACAGTTGTTTTTAATCATACAGTTTCACTGAAAAAGAAGAAAAATTCAAATGCCATCCTAGCACCAAACATGTTCCATTTGGCATAAGTTTATTTCAAAAGACATTGATTATTCTCTGTCACAGTTTTATTCTACTCACATACACATAACACTCCTCCAAAGACAACGTTTGGGATTTATATCAGCAGTGTGAAAATTTAAAAGCTCAGAAATACAGCGAATAATAGTACAAGCTGAAAATTTTTTTTTAAAAACCCATAATAATTTAAGCCAAGTATTGAAATACACATCTTAATCTGGGCAGAAAATGGGTAGTTATTTGGAACCATCTTTCCCTAAAAGCACAAGTGGGCATAAATAATATTAAAACAGCCACAGATACTTAGGACAGGTATATAAAGCTAAAGACTCATTAACACTTTAGGCCAACTAATCAAGAATCCTACAAACCTGACTTTCTAACAATAGCAAAAATAAACATTTTGAACACAGAAAATGGAATGTAGAGAAAAAAGGACATATTTATGATAATTTGTTTAAAGATAAAGTATGTTTCTGCTTAGTTGCTCAGTCATGTTTGACTCTTTGCAACCCCATATACTGTAGCCCACCAGGCTCCTCTCTTCATGGGATTTCCCAGGCACTGGGATTGCTATTGCAAAGGGTTGCCACTTCCTTCTCCAGGGGATTTTCCTGACCCAGGGATTGAATCCATGTCTTCTGCACTGTCAGGCAAATTCTTGACAGGTGAGCTACCAGAGTAGACCATGCCTATATACACAACTTTCAAAATCTACAGTTTAGTTAGGACTTATTCTCAAAACAGCCTCTGTGTTATGACAAATATTATTCTATTTTATAGATAAACTAAACCTAAATTAAGTAACCTAAATAATATTAACCACACAAATGGTAAGTGGCAAAATGTGATTGCACCAAAGTCTATATTTATCCCAAAGTATGACTCTCTCTCTAGACTACCTTTTACTTTTGTATGCCCAAAATTAGAACATGAGTCTAAGTAACATGCCAACATACCTGTCCCCCAACTTACTATAAACATAATTTAACATAATTATGTTAGCTTGGACTGACCTTTGACCTAAAATTTTAAGATGTTAATTATGCCCACAACATGTCACTTCTTCCCACTGTGCCTCTACACTCTTACCCTTAGATGACTACACAGAGCCTTAACATTTTTGGTGCAATTAAAGGGAAATAAGCAACATGTTGCATAGTTGAAAAATGTTTGCTCTTACCCTGTAAAAAAGAATGCTGAAATCACGTATCATTTTCACAAGGTGATGGATCTGTTCATCTGTTAACTGACAAACCTTAAAACAGAAAAATTACTCAGGACAGTTTCATAATTTGTTCATTACTATAGACAGTAGTACCACTTGCCAGTTCTAAGAGTACTATAAATAGATTTGAAATCTATGCATCTCTTCTAAAACTCATATATCTATTTAGTGTTCTTAACAGCGTTGACCATTTCAAGCGCAGATAAAGAGACACCATTCTTGAACTTATTTACAAAACAGAAATGAACTCACAGACATAGAAAACAAACTAAGGGGTATAGCAGCAGGGGTGAAAGTGAAAGTGTTAGTCACTCAGTTGCATCTGACTCTCTGCGATCCCATGGACTGTATCCCACCAGGCTCCTCTGTCCGTGGGATTTCCCAAGCAGGATACTGAAGTGGGTTGCCATTACTTTTTATAGGGGATCTTCCTGATCCAGGGATCGAACTAGGGTCTCTTGCACTGCAGGCACAAAGGAAACCGCCAGTGGTGGGGTGGGGGAGATAAATTAGGAGTTTAGGATTAACTGATACACACTACTATATGTACAATAGACAATAAGGTCCTGCTGTATAGCACACAGAACTATATTCAGTATCTGGTAATAATCTATAATGGAAAAGATGTTGAAAAAGAATATGTACATATATGTGTGTATAACTGGACATGATCAAGCAGGAGATGGTCAAAATAAACATCGATATCCTAGGAATCAGCAAACTAAAATGGACAGGAATGGGCAAATTTAATTCAAATGACCATTATACCTACTACTCTGGGCAAGAATCCCATAGAAGAAATGGAGTAACCATCATAATCAACAAAAGAGTCTGAAATACAGTACTTAGGCGCAACCTCAAAAATGACAGAATGATCTCGGTTCATTTCCAAGGCAAACCATTCAACATCACAGTAATCCAGGTCTATGTAATCCAGTAAGTAATCCAGGCCCCAACCACAGATGCCAAAGAAGCTGAAGCTGATCACTGCTATGAAGACATAGAAGACCTCCAGAACTAAAACCTAAGAAAGATGTTTTATTCATCATCAGGGATTGGAATCCAAAAGTAGGAAGTCAAGATATACCTAGAGTAACAGGCAAATTTGGCCTTGGAAAACAAAATGAAACAGGGCAAAGGCTAACTGAATTCTGCCAAGAGAATGCACTAGTCATAGCAAATACCCTTTTTTAACAACACAAGAGACAACTTTACACATGGACATCACCAAATGATCAATACCGAAATCGGATTTATTACATTCTTTGCAGTCAAAGATGGAGAAACTGTATACAGTCAGCAAAAACATGACCTGGAGTTGACTGTGGCTCAGATCATCAGCTTCTCATAGCAAAATTCAGGCTTAAACTAAAGAAAACCAGGAAAAACACCAGGTCAGTCAGGTATGACTTAAATCAAATCCCATATGCATTCACAGTAGAGGTAACAAATAGATTTAAGGGGCTAGATCTAGAAGAACTATGGACACAGTTCTGCAATATTGTACAGGAGACGGCAAACAAAACCATCCCAAAGAAAAAGAAAAGCAAGAAGGCAAAGTGGTTATCTGAGAAGACTTTACAAATAGCAGAAGAATGAAGAGACGTGAAAAGCGAGGGAGAGAGGGACAGGTACATCCAATTAAATGCAGAGTTTCAAAGAATAGCTAGAAGAGACAAGAAGGCCTTCTTCAAGGAACAGTGCTCAATAACAGAAAAAAACAACAAAAAGGGAAAGACTAGAGATCTCTTCAGGAAAACTGGAAACATCCAGGGAATATTCCACCCAAAGATGGGAACAATAAAGGATAAAAATGGTAAAGAACTAGTAGATGCTGAAGAGATCAAGAAGAGATGGAAAGAATACATGGAAGAACTGTATAAAAAAATCTTAATGAACCGGATTACTGTCATGATGTATGTGGTTAGTCACCCAAAGTCAGATGTTCTAGAGTGCGAAGTCAAGTGGGCCTTAAGAAGCACTGGTGCAATACAGCTACTAAATTCAATGAAATTCTAGCAGAACTATTCAGATCCCTAAAGGAGGATGCTATCAAGGTTTTGCATTCATTATGTCAGCAAATCTGGAAGACTCAGCAGTGGCCACAGGACTGGAAGAGGTCAGTCCTCATCCCAATTCCTAAGAAGGGTAGTAACAAAGAATGTGCCAGCCATCAGACAATTGCACTCATCTTCCATGATAGTAAGGTCATGCTTAAAATCTTGCATGCCAGGCTTCAGCATTATGTGAACCAAGAGCTTCCAGATGTCCAAGCTGGGTTTAGAAAAGGAAGAGGAACTAGAGATCAAATTGCCAGCATATGCTGGATTATAGAGAAAGCAAGGGAATTTCAGAAAGACATCTATCTTTGTATCATTGACTATGCTAAAGACTTCGACTGTATGGATCATGACAAACCATGGAAAGCTCTTAAAGAGATGGCAATAGCAGACCATCTTACCTGCCTCCTGAGAAACCTGTATGCAGGTCAGGAAGCAATGGTTAGAACCTGTATGGAACAACTGATTGGTTCAAGATTGAGAAAGGACTATGACAGAGCTGTCTGCTCTCACTTGCTTGTTTAATCTGTATGCTGAGCACATCAGGAGACATGCCAGCCTGGATGAGTTACAAGCTGGAATCAAGTTAGGAAGGAGAAACATCAACAACCTCACATGTGCAGATGACACCACTCTAATGGTGGAAAGCAAAGAGGAACTAAAGAGCCTCTTGATGAGGGTAAAGGAAGAGAGTGAAAGAGCTGGCTTAAGACTAAATACTAAAAAATCTAAGATCAGGGCATCCAGCCCCATTACTGCATGGCAAATAGGGAAAAGGTGGAAGTAGCGACAAATTTCCCCTTCTTGGGCTCCAAAATCACTGCAGACAGTGACTGCAGCCATGAAATCAGAAGATGACTGCTTCTTGGGAGGAAAGTGATGATAAACCTAGACAGGGTGTTGAAAAGCAGAGACATTACTCCGCTGACAAAGGTCTGTATAGTCAAGGCTACGGTCTTCCCAGTGGTCATGTACTGTTGTGAAATCTGAACTGTAAAGAAAGCAGAATGCCAAAGAATTGATGCCTTTATACTGTGGTGTTGAAGAAGACTCCTGAAAGTCCCTTGGACAGCAAGGAAATCACAATAGTCAATACTAAAGGAAATCAACCCTGAATATTCACTGGAAGGACTAATGCTGAAGCTGAAGCTTCAGTCTTTTGGTCATCTGATGTGAACTGACGACTCACTGGAAAAATCCCTGATGCTGGGAAAGATCGAGGGTAGAAGGAAAAGAGGGTGTCAGAGGATGAGATGGCTGAACGGCATCACCGACGCAACGGATATGAACTTGGGCCAACTCCAGGAGGTGGTGAGGGACAGGGAGATCTGGTGCGCTGCAGTCCACAGGGCTGCAAGGAGTCAGACACGACTGGCGACTGAATAACAACATAACGGAATCACTTGGCTGTACACGTGAGACTAACACAGCATTGTAAATTAACTATACCTCAACTTTAGAAAAAGTGAAAATTAAAAGAAAAAGAAAAAATACCATTCTTATTTATAAACTTTAATCCTAAATTCAAGTATTTACTGAATATCTACTTTGTACTCTGGACATCTTCAAAGCCCCAACATTGCCTTTCACAGCCACCTTGAAAAGTTTTGCAGAGGATAAAGAGGAAAAGAATAAAAAGGACCACAAAGAAAGAGGGGAGGGAAAAACAAGCACAGGAGTAGATGACCACCAAGGTCACTGTCAAGTTTTAAAAAGACATAAAAAGAATTTTTATATCATCTACTCCTGTGCTTGTTTTTCCCTCCCCCATGTAAGAATTAAAGATTTTAAAATTTAAAAAATAAAAAACTAAAAAAAAAAAGATATGAATTTATAGACATGCATTAATACTAAAGTACTTGTTAATACATGGAAGAACTCAGAAACAGACTTTACTGAAGATTTTTTTGGGGGGCACCGCCTAATATAAATCTCCGGGTTCCCCTTGTAGAATTAGTTATCATTTGGCACATGCAGTTTCAACAGCAATTCCAGAACAAATTCTTCCTGATGACTCACTTTTGTTGTATGTAATGAACACATTTTTACACAATGGAAATAGATTTATCAGTGCCTAAAATCTATAAACTGTTTAATCAACAAAATCCTTCTAAAAGTAAATATTATCTATTTTTTCATTTATTTAAAGTTTAAAACATACGTATTATATTTCTCAAACTCATTTATTTTTTACCACATATTACGTACTATGTTCAGTCATATCTTAAAGTGCTATGCTATACTTTTTCAATCATTATACATATGCTTTTAGGGGGCTAATAGCTTACCATTAATTTTTAACCTGCAGGCATTATGGGCAAATGATCTCCTACCAGATGAATGGCTGGCTGGATACAGTGATAAAAAGTAAATTGCCAGTTTATCAAAGATAATAACAATGCTCTGGATAACAATACTCAGTTCTTTTTTCAAAAATATTTTCCATAGAGGTCAAGGTGATTTTAAAAAGCTCATAAACTCATTCCTGTTATAATTCTGTTTTGTTATTCTGAATTACAAAATTTGACTAGCTTGTTCCAAGGGTCAAAAACAAACTGAATCTATAACAATTATTAACTAGTTTCTCTGAAAACTTATTTCCTACTGATTTAGATTGCATAAAACCTACCTGGGAAGAAATCACATAAAATAAATAGTTATCTTTGGAAATATGTAAAAGATGGTTTAGTTAATAGACACTACTTGGGTCTGGATAAAAGCCCTAATGTAACTTTCTTCCCTAGAAACTAAAATGATGTATCCTTCCACCTGGATTTGAGTTCTAATCTCTGTGACCTCCTTACAACTTGGCCCTATTAATCACCATTTTCTTTTTTTTTAACCTCTCCCACTCTGCCAGTTCCGCCCCCTCGCCAACATATAAATAAGTTCACATCACTTCAGTTGAAGAACAAGGGAAAAAAAAAAAAAAAAACACCTAAAGATCCAGTTCTTATCCCAACTTCTCCCTCTGGCAGTCGAATATTTTCCCTTTGCTCCAATCTAAGCTACCTTAACAATTACTCTAAATTTTGCTTCCATTTCCTCACCAATCACTTTGCATCTTGACTTCCAGTCTTACCATTCCATCAAAACAGCATTTTCTAATGTCACAAATAGCTATACTGAGTGAGGGCAGAGTATGACTTTAATATGCCAGATACTAAGAGAAATTGGTGACCTTAGTCCCTTTATACATTCACCAGATATTTCTTTAATGCCTTCCATGTGCCAAACACTACATTTAGACATTCAGATATGTCACTGAACCAAACAGACACTTTCCTCCTAAGAGACTGTATTCTAGCAGAGAACAGATCTTACATACTATGTATGTAACAAGTAAACATCAGGCTG
This sequence comes from Ovis canadensis, assembly GCF_042477335.2. Classification (NCBI taxonomy): domain Eukaryota; kingdom Metazoa; phylum Chordata; class Mammalia; order Artiodactyla; family Bovidae; genus Ovis; species Ovis canadensis. The sequence continues at coordinate 24,022,604 of NC_091270.1, read as the reverse complement.
TATTTGAAAGTGATCAGTTGTACGGAGAAACAAAAAAGCAGAGCAAGTTATAGAAGACTGGGGGGATGAAGTGGGCACACCCAACTTTAAAAAAAGTGGCCAGGGTTGGCCTCATAGAGAAGCTGACATGGGCAAACACCCCCTGAAGTCTGTTTGGGAGAGTGTGCTACTGACATTCTCTCCAAACATGTCAGGCCAAATTTAAGTGTTCCTCGTTGAGCCCTTCACAATATTTAAAAATATAGAAATCATTTTAAAAATATTTAAAACCTACTTTGACAGAGGGATGGAGACCACTGTCAAAGAGAGCTTCATTTTTGATGATGTTTCCCACCCCAGGCAACACTTTCTGATCCATTAACACGTCACATAGCATCCGTCCTTTCTGCTTTTTCACTTCACTTTCTGCTCTGGAGAAACTAAATCTAGGTGAACATACATCTAATTCTTCCATCACTCTTATTCTCTGCTGGCTTTCTGTTGCGTTTCTAAAGAAAGGAATAGACAACACATTACTCATGGACCTGGTTACAATCCACAGAGTGTCATTTTAAACGAGCTTTGGTATAAACCCTTTATGTTAACCAGCATATAAAAGCTATATAGGCAAACAATGAAGATCCTATCAAATTATGTTACTTGAAGACTCTTTTAAATAACTGTTTTTTATCAATTATAAACCACTTTAAAAATTTTTGTATTTATTTTTTCATTTCCACATGTGACATCCCAAACCCAACTGCAGAGCCAACTTTGCAGTTTTGCAGCAGAAGCATTTTCTAACTTAATTTTTTACCTGATTTCTACTGATGAGTCAAAGAAACAAATCAGATCTTTGGTGAGCTGTACTTCAAAATCAGGAGAAACTCCATTCTTATTTTTAGACTCAACTGGATTAATTATGAGGGAGCCTTTCATTCCAAAATGAATCCTGGAACAAAATCAAACCCATCTTTGAGCAACAGAAAGTATACTGTGTGTTAAATTTTTGTTTCTTCATTTATTGAAATATAAGCAAACAAATACCAGTCACAATAAACACTCAAGGGCACAAAATTATAGCTAATATCACATTTTTTTTTTGTTAATGGCTTTGCATCCTTATAAAACAAGATATGGCAATCATTTTTTCAACCCACAAATAAAATAAGTTCCTAGAGAAATAATAAGGCCCTGACAATAATCCCAAGAAAACATCCCCCTGTTCTTGTCAGATGAAGTATCTTTTATTCACACAACAGTCTACTGTCTTCTCAGCCTTTTCTGAGATTCAAAGGCTTGGGGTGAGATAAGGCTAAATTTAAATTGCCTACAGTTGGTGTTTTTATGAATTCTACAAAGCCACGAACACTCACATTTCTTACTTCTAGCCACAGTGGATTGGAAATGTACCCATTCCAAAATGAGATCTATAGCTTAAGACACTTATTCTTTTTTACCCCCTCCCCTGCTTTGGGATAACACAATGAAACAATTTTTTACAAAATCTTTCAGATCAAAAGAAAAGAGAACAAGTCAAAATACCACTGTCTTCAATTCTTTTAGTTTCCTTCTACCTTCATATGTATTGGGAAGAGGGGATTTATAAATATTTACAGTTAACTTGAAAGCCACAGTGCAGTGATGAAAAATTCATAGCCTTTCAGTTTTTATAGGATTGATTAGCATGTCCAGTTAAAAAATAAAGAAAAAAAGTGGTTCTATGAGACTTCTGATGATGAAGATCAGAAATGATTCTCAAGATGAAATATTGTGTTCTGCCTTTCAAATCCTTCTCCTTATAGCTTTGTTGAGTTAATAAATATGGCTTTTTTTGGCAGCAAATGTTACTGCTCTATGCTTCTAATTCCAAAGCACCATGTTATAGTTTTGTACAAGGTTAACCAGTCTAACTTTAAAAATGTGGGTTTTAAACTCTGTGTGCCCTACTATCAATCATATATGCATTTTACATGCCCCATAGTTCTTGACAGGAAAAATGTGTGCCTGTAAGTACTCTGTAATTTAGCTTATGGAGGTTCAACCCCAGTGAAAGGTGTACAACTGTCATGCCCAGAAGCCATCATACCTAAAATCTTTTCAGCTGCATGGCTCATAAAGTGGATTCTAAATCATTTTCTATAATGAAACTGCATCCACATATAAAATCTCAAAGGTTAAGACCCAACTCAAAGGCAGGAGTAGTCTCAGTAAGAACCCTGGATCAAATACACATATGTATACCTTTTTTTGGTCTTACAAATCTATTTAGGGAGAAATGTGCATAAAAATAACTTCTTATAATTAACAAAGTTTAGTTAATTTTTATGAAATAGCAAACTGTTGTGATAACCACACCCCAACAAAACAAATTTTGTTTATCGTTACATACTCTTTGTCTAAAACTATGAAAAACTTAACAGTATCATGAAAATTTTCAAGGCATAGTAAAGACCTGTACTGTTACTACAATCGTCATACTGATGTCTTATAAACTAGGACATACACCCTTATTGTATTTGCATTCAAGAGTCAGATTTGTTTTCAAGATTCCTCATTGTTATCAACCCAGATTAGGAAAATTTGATTAGATCCTTATTTCTTGACATCTCATGTTCCCTCCACCCCAATCCAACTGGTTTCTTGGGCTCATTCACTGTGCATAACATGACTGCCTGCCCACAGTGGACTCCAAGCCACACCAGGGGCGGTTTCTGTCCCTTTCCTCTGATCCCACACTTTTGACACAGTTGATTCAGGAATGGACACCTGAGTCAAGCTGCATTCATCAGAGTTCTCCTGACAAACTTATTTGGGACAGAGAGAGATCAGTTTCTTGTTAGGACTGGGAGACCTGGGAGCTGGGAGCAGTCTATGATATTACCGACAGGGCACTGGGCACCAGAAAAGCCAAAGGAGGCCTGTCTGCACAGACACAGATTGTAGAGAATTTCAGAGGAAGAGAATCACGGAATGCAGAGTCTTCATAGCATTTAGTCTTTGCTTCCAGTCGTACCTGACGGCTGATTCCATTATCTTTAGGTATTAAAAGACACTCATATTCTTATAACAGATAATTATTAAAATTGTTTAAGTTGAGCTTCTGCAACTTACAACCAAAATTTTAATATGAAAATTCTGTCCAAACTAAAAGCTGAAGTGATAGTAAGAAAATTGTATATTTTTCCAGTTACACATAAACCATTATGGTAACGAAAATAGAAAATAAGTTACTGCTTCAAAACCTAATTTTTCATGAATTAAGAACTTGCAGATGTACAAGCTGGATTTAGAAAAGGCAGAAGAGCTAGAGATCAAATTGCCAACATTCGTTGGATTATAGAAAAAGAAAGATAATTTCAGAAAAACATCTATTTCTGCTTCACTGACTATGCTAAAGCCTCTGACTGTGTGGATCACAACAAACTATGGAAAATTCTTAAAGAGATAAGAATACCAGACCACCTGATCTGCCTCCTGAGAAACCTGTATGCACGTCAAGAAGCAACAGCTAGAATTGGACATGGAACAACTGACTGGTTCAAAATGGAGAAAGGGGTACATCAAGGCTGTATACTGTCATCCTGCTTATTTAACTTACATTCACAATACATCATGTGAAATGCTGGGCTGTTATGACTCACAAGCTGGAATCAAGATTGCTGGGAGAAATATCAACAACTTCAGATATGCAGATGATACCACCCTAATGGCAGAAAGTGAAGAGGAATTAAGAAGCTCCTGAAGGTTAAAGAGGAGAGTGAAAAGGCTGGGTTAAAACTCAACAATCAAAAAACTAAGATCATGGAATCTGGTTCTATCACTTCATGGCAAATAGAAAGGGGAATAATGGAAATAGTGGAAAATTTTATTTTGGGGGGTTCTTAAATCACTGCAGACAGTGATTGCACCATGAAATCAAAAGATGCTTAAACCTATGCAGCATATTAAAAAGCAGAGACATCACTTTGCCATCAAAGATCCATATAGTCAAAGCGATGGTTTTTCCAATAATCACGTGTATGGATGTAAGAGCTGGACCATAAAGAAGGCTGAGTGCCAAAGAATTAATGCTTTCAAACTGCAGTGCTGGAGAAGACTCTTGAGAGTGCCTTGGACTGCAAGGAGATCAAACCAGTCCATCCTAAAGGAAATCAACCCTGAATATTCACTGGAAGGACTGATCCTGAAGCTGAAACTCCAATACTTTGACCACCTGATGGGAATAGCTGACTCACTGGAAATGACCTTGACGCTGGGGAATACTGAGGGCAGGAGGAGAAGGGGATTAACAGAGGATGAGATGGTTGGATGGCATCACTGACTCAATGCACATGAGTTTGAGCAAACTTTGGGAGATAGTGAAGGATAGGGAAGCTTGGCTTGCTGTAAGTCAATGGGATTGCAGAGCCGGACACAACTTGGCAACTGAACAACAACCCACAGACACTTTACTGATCAGGTTTCTTAGATTGCAAGTGACAGAGACTCAACTCAAAAAGTTTAGGCATTAAGGGATATTTGGTAGCTCATGGGTCTTCCCAGGTGGTTCAGACAGTAAAGCATCTGCCTACAATGTGGGAGACCTGGGTTCAATCCCTGGGTTGGGAAGATATCCTGGAGAAGAGAATGGCTACCCACTCCAGTACTCTTGCCTGGAAAATCCAATGGATGGAGGAGCCTGGTAGGCTACAGTCCATGGGGTTGCAGAGTGGGACATGACTGAGCAACTTTCTTTCACTTTTTTACTTTCATGGCTCTTAGGAAGGCTGAAGAATCAAAGTGCAGGAAAGCTGGATCTCAGGGACAGAGGGAATAAGGAACGAAGATACCTTGGGGACTCTCTCTGTTTCACGGAGACTGGCTGTATCTTCCATCACCTTGTCTTTTTGGACAAGCTAGTGGCCACATACAAGGTCTAAGACCTCACATCCCAGCTTCCTTCCATCACAGAGAGACTAACTCTCCTCAGCTCCAGCTGAGAAAGTTCACAAAAGAACTCAGACTGACCCAATAGGTTGTGTTAGGAAAGAAATGCTAAATTCAACTTGAACTCTCCAGTTCCTGTGATCAGCTAACCAGTTTCCAGAAGAAATGCTGTCCCCAAAAGTTAAGAGGGCAGACTGGACAAACAGTAGGTATTTACTACTTTGAAGTGTAACATTTGGAGTACTTATCACATTCCAACTTTTCCTAACATGTTATGTGACAGATTACAAAGCTACGTTTAAGCTGTAAAACCCTCTTATATGCAGCATATCATGGATTCCTTAAAGATTTTCCAGCAAGCTAAACAAACTGTCACATTATCTTTTGCATTTCTCCAATAAATAACTAAATTACAAAACTGATAATGTGTAATGCTTCACTAAAATGGCAAAACCCAAAATATTTTAGATACAGCTTTTGGCCTCTGAGTATGTATGTAACTATTATTGTATGTATGTAACAATTATTGTATGTATGTATGTAATAATTATTCATGTAAACCACAAGTTAAAAATAGCAAATTCTTTTTGGAAAAGATAACTCATTTAAAAATATATTTACATACCAGTTAATCTACAATATAAGCTGTGTCATTTTGATTGAAAATAGTGGCTTGAAGGGTGGGTGAACAGATTTACAGATATACACACACATAACATCGGCAATATATGCACCCACAGTTAGTAGATATTCTATTCAGTAGTGGGAGAAGGCAGTGGCACCCCACTCCAGTACTCTTGCCTGGAAAATCCCATGGACAGAGGAGCCTGGTAGGCTGCAGTCCATGCTAAGGGTTGGACACGACTGAGTGACTTCCCTTTCACTTTTCACTTTGATGCATTGGAGAAGGAAATGGCAACCCACTCCAGTGTTCTTGCCTGGAGAATCCCAGGGATGGGGGAGCCTGGTGGGCTGCCGTCTATGGGGTCGCACAGAGTCGGACAAGACTGAAGTGACTTAGCAGCAGCAGCAGCAGCAGTGGGATTGTGAAAGTATACATTTATTCGTATTTGTTCATTATCCTTAGTTTGCTTTAATGAGTATTTGATACATATTTAACAAAAAGTTAAACATGACTTTTTTTGTTACATATTAAAAGCTTCTAAAAAGTGTTTAGAAACAACATAGGTATTAAAAACACATAACACCACAACTGTGCTCCTAAAATAAATATATGTTAAATCATTTTTACTATATTATGGTACTGTTCCAAGTGCTTGAGCACTTAGATACATCTTTTAGCAACAGAAATAGTCAGTATCTAATTTGTACCTTTCTGAAGCTTGGATTTTACATGGCAGGTTCTCCTCCAGAGGGCTAGGCCTGTATTTAACTTTGATAACAAGTGACTCCCAGGAAGACTCACAGCCTGACCTATAAGATGGACCAAAATCCAAGGGCAGTTTTAATTGTGAGATGCTGCCTATGGAGGGAATACTGTAAGTGATCATTAAGCATGTTTCTGGCTATGGGCTTTCGAAAGAGACCAGCCTGGTGAAGAGAAAACAGGTCAGAAGTGAAGACAACATTCCTATCTCACACTCACAGACCTGCAGCCTCACACAGGATCCCATTTCTCTGACACAGTCATCCATCCTCCTGAGCAGCTTAGGTCAGGAAAGCATTTCTGTATTTTGTGTTAAACTGTGAAAGGGAATACAGTTGATTTTAGGTTGCTTACTTCATATTCAAACAGCTGATCTGCCAATGACCTTGAAATGTCATATCAAATAGTATTTGAGGCTGCAGAAACTGGAAAGAAATAGGGACCACGCTGCTCCTCATCCATAAGCTGAGATGCATACCTGCCAGGGATGGTACTATGTCGCTGAGTTTGAGGAAACAACTGCGCTGGTTGAGAACCTCAGCGGACACCTACAGACAGCCTTTCACTGAGAAATGATTCCCCTTATCAGTCTGGGGGAGAAGACATGATAAAAACGTCCCTCTCATTCTACAGAAATAAATCTGCACCTCACACCAGACAATCAATAATATATCAATGTTTTCAACTATCTCACATGGATCCCATTGCATCCTTCTCTGTTCACAACAAAGAATTTTCAATCACATCAATCAATCTACTACCACAACAATGCAGCCTGCTCCTACATGAACTGGGAGGTTATGTGATGTAATCAATTCCAGACAAAGAAAAACCATGAAGGGACAGTGCGCTCCAAGGACAGCAGCTGCTGACAATGAGAGAACAACACGTCAAAGGAAAAGCAGCTAGGTAAACTCTGAAGTACTCAAAACAAGCAAAAGCTGAGATGCAATAAATAACAATTAGGTAGTCATATTATCTATGACACTGTTCATCTTCATGGAGTCCAACAGCAGAACTTTCAAGATGAAAACTGTTTAACATTTAAAAGAAAAATTTTAAAAATTTTAAAGTTTACAGTTTGCGATAGCTTAGGCTAAACTCCAAGAAGACAAAATTGACAGACATATTATTTCATAGGACTTTTTCATATTGTTTGCAAAAAATCAGATAGGTGACTACATACATTTCAACACCTTTATCACTAAGTCAACCTGTAAGTTAGCAACTGATTTCCATAAGCACTGTAAAACAGCAAAGAACCAGTTACTTCTGTGGAAAGTTTTTGAAACGTACAGGTAAGCTTCCACTTCTGTACAAGGCTTTGGAGAAAGAAGGAAGAGAGAAAAATATACAAATCTGGAGAGACATTCAAATCAAACTAGGAGGTGTCATAAGGAAAATGAAATCACTAATGCAATAAAAATTTGGTAAAAACAAGAGAGGGAAAGGGCACCAGGGGAGTTTGCAGATGAGTGAAACAGAGATGCATTGTTCTAACAACCTTTGGGAAACCTTGCCAGACTATCTTTTCTTCTTTTTTTAAGAAATAAATTGACTAGCTCTCCAAGTAATGATGACATCATACTTTTATTCTTCTACTTGCTGCTTTCCACAATAATTTCAAAAATTTCAACCTCTTGTAGTAGAGCTCTCTTAAAAATGGAGCACTTTCTCTGTGATTAAATGTGACACGTAGCAAACTGCAAGAAAAGCCTTCTGCAGATCTTTAAAGATGGACAGGTCAGATGTATTGTACAGGTTTATCTTACCGTAAAGCTTTTGGCCCAAAGTACATGAAGAGCTCCTTCCCCAAAGTTTCCACACCACTGTAAACATGTCCATTAAACAGTCTCAAGAAATCCTGACTCGAATTTTTATTATTATTCAGTGCAGCAGCCTAGGAGAAAATACACATGTGTAAACACACAAACTTGAAACAAAAATCATAATTTAAATCTTAACATTTTTATATTACTCCATGCTCAGGTGCATCCCAATGAGAAGAAGCATCTCCAATAAGTCGAATAATGTAAACAGCTGTTTACGTATATTTTGTTAAATTACTAGGCAGTTATTTAAAGAGGCCAAAAAAAAAAAAAATTAAGTGGAAAAAAAAGTCATTGGCACAGAATCAAAATGAATTTCTCCCAGGACTATACTGTTCTGTGCATGTGAAAATAAGGCACAGGGAAATGACATGAATGTTTTAAAGTTAAAAACTAGGGCACAGAGTCTTTCGTTTCCAAAGTACAGCCAAGGTCCTTGGAAGAGCATTCAGATAAAAACATCTAACTGTGGTAAAGAATAAAATAGGTAAAGAATATAGGTAAATAGCATATTTTGGTAAAGAATAAATTTTGACCTTTGATGAACTCATAAACCAGTAAGAAAGAAAAAGAGGGCAAAAGCCAAGTAAAATAAGAGAGAACCCCAAAGGTAAGGAGCCAGATTTTATCAGAAAGGCATTTATTGGACATTAAGACATGAGACCTCCAGTTTTCATGGCTCTGTGGGATACAGAGGGTCAGAGGCGGAGCCCGGGTCCCTCTGGGGAGGGGATTCTGACTGCAGGGCTGCTCCTCTCCCACTCCCCAACTGTAATGTTCAGAATAAAGGAAAAAGAAACCCAGTACACCTTCACCCACCAGCATGGCCACCAAACAACATATACAACAATATACTGAACATTATAAAAAAGACCAAGGTAATTACAGACATAAAATATCAGGACTCCTGCAGGTGAAGGGAAGGAATGCATTGAGTTTACAAATACCTGAGAAGCCATGCCAAGTAGCCATTTTCTTTTTTTAAGAAATAAATTGACTAGCCTTCGAAGTAAAAATGCATAATGACAGAGAAAATGATGACAGAAATAAAGCTTTTTTCAGAAGCCAAGCAGTATGTATGCTGTGATTATAAAACTATAAAACAGTTTAGATACTGTCTAAGAACAAACAACCCATTCCAGTATTCTTGCCTGGGAAATCCCATAGATGGAAGAGCCTGGTAGGCTGCAATCTATGGGGTTGCAAAGAGTCGGACACGACTGAGCGACTTCACTTTCACGAACAAAAGGAGACAGTATGCCACTAGAGAAGAGCGGAGAAATAACTCCAGAAACAATGGAGACAGAGACAAAACAAAAATCATGCCCAGTTGTGGATGTGACTGGTGATGGAAGTAAAGTCCAATGTTGTAAGAACAATGTTGCACAGGAATCTGGAATGTTAGGTCCATGAATCAAGGTAAATGGAAGTGATCTAACAGAAGACGGCAAGCACGAACCTGGACATTTTAGGAATCAGTGAAATAAAATGGACTTGAAAGGGTGAATTTAATTCAGATGACCAGTATATCTACTATGGTAGGCAAGAATCCCTCAGAAGAAACAGAGTAGCCCTCATAGTCAACAAGAGTCCAAAATGCAGTACTTAGGTGTACTCTCAAAAAACAACAAAACGATCTCTTTGTTTTCCAAGGCAAACCATTCAATAACACAGTAATCCAAGGCTGAAGAAGCTGAAGTTGAACGGTTCTATGATGATCGACAAAGCCTTCTACAATTAACACCAAAAGAAGATGATCTTTTCATTATAGGGGACTGGAATGCAAAAGTAGGAAGTCAAGACATACCTGGAGTAACAGATAAGTTTGGCCTTGGAGTACAAAATGAAACAGAGAAAAGGCTACTAGAGTTTTGCCAAGAGTACACACTGGTCATAGCAAACATCTTCTTCCAACGAAACAGAAGACAACTCTACACGTAGACATCATGACCAGATGGTCAATACCAAAATCAGATTGATTATATTCTTTGCAGCCAAAGATGGAGAAGCTCTATACAGTCAGTAAAAATAAGACTGGGAGCTGACTGTGGCTCAGATCATGAACTCCTTATTGTCAAATTCAGACTTAAATTGAAGAAAGTAGGGGAAACCACTAGACCATTCAGGTATGACCTAAATCAAAACCCTTACGATTATATAGTGCAGGTGACAAATAGATTCAAGAGATTAGATCTGATAGACAGAGTGCCTGAAGAACTATGGACAGAGGTTCATGACCTTGTACAGAAGGCAGGGATCAAGACCATCTCCAAGAAAAAGAAATGAAAAAAGGCAAAATGGTTGACTGAGGAGGCCTTACAAATATCTGAGAAAAGAAGAGAAGCTAAAGACAAAGAAGCAAAGGAAAGATACACCCATCTGAATGCAGAGTTCCAAAGAATAGCAAGGAGAGATAAGAAAGCCTTCCTCAGTGGTCAATGCAAAGAAATAGAGGAAAACAATAGAATGGGAAAGACTAGAGATCTTTTGAAGAAAATTAGAGATACCAAGGGAACACTTCATGCAAAGATGGGCACAATAAAGAACAGAAGCAGTATGGACCTATCAGAAGCAGAAGATATTAAGGAAAGGTAGCAAGAATACACGGAAGAACTATACAAAAAAGATCTTAATGACCTATATAACCACAATGGTGTGATCACTCACCTAGAGCCAGACATCCTGGAGTCTCACGTCAAGTGGCACTTAGAAAGCATCACTATGAACAAAGCTAGTAGAGGTGATGGAATTCCAGCTGAGCTATTTCAAATCCTAAAAGATGATGCTGTCAAAGTGCTACATTCAATATGCCAGCAAATTTGGAAAACTCACCAGTGGCCCCAGGACTGGAAAAGCTCAGTTTCCATCCCAATCACAAAGAAACGCAATGCCAAAGAATGGCCATACACAACTGCACTCATCTCACATACTAGCAAAGTAATGCTCAAAATTCTCCAAGCCAGGCTTCAGCAACATGTGAACCGAGAACTTCCAGATGTTCAAACTTCCTTAGAAAAGCAAGAGGAACAAGAGATCAAATTGCCTGCCAACATCCTTTGGATCATAGAAAAAGCAAGAGAGTTCCAGAAAAACATCTACTTCTGCTTTATTGACTATGCCAAAGCCTCTGATTGTGTGGATCATGACAAATTGTGGAAATTCTTAAAGAGATGGCGATACCAGACCACTTTACCTGACTCCTGATAAATCTAAAGTAGGTTAAGAAACAACAGTTAGAACCAGACATGGAACAACAGACTGGTTCCAGATTGGGAAAGGAGTATGTCAATGTTGTATATTGTCACCCTGCTTATTTAATTTCTATGCATAGTACATCATGCGAAATGCTGGGCTGGCTGAAGTATAAGCTGCAATCAAGACTGCAGGAGAAATATCAATAACCTCAGATATGCAGACAATACCACTCTAGTGGCAGAAAGCGAAGAGGAACTGAAGAGCCTCTTGATGGAACTGAAAGAGGAGAGTGAAAAAGTTGGCTTAAAACTCAACATTCACAGAACTAATATCATGGCATCCAGTTCCATCACTTCATGGCAAATAGATTGGGAAACAATGGAAACAGTGACAGACTTTATTTTCTTGGGCTCCAAAATCACTGCAGATGGTGACTGCAGCAATGAAATTAAAAGACGCTTACTCCTTGGAAGAAAAGTTATGAGCAACCTAGACAGCATATTAAAAAGCAGAGACATTACTTTGCAACAAAGGTCATCTAGTCAAATCTATGGTATTTCCAGTAATCATGTATGCATGTGAGACCCGGACCAAAAAGAAAGCTGAGCGCTGCAGAACTGATGCTTTTGAACTGTGGTGTTGGAGAAGACTCTTGAGAGTCCCTTGGACAGCAAGGAGATCCAACCACTCCATCCTAAAAGAAATCAATCCTGAATATTCATTGGAAAGACTGATGTTGAAGCTGAAACTCCAATACTTCGACCCCCTGATGGGAAACTCCAATACTTTGGCCACCTGACTCATTTGAAAAGACCCTGATGCTGGGAAAGATTGAAGGCAGGAGAAGGGGACGACAGGATGAGACATTTGGATGGCGTCACTAACTCAACAGACATGAGTCTGAACAAGTTCCAGAAGTTGGTGACGGACAGGGAAGCCTGGGGTGCTGCATTCCATGGGATCACAAAGAGTCGGATGAACTCTAGCACCAATCAGTGGTTATCAAGTACTGGCACAACAAACCTGAGTACTCAGTGAGGGAAAAACATTTTTTCACATTTGCCTTATTTTTATAAATGAATCAATTAGAGCCCCAAACTGAGAAGCACCAAGAATTTGATATTTTTCTGCTGAACAAGACTTTTTGCTGTCTCTTGCATACACTTCAAACCAAGTGCAGATTAAGATAGCAGTTTTGAGGTGGGTTTCCATGACAACCAATTAGTAGTTGAAAATTCTCATATATTAGCCCAGAGACTTTGAAGATGATGATTAATAGAGCAGATATAGACCAGTTTTGAATAACCTTTGCCTCAACATAGACTAGGTTTTATATTTTTCAGCATTTTGGCCATAATGTCTTATGACCTTTTAAACCTTCCTTTTCTAAATTAATGGTTTGGGGGCCTGTGTCTCTGTCACTCTAGAGCCAACAGCCTCTTATCCCTCCCAGTATCCTTTACTAGCAACTAGTTTTTACCATGTCCTCTGACTTTTATCAGGGTTCCCGGTGAAGGCCGGGTGGGAATCTGGCCCTGGTTCACACACACAGCCCTGGACACCACAGCAGCATCTCCCACCTTTTGGTTAGGAGAAAATGTGCTGACTGTCACCCCAATGTTTGCATTTTCCTTTAAGCTTTACAAGTTAAATCTAAAACCCATCATCTATCCAATATACAGGAAAAGGTCACCATGCCAGTCCACACACCCTTTGTCCTGCCTTGAACCTAGGATACTTCCTTTCTGGGACATACAGAACCCTCACAGCCTGTGCTTGATTCTCTTGTGAGGGAGTCTCTCCCTGTTCCAGGTTGAGTGCACATCCCTACGTTTCCCTAAGCACCTGTGTGCACCGTGACCCCAGTGTTCAGATCTCCTTTTCTTTCCTTGATTTGGCTTTACCAAGTTCTGTAATGGCTCATGGCAGAGACAGAGACGATAACCTTGAAATAGACAGTGGTGTCACCACATCTAATAAAATAGTAAATGGGTCCCTAATGTCTCCCTGGAAGCCTGCTCACAGCACTAAATTAACCATTTTGCAAGAACTTAACACCATTTAGTTTAAAATTCTCAGCCAACAGCTACCACAGTTCATGCCACTCACTTGGCTGTGTCCACAACTTTGACACCCTCTAAGGATAAAGATGGCAGGTGGCATCTGGACACACACCCTCCACATAAAAAATGTATCATTCAGGGCTGTTCAACTGGATTTATTCATTTTAGAAAAGCCTGTTGACTTTCTACTACATGTGAGGCATTGCGAGGCCTTATTCTAGATATCTGAAAACCAGATCATTTTCTGGGGAAGTTTCCCACTCTGTAAGGATAACTGCTCACTGTTCAATGACTAGACTGGGCCATCTAAAACTGCCCCATTATCAAAACACCCAGATGTAAATCAACAGTAACACATCATTGAGTTTTGTTATAATTAGCTAAACAAAATCTCTGAGTACAATTCATATCGAAAATTTTTGTGCCACTTATTCTTAAACCACTGTAACATCCATTTCAGAAGGTATAAATTAAAAGAAACCATAAAACCCTGGGGAGGGGGTAAGTATGGTTTCTTAATGAAAGGCTCTACTTTTTCTTGGTCAAAGTTAAATGCCAGGGTTCCTAATAACGTCTATGTCTAGGAAGAAATCCAAATCTAGCTTATCCTGATTTTTAGCCTAGATTTTCCCTGGGAAATTTCTAACTCTGTGCTAAATATTCCTATTAGTTCCTACAGTCCTGAGGGAGTGTGGTTCCATGTGTAGCTAACGGAGAGCACAGCTGAAATGCCCACTAGACGAAGATTGAGGGGCAGGTTAAAAAAAGAGCTTTTCCATACAGTATTAATCTGTTAAGACACCACAGGCTGTCCTGGAGTATGCATCTACATGCTGTCCAATTACTGCCAACCATCAGAGGTTTTAGGAAGTCTAATGGATCTGACCATGGGAAATGTCTCTCCAGCCAAAGGAGGATTCAGCAGAAGGCCCTCCCAAATGTTAGGGTTCCTGGACCACTTATTAACAAGACAAAGAGGAGCATGTGCCCTTAAACATAAATTGCTTGTACATAGGAGGATGAGTCAAAAAACACAAATGCCAATATACTTGAAATGCATGACACCAGTAAGTCTCTTCAAACAACTGTCCACGAGAAGTGAACCATGGTATCCTGATGGACAGAGGCTCAAGGAACCAGAAGCCAAATCTTCACAGGTGTCCTGGTTTTGTACTCTATAGTCTCTATAATCAAAAATAACACAGAATAGGACACCAAAAACAGAATGTGGAAAGGGATGATATTAAAGTCTCTACAAATACTGAAAAAAGATGTTTTGGGCCTGATGAAGGTGAAGGTGACTATGACAATACAGACATCAGCAGAGGGCAGGTGGGGAACGATCACACATGGAGAGGCCGGAGCTGCGGAAACACACAGACCTGACACCATCAGATGACTTCTGTGGCACAGCCTGCTCCAGCTACAGATGCCGCGAGCCCTTGGCTCAACTGTGTGTCAGAATTAGTTTTTTAATACTTGATGAGGTGCTTGGGAATTAAAAAGACATGTTAGCATAACCTCTTCCCTGCTCACATACACGGTTTGTCACTCGCGATACACTCCAGTACACTCACTGGGACTAGAATTTCCCTGCCTGGGAAGAAGAATCATCTTGAGGCTTTCTACCTGCCAAACCCAGCACAGGGCTTTCTACAACCGCTGTGCTGGCACTTACCAACTGAACAAGTGTCTGTGGCTCGTGTTTCTCCCTTAGTTGTCTGTGAGCTTCCTGTGGACAGCAACTATGGTGTTTCCTTATCCCTGGGCACTTCACACAATGTCTGGAGCTCAGGAAACATCTGTGGGATGAACCAGATCCCTTCCTCCTTCCCTCTTGGTATTCCCCACCCATCATCCCCATCTTGCTATACCTTTCCCAAGGTTTCTTGGCAAACACTTCTGTTCCACCAACTGTTTTAGCTGCTTTGAGAATTATTAACATCCTAGTCTCTTATTTTCTAATTATCTTCAAAGAAATGAGGCTTAAATATAGGAGCACCAAGTTACTACCAAAAGCTAGATGTATGTAAAATATTATAGTTAATCAGAATTTCCCATTAAGTAAAAAGAACTTTACGGGAAGGTTTAGGATTTCAGCAACCAGTCCCAGCCTGCCCTGGTTTTTACTTAAGATGTTTACTTAGCATTTAAATGACTGCTTTAAAAACACCTATTCTAACACCTTATTTGGGTTTTGAGGGAGATGATACAAATCGTTTATCATGTGGGCACTTGACCTAAATCACCTGATCCCTAGTACACTATCATTTCTAAAATAATCTGCTCTAGAGAATATACTCCAGGCAAAATAAAAATTTCAATTTATAACTGACCATCTCAAGCACCTGCACACATTTTTAACTGTTTTTTTCTTCTTTTAAAACACCATTTGAGGGAGAAATTCTTATGTAGCAGTGATGGTTTGTTCCATTTATTTTGAGAGCTCTTATGTACAAACAAGGCAAGGCTTTTGCAATAAACCTAAGAACTACAAGAGATTCAGTTGTCCTACTGTAGAACCCGGGGTTATCACCTCTTCATACAAGATTCAGCAGCCCATGCAAATTCAAAAATTAATTTCCACAAGCCTATTATCTTTGCTGTAACTATACACAATTGTCCAATATGTACCTGACTTTCTCATTTTGACCCTTATAAACTTGTTACTGTATTATCTGAACTTTTCATTCTTTTTTCTTTCCCCTGAAATAAGAGAAGAAAATAACCTTTGCCACAATTTTAAGTATGATTTAGAAGGGTTCACCTTCTCATTTTCAAGTGGCTTAATAATAGGAAATCATCAAAACAACATATATCTTTGGAGACAGCACATGATTTATTGTGCTGATTACCATTTATCCTGCCTATCCATGGGTGAACAAGGAAGATGAACTTTTAAGAACAGAATAAGGCTTTTCCACAGATAAATGGTTCACCTCTAGTTCAGTTACATATTTCCCCTAGAGAGGAAAAATATACCATATTTACATTCACAGTCTCTTTTTGTCCCCCACATGCTTTTTACCCCCAATACAACAATACTTTTAGTAATCACAAGCCACTTATCTATCCATTTAAACTATCAAAAAAACCTAACTTTAAAATGGTCTCTAAGCCCCCTAAAAGAGGTCTTACAATTTTGTAAGAGCAGAGGCTATAAGCACTTACTCAGAGGCTAAATGTTTTATACACAATATGATTACGCCAGAAGATTACACCCCTTCATAAAGTCATCATCAGATAGGTGGGTCTGGTGAGAAAGCCCTGATCTGGGAGAAAAAGGAACAATTACCAGGACTTTTACTGCAGCTCAGACAGTAAAGAGTCTGCCTGCAATGTAGGAGACCCGGGTTCGATCCCTGGGTCGGGAAGATCCCTGGAGAAGGGAATGGCAGTGCACTCCAGTATTCTTGCCTGGAGAATCCCATGGATGGAGGAGCCTGGCAGGCAGGCTACAGCCCACGGAGTCACAGAGTCGGACACAACTGAGTGACTAACACTACTACTGTGGCACTAAGCTAAGAGTTTTATGTGTCCTATAATCTGATTCTGACCAAATAGGCAAAGATGTGAGTATAAGCAACAAGGGAGCTGGAATTCAAAAATCAAGATGATCAGATGTTCTCTCTACGTCATCCCCAACACTTTAGGGTTCACTAAAAGCTCCAATGGCTGTGGAGAATCATCTCCCTGAGTTTCCTTAACCGTTCTCTGTTCACTCTTGCGCCATGACTCCATGTAATGCTGAATGCTGGTAGTAATGATCCTGAATCATTAAGATGAAACCATTACCCAGATCCATGGAATAATGTAATACTATTATGCATGTTCTATACAAGTTTAAAAACCTCTTTTTAGATTTAAATGAATAAGCTTCATTTAGCTAGAAAATTAACCTCTGTGGATTAGCTCATTCCTTCATATAACGGCAATCAAATGAATTATGATTTCCACTTCCTCCACCATAAAGAGAAAGGAGGGAGGAAAACTTTTATTATGTGGCTTCATTATTTTCTTGTAATAGAAATTTCCATTTAACATGCATAACAAAATACACACTCACGGAGAAAGACTCCAAATTGAATTTATTTTTAAATCTTTCATCAAAACTATTTTTGCACTATTTAAAACTTTGCTCTTCTCGATCCATTCAAATGTTTACTAAATAACTCTGAGACACTGTGAAGGGCATATCAAGATGAGTAAGAATAGCTAGCATATTACATACATATATCAAATCTTAAGGAGAGAGAGAGTAGCCAGAGGATTATGTTTCAAATGAAATGAATGCTTATAAACTGTTTCATATTCTGTTTTGTGAAAGGAAACTGAAAACATATGCAGATTACACACCGATTTCACCAAAATATTGTATCCACCCAACAATTAAAATCGAAGGATTGACTCTTCACAGCTCATTAAGCAGACATGTTCATTTATATTCCAGTGCTGTTTCTTACCATAAGGTTCCAAAAGCTCCAGCAGAGTTTTATGCGATGTGCTTACAGAATTGCATAATTTTATGCTGACAAGACAGTGGATCAAAACTCAGAAGTAATATAGTGCATGCACGACTAGCAAATGCTGGGCTTCTATGGCTAGGCTTTCTTCTTCAAAATGGGGGTCACTTGTCACAAGGAGACATGCCTTAGGACATGTTCTCCATGAACTTCAAACTTGAGCCAAGAGGACGACTACAGGCCGCAGTAGCTGATTCATTACAACAGTAGCTACACAGGTGGAGTTCTTCTTTTTGGTACAATGGTTATCTGGAGTTTAACTCATTTATTTTATATGCCCAATCAGTATTTATTTAACTCTCCCTTGTACTTTTTCATGTTTATTGCAATATAAAGATCACATGCAGTTATTATTTTTCAGCTGCTGCCTTGTGAAAACTAATGATTTCAAGTCAGTAGCAGAAACCTTTGAATAGCTTTAATGCTCAGGCATAAAGGTCTAGGAAGCATGGGATCACCTATTTAAGTAGTGATCATGCCAGAGATCTGTGACAACCTACCACGTTTTGATGAAATTTACTATAGGGCTTCCCTGGTGGTTCAATCGGTAAAGAATCTGCCCACAGTGTGGGGGACCCGGGTTCAAACCCTGGGTTGGGAAGATCCCCTGGAAAAGGGAATGGCTACCCATTCTAGTATTCTTGCCTGGAGAATTCCATGGACAGAGGAGCCTGGCAGGATCTCAAAAAAGTCAGACACGATTGAGCGACTAACACTATGGATTCAATGCTCCTCTAAAATGCAAAGACCCTTCATGTTTACAAAGATTATTATTTCTTTAGATCAAGGGCCCATAAAGTGAAGCTATGGCAAAATATTTAGAATATTCCCAATGATAAAGGGATTATTATTTCCATATTGATTTTCACAAAGGGGTTATTCATTTCATATTGATTTTCAAAGCCAGTTCCCATAGAACAAGATTCTTGATTCCAAATCATAAAGACCTATTCCAACTTTTAATACCTCTTTATGTCAAAGTATTAAATATAGTAATGTTCAGTGATTGCTTTCCAAGTGATATTATTAATTTCCCAACCACTGACGAAGCATCTACATTATATTATCAGGCTGCACTGTGAATATGGGAATGGAAGCCATTAGCATTACCAAAGTAGGTAAGCCAACTGGCTAAACTGAACAAAAGTAAAAATGGTGGCAGACACAGCCAAAAACTTAACATCTCACTTCTCTGATTAATAAGTAGTCATCACTATATGCTGAGCAGTATGGTATTCTTGCCAAAATGAATCAGTCATTTTCCTACTGAACCTTTTATAACTGAGGGGAACTATGGTTAAAAGTGTAGGCTTTGGAGTTTGAAAGAAGAAAGATTACACCTGGTTCAGCCCTTCCTAGGCATGTGATACCGGGCAACTTAATTATTTAAACTCACTTCAAGCTTCACATTCCTTATCTGTAGAATCAGGTTAATCCTTTATCATGGGGTTATTATTTTTTATAATGAAATGATATATAACAGTTCTTCAAAAGCACTTTATGCCTTGGAACTGAAGATAATCGTAAATGGAAAGGAAATGTTCATGCTGGTCTGGCCTGAAGACCAATGAGGTAATGTCTATTTAAAACATTAAATGGGATTCTCAAGGAAGTAAATTTATCTGACTCGTATCCTCAGGAGCTAGTAATAGCTTAAAACTTAATACAGAATATATTATTGTTTAATGATGTAAATTATGATATCCGTAACATATTCATGCCATGTCCATTACCACACCCTACTCCCTTACTTCCAAAATAGCAATTCTGTTCCCTTCTCTTCATTTGTCACCAGCCCCCTCCTTTGTGCTCCAGGTAGCCTTCTCAGATTCCTGTAATCTCACCTGAGAAGGCAGCATGTACCCTGGCTTTTTGCCAGTCTTATAATTTTCCTTTGCAAGGAGAATGATCTTTCAAAGTGTCACTGGATCTTAACACCCTTCAAAGACCCCCATTATTCCAGAATGAGTCGAGTCCCTACAAAGTTCTGCAAAGATTCTCAGGATCTGACTTCGACCAGCAATCTCAATTTTGTCTTATTTCAAACCACGTTCCCTGTATCTCATCATCCCCTTTCCAGCCACACCAGATTTCTTTCAATCTCTCTTCCTTTGCTATTGCCTGCAGTGTTCCACCTTCAGTTCAGATCTAGGTATCTCCTCACCCTTCACACCTCAGCTTAATTGTTACTTTCTCAGCAAAGCCATCCCTGAACTTCCTGTAAGTTCTCATGGAACCATGTATCTTTACTTTAGAGAATTTAATCAACTTGTATTTCTTTCTGTTTTCACCTAATGAATGTCTATGTACCTTCCCAACTAAAGAATAGCCTCCACAAGGGGAAGTGTTAGATTCTGTTACTGAGGTTCCTTGAGTATTCAAAATTCTGTTGAATGAGTGATTTTTCTATACTCTTAAGAGACTACTCAGGATTCATCTCTGTGGTATCCTGAAATGATTTTGAGAGAAACACTATAATAAAAGAACAGGTACAGAGTACTAACTGACATATAGTCAAAATAAATAAAACACAAGGGCAATTGGAAGGAGATGCAAAAATTACTCTTTGTCCAAGTTTGAAAATGTATTTACTCAGACTTAGAACTTCATTTCTTTCAAGTTGTAAGCATATGCTAATTTCATAGCAAGCAACTTTTTCTTCCAAGACCAAAGGCTATGATGAAGCTTTGCAGGAGAAATTGAAGTACAGCGCAATAATGCATGCATTCATGAAATACAATCATCCGTACATCTGAAGGGCTTTTAAGGCACGAGTTTTAATCAGAATATTTTCAGTACAAGTTCTAAGTTCTTACCAAATGAAAATCACACCACCTGCAATGCATGCCTGAGTGGCAAGAAGCTGTGCTACAACTTCCTTTAAAAAGAAATAAATTCACTTAAGGGATCCAAAATGGTTCTGCCCCTTCATTAGATGGCAATATTGAGTTGAGTGGACAGGGTGGTGCCAAACCTTCTGTGGGAAATTTTAGGATTATATATTAGTTATAATACACTTTCAGTTGGAGAATATTAGGCAGGCGAGAAGCTAGAATTTTATTCTACAAGCTTACTGTTTTTAAAACGTGAAAAACAGAAAAAAAAAAAATAACAGAGGTTGCAGGCATCTGATAATATTAACAGCAGCTGCTGCTGCTGCTGCTGCTAAGTCGCTTCAGTCCTGTCCAACTCTGTGTGACCCCATAGACGGCAGCCCACCAGGCTCCCCCGTCCCTGGGATTCTCCAGGCAAGAACGCTGGAGTGGGTTGCCATTTCCTTCTCCAGTGCATGAAAGTGAAAAGTGGAAGTGAAGTCACTGAGTCGTGTCCAACTCTCAGCGACCCCATGGACTGCAGCCTACCAGGCTCCTCCGTCCATGGGAGTTTCCAGGCAAGAGTACTGGAGTACTGAAAATATTAACGGCAGAAAATGCGGCTATGGATAGAAGGAAACCATCTTTTGCTGGGTTGTAAAGAAGCTAAGCAAGGTGGCATGGAATAAAACACCTTCCATCACTTCCCACATGGGCATCTCCAATGCGGCCTTAACTCGGCGGTCCAGCAACCAACCCTCAACCGCGCAGGCGCACCAGTAGGGCATTCTCCCTCAGGTGAGGTCAAGGTACGTGTTAGGAAAGGAGAGGCCCCAGGAAGCCTTGTGGAGAAGGAAGTGACAACCCACTTCAGTATTCTTGCCTGGGCACTCCAGTGGACCGAGAAGCCTGGTGGGCTGCTGTCCACGGGGTCCACAGAGTCGGACACGCCTGAAGTGACTTAGCAGCAGCAGCAGGAAGCCTTGACCAGAGCTAAGGCACTTTGGACCCTGGAAACCGATGAGCTTTTTGTTCTATCTCCCACTGCTGATCCCCTAGCGAGACACGGAAGCTGCTCACCTGTGAGGGGCCCGCAGGCCCGGAGACGGCGGGCGGCGAGCCGGGCCCCCCCAGGCCCTGCAGCGCGCGGCCCCGCACGTCAGTCACCGCCTGGCCCGGGCGCACACGCGCCCGAATCTTCTCTCCATTTCGAGTACAACCCGGGCCTTCCACCATCGCCCGGGCCCGCGCTGCGCCCCACTAAGTTGCAAAGCCAGCTGAGAAAACTGCCGCGTAACTTCACCTCAACGGAGATACTTAGCTCCTCCTAGAAGTTCAAATCTCGCGCGCTCCTGGCCCCGCCCCGGCCCCGGCCCGGCCCCGCCCCTCCAGCCGCACCCTCCTCACGGCCCCGGGCCCGGCTTCTCGGCGCAGGCGCAGTGGCCCAGCCTTCGGGCACAGACGCGGGGGTGCAATAGAAAGGAGAGAATTGTTGCTGCTCACTCACCACCCTCCTCTGGGGGCCGACCTGTATATCCTCAGAAGCTCTAATTTTGTTTCCTTTGCTTTGAAGTTTTGCCCTTGTTGAGCTGAACGGTACACGCACGTTTTGTGACCTGATTCTCTTACTCTTCCCGAAGTCCGAGGTGGCCTGGCACGCCTCAGGTTTCTGCAGGCCCTCCTCAGGCTTGGGTGGGCGCAGAGGGACTCGGGAAGGTTTTTACAACAAGCAGCTTTTACTTTTCTCCTATAGGTTTCAGACGGTAAAGCGTCTTTCTACAATGTGGGAGACCTGGGTTCGATCCCTGGGTCGGGAAGATCCCCTGGAGAAGGAAATGGCAATCCACTCCAGTACTATTGCCTGGAAAATCCCATGGACAGAGGAGCCTGGTTAGGCTACAATCCATGGGGTCGCAAATAGTCGGACACGACTGAGCGACTTCACTTCACTTCACCTATAGGTTTAGCATGTCTTAGAAAACGTGGCCTAATATGCCAAGTATATCTTACTGTCTATGTTAAAATCCACTTCATGTTTTGATACCTGAGCTAAGCAAGATTCTACAAAAATTCATACAAATATTTTGGGATGTCCGAGATGAGTACCATTTGAAATTGTTTTGTAAAAAGGCAGGGCTCTATATAAATTTGAGGCAATGCATAGTTTTTCGAATTTACATAATGTTGCACATATGAAAATATATAATGACTCCATACAACTTTTTAAATAATGAAAAATCTAATCCTTTTTGAAAATTAAAATATAGCACATTAAAACACGTCAATTTATCAAAAATTTAGTAAGCATATCACGGCCATCATTAAACCAGAAGAATATATATACTAATGATTTAAATTTA
This sequence comes from Ovis canadensis, assembly GCF_042477335.2. Classification (NCBI taxonomy): domain Eukaryota; kingdom Metazoa; phylum Chordata; class Mammalia; order Artiodactyla; family Bovidae; genus Ovis; species Ovis canadensis. The sequence continues at coordinate 23,999,526 of NC_091270.1, read as the reverse complement.
AAAATTGGGAAAATAATGTTTTTCTCTCTGTAGGGAGAGATTAGTCATAAAAAGTTAGCTGGATCAGGCTCAGGATTCTTTGTACTTCCTAGTTTAATTACTGTTTACACTTCTAGGTCAGGTTACAAAATAGTCAAGGAAGAATCCTATTCCCTAACAACACAAATTCAGTCATGACTTCTGCCCTTTGATGGAAGACAGACTTCATATGCCCAAGTTCAGGGGCCATGGCTGAGAGGAGCTATCCCACATCCAAGGTAAGGAGCACCAGCTGTGCTTTGCTGGAGCAGCCGCAAAGAGATACACCATGTCAAAGGTAACAGAAACCCAGGGAAGACGGTAGGTGCTGAGAGAGGGCATCAGAGGGCAGACAATCTGAAACCAAAATCACAGACAACTAGCCAATATGATCACATGGACCACAGCCTTGTCTAACTCAATGAAACTAAGCCATGCCCAGTGGGGGCACCCAAGACGGCGGATGGGTCATGGTGGAGAGGTCTGAAGAATGTGGTCCACTGGAGAAGGGAATGGCAAACCACTTCAGTATTCTTGCCTTGAGAACCCCATGAACTGTATAAAAAGGCAAACGGTAGGACACTGAAAGATGAACTCCCCAGGTTGGTAGGTGCCCAATATGCTACTGGAGATCAGTGGAAAAATAATTCCAGAAAGAATGAAGGGATAGGGCCAAAACAAAACAATACCCAGCTGTAGATGGGACTGGTGATAGAAGCAAGGACGGATGCTGTAAAGAGCAATATTGCATAGGAACCTGGAATATTATATCCACGAATCAAGGCAAATTGGAAGTGGTCAAACAGGAGATGGCAAGAGTGAATGTTGACATTCTAGGAATCAGAGAACTAAGATGGACTGGAATGGGTAAATTTAACTCAGATGACCATTATATCTACTACTGTGGGCAGTTCAGTTCAGTTCAGTTCAGTTGCTCAGTCATGTCTGACTCTTTGCGACCCCGTGAATCGCAGCACGCCAGGCCTCCCTGTCTATCACCAACTCCCGGAGTTCACTCAGACTCACGTACATCGAGTCAGTGATGCCATCCAGCCATCTCATCCTCTGTCATCCCCTTCTCCTCCTGCCCCCAATACCTCCCAGCATCAGAGTCTTTTCCAGTGAGTCAACTCTTTGCATGAAGTGGCCAAAGTACTGGAGTTTCAGCTTTAGCATCATTCCTTCCAAAGAAATCCCAGGGCTGATCTCCTTCAGAATGGACTGGTTGGATCTCCTTGCAGTCCAAGGGACTCTCAAGAGTCATCTACAACACCACAGTTAAAAGCATCAATTCTTCAGCGCTCAGCCTTTTTCACAGTCCAACTCTCACATCCATACATGACCCCTGGAAAAACCATAGCCTTGACTGGACGGATCTTAGTCGGCAAAGTAATGTCTCTGCTTTTCAATATGCTATCTAGGTTGGTCATAACTTTTCTTCCAAGGAGTAAGAGTCTTTTAATTTCATGGCTGCAGTCACCATCTGCAGTGATTTTGGAGCCCCCCAAAATAAAGTCTGACACTGTTTCCACTGTTTCCCCATCTATTTCCCATGAAGTGATGGGACCGGATGCCATGATCTTCGTTTTCTGAATGTTGAACTTTAAACCAACTTTTTTCACTCTCCTCTTTCACTTTCATCAAGAGGCTTTTTAGTTCCTCTTCACTTTCTGCCATAAGGGTGGTGTCATCTGCATATCTGAGGTTATTGATATTTCTCGCGGCAATCTTGATTCCAGCTTGTGTTTCTTCCAGCCCAGCATTTCTCATGATGTACTCTGCATATAAGTTAAATAAGCAGGGTGGCAATACACAGACTTGACGTACTCCTTTTCCTATCTGAAACCAGTCTGTTGTTCCATGTCCAGTTCTAACTGTTGCTTCCTGACCTGCATATAGGTTTAAGAGGCAGGTCAGGTGGTCTGGTATGCCCATCTCTCTCAGAATTTTCCTCAGTTTATTGTGATCCACACAGTCAAAGGCTTTGGCATAGTCAATAAAGCAGAAATAGATATTTTTCTGAATCCCTTAGAAGAAATGGAGTAGCCATCATAGTCAACAAAAGAGTCTGAAATGCAGTACTTGGATGCAATCTCAAAAACAACAGAATGATCTCTGTTCATTTCCAAGGTAAACCATTCAATATCATGGTAATCCAAGTCTATACTCTGACCAGTAACACTAAAGAAGCTGAAGTTGAATGGTTCTATGAAGACCTACAAGACCTTTTAGAACTAACACCCCCCAAAAAATGTCCTTTTCATTAAAGGGGACTAGAGTGCAAAAGTAGGATGCCAAGAAATACCAGGACTAACAGGCAAATTTGGCCTTGCAATACAGAATGAAGCAGGTCAAAGGCTAATAGAGTTTTGCCAAGAGAACCCACTGGTCATAGAAAACACCCTCTTCCATCAACACAAGAGATTCTACACATGGACATCACTAGATGGTCAACACCGAAATCAGATTGATTATATTCTTTGCAGCCAAACATGGAGAAGCTCTATACAGTCAACAAAAACAAGCCTGGGAGCTGACTGTGGCTCAGACCATGAACTCTTTATTGCCAAATTCAGACTGAAATTGAAGAAAGAGGAGAAAACCACTACACCATTCAGGTAAGACCTAAATCAAATCTCTTATGATTATACAGTGGAAGTGAGAAATAGATTTAAGGGATTAGTTCTGCTAGACGGAGTGCCTGATGAACTATGGACAGAGGTTCATGATATTGTACAGGAGACAGGGATCAAGACAATCCCCAAGAAAAAGAAATGCAAAAAAGCAAAATGGCTGTCTGAGGAGGCCTTACAAAAAGCTGTGAAAAGAAGAGAAGCAAAAAGCAAAGGAGAAAAGGAAGGATATACCCATTTGAATGCAGAGTTCCAAAGAATAGCAAGGAAGATAACAAAGCCTTCCTCAGCAATCAATACAAATAAATAGAGGAAAACAATAGAATGGGAAAGATTAGAGATCTCTTCAAGAATATTAGAGACACCAAGGGAACATTTCATTCAAAGATGGGCTTGATAAAGGGCAGAAATGGTCTGGACCTAACAGAAGCAGAAGATATTAAGAAGAGGTGGCAAGAATACACAGAAGAACTGTACAAAAAAGATCTTCACGACCAAGATAATCACGATGGTGTGATCATTCACCTAGAACCAGACATCCTGGAAAGTGAAGTCAAGTGGGCCTTAGGAAGCATCACTACGAACAAAGCTAGTGGAGGTGATGGCATTCCAGTGGAGCTATTTCAAATCCTGAAAGATGATGCTGTGAAAGTGCTGCACTCAACATGCTAGCAAATTTGGAAAACTCAGTAGTGGCCACAGGACTGGAAAAGGTCAGTTTTCCTTCCAATCCCAAAGAAACGCAATGCCAAAGAATGCTCAAACTACTGCAAAATTGCACTCATCTCACACGATAGCAAAGTAATGCTCAAAATTCTCCAAGCCAGACTGCAGCAAAATGTGAACTATGAACTTCCAGATGTTCAAGCTGGTTTTAGAAAAGGCAGAGGAACCAGAGATCAAATTGCCAACATCTGCTGGATCATCAAAAAAGCAACAGAGTTCCAGAAAAACATCTATTTCTGTTTTATTGACTATGCCAGAGCCTTTGACTGTGTGGATCACAATAAACTGAGGAAAATTCTGAAAGAGATGGGAATACCAGACCACCTGATCTGCCTCTTAAGAAACCTGTATGCAGGTCAGGAAGCAACAGTTAGAACTGGACATGGAACAACAGACTGGTTCCAGATAGGAAAAGGAGTACGTCAAGGCTGTATATTGTCACCCTGCTTATTTAACTTCTATGCAGAGTACATCATGAGAAAAGCTGGGCTGGAAGAAACACAAGCTGGAATCAAGATTGCCGCGAGAAATATCAATAACCTCAGATATGCAGATGACACCACCCTTATGGCAGAAAGTGAAGAACTAAAGAGCCTCTTGATAAAAGTGAAAGAGGACAGGTAAAAAGTTGGATTAAAGCTGAACATTCAGAAAACAAGACCATGGCATCTGGTCCCATCACTTCATCGCAGATGGATGGAGAAACAGTGGAAACAGTGGCTAACTTTATTTTGTTGGGCTCCAAAATCAGTACAGATGGTGATTGCAGCCATGAAATTAAAAGATGCTTACTCCTTGGAAGGAAAGTTATGACCAACCTATATAGCATATTGAAAAACAGATATTACTTTGTCCACAAAGGTCCATCTAGTCAAGGCTATTGTTTTTCCAGTGGTCATGTATGGTTGTGTGGGTTGGAGTATAAAGAAAGCTGAGCACAGAATTGATGCTTTTAACTGTGGTGTTGGAGGAGACTCTTGAGAGTCCCTTGGACTGCAAGGAGATCCATCTAGTCCATCCTAAAGGAAGTCAGTCCTGGGTGTTTTTTGGAAGGACTGATGTTAAAGCTGAAACTCCAATATTTTGGCCACGTGATAAGAAGAGCGACTCTTTTGAAAGACCCTGATGTTGGGAAAGATTGAAGGCTGGAGAAGAAGGGGACGACAGGATGAGATGGTTAGACAGCATCACCGACTCAATGGACATGTGTTTGGGTAAACTCCGGGAGTTGGTGATGGACAGGGAGGCCTGGCCTACTGTGCTTCATGAGGTCGCAGAGAGTCGGACATGACTGAGCTACTGAACTGATACTGAGTCTTCATACAGTTTATTCAGGTTTACCTTTTTATTCATTTATTTACTTTTTGCTACCTAACAAATTACTTCATTTCATATTTCAAAGTTTCTTCAGGTCAAGAACTTGTAGGGGTTGGGCTGGGTGGTTCTAGATCAGTGCTTGTCAAGCAGTTTCAGTCTAAATGCTTGATTGTAGCTAGAATACCCATATAAGAGAAGGCTCTCTTGCACAGCTATTGGCAGGAGGCCTTGGTTTCTCCATTATGGGCCTCAGCAGAGGGGTGCTCAGCTGTTTTCCTGATGTGGCAGGTGACATCCCAGAGTGTGTGATCCAAGTGACAAGGCCAGGAGAAAGCTGTAATGGTCTTTACTCCTTGTCTCCACAGCGTCACACCCATAGCCTCACTTCTTTCATTAGAATCCAGTCATTCTGAACAGCCCCCAGAGGGGAAGGGAGGGGAATTTAGCTTTGTCCCTAGAAGCGAGAAGAATCAAATAATTTGTGAACATATTTTATAACCATCACAATTTTCAGTCATCTGACTGATTTGTCATGGACTTATTCTCTTTAGCTGTTGTGTACTGGTGCACATTTGGATCGAATGAAATATTTAATTAGAATTAGGTTTACCATCCTCCAGAGAGCTGAGTTAAGAGCTGGGGAGTAACACTGAAGACATTGCGAGATGTCACTAATGTGCCCCTCGAGGCCAAGACAGATTTTGTTTCACTGTGACTAGCCTTTGAGTCTTTGCGTATTTCTCCGTTATCCCTCCTTACATGCAATTAGGAGCAAACTTGTATGCACTGTGCAGCTTCAGTGTTTATAAAGAGTCATGTCACCATTGCAAGTAAACCTACTCTGCTTTAGACTCTTTCTTCTTAAGCATTATTTATTACTTGATGACTTTATAAAAGCCATTCATTTTCTCTAGAACGCACTTTTTTCTCATGTAAAATAAAACATACTTTTCTTATAAACCTCCACATGATGTTTTTTGCTTTAATTCACAATTAAGGTAAGATATAGGAAAGCACTTCAAAAACTGTAAAACACTACAAATCCAAGGAATTAGGATAAATCCTATTTGCTGTTCTCGGTACTTTCTGTTTCTTGGCTCATGCTATAATTCTCACGTTTTCTTATTTCTTAACTTTGTCTTCATCCCAGTTTCCTGAAATTCTCCCAATCTTAAATCCTGCTGCTACTGCTAGGTCACTTCAGTCGTGTCCGACTCTGTGCAACCCCAGAGATGGCAGCCCACGAGGCTCCCCCGTCCCTGGGGTTCTCCAGGCAAGAACACTGGAGTGGTTTGTCATTTCCTTCTCCAATGCATGAAAGTGCAAAGTGAAAGTGAAGTAGCTCAGTCATGTCTGACCCTCAGTGACCCCATGGACTGCAGCCTACCAGGCTCCTCTGTCCATAGGATTTTCCAGGCAAGAGTACTGGAGTGGGATGCCATTAAATCCTAGCTGAATGCATATCCTCTAAGAAAGTTTACAGATACATTTTACAAATGTAAGAACTAGGGCTCAGAGAGGTTATGTAACATGTTCAAGGTAACAGACTTGGGATTCAACCAGGCCAGCCAAGGTCTTAGCCAAATGTTTTCAGCAACATCACTTATATGACGCTATCCACAATCAAATATATTTAGCAACAACTTATGAAATGGTTGTTTAGAGGAAACATACATCTTAGTCAGCCTCATGTGGGAATTAAAGACAATCTCAAAAGCTTCCTTTAGCTTATCTGCTGTTCTTGTTTAGTCATTAAGTGGTGTCCAACTCTTTCATGACCCCATGGACTGTAACTCGCCAGGCTCCTCTGTCCATGGGATTTCCCAGGCAAGAACACTGGAGTGGGTTGCCATTCCCTCCTCCGGGGGACCTTCCCGACCCAGGATTGAAGCCAGATCTCCTATGGCTCCTGCGCTGGCAGGTGAACTGTCTACCACTGAGCCACCTTTAGCATTTAAGCGTTGACACATTTTGTGTAATGAAACTTTGTTTTTACTCTTCTCTTTACAATGTCTGTGGACAGATTTTTAGCTTGAATGATAAAAATGTAGTATGGGGGAAATTTCTTTTAATTTCTGTTTTACATAAATTACCTGAATATATTTACCAAGTAGAGAGAGAACACCCATCCTCTCTGAACACCCTCTTAATTTGAGCTCTGAATAGAGGAAATAGTCATTAGTGAACATCACATGCAGGTGTTTTCAGTGATATTTACTAAAGAGTCTCCAGTTTCTGCCCATTAAGAGAAACTTTTAATGTTAGGCTATAAGAAGCAGCATAAAATGCATAGCAACAGAAACCATTTTTGACACATCTATTATCTGGAGCAAATACCAAATGCTGAGGCTTTGCAAAGCAGCGGATTTCGTTTCATTGTGAAGGCTGGAAGTGCCAGCTGACAGTTTTCTTCTTGCAAAGTCAAAATCGAAATTGCAGAGCCAACTGTGGGCTCCGAGGTGGCCCACAGAACTGCTCTGACACATCTGACCTTTTCACAATGATGTGAAGTCTAGGACAGGGCACTTCAATTTTGCCAGATCCTCCATGAGAAGGATTTTTCTAATTTATTTCTTAATTTAAGCATATTTAGTAAGCCAAGATAGTTTCTGAGCATGAACTTAATTTGGGACAAACAATAAGCAGTTCATAAACACAAAACAGCACAGATACTCTCTTTGTGGGGGGTTGTTTCTATGAGAAAGGGTAGGAGAATGAATTTATTTTCTGTTCTGGAATAGAAAAGTGTATTATTTTTGTAAATACCTTGAAGCAACATTCCTCTCTGTTTCAGCTACTGGAGAGCACTCTCAAGTTGAGGCATGAACTTGAGGCCATTTCCTCATTCATTTGAATGAGGCCATTTCCTCATTCATTTGAAAAGCAGTGAAATTATTGGGCCCTGAATTTGTTGCAGGAAGATGGCTAGATCCATGGAAATGGATAAAAGTCAGAGATCTAGACAGCTCACCAACCAGTGCAGAGAGAAGAAGAAATAAACACCAGCATGCAAACAGAGGTAACCTCAGGTGCTCCCAGCAGACACAGGGAGGAGACCTTGGTCCCAGGCATCTCAGCTAAATTCTGAGGACATATAAGTACGAGTTCATTGCATAAAGAAAAAGGAAACGGGGAATTTTAGGCAGATGGGGGAAGCATATTTACAATGCCAGGAGGTATGAGAGAATCTCATAATCTCATATCTCGGGAACTACAAGAATATCTGAAGGACAAGAGGTCAGGGAGTAGGGGCAGATGGGGCCGGGAGAAATCAGAGAAGCCAGGTTACGGAAAATTGAATGGTATGCTAAGTGTGAGGGGTTCTTTCTATTAGAGAGGGTAGGAGATTCTGTTGAAAGGAATAGGGGGACAAACAGGATTCTGTGCAGCAGATTAACATGTTTAGATACGCTTTATTAAGTGATCCCCAGAAGGGCATGAAGCAGTGGGTCTTGATCCATAACATTTGGTCACATCCAGGGGGAAGAGATAGTTCTAGGATCTAATGGATCCAGGGAAAAGATGCTACTAAATATTCTATACGGTTCAGGACAAGCCACCAGAACAAATAATTAATTATCCATTCAAAAGCGCTAATTGTGCCAAGGTTGAGAAAGCCTGGGGTGCAGGGAGAGAGCTGAATAATGCTCCCCCCACCAACACGTTCATGATCTGATCCATGGAATTTGTGAACAAGTTTCCTGAAGTGGCAAAAGGGATTTGACAGCTGTGATTAAATTAAAGAGTGTGAAATAAGATGATCCTGAATTATCTGAGTGTGCCCGACGTAATCATGAGGGTCTGATAAGAAGAGGCATGAGGGTCAAACACAAAAAAGGTAGTGTGAGTACAGATGCAGTCAGTGAAGGAGACGTGATGATACCTTTGGAAATGGAGGAGGGAGACAGGCACCAAAGGAACGAGGGCGAACCTGCAGAAGGAGGCAGCCCCGCTGACCTCCTGGCCAGGGAGACTGATCCTGAACTCTAACCTTCAGAACAGTTAGGGAATAAATGTGTGTCGTTTTAAGCCCCTAAACATGTACTACTTACAGCAGCAACAGGAAATCTATATGTCTGTCTTGGAGACTAGGGCAGATGGGATGTGAATCTTGAGGCAGATTAAACGCTAGGAGGAGGAGTCAGTATTGCCAGGCGCTCATCTGAGCTCTGGGGATACAACAGCGATCAGGGCAGAGAAAAATTTCTGTTCTCTTGAAACATATAGTGTTTTCCTTTCTTTTATGTGTGCATGAGTTCTTATTGTATTCCAGAAAGTAATGCCCACATCATGCTAACTGCCTTTCCCAATTCATCATACATAGACTAACTTTTCTATCTTCAGTCTTAGTTTTTATCTATTTGAACTTATCAGTATTTTACATTATAATTTGTATCCCCAAGTCCAAGGTATTTTAATGTCATAAAAATATCTCCCCACATTTCTTCTATTACTGTTGTTTATGGTTTTATTGTGATAGGTTGGTGGTTATTCACAGCTACCCATTCACTCCGTCACACCACTGTTATTAACCCATTCCTGCCATGTGTCCCTGCACAGGAATAGACTCCACAACACCACTGACAGGCCCAACCATTGGACACCTTTGGCTGACTGAATGCACCTTCTCTTATCCGATCATAAACTTGCAAGTAAGAAATAAAAAGTCTATTGTCAGAAGCCAGTGAGACTTTAGGTTGGCTTGTCATGCAGCATACCCTGGATAAATTTATGTTTACATTTAGGCCTCTTACCTATGATGCCATTGGGCTTTCCCCATGTCTTATCAGTAAAGAATCCCCCTGCCTTGCAGGAGCCACAGGAGATGAGGGTTCAATCCCTGGTTTGGAAAGATCCCTGGAGAATGGCATGGCAACCCACTCCAGTATCCTTGCCTGGAGAATCCCATGGACAGAGGAGTCTGGTGGGCTACAGTCCACAGGGTGGCAAACAGCTGCATGTGACTGAAGTGACTTAGCACACGCACATCTGTGATGCCATCATTGTTATATGCAGTTAGCCTTCATATATAATTCTGTTTGGTCTCTTTATTCTGTTTTGTTGGTCTATCTGTTCCTATACCAATTCTATACTGTTTCTTAGTATTGTGTTATTATTATATGTCTTAATAGTGCATGAGTTCCTACTTAAGTCTTCCTTCTCAAAATTATATTAGCTTTGTATGAATGTATAAACCTTATTATATTTAAAATCAGTTTCATGTTCTCCTGCAAATTCTACTGAGCTATTGATTATATTGAGATATATATAGATATAGATAGATAGATAGATACACACACTGAGTTTTAGATAAACTTGGGAAACTATCAGTAGCTTTAAAAATGTCAATATGCCTTGTTTTATTAAGGTCTCACTTGATTAATTTTAGAAATCTTATATTGCTCTAATTCCTAGGATTTCATATTTTGGGTTGATATTTTAAGTGGAATATTATCTTCTATTTTTAGTTAGTTTTTACTGTTAAAGTGATAGACTCCAATGTAAATTATGTACACTCAATTGAGGAAAAGAAGAAAATATTAGAACATCTGTAAATATTTATTTTTATTTTATTTTAACATTTTAATTTTTAGGTTAATAGTAGCTAATGTATTAATATATTAATTCTAGAATAATAATAGCTGACTTTTATATGACACCAACTTTGTGCTATACAAATGCTTTCTACGTATTAACTCACTCAATCCTCACAATACCCTAAGTGGAAATTTTTTTCTTCTCATTTTATAGGCAAGACAAATGAGGCAGAGTGATCATATAACTTGCTTAAGTTCACACAGGTGTGACCCCAAGGCAGTCTTGCTTTTAGTCTCTACACTATGTTGTTTGTAAAGTACATAACTGTAGTTTATAAATAAATATTGGGGTCATATTAGGCTCATAAAATGAGTTGGTTTGCTTTACAAAGATAAGAATCATATGTTTTAAAAAAGTTTTATTTATCAACTTTTAGAGAACCAATATTTTGACACTAGAAGTATAGAAAAATGCTATTAATCTTTAATGTTAACCTTATACCTGGCAATTTCACTTAACTCTTTTATTAGATACATTAATTTGTTCATTCTGTTGGGTTTTCTATGTAATCTTATCAGTGACAAATAATGACAGTTTTATCTCTTCCTTTCAAATTCTTATCATTGTTAATTATTTTCCTTGTCTTATTCTGTTGGTTAGGGCCTTCAGTACTATACTGAATGGTAGTGGTGATAAAAGATATCCTTGCTTTATTGTGTTCAAATTTTTGTCAATAAACACTGTCTAACTGAACCTTTTAAGTGAATACTTTTATTAAGTTAAAGACATCATATTTGCTCTCAGTTTTCTTAGTTTCTTTTGTTTTACCGTTAAATAAATATAAAATTTATTAAATATCTTTCTTTATCTACTGAGGTGATAATATTTTTTTTAGTCCACTGTCATGATGAATTACACTGATAAGAGTTTTGATCAGTAAACTGCTATACCATTCCTGAGATTATTCCTACAAATTCACACTATATTGTCCTTAATAGTATTTGGCTAACATTTTATTTAGTATTTTCTTATCTGTGTTCAGAAGTAGACTATTTCCCTGTTTGTTTTGTATTATCCTTATATAATTTTAATATCAAGATATTAAGCTCATAAAATGACTTGTGCAGTCATTTTTTTCTGGAAAAGATTTTATATGATACAATTATCTGTTTTTTAAAGTTTCATTTAACCTCTAAAGGGCCTTGTTTCAACTAACTTCAAAGTATTTAGTTACCTAAGAAGAAAAAAGTATACCAAAACTGTACTATGGCATTTTCTAGAGAAATTTTATTTAGTCAGGTAAATATTTCCTGCAATTCATCATAAGTGAGCTTTAAAGTTTCATAGTACAATTTTGAAATATGTGGTATTTGGCAATTTTGGAAAAGATTAAGAACTTATAGCTCAGTTGGTAAAGAATCCACCTGCAGCTCAGGAGACCCCGGTTTGTGGGGTGTCTGGAAGATTCCCCTGGAGAAGGGATAGCCTACACACTCCAGTATTCTTGGGCTTCCCTTGTGGCTCAGCTGGTAAAGAATCCACCTGCAATGTGGGAGACCTGGGTTCAATCCCTGGTTTGGGAAGATTCCCTGGAGAAGGGATAGGCTACCCACTCCAGTATTCTGGCCTAGAGAAGTCCATGGACTATATAGTTGCAAAGAGTCGGACACAAATGAGCAATTAACTTTCACTTTCCACTTTTCAAGAACAGTAGTACTTTTGTATATTTGCTTCATGGCATTGTCATTCAGTTACCAACCATTTTCCAAGATAGTTTTCCCACAATTGCTGTCAAATTACTTATGAAAAGAATTAAAATAACTACATCAATGTACACTAAGTTTTATTGGGCAAACTGAAAGACAAAAAGGAAGCAGTTCTCAGAAGGTAATTACTATAAACATTAGATTTCTGGTGAAGACCACATTTGTTCTAGTGAGAAATTATATCAAGGATATCCTTCTTCAAAACTGTGGCATTGCACAGTGAGTTGCACTCAATGTTTTGTAATAACCTATAAGGTAAAAGAATCTGAAAAAAATGTATGTATGAGTATGTGTGTGTGTATATATATTTGATTGACTTTGCTGTACATCTGCATCTAACACGACATTGTAAATCAACTATATTTCAGTTTTAAAAAGGAAAAGAATCATCATGTTGTACACTTGAAATACTAAAAATGTGGCATTGCCACTTGAGGCACATGGATGGGCAACAATATATTACCTGCCTTGACTGGGTCAGAATGTGGGGAAGGGCTTAGTGAGGCACTATTCTTAAGAAACAAAAGTTGAGAACAGAACTCTTAACAGCTTTCAGGTAGCAACCCAGGCAGGCACTTGGTCATTTTAGACCAAAGATCAAAACTATAAGAGGTTTGAAATCTTCCTACTTGCAAATTCATTGTTTTTATTTTACATCCCTGCCAGTTTCACATAAAGAGTTACTGGAAAATTCTTAGGGCGTCAGCAGCCTGTGTGTTGTTTTAGGAAATGCAAGTCATTTGGAGAAGTGGAAGCAAAACAGAGGGAGGGGACAGCAGACAATAGGAGCAGAGATTAAGCAAAGTATTTCTGGCCATGACAGAGAAGAAAAGAACGCCAGAAATTATCCTGAAGCTGAGAATGGACCTGGCGCTGAAAGCAGAAGTGCCTGGATCCTGTCATTATTCGGTGGTATCTACTTTGTGGACATTCTGAAAGTGGCTGGACAGCGCTGAGGCATGATTTGAAGTTAGGTAACAGTGAAACTCGGAGAAGGCAATGGCACCCACTCCAGTACTCTTGCCTGGCAAATCCCATGAATGGAGGAGCCTGGTAGGCTGCAGTCCATGGGGTTGCAAAGAGTCGGACACAACTGAGCGACTTCACTTTCACTTTTTACTTTCATGCATTGGAGAAGGAAATGGCAACCCACTCCAGTGTTCTTGCCTGGAGAATCCCAGGGACGGGGGAGCCTCGTGGGCTGCCGTCTCTGGGGTCGCACAGAGTCGGACACGACTGAAGCGACTTAGCAGCAGCAGCAGCAACATAGCAGCAGCAGCAGCAGCAGCAGCAACATTAAAACTGATGGCTGTGAAATGACAGCAACAGATGGACCTCGCTAGCATGAAGCAATCAAAGGTGTGTGCAGTTTACAGAAAAATACTCGATCCTGAGCTTGACAGACCATATAGAAGCAGGTTACACCATCAACTAAAGGTCAGATATAAATATAGTGAGCTTGTTTAAGAAGGTTCAGCATGCTCTAGCCTTCTTAATCACATTTATCTACCTGGTGATAACTCATCAGCTCTATGTGTATCCACCTCTATCTACGTAGTAGAACAAACAAAAGTCCCAAGAAGATGATTTAGTCCAATCTATTGTATTTTGAGGTTTTAATAAGAACACAATGGTCATAATAAAGTAAAATAGATTTATATTCCTAGCAGAACAAAGTTCCAGTTCAGCAGACAAATATAAGATCAGTTTTTGTCAAACATTTAGCTCATGTAATTTTAATCAGCTGCTCAAGTCACCAACAACAAAAAACTCAGTCTTAAGTAATTTGTAGCTGTCTTGAAACTTATACAAAAAAAACGAAGAACAATATTTTCACATTGTTCATATCATGCAGACAGGGTTCAGAGTTTATCTGTCAAGCTTCAAGAAGGATTCTTTGACATTTCTGATCTCATTGTTATTGGCTTGGCCCAATTTGGACTAGTGATTAATTCACAATAGGCTCTATTTTCCATTATTAATCTCTTAGTCTTGAAAAGTTTATAAGACTCAAAGCTGTTAGATATCTAGAATTCTGCACTTTTTGCTTACTTGTTAAATATTGACTCCAGCTTTTTTTTTTTTTTTCTGTTCCTTTATTTTCATTCATGAAGCAACTGGAAAATGCTAGGGGGGGTGTGTGTGTGTGCATGCACGCGCATGCCCCTGTGCATGCACAGATACAAGTTTCACAGTCTCTCAGGACTAAGCACTCAACTTCACACAATATTCAAATTTAGGTTAACAGAGCTGAGAAGCACTGCATTCTACTCATGTACTAACTCTCGACCTGGGCCTTCAGAGCCTTATCCTAAATGTCGATTGGAATTGGTATCTTTTTCAGATGTAGAAGTTTGCATCAGTAGATACTCATGTGACAGCTTGATTGTAAACGGGTCGATTAATTCCCCAGCACAAGCATGTAAGAAATTTCATCTGAGGTTCACTGCTAATGCAAAAGGGATTTGTACTACACACTGAGAATTCAGCACTCCCAAAAAGAAAAGGATTTAACGTGATGTCAATTCAAGAGAGAAAAGGCCAAGGCAGTTATAGAAACACATTTGCTGAGGTCCCAGATAAGAAAATAATTTTGTACAAATTTCACCATGTAATGTCTTTCAAACTGTGTAAGAAGTCAAATTATTCTACAGAAGGGCAGTCAACAATCTTCCTCGGTATGGCCTGGGCTTAATATTTCATTTCAGAAAAAGAAGTGATATTTCAAGGAGAGAGAAAACCACTATTTGGAGGACTTCTGATTACCGAAATGATGCAAAATGGGTGAAAGCCTGCACTGAGTTCTTTGCATAATAACATAGAAAGTTTTGAAGTTTACTTTTTATGGAAAATTTTCAAGAAGAGTAGAAAGTGTGGAAGTGTAACTCTCAGGCCAAAGTTTGAACTTGGCTTCTGATAGAGTCATGTGTCTCTTAATAAATTTCTCTTTTGGGGTTAGTTAGGGATTAGGTTCGGAGAAGGCAATGGCACCCCACTCCAGTACTCTTGCCTGGAAACTCCCATGGACAGAGGAGCTTGGTAGGCTGCAGTCCATGGGGTTGCACAGAATTGGACATGACTGAAGCGACTTAGCAGCAGCAGCAGCAGCAGCAGCAGCAGGGATTAGGTTCCACTGCATATAAACACAATTATGTTAACCGAATTAGGCTGTTCTTTCTTGTCCTTATATATTAAGTCTGGACATAGGCAAGTGACATTGGTGCAGTAGCCTCATGATAGCATCAATACCCTGGATTTATTTTGTCTTTTTGTTCCTCCACCCTTCTGGTTACTGCATGGTCACAAGATACCACTAGTCTCCCTTCCGCATTCCAAGCAGGAAGAATAAGATGAGGAAGAAGGGCTGACACCCATGCCAGAAAAATGAAACTACATAGGAATTCCTGGTTAGGTTTCAGTTTATCTCAGCGACAAAGCCATGTGCTGTAGGCAGCCTTTGCTGTCATAGAATTTGAAAAATGGTAGGGCTTGTTTGTTTAGGGTTTTTTTCTTTGTTTGTTTGTTTTTTGGCTGCATTGCCAATAAAAGCTGAAAACAAGGGTTCTTTTAATAAAAACAAAGGAGAGAATGGATTTTGGCTAGGTAAGCAGCAAGCTGAGACACATGTTGCTTCAAGATATTGACCAGGGTCCTTTTGGAGCTGGCACTGCCATGACATGCTAACTGCTATTGTGTATACTGTGCCCTCTTGCCCTTATTTTGCTGGATTAGAAGTAGGTTTTGTTCAACATAGCTTTGATGCAGAGTGGAAGAATGACATTCTATAAGTTTGTTGCTCGAGTACCTTCCTCCACAGGACTCCAAAACAACCACAACAGCAACCACAACCACCCAACCACCCGTCCATGCAGAGAGGCTAGGGAGGCGTGTTAGACTGTCAACCTGGATACGAAACCAAAAGCAAGCTTGACATCATTCTTAGTGTGGGGCGGCCCTGAGAGCTAAGACTTAAGGGATAAACTATGTTGATAACAAAAAAACCCAAAGTAAACATTGGAAGAACAATACGGCAATCCAATGGAGATTTTAGCACCCCTTATCAGGTGCATATAGCAAAATCTCCAAGATAAACTATATGTTGGGAAAAAAACATATTCAATAAACTTAAAAGGCTTGACTTGTAAGGAAGTTAGCTGACAATAACAACTTAGATTATAAATCAATAACATATCTAAATAAATCTAGACATTTGGAAACTGAAGAGCTCCCTTCTAAATATCAAAGAGATCATAAAAATGTGTGAAAAAATCACAAAGAAAATGAAAACTTTATTTGAAAAAAATTATGAAAATATAGCCTATGAAATTTTATGGGATGTTTCTATAGCAGTACTTAAAGGAAAATTCTTATATTAGGAAAGAAAAAAGACTTGAGATCACTCTAAATTTCCACCATAAGAATTTAGAAAGAGACAAGCAATTTAAACCCAGAGTACAAAAGGACAAAAATAATAGACATCAATAGAGATCAATAAATATAAAATAAAGGAAATTAATAAAACTGAAAGTAAGTCCTCTGAAGAGCAACAAACTATTTCTTTTGATAAAGACAAGAAAGTTAAAATGAAAACCAAAACTATTTCTTCCAGGAATACACGAGAGTTTGGCTTTTTCCATATATTACACATATTAAAGGAATAATAAGGAAATATGAACAAGTGTGTGTGTGCTCAGTTGTATCCGACTCTTTGTGACCTCATGGACTGTAGCCTGCCAGGCTCCTCTGTCCATGAGATTTTTCAGGCAGGAATACTGGAGTGGGTTGCCATTTCCTCTTTCAGGGTCTCTTCCTGAGCCAGGAATCAAACCTGTGTCTTTTGTATCTCCAGCATTGGCAGGCAGATTCTTTACCACTGTGTCTCCTGAGAAGTCCATATGAACAAGTATATGGCAACGTATATGACAATTTAGATGAGGTGAACAAATCCCTTGTAAAACAAGTCACCAAAACTGACAAAATAAAAAAATCTGTGTAGTCACTTAAAAATGGAATTGAATCTATCATCAGGATCTCCCCACAAGTAAAACGTGAGTCTCAAATGGCTTTAGTGGTGAATTCTATCAAGCTTTTAAAAAGGAAATAACACAAATCCTGTAGATAATTTCACATAAAACATAAAAGGAGTTAACAATTCCAAAGTTTTTCTATGAGGCTGTTATCTTGCCTGGCAGTTGGTCTAACCTGACTTACAGGTTGATAAATTAACCTGTTTCTGTTTCATAGGTCCTGGAAGAAGACATGAGACGCTTGGGTCAGAGACAAAGGACTTTGCTGCTCACAGGCAGCAAAGCAACACGAGAGCCACCATGCATGCATCTGCTCCTCTTGTTCTCAAGTCCCACGGAGGTGACACAAAGGACCCAAATAGAGGCTGACACATGCAGGGAGCCTGTGACACAGGGGAGGAGTCCTGAGTCTAGAGAACCCACTGACTTATGTGTCTGCTGACACAGAGCCTGAATGAAAATCAGGAGAGAAAATCGGCCTGAAAATGTCCATCTCCCTTGCCCTACAATTCATTTGTTACCTAGGGATCTATAGTTTCCTGACACTTATATTTAAGATTTCAGATTTGTACTACTCACAATACAGTACTCTTTTCATATCCATTTAAAAAATCTCTTGATTGTGAGAACAAATTAAATAAATATACCAAGCTATTGTATGGAAGTATCTAGCAAACATCCAGCTGTATATGTATATAACTATATATATCCATATGTACATGGGTGTATATATGTGTGTGTGTGTGTGTATATATATATATATATATATATGCATGCATACATGCTTAGTAGCTCAGTCATGTCCGACTCTATATGACCCTTTGGACTGTCGCCCATCAGGCTCCTCCATCCATGGGATTTTTCAGGCAAGAATACTGGAGTGAATTGCCATGCCCTCCTCCAGGGGATCTTCCCAACCCAGGGATCAAACTTGTATCTCCTGTATCCATTGGGAAAGCCCAGATATGACTATATAAATTGATAAATACAGGCATATCTCAAAGATATGCCACTTTGGTTCCAGACCATGGTAAAAAAGTGAATATCACAATAAAGTGAGTCACACCAGTTGTTTTGGTTTCCCCGTCTACATAAAAAGTTATATATTTAAAAACAATTCCACCAATAACACATGCTCTACATAACATTATGTTTGACTTTGAGCCAGAGAAAACTTGAAACACAATGGCTTAAGCACAGAAAGGGCTCATATACATTTTTCTCATATGTAAGACATTGTGTAGATAGGGAGTCCAAGGCTGCTATGGTTGAAGCCCTGCAAGACCATCAAAGATTCAAACTCCTATTTCCTATTCTGCCTTCCTCAGCATGTGGCCTTCACCCTCATGATTGCATAATGGCTGCTCCCTTTCCAGGCATCACATTTTGATCCCACATGGGAAGAAATGGAAAGATCCAAAAGCCTTTCTCATAAGGCTTTGCTTTATCTTGAGAAGGGATGCTTTCCCCAGACACGTCTGCCTGTATCTTATTGGCAAGAACTAGGTAACAGAGCTTTCCCAAGATGCAAAGTTATTTAGAGGAAGTGAATTTATATATTAAGCAGGAAACACTGATGATCATCTCCAGCAAAACTGGAGTTCTGTTAGCAAAGAGGAAGGGAAACCAGACCGTGGCAAGTGACAAGCAGTTTCTGCCATATGCCTACTCTAGAAAAATCAGAAAAAAACAGAGGCATTTGTCCATTATTTTTGTTCCATTTACTTATTCCTTTATTTAGTCTTTCGGCTTCTGTCTCCTGATCAATACCTTATTTGAAAGAAGAGACCGTCATGGTGGCCTTATGTCAGAGAGTTAAAGCACCTTTGAAGCTCTATCCTTAAGTGGATAGCTCCCTGATACAAATAACATCCTACCCCCACCCTCCCCTCTCCGCCTCCCCACCACTAAGAATTTAGTATCACGAAGACAGAACCTTCAAGGGAAAAAACATGTAAATAAGGTTTCAGGGCAGAAAATGGTTTCGTGACAGACTGTCAGCATTTTATCTGGGTCAGAAAACAGGCCATTTCCTGTCCTTCCAAAGCCCCGTGCCTCTTCAGTCACTGCCCTGTAACCCAGGCAGGCGCGTGGAGATAGACTCAGAGGCCACAGAGGCGGCAGCCTCCTTTCCTGAGCAGCCGGCATCTTGCTAATGGCTGTAGAAGCTGATTGCGGGGTCCGGGCCCGTTCCTCATTGCCATAGTCACCGTGGATTATATTTCTGAGTGCTCACAGGGGGCATGGCCCTGCACTGCGCAAAGTGTTTACTGTCCTATTTCTGCTTCCAAATCATTAGATGTTGTGCTCGCAGTGAGCTGAGCTCTGATTGCTAGCAATACTGTCCACTGCTGTCAGCTTACCCAGAGCTGAAACTTTTCATACTGTGGACATTCCCTAAAGGAATCTGATGAAACAGTGACACTACCAGCTTTTTGGCTAAATTTCTTCATCATTAATGAATGTTCTCAACAAGTCAATCGGCAGGTACTACTTTCTTTGTTACAGAGCTCAGTGATGGCATAACTGACTTCAAGGTTGGCCAGAACCTTTGGGATTCGGAGGTAAAAGAGCTAATATTGATCAGTTCTGGGGACAGTCTTACACACTACTATACATAGAATAGGTAACTAATAGGGGCCTACTGTGTAGTACAAGGAACTCTATTCAGTACTCTGTAACAGCCTATATGGGACAAGAATCTAAAAAAGAGTGGATATATACATAACGTAGAACTGATTCACTTTGCTGTACACTTGAAACTAATACAACATTGTAAATCAACTATACTCTACTAAATTTTTTTTAAAAATAAAAATAAATACTTTATACTTCATTCTCCAGTTATTCCTCTGAAGGCATAATCAGTACACATTTTGTAGATGAAGCAGCTGATTCTAAGAGTTTAGATGAGGTGTCCAAAGTCATGTAAGCTGGTAAAAGATCAAAATGGAACTTGAACCTGGGTCCTAATTTAATTACCTTTCAATTCCAGTATATTGTCCTTTAAGAAGAATCACAATATTTCACTGCTGCTGCTGCTGCTGCTAAGTCACTTCAGTCTTGTCCAACTCTGTGTAACCCCATAGACAGCAGCCCACCAGGCTCCCCGTCCCTGGGATTCTCCAGGCAAGAATACTGGAGTGGGTTGCCATTTCCTTCTCCAATGCATGAAAGTGAAAATATTTCACTAAGAGGTCATAAACCCACCCTTCATTAGTGAAGTGGGTTTAACCTAAACTGAAGGGTCCTTACTCGCCTCTGCTGATGTCAGCGGTTACCCTGCATGAGGAAGAACAGGTGCTTTTACGAGGTAAGTGAAGTGACTTTAGAAGTCTAAGAGAATTCAGGAATAGGGCATAGTCTTTTCTTCAGGGTATATTAGGTACTGTGCACATTTAATGTAGCAGAACTAGAATTACTCTCTGTTCCTGTTTATTGTGCTTTATTTCCCCTGTACATATTTACATTTTATTCCATTTCCTGACTTCATGAGTTCTCCATCACGGTGATAGTATTCCTCAGAGTTTATCCTTGCTCTTAATTTAACTCTTCTTTCGTTGAGCAGCAGTTTCTGGCGCTGCTATATTTGACTCACGCTTTCTTACTTTTGTTCGAGCGATTTCATAATTTTCATCCTCATTCACATCAGCCTCATTCTCCTCCTGCATTATCTCTGAGTGGTACTAACTGCACATTTATTTCCCGCGTATGTGTTAGAACCTCCCTCTCGCCTCTGTATTTGACAGTTGCAGATGGCTTTTCAGTAGCATCCTTCTTTTCCCAGAGTCTGCGCTTGTTAGAGCTCGAGGCTCCCGCTCACTTAAATAACGATTCAGTAAGAGCCAGCATCTGCACATTGTGGTTGCTATTGAGTCTAATCGTGCCTTCCGTTTCACAGGTATCACGGTTTTCCCTCTATCTAATCATTTCATCTGGGATGATTTTAAGCTGTGTCATAACTTTAAAAGGAATCTTGAAGACCTTTATTTTTGCATGTCTCCTTCTTACAGATTTTGCTATAAAGATGCTGTTCTTTCCTGCAGTTGTTCTCAGTAACGGAGACTGTTTGTGGTGGTGGTTTAGCTGCTAAGTCGTGTCTGACTCTTTGCAACCCCATGTAGTATAACCTGCCAGGCTCCTCTGTCCATGGGATTTTCCAGGCAAGAATGGGTTGCCATTTCCTTCTCCAGAGGATCTCCCAGACCCAGGGATCAAACCCTGGTCTCCTGCATTGCAGGTAGATTCTTTAGGAACTTAGCTACTAGGGAAGCCCTAAAGTGTTTATATCAGAGACTAAAGCTCAAAGGTGTAGCATTCACCTCTTCTGTTTCTTACCCTACACTCTCTGACCTTGAACCCACATTTCCCATCTGATAACATGAGATACACCATGTCTGCAGCTTTTTAGAGCATTTTCATTAGCCTCATACTGTCTTGATATTCAAGCACTGACTTTAAGAAACACGATGATATAATAATGTAATATTCTGGCCCATGTACTTCCCTATGATTATATGGTTAGTAGAAGAAAATGATCAGCTATACAGTCTAAGCTGATCAAGACTAAAATAAAATATAATAGAAGATGTAAATATACTTTTGAAATAAACAGATCAATTGCAGGAAAGAAGCCTTGCATAAAAACAAACATATACAAAGAACTTTGGAACTAAATGTAAAGGAATAATAAAACAGTAACAGCTGTCTATAAAACATGAAAATTAAACATCAGGTTTTTGGCATATTTTTAACTCACAGAATCCTAATACAATTTTTAACTCATTTGAAAGAAAATGAGCAACCATTAGAATTACCCATAGTAATTGAGTAAAATATGAAATTATTAGCATTTTGCTCAATTGAGGTTCAAGCTAAGTTTTCACTATGGTCTGAAATTCTAAGATTTAATTTTGAAAATAGATTCTGTATTATTTATATATTTTTGAAATATAACCTCTAAGATTTAAATTAGGTAGAGAAATGCAAATCCAGACTGTAATGAGCTACCACACCAGACAGAATGGCCATCATTAAAAAGTCTACAAACAACAAATGCTGGAGAGGGTGTGGAGAAAAGAGAACACTCCTACACTGCTCATGTGAATATAAATCAGTACAGCCACTCACAAAACTAAACATAGAATTACCATACAATCCAGCAATCTGGCACCTGGACATAGATCACATGAAAGTATAATTCAAAACAACGTAAATGCACCTTTATGTTCATAGCAGCAATATTCACACTAGCCAAGACATCAGTTCAGTTTAGTCGCTCAGTCGTGCCCGACATTTTGTGACCCCATGAATCGCAGCACGCCAGGCCTCCCAGTCCATCACCAACTCCAGGAGTTCACTCAGATTTACGTCCATCGGGTCAGTGATGCCTTCTAGCCATCTCATCCTCTGTCGTCCCCTCCTCCTCCTGCCCCCAATCCCTCCCAGCATCAAAGTCTTTTTCAATGAGTCAACTCTTCCCATGAGGTGGCCAAAGTACTGGAGTTTCAGCTTCAGCATCATTCCTTCCAGAGAAATCCCAGGGCTGATCTTCAGAATGGACTGGTTGGATCTCCTTGCAGTCCAAGGGACTCTCAAGAGTCTTCTCCAACACCACAGTTCAAAAGCATCAATTCTTCAGCGCTCAGCCTTCTTCACAGTCCAACTCTCACATCCGCACATGACTACTGGAAAAATCACAGCCTTGACTAGACGGACCATAGTCGGCAAAGTAATGTCTCTGCTTTTCAATATGCTATCTAGGTTGGTCATAACTTTTCTTCCAAGGAGTAAGCGTCTTTTAATTTCATGGCTGCAGTCACCATCTGCAGTGATTTGGGAGCCCCCCAAAATAAAGTCTGACACTGTTTCCACTGTTTCCCCATCTATTTCCCATGAAGTGATGGGACTGGATGCCATGATCTTCATTTACTGAATGTTGAGCTTTAAGCCAGCATTTTCACTCTCCTCTTTCACTTTCATCAAGAAGCTTTTTAGTTCCTCTTCACTTTCTGCCATAAGGGTAGTATCATCTGCATATCTGAGGTTATTGATATTTCTCCCAGCAATCTTGATTCCAGCTTGTGTTTCTTCCAGTCCAGCATTTCTCACGATGTACTCTGCATATAAGTTAAATAAGCAGGGTGACAATATACAGCCTTGACATACTCCTTTTCCTATCTGGAACCAGTCTGTTGTTCCATGTCCAGTTCTAACTGTTGCTTCTTGACTTGCATACAGATTTCTCAAGAGGCAGGTCAGTTGGTCTGGTATTCCCATCCCTCTCAGAATTTTCCTCATTTTATTGTGATCCACACAGTCAGAGGCTTTGGCATAGTCAATAAAGCAGAAATAGATGTTTTTCTGGAACTCTCTTGCTTTCTCCATGATCCAGTGGATTTTGGCAATTTGACCTCTGATTCCTCTGCCTTTTCTAAAATTAGCTTGAACATCTGGAAGTTCATGGTTCACATATTGCTGAAGCCTGGCTTGGAGAATTTTGAGCATTACTTTACTAGCATGTGAGATGAGTGCAATTGTACGGTAGTTTGAGCATTCTTTGGCATTGCCTTTCTTTGGCATTGGAATGAAAAGTGACCTTTTCCAGTCCTGTGGCCACTGCTGAGTTTTCCAAATCTGCTGGCATATTGAGTGCAGCACTTTCACAGCATCATCTTTCAGGATTTGAAATAGCTCCACTGGAATGCCATCACCTCCACTAGCTTTGTTCATAGTGATGCTTCCTAAGGCCCACTTGACTTCACTTTCCAGGATGTCTGGCTCTAGATCAGTGATCACACCATCATGATTATCCAGGTCATTAAGATCTTTTTTGTACAGTTCTTCTGCGTATTCTTGCCACCTCTCATAGTAGCAACCTGATGGAGAGGGAAATGGCAACTCACTCTGGTACTCTTGCCTGGAAAATCCCATGGATGGAGGAGCCTGGTAGGCTACAGTCCATGGAGTCGCAAAGAGTCAGACATGACTGAGCGACTTCACTTTCACTTTTCACTTTGGTGCATTGGAGAAGGAAATGGCAAGTCACTCCAGTGTTCTTGCCTGGAGAATCCCAAGGACAGGGGAGCCTGGTGGGCTGCCATCTATGGGGTCACACAGAGTTGGACACGACTGAAGTGACTCAGCAGCAGCAGCAGTAACAACCTAAATGTCTACTGACAGATGAATGGATAAAGAAGATGTGGTCTATGTAAGCAAAGGAATACTACTCAGCCACTGAAAAGAATGAGATACTGCCCTTTGCAGCAAAATATCATACTAAGTGAAGTAAGTCAGAAAGAGAATGACAAATACCATACAATATAACTTATACGTGGAATCTAAAATATGGAACAAGTGAACCTATCTACGAATCAGAAATGGACTCACAGACGTAGAGAATAGACTTGTGATTGCCAAGGGGGAGGGTGGAGGGGAGAGATGGACTTGGAGTTTGGGGTTAGCGGATGCCAATCACTACATACAGAATGGATAAACAGCGTTCTATTGCGCAGCACAGGGAAGTGTGTTCTGTATCCTGGGATAAGCCATAATGGAAAAGAATATAAAAAAGAATGGGTATGTGTGTATAACCGAGTCTCTCTGCTGTACAGCAGAAATGAACACAACACTATAAATCAACCACACTTCAATTAAAAAAAAAAGTTTAATTAAGACAAAAATAGCTCTACATGGCTTTAGAAGAGAAACTGTCCTTTTGCTGTTTGGTACAAATACAATTCGTAAGAATTAAAGATTTTAAAATTTAAAAAATAAAAAACTAAAAAAAAAAAAAACAAAAATAAATAAATAAATAAATAAAGTGACTATTGATAGGTATGTAAAAAAAAACAAATACATACGTGTCTTTGGTAGAAATAAAACATTCTTGGTATATGAATACTAAGTTCTGTTAAACCATTTCCTTGAGTTTCTTTTTTTTTTTTTTTAATATACCATCTGCACCCTAATTTGATGCATACTTGAAATTCAGCACTGGGCTCTTTAAACCACATTCGAATTTCACTGCCCATAAGACCAGGGTCTGGACTGTGGCTTAGAACTGTGTACTCAGGAGCCAAAACAGAAAGGACCAATCAGACTCTGACAGGAAGAACCAAGTTAATTTATTTATGATTTCCTAGAAATGTGCTTTATCTGAGGGACCTCATATAATGAAAGAAAACTCTAGTCTGGGGTGTGCACGTGTTTCTCCTTAATCGGCCCAGTGCTGAATCATGACTTTTGTTACAGATTACCAGAAAAGGAATTGGGCATTGCTACCCGCCTCCAATGCAGTGCATCCTCTCCTTAGGAGAGTCACCAGCTTGTGTGGATTGCTTTTCCATGTTCAAGATCTTCTCCTGCCCTACAGCAGGATTGGATCCTGCGTGTTCCTAGACTCTAGCATAGAGCCTGGCACATAGTCCCCGACTCAAATAAACATTCACCAAAGGAGAGAATGAACGAAAGGATGGTCATATTAGACACTCATAGTGCTATCCCCATTAGACAGATGAGGAAAGAAAGGACCAGATAGCTTAATTAAGGGGTATTTCACAAGGTCACAAGGTGACAGCCCTAAGCCCTAAACCAGACCTAGAGCCATGATCTTTTCAATGACTCCAGGCCGCTGATTCTGGCAAATTATTAAAGCTGTACAAATTTTTAAACCTGACCTATCAAGTCACATTATTTTCAGCAGGCTGTATTATGAATATTTCATACTTTGGTCTCTAGCACTCTTAGGGTGTTTGGAATCATGAACCAGCATTACATTTCCTCAGCACAAAAGCACCAGGAAGGCCCGTTGAGAAACTTTGCCACAAACTTTTCATGCATGTCTGTAGAGGATTAAGGTCCCCATAAACATTCCAGGGCACTCCCCAGGAGTTTTGGGGCATACTGTTTCCCAAAGCTGTCCACAAGGTCCATGAGGTTAGGAGCAGTTCTGTGCTTCTTGGGGAAGTGTGGTGTCTGCACACTGATTTTCTAGGTCTAAGCCAAGAAAGTGTTGGTGAGGGAAACCGTCTTTGGGGGCTCTGTCTATAGAAAGCAAGCTCACTTATCACAAACAAACCATTTCTAAGAGATCAACAATTTTGTTGACTGCATTTAAACATAGAACATGCAGTTCCCGAGTGCAATTTCAGTTTTTCAAAGGATAGTTTTATTCTTTTTCAGAAATGCCAGGGTGATTATTTTTTGTTGTTTTGTTTCGCTTAGAAGGGCTGCTTGGTGTGCCTCTTTAGTCAACATGTAAAGGAAAAGAACAAGCAACTGAATGATCCCCTGTCAGCCTCAAGGCAGCGGACTGAGGACTTAAACACAAACAGGTTCTCTAGGTGATGCTGGTAAAGACTTTCAAATCAGGCGAAAATACTCATCGAACTCTGACCCAGTCAGATTGATTCAGATTAAATGTTTTCTTTTTTCCTTGAGAATGTCTATTTTCTGCAATGTTTTGAAGAAATCTCTTTAAAAATACTGAGATCTCAGTAATATGATGTTAATATCTTACATTAAGAATTGGATTAAATTTACTTACAGCAGCCAGTCTTGGCTTTTATTACTTTTGGTATATGATTTTTTTTTCTTCTGACAACTACTGTTATAAAAATTACTGATTCTTTTCTAAATTTGTGCTATTAGGTGTTAGTATATGTATATACAGGTTTCCGAGGTGGCACAGTGGTGAAGAATATGCTTGCCAATGCAGGAGACACAGGAGGAATGGGTTCAAACCCTGGGTAGAGAAGATACTCTGGAGTAGGAAATGGCAGCCCACTCCTGTATTTTTGCCTTGAAGATTCCATGAACAGAGTAACCTGGTGGGCCACAGTCCTTAGGGTCACAGAGTCACACACGACTGAGTGGCTGGGCACACACACACACATATGTATATACACATATGTGTACTTATTTATTTTTAGGCAAGGAATTTATAATGGGGCTTCCCAGATGGTGCTAATGGTGAAGAACCTGTCAGCCAATGCAAGAGACATAAGATGTGGATTTGATCCCTGGGTTGGGAAGATCCCCTGGAGAAAGGCATGGCAACCCCTTTGGCACTGGAACCAGTAAAGGCATCAATATTTGAGGACATCTGTATACAGTTTACACCACCCAGTGGTTCAGAGGTTAAAAGCGTCTGCCTGGAATGCGGGAGACCCGGGTTCGATCCCTGGGTCAGGAAGATCCCCTGGAGAAGGAAATGGCAACCCACTCCAGTATTCTTGCCTGGAGAATCCCATGGAGGGAGGAGCCTGGTAGGCTGCAGTCCATGGGGTTGCAAAGAGTCGGACGCGACTGAGCTTCTTCACTTTCACTTTTCACTTTCCTGCATTGGAGAAGGAAATGACAACCCACTCCAGTGTTCTTGCCTGGAGAATCCCAAGGGCGGGGGAGCCTGGTGGGCTACCATCTATGGGGTTGCACAGAGTCCGACACAACTGAAGCGACTTAGCAGCAACAGCAGCAAGGTGGCTTAGAGCTCAGGCTTCAATACCATCTTAATAGGGAGAGAGGATGCATGGACCTCTTAGGGGAGAGGAAATGATTTTTAGGAAAATGAAGGGCCCTTAGGAGAGTCCTTAGGAGGTGTGCTAGTAGGTGACAAACCATGTCTGGGTATGGTGACTCCTTCTAGACTCCTCTCTGGTGACAGAAGTCCACCTTCCCTGCTTGATGAAACTCCTGGGAGGGGATTTATGACAACTGGTTGCTTTTGGAGCATCTGTCTTGAGGCAGATAAGGGAGTTCAGAGAAAGCCTCTCCTTGCATTGCTGTTTTCCAAGTGCCTACAGCTCCCAGGAACCAACACGCTAAAGTGGTGGACTTCAGGCTGGCCTATTCTGCAGCCCTCCGCCTGCTGTGCATCTCTCCTATATCCCTCGTAGGTAAGATGGCAGTGGTCAAATATATGAAATCCTTTAGAAATGATATGATTTTCCCAGTTTAGTTAAAAGCTTATAAGTAATGTCATGACTATTTTTATCTGTCACAGATAAAATTTATACTCTATAAAGCTGCAGAAATATCTTTTCAGGATAATGATTTTGGTAATATGAAGGATGTGTTTAAATCCAGGTTTGTTTACTGTGGCCACCCCATCAGATTAGGAGCTTTGCTAGGGAATACGCTCTCTATCGTCACGGCTATATCCTGCACACTTTGTTGGATGACCTATTATATTAAACATCCAATACGGTTTTGTTGAAAGGAAGATCATTAAATTATACACCTATGTGTCCAGCCAGGGGTAAGCACACTGGGGTCCAATTTGGCCCACAGCCTGTTTTCATATGTCCTCCAAGCTGAGAATGTTTCTATATTTTTAACGGGTTTTAAAAATAACAAGGAAGAATATGGGATGGAAACTCTATGACCCACAAAGTCTAAAATATTTACCACCTGTCTCTTTAAAGAAAAACAGCTGCAGATGAGTCTTTATTCTTAAATATACACCTGGTTTTTAGACATGCTTTAGTGCTGAAGAAGCTGAAGTTGAACGGTTCTATGAAGACCTACAAGATCTTTTACAACTAACACCCAAAAAAGATGTCCTTTTCATTATAGGGGACTGGAATGCAAAAGTAGGAAGTCAAGAAACACCTAGAGTAACAGGCAAATTTGGCCTTTGAGTACGGAATGAAGCAGGGCAAATGCTAATAAAGCTTTGCCAAGAGAACGCACTAGTCATAGCAAACACCCTCGTCCAACAACACAAGAGAAGACTCAACACATGGACATCACCAGATGGTCAACACCGATATCTGATTATATTCTTTGCAGCCAAAGATGGAGAAGCTCTATACAGTCAGCAAAAATGAGACCGGGAGCTGATTGTGACTCAGATCATGAACTCTCTATTGCCAAATTCAGATTTAAATCGATGAAAGTAGGGAAAACCACTAGACCATTCAGGAATGACCTAAATCAAATCCCTTATGATTATACAGTGGAAATGAGAAATAGATTTAAGGGACTAGATCTGATAGAGTGCCTGATGAACTATGGATGGAGGTTCGTGACATTGTACAGGAGACAGGGATCAAGACAATTCCCAAGAAAAAGAAATGCAAAAAAGCAAAATGGCTGTTTGAGGAGGCCTTACAAATAGCTGTGAAAAGAAGAGAAGCAAAAAGCAAAGGAGAAAAGGAAAGATAATAAGCATCTGAATGCAGAGTTCCAAAGAATAGCAAGGAGAGATAAGAAAGCCTTCCTCAGTGATCAATGCAAAGAAATAGAGGAAAAAAAAACAGAATGGGAAAGACTAGAGATCTCTTCAAGAAAATTAGAGATACCAAGGGACCATTTCATGCAAAGATGGGCTCAATAAAGGACAGAAATGGTATGGACCTAACAGAAGCAGAAGCTATTAAGAAGAGAAGGCAAGAATAAACAGAAGAACTGTACAAAAAAGATCTTCATAACCCAGATAACCACGATGGTGTGATCATTCCCCTAGAGCCAGACATCCTGGAATGTGAAGTCAAGTGGGCCTTAGAAAGCATAACTACGAACAAAGCTACTGGAGGTGATGGAATTCCAGTGGAGCTATTTCAAATCCTAAAAGATGAGGCTGTGAAAGTGTGGCACTCAATATGCTAGCAGATTTGGAAAACTCAGCGGTGGCCACAGTACTGGAAAAGGTCAGTTTTCATTCCAATCCCAAAGAAAGGCAATGCCAAAGAATGCTCAAACTACCGTACAATTGCACTCATCTCACATGCTAGTAAAGTAATGCTCAAATTTCTCCAAGCCAGCCTTTAATAGTATGTGAATCATGAAGTTGTAGATGTTCAAGCTGATTTTAGAAAAGGCAGAGGAACCAGAGATCAAAGTGTCAACATAACCTGGATCATTGAAAAAGCAAGAAAGTTCCAGAAAAACATCTATTTCTGCTTTATTGACTATGCCAAAGCCTCTGACTGTGTGGATCACAATAAACTGTGGAAAATTCTGAAAGAGATGGGAATACCAGACCACCTGACCTGCCTCTTGAGAAATCTGTATGCAGGTCAGGAAGCAACAGTTAGAACTGGACATGGAACAATAGACTGGTTCCAGATAGGAAAAGGAGTATGTCAAGGCTATATATCGTCACCCTGCTTATTTAACTTATATGCAGAGTACATCATGAGAAATGCTGGGCTGGATGAAGCACAAGCTGGAATCAAGATTGCTGGAAGAAATATCAACAACCTCAGATATACAGATGACACCACCCTTATGGCAGAAAGTGAAGAGGAACTAAAGACCCTCTTGATGAAAGTGAAAGAAGAGAGTGAAAATGTTGGCCTGAAGCTCAACATTCAGAAAGCGAAGATCATGGCATCTGGTCCAAATCACTTCATGGGAAATAGATGGGGAAACAGTGGAAACAGTGTCAGACTTTATTTTGGGGGGCTCCAAAATCACTGCAGATGGTGACTGCAGCCATGAAATTAAAAGACACTTACTCCTTTGAAGGAAAGTTATGACCAACCTAGATAGCATATTGAAAAGCAGAGACATTACTTTGCCAACAAAGGTCCATCTAGTCAAGGCTATGGTTTTTCCAGTGGTCATGTATGAATGTGAGCTGGATTGTGAAGAAAGCTGAGGGCTGAAGAATTGATGCTTTTGAACTGTGGTATTGGAGAAGACTCTTGAGAGTCCCTTGGACTGCAAGGAGATCCAACCAGTCCATTCTGAAGGAGATCAGTCCTGGGTGTTCATTGGAAGGACTGATGCTAAAGCTGAAACTCCAATACTTTGGCCACCTCACGTGAAGAGTTGATTCATTGGAAAAGACCCTGATGCTGGGAGGGATTAGGGGCAGGAGGAGAAGGGGACGACAGAGGATGAGATGGCTGGATGGCATCACTGACTGAATGGACGTGAATCTAAGTGAACTCCGGGAGCTGGTGATGGACAGGGAGGCCTGGCATGCTGTGATTCATGGGGTCGCAAAGAGTCGGACACAACTGAGCGACTGAACTGAATTGAACTGAGCGAGGACTCAGGCCGCTTTGCAGAGTGAGGTTATCCAGGGAGGGAGACCCTGGTCACTGCCTACTCAAAGTCATTCGTCTTCCTTCTTGGTAACAGAACTACTATTTTGTACCCACCTCTAGGGATGTTGCAACACGACTGAGCGACTTCCCATTCACTTTTCACTTTCCTGCATTGGAGAAGGAAATGGCAACCCACTCCAGTGTTCTTGCCTGGATAATCCCATGGACGGAGGAACCTGGTGGGCTGCAGTCCATGGGGTCGCTAAGAGTCGGACACGGCTGAGCGCCTTCACTTTCACTTTCAACTTCATGCATTGGAGAAGGAAATGGCAACCCACTCCAGTGTTCTTGCCTGGAGAATCCCAGGGACGGGGGAGCCTGGTGGGCTGCCGTCTATGGAGTCACACAGAGTCGGACACGACTGAAGTGACTTAGCAGCTATGGATGAAATGTGATATGTCAAAGCCAGTCTGGGTAATCCCAGTCAACTCTACTAGAAACCTGTCTGGGGTAGATGTGTGATTTATTCCTGGAAGATGAAATGGAAATCAAAATATTCAGGGAGCTATCTGGGAAGGATCTTACTGTGAAAGCGAACAAAGGAATATAGCTGCTGCTTTCCCGCCTTTCTTCCTTGGGACACAGTTATGCGCTGATGACACACTTTTGAATCCTTAGCTGTCCCTTTTTAAGCATGTCTGGAAGACCAAACAGCTCACAGTGATGCCGGCCCAAGCTTCTGTCACTGCTGGGCTGGCGCCTTGACCTCAGAAGTACCCACCTCCAGTTTCCTTGTTGTCTGATAAAACACATTGTGGTTCAGGCCATTAACTGTGTCTTCTGATATTTGCTGCCAAAATATCCAGATTCATTCAGATTGTAAATCTGTTCTATTAATGAGCTAGATTGCATTATTAAAAATTTGTTTGGAATGAGGAGTTTTCTCAAATGACCTTGGAAGTCTTGAATGAAATTATACGATAATTCAGATAGGGATTAACGTAACCTGATGTTAACATCATCTTGGACATAACTATTTGGGCTTGACTTGAATGAGAAGAAACCACTTGGAGAGCAGAGTGAATTCAACCGTGAAATCAATGTAAGTTTCCTGTCTGATGAAGAAGCAAGAGTGCTGTGTATTTATGTGTTCTGTGTGAACATAGAAGGTATGGGTTACATTTAACTAGATATCATTCAGAACATATCAGACTAGGAAAAAGAAGAGAAACACCTCTGACCTCAGTAAAGACATTACAAATCTATTCTCTAAAGTTCAGGCTTCTGAATTTCATTAAGAACCCCCAGTTCCTCCCTCAATGCTTGTTTCAAAACGGGTAAAAATGCAAGGTTATCTGGCAGTTATTTCACCCTATTTCTTTATTTTAACATCCCAACTTGTGAACTGCATTTTCACTGCCACACAGGAAAATTCTCAGGGCTCCCAAGTGAAGAGTGACACTCTGCAGACTCCCGTTGATGCTACATTAGCTTCGTTAACAACTGCAAAGCCTGCTGCAAACTAACGTTCTTTTTAGTTGGACTGCATATCTTCTGAAAGCTTTTAAGTAATTTTATGATTGGCACGAATCGAATAACACTTTGGATAGACATTCTACACCCTCATCCATCTCTGACTTGTTATTACTTTCTATTATTGGTTAATCTATGAAATTTCATGCATTATTTTTTTTCTATCCATTCTTGTGAGCTTTTAACTACCTGGCAGGGGTCCGTCCTTCCTGAATTTGTGAGGAGACAACTCCCTATCCTCCACCAAACTGTTCTCATCTAATGAACTAAGGATAGAAAACTTCTTTGGCTAAAGGGAAAAAGGGGGACTTTCCGAGTGGCACAGTGTATAGGAATCTGCCAGTCAATGTAGAGAACACAGTTTCGATTCCTGGCCCGGGAAGATTCCGCACATGGTGAAGCAACTAAGCCTGTGCACCACAACTTCTGAGCCCGTGTGTCTAAAGCCCGTGCTCCTCCACAAGAGAAGC
This sequence comes from Ovis canadensis, assembly GCF_042477335.2. Taxonomy (NCBI): domain Eukaryota; kingdom Metazoa; phylum Chordata; class Mammalia; order Artiodactyla; family Bovidae; genus Ovis; species Ovis canadensis. Next base: position 23,966,498 of record NC_091270.1, on the reverse strand, counting down.
CACTGCAGTGAGAAGCCTGCTCACTGCAACAAAGAGCAGCCCCAGCTCGCTGCAACTAGAGTAAGGCCACATGCAGCCGGAAGATCTAGCGCTGTTGCTGCTGCCAAGTTGCTTCAGTCGTATCCAACTCTGTGCGACCCCATAGACGGCAGCCCACCAGGCTCCCTCATCTCTGGGATTTCCCAGGCAAGAATACTGGAGTGGGTTGCCATTTCCTTCTGCAATGCATGAAAATTAAAAGTGAAAGTAAAGTCACTCAGTCGTGTCCGACTCTTCGAGACCCCATGGACTGTACCCTACCAGGCTCCTCCGTCCATGGGAGTTTCCAGGCGAGAGTATTGGAGTGGGGTGCCATTGCCTTCTCCAAAATGATAAAATAATATTTTTTAAAAAGAATATAAAGAAAATTAGGTGTACATTTCTATAATGACATTCTACCATGTATGTCACACTTTATAGTAAAAAGTGCATTCCTATTTCTTATTTTGTTCTCATAAGAACTCCATAAAGTCAACAAGGTACGGCTTGTTGTATCTGTTTCATATTGAAAAAGCCAATCTCAGAAAGTCTGAGACCTGCTGAAGTCACTCTCCTTTGAAGAAACAGATTCTGGCTCTAAACCTAGGTCTTCTAATTCTAACCTCTCATAGAACTTGGCCACTTGAACTGATTTTTTTTTTTTTTTGGTACTGCCACCATCTTTTTGAATGACTTTTGGAGATGATTAATTTTTGAAAGAGAATTTTTGTTGGAGGTGCCTAATTAAATAAGTTGACTGACATCTGATTTTTCACTGAAATCAGGGAGCCTATTTAAAAATGTCTCCATCCATTTGTCTTTTACTACATATAGGAGAAATGCTCATTCCTCAATAAAAACACACAGAAATATTTTGGAAATGTCTGGACACCGTGTGTCAAATCAACTATAAATTCTATGCTTGTAATGTGTCAGATGTCAGTGTCCATGGAAGATTGTAATGAATGGTGTAAACAACGAAGGTCCCCAGTTAATTTACTATACTATCTTTCTTCACTTGTATTCTCAGCAGATGACACAATTCTGTGCACCTGCTGGTCAGGTTTTCCTGGTAGTCCACATGTGTGCAGTGTTCGTTCCATTTTAATTAACCTCAAGACTCTAGTTCATGTGGCAGAGCTGGGTTCTCTAATTATTTTCAGAAAACTAGTGATCTTCTCAGAAACAATAGGTGAGAGATGCAGTAAGCCATCAGAGCCACTGCTAAATCTCACACAAAGAGGCAAGGGTACTAGAAGACGTAATAAACTACTGCTGTTTTTTAAAGACTCTCATGGTATTTAATTTTTGTTGAATGGTGTTATTGTTAACTCGAGAAATGATTCAGGGGCTAATTCTTCCTCTTTCTGGACATCTGTCTATTTATCTATCTATATATACTTAGAGTATATTAAAGAACATATGCCCAACAGTTAATAGTTTTCATCTTCATAACATATGTGGAAAATTATTCTTGTTTTATCCTCTCAGGATAGCTGAAATGGAGTTGAATTTACTGTTGCTCACATGCTGGCCTTGACAAAGAAAGGCCAGGATTATCTTCAGAATCAAAGCTTCATTACTGAGATAAAATGAAAAGAGACCTTACTGCTCTTTATGTAATTAAATGCAATCATTATTATGAAAATTTTTCTGCACAGCTGCTACGTTGAAAAAAATTTGCATTAACAGTAATCCCTTTATATCTTTGACATGATTCATAGCTCCTCACATATTTCCTGGTCTGAAAATGAAAGATAATTTGAAACCTTCCATGGGTGTATTGCTTCTTTGCTGCCTGAATAGCAGTTCTATACCTTGTTTTTATTAATTCAGGGAACCATTCAAATGGTTAAGATGCCATGTTCTTACAATTCATCCACTTAGTGGCTTGTAGAGAAAGGATCAAATGGCCAAGCAGGTCATAAAATAGTCAATTCAGTTTAGCCTCAAACACTGACAACTGAAGCAGTAGCCTCCATTGAGGCTGTTTATTAGGCAACTCTAATGTCATAACATATCTGTGCGGGTGGAGGTTATGTTCTGTCCCAACATAAAGGTCTGGGTAGGTCCATGGTTGGGGGCCTGGGATGACTGATATATTACCTAACCTACCTGACCAAATCTGAAAAACTTTTTCAATATATTTGTTAGTATTAAAAATATATTTATAGTTTCTGGTCTTACATTTAGATCTTTAATCTGTTTTTGTTTTGTTTTTTAATTTTTATTTTTACTTTATTTTACTTTATAATACTGTATTGGTTTTGCCATACATTGACATGAATCCACCATGGGTGTACATGCGTTTTGAGTTTATTTTTGTGTATGATGTTAGAAAGTGTTCTAGTTTCATTCTTTTACAAGTGGTTGACCAGTTTTCCCAGCACCACTTGTTAAAGAGATTGTCTTTCCTCCATTGTATATTCTTGCCTCCTTTGTCAAAGATAAGGTATCCATAGGTGCGTGGATTTATCTCTGGGCTTTCTATTTTGTTCCATTGATCTATATTTCTGTCTTTGTGCCAGTACCATACTGTCTTGATGACTGTGGCTTTGTAGTAGAACCAGAAGTCAGGCAAGTTGGTTCCTCCAGTTCCATTCTTCTTTCTCAAGATTGCTTTGGCTATTCGAGGTTTTTTGTATTTCCATACAAATTGTCTTATGACCCAGCAATCCCATTGCTGGGCATACACACTGAGGAAACCAGAATTGAAAGAGACACGTGTACCCCAATGTTCATCGCAGCACTGTTTATAATAGCCAGGACATGGAAACAACCTAGATGTCCATCCGCAGATGAATGGATAAGAAAGCTGTGGTTCATATACACAATGGAGTAATACTCAGCCATTAAAAAGAATTCATTTGAATCAGTTCTAATGAGGTGGATGAAACTGGAGCTTATTATACAGAGTGAAGTAAGCCAGAAAGAAAAACACCAATACAGTATACTAACACATATATATGGAAGTTAGAAAGAAGGTAACAATAACCCTGTATGTGAGAGAACAAAAGAGACACAGATGTATAGAACAGTCTTTTGGATTCTGTGAGAGAAGGAGAGGGTGGGATGATTTGGGAGAATGGCATTGAAACATGTATAATATCATATAAGAAACGAATCACCAGTCTAGGTTCAATGCAGGACACAGGATGCTTGGGGCTGGTGCACTGGGATGACCCAGAGGGATGGTACGGGGAGGGAGGTGAGAGGGGGCTTCAGGATGGGTAACACACGTACACCCCTGGTGGATTCGTGTTGATATATGGCAAAACCAATACAATATTGTAAAGTAATTAGCCTCCAATTAAAATAAATAAATTTAAATTTAGAAAAATAAAATAAAAATATATTTAGATCTCCTTCGACTGTCTAAACCTTGAATGATTCTGAACTCAGGTAGGGAAGATAGAGGTAAAATATAAAAAGTGAAGTGAAGTGAAGTGAAGTCGCTCAGTCGTGTCCGACTCTTTGCGGACATGGGACTCTTTCCCATGGACTGTAGCTCACCAGGCTCCTCTGTCCATGGGATTCTCCAGGCAAGAATACTGGAGTGGGTTGCCATTAAAATATAATAGGACCCTTACAAACCTATGTATTAATCCAAGCTCCATATGAGTCCAAGCTGAGACCTGAAAGGTCTGGGAATTTCCCAGTCCAGTCGCATGACAAGCAGTCCTATGTCCTTTTGCGAAAGACCAGAAAGGGAATCGGCAGTCACAGGTCCTTCCTTAAGGGAACCTGTCTTCCTTATTTCCTCTCACTCCTGGTTTTGAGAAGTGATTTACACCTAAGAATTAGATGGGATGGCCTTCTCCTCCTTTATGGTGTCAAGTCAGGCTTTTGATTATGACACTGGAGATTTGTAAGCTGACTCAGACCAAGATGGACTCGAACTGTCTGCCCAACCATTTCAGTCCAAGAGGGCCCCTGGTAAGTCAGAAGCGACTACAGATCTCTATGGCACAGATTGTCCTGATTATCTTTCTGCCCCCACTGCCTATTTTTGTGATCATGAGCACCTTGTTTCTAGCAGTTCATTGCAGCCACTTGGTCTTTTCCTCTCTGGGATCCAATCCTCCTCATGGAAATCAGTGAGCCTATATCAATGGCTGCATTTCCACTTTCTTATATAAGGCCTGCAGGGATATCTTTCAAAGTGGTGGGTGTATTTCTAAAATAAAATACATATTAATTTTTAAATTTGGAAATAATTTCAAACTTACAGCAAAGGTGCAAAAATAAGCCTATATGAAGAACAATAAATGCCCCTTTACCTGGTTCACTTATTGTTTGTGTTTTGTGCCATTTGCTTTATCAATGGATTCTCCCCTGCAACACTAGGAAGTAAGTTGCCTACCTCGGGGTCTTTTGCCACTAAAATTTAAAATCCTATGCAAAAATACATATTCTCATGTAACAACTGTTATGTTATCATCTTCAGTAAGTTTAACATAAATTTCGTACTTTTGTTTTATCTATCATACATTTTTTCTTTGGTCTGTTGACCCAGTAATGTCGTGTTGAATTTGTTTGCATAAAATGCAGTCAAGGGTTAGACATTACATTCAGTTGTCATGTTTTTTGAGACTCATTAGAACATGTCTAAAGCCCTTCTTGTCTTAATGTTTCTACTATTTACTACTATTGGCATTCATGCAGAATACAAACCTCCCCTACCTTTCATAAAACAGAAGGAAATGTTCCTGTCTTGCGTTCGTTTGATGTTTCCTCATGATTAAATTTAGGGCATGAATTCCTAGCCAGAACACTACACAAAGGACACTGTGATCTGACATCCTTCTCAGGGCATCAACTCCAGAGACATGCAGTGTCAAGTTACATCTTTATCACCCTGAGAACGTGTTGACTGATTTCTTCACCATATGTTGCAGTGACTAAACAATCTACAGAGACAATTTAAGATCACACAAATATTTTGCTTCTTATCAAAATATGTCCCTCTGGTTTCAGCATCAATTGATGATTCTTGCCTGTATCAATATTTACTATAACCGATATTTACTATAATTCCAGCACTCTCTCACACTTACCAATCAACACTTGGTATTCTCCTAAAGCAAGAGCTTGTCCCTTTTGCTTTCTTTCCTTCTTTCTTTTATATATATTAGTATAAATATTTATGTTTCATAGGTAACAATGCATATTTTCTGTATGTCTATACCAATATATATATATATATATATATATATATATATATATGAAGGTGTGTGTATATATATACTTATATATACTTAATTGATTTGGTCTTCCCTGGTGGCTCAAATGGTAAAGAATCCTCCTGCAATGTGGGAGACTGGGATTTTATCCCTAGGTTGGGAAGATCTCCTGGAGGAGGGCATGGCAACCCACTCCATATTCTTGCCTGGAGAATCCCCATAGACAGAGGAGCCTGGCAGACTGCAGTTCATGGGGTCACAAAGAGTTGGATACAACTGAGCAACTAAGCACAAGTACTTAATTTATATATTTAATATATTTTGGTGTGGACTCATTTTCCCACTGTTTCCTCCAGTGGTTTATAACCAATTTATTCCTAAATGCTAGGTAACAGAGACTCCTTTAGGCACCTTCAAGAGAAACTCTTATAGACTGAGTGATTTAGTGGCACATGTAAGTTTTAGAATTCTTTTTTTATATCACCCTAATAATGTCAGGCATCTCACCTTCATTTAGTGCAGGCCACCGACGAACCAAGCCAATATCTAATACCATATTGGGAAATTTGCATTGGCACCTTGAGCATATAATCCCTGGTAGATACACCCATGTTGACATACTTGGCCTAATCAATAATTATATTCTTTTTCTTATGTTTAGCCCTCTGAGAACCTATCCTCACATATAGTCTTTAGATTTCCTTCAATAAATATTAGCAGCGTTATGGATCCATCTGGATGGATCTTGCTGGGACAACCTGGGAGCCCACTCTCGTCACAGGTGTAGTGTCTACAAGGTACAGGAGAGGCAGAGGTGAAGAGGAGGTGCTGTCCTCCCTTTGAGCGATGAAGTACCAGAGGATCCACACGATCACGGCTTGTTTGATTAGAGCAGGGGCCTGCTGGCAGAGGTACTTTCACTGGTCTTTGGGAATACAGAGTGGTCAAGTGCACTGAATCCACCAAAATGTCCCTTAGGATTCTACTTTCTCTTAGTGAATGTTCCTGCTTTGATGTATGAGCCATAGCAAGGCTTTGTATTCAATATATGTTGCAATTTAGCAAATTATTGGAACTGATTCTGTGTCTGATCTCTAGCTATGTCAGTTCTGTGGCTGCAAGAGATCATGCTAAATGTTCCTTAATTTTCTAACCATGTCTTGGGCTGAGAATTTAAAACTCAGAGAGTGTGTCCTTTTTCTTTCTCTGTCTTCTTCTTTAAACTCTCCAGTGTAATGAGAAGTAGCTGGGGTTCCGTGCTCTTTAGTCCCTCTAAGTCGTTTATCCCAACAGGCATCTGGTCTCTCAAAGCTTTCCCTCCAGTTGGCCCTTCATCCCAAGTGACCGGATGTGATAATATGACTAACTGGGTGCTGTGAGCACGCATTTGCTTTCCATTCGTTAATAGTTTGGGGCATCAACTTTGCTCCACACCCAGACAGGTCTCACAATTACTCCCAACTGCCCACCCCTGAGGACTTCTGCTTGCAACTGCTTCCACTATAGACACTGTATCAGTCAGAAAGTGAAAGTGAAAGTGAAGTTGCTGAGTCGTGTCCGACTCTTTGTGACCCCACAGACGGTAGCCTACCAGGCTCCGCCGTCCATGGGATTTTCCAGGCAAGAATAGTGGAGTGGGCTTCCATTTCCTTCTCCAGCGGACCTTCCCAACCCAGGGATCGAACCTGGGTCTCCTGCATTGCAGACAGACGCTTTACCGTCTGAGCCACCAGGAAAGCCCATATCAGTCAGAACCCAATGTAAAAATGATCCACCCCAAATATTTTGGTGAGGAAAAGATAAACACAGAGAACTACAGGCTTACCTTAAGGAAGACTGGAGGGACAGATTCTAGTTGAGGCACCAGAAATACTTCCACAATCGAGGGCAGATCCCTGGGGACCAATTCTCGGGAACAAACACGGGATGTGAGGCTGGTCGTGCTGCAGGGACCAGTGATGCCATCCCATCACGGCCTCCGGTGCAACTTCTATGGAGGCGAAAGAAGCAGGAAAAGGGGCAGTTATCGAGGCAGAAAATCTTCAATTTCCATGACATTGTTTTGTCAGGAAAACATGGTTTTGACCTCATTTTCACTTTACAAAGCTCACTCAAGTACATTTAATCTGAGGAACCTGATATGCAGCCAGAACCCTAGATAACATGGATCAATGCTGTTTCCTGTTTTCCCACATCTCAATCAGAGATAGGGTGGGATCTAGGCTGAAGTGTCAAGCCAACCACAGTGTTTATTTAGCGTGGACCACCATCGATTGAGAACTGCCACACTTAGATTTGCAATCAAAACCCATTTATCTATTTTTAATGAGAGTTGTAAGCAGCAGATACTTGATTCAATTCTCACAGAGTGTACATATAAACCGTATGTCACGAGACTCATAAAACAGATGATGCCCATTCCCCCAGACTGACATCTAGGACACCTCTTTTCCTTGTTTAATATTCTTAAATTATGAAAATAGATGGCACCCAGCTCATGGATAGAGGGATTTTGATTTTGTGTTACACTTAATGGCAATGCATTTGTATTTTCTAATAAAGCCTTGATTATATTGAAGTCAATCAACCAATAATTGCATTTATTGCATTTAATATATTTTCAATTAATTAACATAAACTGCAACGAATATATTTGCACTTCTGGCAGAGCAAGACCCGCCTTATCTTTCAATGGCATGGTATGGAAGGTCCAGTCCACCCCGAGGTAAGAAGAGTCTTATCTCCTCACAGGGGCAGCTGGGCCAACCTGGGTGTGCTGAGCGTGTGATAGCCTCTTGACTGCTAACTAAAGGCTCTCCTTGTTTGATGCATGTGTTGATATAGGTCCGATGTAAACATATCCTCTATGTCATTTTTGCTGTTTTTATCAGTAACTGTATTTTAAACTAAAGTAGAAATTCATAGGGAAAAAAGAAAAAATACAACTGTAGGCTAATTGGCTTTGAAGCTCTGGGGGATTCAATTTATTATGGAAGATTCAGCTGAGAGATAAACGCACATACACAGCATGAACAGTATCGACCACAAGGAAACCGCAGGAGAAAGCTCAATTGGCTCCCGAAGCTATCTGAGGCAGAGGTGCAGAGACATAAACTAACTTCCATTGTGTTTGTTTTATTTATACTTGTTTATCTCTTTGAAGCAAGGACTTATTATTTGAAAAAGAATTCATTGAAAGGGGGAAAAATGACTAAGTAAGAGAAGAAACTTTTTAAAAAGTGTCTTTCTGATATCTTGTTTGAAGGTTTTAAGTTTGTGGTAAATTATTTTGTTGCATTTTACACTTAACTTGTGCTTGCAAACTTTTATTAGTTAATACATTCACCTTTGTCATTTTTGCCTAAACATATTTATTCCCCAAGCTCTGTTATGAAAAGAATCTTCTTTAATACAGTAAGGTGGCTACATATTAGAGTCCAGTTTCAATTATTATCTGGCCTTTTGTGTAGGAGTAGTTGACACTTAAGAACACCTTTCTAAGGCAAAGGCCTCTGACTGCTTTGAAGAAATCTGTCCATGCTGGGGTTGCAAATACCAATGGTGTCACAGGGGAAAAACACAACTTTACTTCTAACTGAGTGTCTAGAAGATTCACTCTGCTCTCCAAATCTCTCTGAGCTATGCAGATGGATCTTTGGACATCCCTCCTCAGCAAAATTTTAAACATTCCTCTGCATGGTATTTTTTAATTTGCTGAAAATCAGTATCTTCAGTTGTATCACAAAAATCAAAATTCTGACCCCAACTACAGATACAGAAGATGACATGTAACAAATATCATTTTACAGAATAAGAAGAGGTAGCTGGGTTTGTCACAGCAGAATTTAGATCCACGTGACGTGTAAGTATAAATGGTATTCCAGGGCTGGAAGACCATCATATCTCACCCTTGAAATGAGCCTTGAGAAGAAATTGTTCAGCTGAGTCAGTGCTGTGATGACTCTGGGTTGCATATTTGAAAGGGTGACACGTACCCAGTGGATGCACGCGTGTGAGGCTTTAATACGTGTAAAGGGTGTGGTAGACAGAAGACTTCACAGGCAACCACCAACCACAGAGACTCCTGAATCCGTGCAGGCACAGTCCCTCAGCATCCCTCCTCAGTCCCACAGGATGCACCTCATCTCTGGACGTGAATCACCAAGACACATATGAGCTATCTCAGCATCAGGGGACTTTGATAACCGCACCTCATGCAGGCAAGTCGGTAGAGATAACTAGCTTAAACCAGGTGCAAACTATCAGCTGAGCCTGCTTTACAAACCCTATAAGCACACATAACCAAGCCCCCACCTCTACCATTTTTGAATTTTTACTTCTCTTTTCTTGTTTCCTCATATATTGGTATCCAAATTCCTGATTGCTCATCTGACTTATGTTCTTGAAATCACTGACTTCCCTTGACTGCATTTCCCCATCAGCATTGCTCATCAGCCTAGTGAAGGGCTTGGTAGAGAAAATAAGATCAAGGACAGAAAACTTGACAATTTTTCTGTCTGCAAGACTGTTTTTTATATTAATGATATTTGCTGGTTCATTTGGAGGGTTAAGTTGACAGGATGGGGATTTGTGGATAAAGAATTTTAAATGACTTGTTTGGGAGGAAGGCATGAGCATAATTGCCTTCCATGATATTTAACTATAGGGCATCCAGTGTAAAGTTATCAACTGTATACAGAAAAGAGCTTTTGGTTAGATGGCGTACACTGTGTGATAAGATTCTATCTGCATTTCTCATTTTTATGTTCACAATTTTGTGTGTACAGGGAGACCTAAGAGATCTCATTGGTAATATGAGAGCTTTTAACTTTAAGTACAGCCAGGCTGAGCCACCATTCACCACACAGAACATGCACATCCCATTTTCCTGCAACGTCGCCGAGGCTGTCTCAGTTGAAACAGGATTCTCCTGTCCCTGTACTGACCTGCAGTGCTCCCGTGGCATGAATGACTGGTTTTTATCTCCTTGTCTTTCTTATGAAGTCTGATTTGACTGTGCCTGCTGACCCACAGCTCCTTTTGAAGTTGCCAGAGTGAACTTAATTGGCATTTTCAGCATGTTCAATGTCTTGAAGAAGTCTAATATCTCCCCAGTGCATTGTACAGAAATCAATTCCTGGAATAAGGACTCTCTTGGTCCATCAGGAGGCATATCACAATAATAAGAAAACTAACATTAATTCAGAACTATACAAGTTACATGTATTGACTCATTAATCCTCAATAATTTTATGAAGCGATAATTGTTATTATCCCCACTTTACAGATGTGGAAACTGACACACAGATTTGCCCAGGTCTGCAAAGTAGGAAAAGTCTGATCTGGTATTAAGCAGATACATTAGTAAGAAGGTCCCACAGTCAACACAAGATGAAACAGAACAAAGCAAGAAAAGCTACAGTAATGATAATTTTAAAGATTTTCAAAAAACTACTCCTCTTCATACAAATCTGTCCAAAGATTATGCGTTTGAGTAACGACCATTACTGCAGTGTACACTGAGAAACACTTCATTAATTTACTTAGATTTTCTTATGGCTTTTTCTAGAAAAGCCCCAGATCAGCTCTGAGATTCCACAAGTACTCAAGGAAACCTGAGTAGATAGATCTGGGGGGTGGGTGGAGAGAGAGTACCCAACATTTCATCACATTTACTTTAGAAATCCACAGAGAGTTGGAGATAAACCAGAAGGTTCCCTATGGTGACAGAAGGCACGTTCCATAAAGGAGGAGTTTTTGTTTGTGTGCTTCTCTTCTATATCCCTGACAGTCAGAATAATGCCTACAGCATAGTAGGTGCTCGAAAAAATGCTTTATGAATTAAATAGCTACCATGCATCATAGCCTTTCTATACACCAGGTGCACTCGAAAGCCTGGAGTGTAGGAGCGATGGTAACGTAGAATGGAAAGTGATCTTAATGTCGGTCATATGCTCCCTTGCTCCTCCTAGTTCTCATCCTCATTCTTTCCCCAAAAACACTGAAGAAAATTAAGATCCATGTCCCCATGAACTGGAAGAGTTCCTTCCTTTGATATATAGTTTTCTATGGGGACAAGGAAAAGATTTTCATTCACTAACTCAGATGGTGAATACTTTTCAATATTATATGTTAGCCATTGGATATAAAGTGAAAAAGAAAGTACTGTATAAGTACTTATATAGTAATTACCATGAGCCTTTAGGCAACCCACTCCAGTGTTCTTGCCTGGAGAATCCACGGACAGGGCCTGGCAGTCTACGGTCCAAAGGGTTGCAAAGAGCCGGACACGACTGACATGACTTAGCCTGCACGCATGCATGGGCCTTTTACTTAATGAATCCTCACCACATTTTACATATGAGAAATATGAATCACAGAGGTTGTACATGGCAAAGCTGGGATCACAACTGGCTAGCCATGTTGTTAGCCAGCAAGTGAAGACCCCCTACTCCAACTGTAGCTGAATCTAAAGATATATAATCATGCTGCTGCTGCTGCTGCTGCTGCTGCTAAGTTACTTCAGTCGTGTCCGACTCTGTGCGACCCCATAGATGGCAGCCCACCAGGCTCCCCCATCCCTGGGATTCTCCAGGCAAGAACACTGGAGTGGGTTGCCATTTCCTTCTCCAGTGCATGAAAGTGAAAAGTGAAAGTGAAGTCACTCAGTCGTGTCCGACTCAGCGACCTCATGGACTGCAGCCTACCAGGCTCCTCCGTCCATGGGATTTTCCAGGCAAGAGTACTGGAGTGGGGTGCCATCGCCTTCTCTGCATAATCATGCAAAGTCTATCAAAAATTACAAATCTAACAAATGCCAGGAAGATCACAGCAGAGGATGTTGTGGGAGACTATGACGGAGTGAGAGGCAGGGTTGGGCTCAGAAAATGACATGCAAGCTGACGCTGGACAGGAGAGTAGCACTGAATCAGGCAAAGAGCAGGAGGCATTCTCAATAAGGGGAATTCTGAGTGAGGGGTAAGGCCATGTGGGCATGCTTGCTGTGCAGAGAAGCAAGAGAAGGGCACTGTGATGTGAGCTTAGGAGCTGGGAGTAGGGCAGACAAGAGGAAGGAGGTCATGTCAGGATTTGGAGCCCAACTTCTGCATTTTTATTTCAATAGGAAGTGACTCTAAGATTTTAGCAGAGATGTGACACGATCCTATTTATGTGTTATAAATATCACTCATTCTTCTTTTATACTTTTATGGCAATAAATGTCATGATGATTAATAGAGCACTGACCAACCTAGATAGCATATTAAAAAGCAGAGACATTACTTTGCCAACAAAGGGCCATCTAGTCAAGGCTATGGTTTTTCCAGCGGTCATGTATGGATATAACATTTGGACTGTGAAGAAAGCTGAGCCCCGAAGAATTGATGCCTTTGAACTGTGATTCAAAGGAGATCCAATCAGTCCATTCTAAAGGAGATCAGTCCTAGGATTTCTTTGGAAGGAATGATGCTAAAGCTAAAACTCCAGTACTTTGGCCACCTCATGCAAAGAGTTGACTCATTGGAAAACACTCTGATGCTGGGAGGGATTGGGGGCAGGAGGAGAAGGGGACAACAGAGGATGAGATGGCTGGATGGCATCACCGACTCGATACACATGAGTTTGGGTGAACTCCGGGAGTTGGTGATGGACAGGGAGGCCTGGAGTGCTGCGATTCATGGGGTCGCAAAGAGTCGGACACGACTGAGTGACTGAACTGGACTGAACTGTGACACAGTATTTATTCCTTTTAACAGATGTTTTCTCCATGATTTCAGCTAGTTCACTTGTATCACAGACACCATGTAGAAGATGCTTTTGAAACTGTGTTTAAAACTGTTTCTGAAAGAAGATGTGTTTTAACACAAATAAATGTGATATATATATATAAAGCAAATTTAGAACATCTGTATATGTTATTATGAAACAGAAGAGATGTGACAGAAATATTAAGTGCTTTATAGTATTGTTGATTAAAGTTACAATGAGCTATAGTGCTCCTTGTAGGTTAAGCACATGTTAACATTAATATATGTAAATATTTAGACAATATTTTCTATAAGGAATACTGATGCAGCAATATATAATTATAAGGCAGTTATAATAGTATCATTATAAACTATTATAGTTATTAATACATTATTCTATAATAGGATTAACAGACTCAGGTTTATTATTTAATTCATGACTTAAATATAACGAACTAAAAGGCAAAAAAATGCCAGTGTTTTCGTGGAATTCAGTAAACAGAAACCCTATACTGGCCTGTATAATGAACTACTAAGACTTTTGCAGAGAGAGTGCATGTTTTTTTGCAAAACCATCACCTAGAAAAAAAACCTAGCTACCTTTAGGGTGCTGAGTGTTTGTATCTCATTCGTATCAACAAACTGTCTTTCGGAATCAGACAAAACCGTGGCTTATAGCAGTGGTTAAAAACGGCGCTATTGCTCTTACAGAGCGTTTCTGCTTGTGGCTGGCAGGAGGCGGGCAGGAACCCGGCGCTTCACGAGCTAGCAGGCTCGCGGTCCAGCAGCGCCTCCTGGAGGACAATGACAAAGTAGCAGCCTGTCCGGCCGCAGAAGAAAGGCCAGGAACCAGGGACCCTGACGGGCTGCAGAGAAGGGGGCAGACGGGCTGGGAAAGACGGCGGGGGCTGGCGGGTGACTAAAGAGCGAGAGAAACGACATGGCCGCATGCGGTCAGTAATGGGTCTAGCAGCTTTCCGTCGCCGAGAATGTCACAAACGGTAGGGGAAGGTGGCACATATGACTTCTCTTTTGATAACAGGGAAGTCCTTCTAAGATGTGAATGCTCTTGCCTATCAGAACATGTGGAAGTACTTCGATGGTGATAAGAAAGCATTAAGACCAGTTTTTTTTTTTGTTGTTGTTGTTTTTTTTTTTTTAAGGCTGTATTATGGAATCTGCACCTTGTCAACTTTGAAAATGCCAATGAAAAGAAACCTACCAATATAGCTCAGGATATGTGCAGGTGACTCTGCTGTTGTGATGAAAGGTGGCCCTTGTGGTTAATTTACAGTTGATAAACTTCTGATACAGCTGAATGATCACTGGGCTCTCACTAAACTGTACACTTCATATTTGAAGGTGACCTAAAAACACATAATACTCAAAAGACAAGAGGGGGAATATTATTAGCCAGATCCTTCTTCTTTCTAGTGATGCACAGATGGAATTATTCTTCTAAGTGGGGTTGGATAAGAGATGCTCCTGAAATACTGGGAATTCTACACATGTGGATTTGAGATGCTGGGGACAACTGTGGTTTATCATCAAGAGGCACAAATAAACAACATTTTCAGGCCATGACAAGGGGGTGTAAGGAAGTGTATGGACCCCTCTTTGCCCCAGGACTTCTGAGGGGTTTTGGCTCCATGCCAATCACTGTGCCAGGGCAGCTTGCTCAGTGCTCCTTGATAACATGATATCTTTCAGTTTCAGCTTAAAGCCTCTTGTTTAAAATGTGAGTTAATACTGGTTCTAATACTAGATTCATGTGGTAATAAAAGAATACCAGATCAGGGCCCAAGGCCGTCTTTTTCACCTACCAGCCACATCAGACATTGAATCCACAGCTTCAGAAATGTTTTTTTCACTTAAGTAGTTGTACAACTAGATATAAGATCATAACTTTTTAACAGCTCTGAAGACTAGTATTTTAGGTAGCACATACCTCTGCATAGGCAAGGACTATGCTGAGAGAAAAGCACTGACATACATACATTACCACGGGTAAAACAGACAGCTCGTGGGAAGCTGCTGCATGACATGGGGAGCTCTGCTCAGTGCTCTGGGATGACCTAGAGGGGTGGATGGGGAGTGAGAAGGAGGCTCAAGAGAGAGGGGATACACGAACACTTATAGCTGATTCAGGATGCTGTACAGCAGGAACTGACATAACACTGTAAAGCAATTATCCTCCAATTACAAAAATAAAATGAAATAGACATAAACGTCCCCCTTCATGGAACCCTAGAAGATAATTATTAATCTTACAGTAGTTGTTGATTTGGTTAATTTGTTGCTTGCATTTAAATTTTTTAAAAGTTTGGGATAGGAAGTTAGAGCCCCACAGATTATTTCAAGCAAGTGCAGAGTGAGGCCCGTATGGTATTAAGTAGGCTGGAGGCATTCTAGGTAAGGCATTCTAGGTCTGGGCATGATGTTCAGCCCCCATGGGGATTATCCAATTTGATCCTCACGTTGTTTGATGTAGTAAATGTTATTTCTACCCACCCAATACTCAGGGAATCTGTGGTTGAGCTACAGTTAATTAACTGCCCAATGTCATACAACTACCAAGTGTATATTTTGGTATTTCTCACCCAATTAAAAATTTAGAAAATGAAAATTTTTAGAAAGAAATAATTAAAATAATTAGGCTTCAATACACAAAAATGACTATCAGTAAAACCACAGATTTGCCAGTGACAGACATCATAATGGACTCAGTAATTGTGCTGCTGCTGCTGCTAAGTCGCTTTAGTCATGTTCGATCTGTGCGACCCCATAGACAACAGCCCACCAGGCTCCTCTGTCCATGGGATTCTCTAGGCAAGAATGCTGGAGTGGGCAGCCGTTTCCTTCTCCACAGTAATTGTGAGGCACCACTATCTGTGTATTTTGTCTTATTGCTCCTACAAACTGCCAGCTATTTCCTGCTAATGCTCATTCCAGAAGCAAGTCTTCGGAATATTAGAACGATTAGCCAGGAACCTGAAAGGTGGAACTGTCTGTCAGGAACCATCTCCTGGTTTTCAAAAACGAGCTTTTTTAAGCTGTTTGTACACAAATCATTCAGCCAAGAGTAAGACATCAGAAATTCTTAGCAGGAGGCAGATGGGAGGTCAGAGTAGATTATTGCAGAGATGAAAGAAAGCTTATAAAATGAAAAAAAAAACAAAACAAAAAGGCTTTGCCTCCTTTTGTGCATAATAAAATGCTGACACAACTTTAATTATAGTGTTATGAACAGTGCTGTTGGGCTCCGCCATATGGGACTGAGTACCATAAATATGTTATAGATTGGTTCTTAGGAAAGGAAAATTTAGAATATACTCTTTGTAAGAATCATATTTTTATGAGCCTGCTGAAGAGTAGCTGCATGTTGAATCGAGTCAGGAATTCTCAAGACCATCATAATCCGAGCAGGCAAAGTATATATTTGCTCAGGGAAACATCTGTTGAGGAATTTCTCCCGAGTCTCATCAGTGGTTGGCAAGCTTTGCTGCCTTAACTGTGTTCTCATTATTGGCCTGTCGGCAGAATAGTTTACACGAGTTGTCCTTCTATCATTAATTCACTGGTAGAGAGACAGCCTTTTTAACGGCCTGTCTCTGTTGAAAATGCTTACAACAAAATTTAAACTAAAAATCCACTGGCTGATTTGTATTTTATTCTTGAATTTTTTATATATGCAAAGAATGCTAAAAAGAATATAAATAGCAAGCTATGAAATGAGTGTGAATCAACTGTGGTGTTAAAATCGACAACTCAGCTACTTTTAGAATATTACAGAAGCTGTGTCTTTACCTCTTTACCTGTGGCTTTGCTCATGGAGGTCATGCCGTCATTTCTGAGGTTCTCAGTGAAATGATTGAAGTTGGCTAAATTATATACATAGAAAAATCTTCTTTGCTCCAAATTGAGGTACTTTCTGGCAACATATACTTTCATCAGACTCTCAAATCAACAACAGGAAGTTGTTGATCATCTTTGGATCATCTTTGATCCATTTATCTCATAGATGTATGCTGCAGGGGGCATGCATGAACTGCAGGACGGGCTTCTGGGATATGCCTGATATTAGACACATGTGTGACCAGGATGATGGTGTTTCCTTTCTAGCTTCCATTTGGTGCTTCTCATGTGACATCTAGTCAGTAAAAGGCTGTCTTGATAAACCCATTTATATTTTGTTGCATGATGTTACAGTTACTCAAACCTGTTAAGAACACTTGGGGGCTTCCCTGGTGGCTCAATCTGCCTGCCATGCAGGAGACCTCGGTTTGATCCCTGGATGGGGAAGATTCCCTGGAGAAGGGAATGGAAACCCACTCCAGTATTCTGACCTGGAAAATTCCATAGACAGAGGAACCTCATGGGCTACAGTCCATGGGTTCGCAAAGAGTCAGATACGACTGACTAACACACAGGAACACTTAACATGAAACCCACCCCCTTAAGAAGACACAATCCAGTGTTGCCACTCATAGGCCCCATGGCAGATCTCTGGCTGGCTCAGATGCTCAGT
Organism: Ovis canadensis; assembly: GCF_042477335.2. Classification (NCBI taxonomy): domain Eukaryota; kingdom Metazoa; phylum Chordata; class Mammalia; order Artiodactyla; family Bovidae; genus Ovis; species Ovis canadensis. The sequence continues at coordinate 23,949,024 of NC_091270.1, read as the reverse complement.
CGTGTCCAACTCTTTGCGACTCTATGGACTGTAACCTGCCAGGCTCCTCTGTCCGTGGGATTCTCCAGGCGAGAACACTGGAGTGGGTTGCCATGCCTTCCTCCAGAGAATCTTCCCAACCCAAGGGTCAGACCCGTGTCTCTTGCTACTCCTGCCTTGGCAGGTGGATTCTTTACCACTGCTCCACCTGGGAAGCCCGATCTCTGGAACTTATTTATTTTGCATACGTGACACTTCATATCTGTAGAACAGCAACCCCCTTTTCCCTACCCCCAGCCCCTGCTAACCACCATTCTCCTCTCTGCTTCCATGAAAGCGAAAGCGTTAGTCATTCAGCTGTGCCCAACTCTTTGTGACCCCATGGACTGTAGCCCACCAGGCTCCTCCATCTGTGGAATTCTCCAGGCGAGAACAGTGGGGTGGGCTGTTATGAGCTTGACTACTTTGGATTCTTTAGAGAGTCAGAATCATGCGGTCTTTGTCCTGCTGCAGCTGGCTTATTTCACTTGGCTTCATGTTCTTCAGGCTCATCCATGTTGCATACAGGAGGCTTTCCTTCTTATTGAAGACTAAATGATATCCCATTGTACGGATCTAACATATTTTCTTTATCCATTCATCTGTCGATGGATATATAGGTTGTTTCCATGTCTTGGATACTGTAAATAATGCTGCTATGAACATGGAGATGCAGATATGTCTTCAAGATCTTGATTTTAATTTTAGGATGTGGAAAGACTAGAACCTTTGCACACTCTTGGTGGGAATATAAAGTGGTACAGTTGCTATGGAAAAAAGTATTGCAATTCCTAAAAATGTTAAAAATAGCAGTATCACATGATCCAGCAATCCCACTTCTGGGCATATATGCAAGGGAATTATTTTTGAGATAGTACTTACTAGTATCATATCAATATCAACTCACTCCAGTACACTTGCCTGGAAAATCCCATGGATGGAGGAGCCTGGTGGGCTGCTAAGAGTCAGACACGACTGAGTGACTTCACTTTCACTTTTCACTTTCATGCATTGGAGAAGGAAATGGCAACCCACTCCAGTGTTCTCGCCTGGAGAATACCAGGGACGGGGGAGTCTGGTGGGCTGCCATCTAAGGGGTCACACAGAGTCGGAGACGACTGAAGCAACTTAGCAGCAGCAGCAGCAGCAGTATCATATCAAAATATCATATAACTACTAATACAGAATAAGATTGCAATTTTTTTTAACATTTTCTCTGGTAATAATATTAATATAACCTGGCCAACAATAAGCACTGATGACATTGAATGTACTATTTCTGTTGTGAGCCATATTAACCTGCAGTTGCTGATGCTATTATTAAGTTTCAATAAAATAATCGCTTAGGTCATCAATCTCTGCAAGCACCTTTCAGAGTGGTTGATAACAGTGCAAACATCAAGCTGTGCCACATTAAAAAATGATGAATCTCTGTCCAGGTAAAGTTCTGCCCTTTGGCTATCATAATGTATCACCATTTTGTTTACAAATGGGTATTCGCTGTGCTAAATAGCAACAGGGTACATGGGATTTTATAAATAGATGGAATGTTGGCACTTGCTAATATCAGAACTTATGTGGCTGACAGTGCAACTGGAAATCTACAGAAAATAAACAAGTCCCTGTGAAATAAATGATTTGTTAAATTAAAATCATGGTGATTATCTATTTAAGTCCTTAGAGATTATTTGTTTAAAGCATTATGCTCTTTATAGGATAACTCAATTTTTAACTTTTTAGATTTTCACTCTTAAAAAATGAAGTCCATGCTTCCTATTTAAACATAACTTTACATCACAGACCTAATTTTAGTAATTCATAAATTTCAGAGGAATGTTTCTGATCTTTGCTGTTAGATTCATTCAGTCATTAGCCATATTATTAGTAAGGCCATATTATTTTATTATTTTAGTTTTGGACAAGAAGATTTATTTTTGACAGGAAATTTACTTCCTGAGCACACAATGGAACTGACTGTCTTTATCCTCTATTTACTGATCAGTTTATCAGGCAGCTGCGCTTCACTCCAGTGCAACCTTCTTGTCAGTCAAAGGTGGCATTTTATAGACACACAAGAGGAAAGTTGTATGGGGCTTGCTGTAACTCCTTTTCTGTTCTTTCCTTTCCTCTTCTTTTTTAAACTCAAGTATTTTGGCCTGCATCGGTACTTACTGTGACAATTATGCTAGTTTGGGCTATATTATCATTCTGTCTTCAATGAACATGGTAAAAACTCCACTTTTCAGCATTTTTTTTAAGCACACAGAAAGCTATGGAGACACTACAGTCATCACACAAGGAGACACCACTTAAATGTTATCAAATGTGTAACAATTTGGTAAATTGAGTTTTTTGTTTGTTTGTTTGTTATAGAAATGAGAGATCACAGAAAGAATCGCAGTACTTGGCTACCTTTCCCAGACTGCCTGCCTCCCTCCATTCATATCCTGTTTACTAGACTGCTTGTCAGTTTTGAGGATTCATTTATATTATTACTGCACAAGTGCCTATCCTTACACACTATGTCATATTTTACACATGTTCTGTCTTTATACAAATAGTTTTGAGACTGAGTATCATTATTTACCTTGCCTTTATTTTTAGTATTCTGTTTTTGAATTTTCACTACATTAATACATACATTCCTGAATGATTCACTTTTAGGTCCTGTATGTTATGCTCTTGATGGGGTGCATCACAATTTATCCAATGAGCAGCTAGGCCTGTGCCCAGTCTTTCACTGTGATAAACAGAAATGTGCCACCATATGTATGCTTGACACATGTGCTAGGATTTCTCTGGAAGAGCACCTACTTAAACATTTAAATGTTTGTATTATATCTACAACTTTACCAGGTCGGTGTCCCATTGCCCTCCAGGGTGTTTGTATAACTTGACACCTCTGGAAGTACGTGAGAGGTCCTTATTTTTCCACAACCTTACCAATGCTTAATATCATTATGTACTTTCAATTTTGTCAGTTTAATGGGTATGAACTAATATTTTGTGATCTTTCTCATTTCCCTACTTAGAAATGAGTTTGAGTATCTTTTCATATATTTATTGGACATTATATTATCATTGGATTACCTATTAATTTTTTCTCATTTTTTTGTTGGCCTGTTCTGACTTCTAAAAAGTTAATTTCAATATACTTTCATAATACAACTACAGTAAGTATTATCTATAATAAATATGTGATTAAGGATTAGAAATGCTCTTTTTTGTACTGGGAATTATTTGATTGTGTGTTATTCCATAAATCTGACAGGAAGTGCTCAATTGCACCATTTATTAGTGGTAGGAATACAGTAATCCTCATTTGAGAATATCAGAATAGCAAAGTAAATGGATATCATTCTCCACATAAGTTTAACATGATCTTATAAATACAAGATGCTAGTAGCTAATACATATCTGCATTTACATTGCTTAGTTTGATATAATCTGTCATAAAATATTATAACATCCAGGCTAACAAACACATGAAAAGGTGCTCAACATCACTCATTATCAAAGAAATGCAAATCAAGACCACAATGAGGTACCATTTCACACCAGTCAGAATGGCTGCGATCCAAAAGTCTACAAGCAATAAATGCTGGAGAGGGTGTGGAGAAAAGGGAACCCTCTTACACTGTTGGTGGGAATGCAAACTAGTACAGCCACTATGGAGAACAGTGTGGAGATTCCTTAAAAAATTGCAAATAGAACTGTCTTATGACCCATCAATCCCACAGCTGGGCATACACACCAAGGAAACCAGAATAGAAAGAGACACGTGTACCTCAATGTTCATCGCAGCACTGTTCATAATAGCCAGGACATGGAAGCAACCTAGATGTCCATCAGCAGACGAATGGGTAAGAAAGACATGGTACATATGCACAATGGAGTATTACTCAGCCATTAAAAAGAATTCATTTGAATCAGTTCTGATGAGATGGATAAAACTGGAGCTGATTATACAGAGTGAAGTAAGCCAGAAAGAAAAACACCAACACAGTATACTAACGCATATATATGGAATTTAGAAAGATGGTAATGATAACCCTGTATGCGAGACAGCAAAAGAGACACAGATTTAAAAAACAGACTTTTAGTCTTTGTGGGAGAGGGAGAGGGTGGGTTGATTTGGGAGAATGGTATTGACACATGTATACTATCATGTAAGAAATGAATCGCTAGTCTAGGTTTGATACCGGATACAGGACGCTTGGGGCTGGTGCACTGGGATGACCCAGAGAGATGATATGGGGATAGTGGTGGGATGGGGGTTCAGGGTTGGGAACTCATATATACCTGTGGCGGATTCATGTCAATGTATGGCAAAACCAATACAGTATTGTAAAGTAAATAAATAAAAAATTTAAAAAATATATTATAACATCCAATGTAAGTGGAAAAAACAGGGAAAATACATATGGACTCTAAAAATTTATTTTATTACTAGACCCACTAAAATTAATAACATGGTATTTATGAAGTCTGAAAACATTATAATGACTGAAAAATTAGCACTTTTTGATGTTAGAATATAGAAAGGTTTATGTCTAAGCATCCTAAAATGCTGACAAAGAAACTTTTTTTCTTTTATGGCAAGGAAAAGTGCTGCATGGTAACTTTTACATTTAAAAAATAGTGAGTAAGAAGCAAGACCTTTAAAAATTTAAATCTCATCAGACTAGAATAGAAATTTCATCCTCAAAGAGACCTTAGAAATAATTGAATCCAATCCCTTCACTCATAATTACATTGAATTTTAAGGAAGTTAACTAACTTCTCTTAGAAAACACAGCATATTAGCCAGAACCAGAGCTACAACTGAGGCCTGCTACTCCCTGTCCAGTGTGCTTTCCACTGAGCCAGGCTGTGTCTTTAGATACTGTGTTCATTGAGAACGCATTTTAAAGAATTTGAGATTGTACTTTTACTACAAATTTATTCCATGGCAAAGTTCATGAGTCTTTGGCTTAACTGTAGGACAGAATAGAGTGTATAGTATGGGCTAAATGAACTCTTTGCTGCCACTTACCCAAGAGAAAAAGAAGTATTTTCATTAACTAAATATCTTGTTCTCAACATTTCCCCTACTTCCTACTTTAATGATAATAACCCATTATTATGACTGACCATGACTGTCATCATTAACTAGTGTAGAATTTTTCTTCATGAGAGGGCTTATTCATTTGATGAGATTTTATTAAAGCAGCTACTTACTACTAACCATAAACGGGCCTAGGCATGGGAGTGCTCCGTGAAATAAAACAAAGACCCATGACCTTCATGGAAGATACATCCTGTAGTATAAGTGATCCTTACATGTTCTTTTTGTTTGAGTGCTCAGATGAGAATTGAAATGAAGCTAGGAGGCAGTTGACGGTTTGTAAGAATAAAGTGATCTAGGGATGGAAGTCTCCATGTAAATGAAGGATAGCTGAAGCCACAGTGAGAAAATGTGTGATCTAGAAATATGACTGGGTCAGAGGGAGGGAGCTATTCTGGAGCTTAGATGTTCCAGGGACAATAAGATGTACTAGTGAGATGTATTAGAGAAGGCAATGGCACCCCACTCCAGTACTGTTGCCTAGAAAATCCCATGGATGGAAAAGCCTGGTGGGCTTCAGTCCATGGGGTTGCGAAGAGTCAGACATGACAGAGCAACTTCATTTTCACTTTTCACTTTGATGCATTGGAGAAGGAAATGGCAACCCACTCCAGTGTTGTTGCCTGGAGAATCCCAGGGACGGTGGAGCCTGGTGGGCTGCCGTTTATGGGGTCGCACAGAGTTGGACACGACTGAAGCGACTTAGCAGCAGCAGCAGTGAGATGTATTAGTGTGAGAATAGAGAATATATATATATCTGTATGTATCTGATCAATAGATAAGAAGAGAGTGAACACTACGGACTGAATTGAATTGTGTTCCCCTCCATGCCCCAGTTCATATGTTGAAGCCCTAACCCCCAGTGAAATGATATTTGGAGATGGGGCTTTTGGGAGGTGATTAAGTTTAAATGAAGTCTTAAGGGTAGGACCCTCATGATGGGATTAGTGCTCTTATAAGAATAAACCCCAGAGAGCTTGCTCTCTCTTCCTTCCCATCATGGGAATAGTAGATGCCATCACAGTAAGTAGGTGCCATCTGCAAGCCGGGAAGAGAGTCTTCACCAGGAATCAACCTGGTTAGGACCTGGATGTTGGACTTCCAGCCTCTGAAACTATGAGAAATAAATTTCTGTTGTTGAAGCCATAGCCTGTGGTATTTTGTTATAGGTGCCTGAGTAGACAGAAAAAGGGCAAAAGAGAAAGACAGTGAGAGAGAGAGAGAGAAGTAAAGGAATTGACCCAAGCAATTATAAGTCTTGCAAGGCTCAAGTATGTATTTCAGGCCAGCAGGCTGGACACTAAGGTGAGAACTGGTATCCCAGGGTTGAGTTCAAAATTCACAGGGCAGGGAGGCAGGCTAGAAATGAAACAGGATTTAGATGCTCAGTCTTAAAGTGGGATCAAGGGGTGGGTTGTAGAAGTGAAAAGAAAACATCTGCCTTTGGAGTTGACGATGAGCACACGGACAGCTACACTAAGTCATCCACTTGGTGGTAACATTAGGTACATGATGCAATTAATGTACCTTTCTTATTCTTAGAACACATTCAGAATCTTTCTTGCAGTTAATATCTTCAATGGTCCAAAATGCAACATGAAGACTGCATGTGTGTGTGCGTGCTAAGTCGCTTTAGTTGTCTCCAACTCTTTGCAACCCACTGGACTGCAGCTCGCCAGGTTCCTCTGTACCTGATATTCTCCAGGAAAGAATACTGGAGTGGATTGTCAGGCCCTCCTCCAGAGGATCTTCCCAACTTAGGGATAGAACCTGTGTCTCTTATGTCTCCTGCGTTGGGAGACAGGTTCTTTACCATTAGCGCCACACAGGAAGCCCCAAAGATTGCATAGTTGGTGATATTTCCACTGTATCTTCAGTTTAGTCACTTTGGCCTATATTTTTTTCATTTATACTTACAATATTTAATATTTTCATATATCATTTTCATTGTGGCCTAACAGTAGATTATTTTCTCAAAAATACATTTACTACTGTGACTACTGTCATTTCAATTTTACTAAGTGGCTAAGAATTATCAAGGTATTAATCAGCCTCATGTTCCAATGATCAACCTCTGATTTTAAAGATAATTTGGCTTTATTATTTGTATTATAAAAACTAAAAGGCAAAAGCAATGCACACATGGTTATGCAGAGGGAGCCCCTGCTTCGTATTTGCAAATCCACAGATGCAGTATACACATTGATTTTGCAGCTGGAACATCATTAAGCCAGGTGGAAGCCATTTATTTGTACCACAGTAATACTGTTCTACATTTAAACATAGAAAGACTTTGGGCTCTCATTCCAGGTTGACAGTAGCTTTACTTATGAAAAATAAAATAGTTAAACTAAGAGAATTAAGTGTGTAAATTGTATTCATCATAAAAATAGAAAGTTAAGCTGTTTGCAGAGCAATTGAAGGAATGCAGTAGGACTACCAAGATGCTGACTCCTTCCCATTGTACATATGTTTTAATAAAAATATGGTGATCCAAGCATACCTTCCCAACAGCTCTATTCCTGAAACAATCCAGTTAACCTTCATGCAGCAGGGACATTTTTACTTTACATATTATCTTATAAAGACTTCCCTGGTGGCTTAGACGGTAAAGAATCTGCCTGCAGTGCAAGAGATCCTATTTCGATCCCTGGGTCGGGAAGATCCCCTGGAGATAAGAATGGCTACCCACTCCAATATTCTTGCCTGGAGAATTCCATGGACAGAGGAGCCTGACAGGCTACAGTCGACGGGGTCACAAAGAGTCGAACATGACTGAGCAACTAACACACACATATCATCTTACCAATATTTCAATGTCATCTCCTTTTTACTGTGGCTTTTTGGATGACCTTAAACATGTTGATTGTACCTAAACATGGTGTGTTAAGAAGGTATACTCCTCTTCTGCTTGATACACTTTTATAGTATTATTAATGAGTTAATCTCCTGGTACTTTAATTGTATTTTAAAAGTTTTAGATGCTTTGTTTATTACAAATCTACTGGTACACTGGAAATGTACATGCCAGGATCGTTACAACCTTCCTTTGAAATTCCCTCATATCCATCAAGTAAATGACTAAATTAGCAGATAAATACATTATACACATCGTTACTGCCTCTAAACCTGGAGTCACCAGCGGCGAATGGTCAGGAATGACTGATTTGTGCCCTGGGGCTTCTAATCACCCTGTGATGGATAATCTGAGTCTCTAAATACAAGTTAATCTCAATTGCTTTCTGATAGCATATTTCCTTTTACATTTATGAAATATATTTGTGATAAACAAATGCAAATTAGGAGGATGTATGAAGAAACAACTAGAAACCTGGCTTCACTTTTCCCCCTACATTCGATTTTGCATTTTGAAAGTGTTTGTCTCCTTTACCTCCGTGACCCTTGTCAACATTTGCTGACAGTCGGCGTGCACCATCATTTCTTCTACTTAATAAGTGTGCTTGTGAGTATTTCGACATTTTCTCATCAAGCAAGTGTAAATGTTAAGAGCAGTTCTGCTGCTTCAAATCACTGCTGAGTGGCTATGAGCTGTAGGCTTTATCTGGATGGAAATATCAAAGAGTGTGTAAATGTTGTTGATATTTCCTCCAATGTTTTCCTTGAGAAAACATAAGAAGCTACAGGTACAAGTTCTGATGTTTGATTTACTTATGTTTCCAAGTTATTCGTCCAGCAATAGTCATCACATTTATTTGCTCTCACTTTTACATATCTTTCTTTGTGAACTGAAAGTGCCACCCAAAATGAATTTCTAATGTCATACTATTAAGATGAGGTTTCTTTAAATGGTTTTGTAATATTTGTCCACATTATAAATAGACTGAGATCTACTAATGGACTCAGGATTGATGAAATCAATGTATGCCGTATATAGAATCGTGCCATAATGATGATCACCCTTCATTTCCTTTTCTTTGTGTTCTTGTTCTTGTGCACATAGTTACTGAAGATTGTTCTTGCATCATAGTGGAAATGCTGACCGATCTCATGTAACAGTAACACTGCAGAAGAGCTATCTAAGGAGGTAACTTTGAAAGGGAGCCGTGGTTTAGTTTGGGTCATGAGTGAGGACATTGCCAAGTTCTAAAATACTGTCAGAGGTAACACTGTAAAGTGCTTCTTACCAAAACCATTCAGCACAGCAGTATGGGCACTAATTTAAACTAGTTTACATATCAATCAGAACTATTAAGATTGTAAGTGTCAAAATTCAACTCGAATCTGCTTAATCAAAGATGGAAAAGGAATGATTCACATGCCTGGAAAGGCCAGCAGTAGAGAGGCGTCAGGTGTAACTGGACGCAAGTCAGGCGAGATCAGCAGACTGTTTATTCCTATTTCTAGACTATTTCTAGACCCTGCTTTGTCTGTGCTGGCTTCATTTTTCGGTTCTGCATTGAGGTTTCTGAACCACCTGGCTCCCATCGCAATTAGGGCTAGCTGTTGCATTCAAAAACAGCACATTTCTTTCCCCAAAGTCCCAGTAAAAAATCCTTAGCTTGACTTTTCATTGGTCCAAACTGGGTGATAATCTCATCCCTGAATTAATCTCTGGGGATGGGGTCTGTGATAAATTTAAGGTTGGTCACTTGCTTTGTCTGGTGCCAGTGGTTGGATAGGCCTTGCCTAAACCATGTGCACCAGTGTGGATGGAGGGGGTGAGGTGCGAGGGCTAAATTCTACCCAACGCGACATGCTGCCCAAGCGTCTGGAACCAGGTGGCCTTGAGTCACTGGATCGCAAGATCCCATCCACATTCTGCTCTGCAGGGAAGGCCACCTATTCAAACAGAGGACTGGCGTCAGTTCCTGCTGGTCCCGGAGTCGTGGAGTTCAGTTCCCCACCCGCCTGTGGAATTATTCAAACAAGCTTGTCACCTCCTTCCGGGGAATGAGAGGCGCTCCACTGCCTCATTAGGACAAAGCCACAAAGCCTGCCTCCCACAGTCCCGCGTTCACTCAGCTCCCAGGTGCAGCCTCCGCGGCCTGCACGTCCTCCTCCCGCTGACTGCGTGCACACATGACTAGAATCTGTTCCAAACCTCCTCGGGGCAGTATCCTGTGTTTGGCCGTCCCCAAAGGCAAGAGTGGGGATCCTCTCTCACCAATGTGAATGAGAAGTGATTAAAGAAAGACGATTCTCACAAAAATCGGGGGTTAATTGAACATAAGGATGAATGAATGCTGAGGGTAGGTCCACAAGCCACTAAAGTTAAGTTCGGTTTTGATTCCCAAGTCAACACACCCAGAACTCCTGGTAGGAAGACAGACTCAAACCAACAGATCTCCCGAGAGAACTTGAGACTTTCGAACCCCTTACCCGATGAGGGTCGGGAATATAGCATGAAGGGAACGGGGCTGATTTTCTCAGCTGATGAAGCACTGCATGTTATCATCTCTTCTATTTTTTTGTTTTTGGAAATTGACTGCATTCAGTAACATGTCAAGGCTCTGATAAGGCCTGTAGTAAAAGCATCTAATCAACATTTTATATTGAGAATTTCCCAGACATATTTGACAGAAAACATTTGACTATCATCTACTAATACTGAATGAGGATGTTTAATAAGATATAACACTTTTAGGGAAAGCTGACATATTCTTCATCTCTGGAATGTTATATCTTTTAATACTTTGTTTAGAATACCGTGGGAATATCTCAAATCATGTAATTCTACTGAATACAGTCACTGCAAGGAATATTGTGAAAATTATTTATGTGGTCCTATCCTTGAGAGACCTATGTTATTAATAGAAGGAGAATTAGAAACTCAACTATTTAAGCTGAATTTCAGTTCTTTAATTCATTTCCTTAGATTAAATCCCCTTAAAAGCTATTTCCCCCTTAATGTAATTTTAGAATATAAATCCAGTTGTTATAAAACCAAAAATATTATTAAGATAGTTATCTCTCTTTTTATCATAAACCCATGGAGGGGAAAGAAGATTAATTTCAGACTTTCTGACCTAAAATACCAACATATTTTAAAAGACTAATATCTCAAATACTAATTTCTTTTTTGAGAAAACTATGGGAAAAAACCCATTTCTAGTATGTGTCTTCTGTGGCCTTCACCACACTCCTGAAAGAGTATATTAAAAATAACATGTGATGCAAGTTATGATAAACTGTTCACACAAATTTTCTGCACATTTCTTGTTACACAACAAGGAATCAGTTATGCCAATAAAAACAACAATAACCTACAACCCACGATCAAGTAGTGCAGATCGGTTATGATTTTAAGTGCATTTCATTTTTTATTTGCGCATCTAACTAACAACTACAAAAATATTTGAGATACTTATCTTTGCTATCTTTAATCTGCACCATATAATTATGCAGAATTGGGGGTAATCTTTTTTTCTGGAAAAATGTGACTGGCTGTTAGTGAGGAAGGTGGTTTTATTTCTTACAATATAAGCAATCATGATAGTTCAGATATAACAGGAAAATACCAAGGTAGCTGTTGCTTTTGAAACAATATTATCTTAAAATATGAAGGTAAAGAAATGTATTTTCAACTCTTATGGAAGACATAATCACAACTATTTTGATGATTTAAGAATAAAATATTTTAGATGGGAAGGAGATTAACTGTGTTCATTAGCAAAGTATTCTAACATGGGGGCCAATATTTAGGATTTGGGAGATGTTTCATGTTAAATATGAAAATATTCCAGCTTTCTAAAATCTCAGACTATTCTACGTGGTCAAGAAAATTTATTTTTGAAATCTCTGTTAGTAATTTGCTTTTTAGAAAATATGCTTGGATCCTCTCCGGTTCTACATGGACAATACAGACAGGAACAGGTACAAGTTATAGACTAAGTGGTGCATGCAAAAATTCCCATCTTCTTCCATCTCTTCTTGACAATTATTTGTTGGATGTATAGACATGACACAAAATCAAATCTTCTTGAAGTCTAAACAGATGACCCACTCTGTATCTATAACTTTGGTCCACTGGGAAAACTGTGTGTGTATAAACTTAGTCCCTCTCATGTACACCCGTGGTGGATCCATGTCAATGTATGGCAAAACCAATACAGTACTGTAAAGTAAAATAAAGTAAAAATTAAAAAAAGAAATAAAAAAATTAAAAAAATAAAGACTGTGGCAAGTAAAAAAATAAAAATTAAAAAAAAAAATAAACTTAGTCCCTGGTATCTTGACAAGAGAAGTTCAGTTCTGTTCAGTTCAGTCACTCAGTCGTGTCTGACTCTTTTCGACCCCATGAACCACAGCACGCCACGCTTCCCTGTCCTTTACCAACACCCAGAGTCCACCCAAACCTATGTCCATCAAGTTGGTGTTGCCATCCAACCATCTCATCCTCTGTTGTCCCCTTCTCCTCCTGCCCTCAATCTTTCCCAGCATCAGGGTTTTTTCAAATGAGTCAGCTCTTCGCATCTGGTAGCCAAAGTATTGGAGTTTCAGCATCAACATCAGGCCTTCCAATGAACACCCAGGACTGATCTCCTTTAGTATGGACTGGTTGTATCTCCTTAGAGTCCAAGGGACTCTCAAGAGTCTTTTCCAACACCACAGTTCAAAAGCATCAATTCTTCGGCACTCAGCGTTCTTTACAGTCTAACTCTCACATCCATACATGACCACTGGAAAAACCATAGCCTTGACTAGACAGACCTTTGTTGGCAAAGTAATGTCTCTGCTTTTTAATATGTTGTCTAGATTGGTCATAACTTTCCTTCCAAGCAGTAAGCATCTTTTAATTTCATGGCTGCAGTCACCATCTGCAGTGATTTTGGAGTCCAGGAAAATAAAGTCAGCCACTGTAAATTCTCCAAGCTAAGCTTCAGCAGTATGTGAACCATGAACTTCCAGATGTTCAAGCTGGTTTTAGAAAAGGCAGAGGAATCAGAGGTCAAATTGCCAACATCCACTGGATCATCAAACAAGCAAGAGAGTTCCAGAAAAACATCTATTTTTACTTAATTGACTATGCCAAAGCCTTTGACTGTGTGGATCACAAGAAACTGTGGAAAATTCTGAAAGAGATGGGAATACCAGACCACCTGACCTGCCTCTTGAGAAACTTATATGCAGGTCAGAAAGCAACAGTTAGAACTGGACATGGAACAACAGACTGGTTCCAAAGAGGAAAAGGAGTACATCAAGGCTGTATATTGTTACCCTGCTTATTTAACTTAGATGCAGAGTACATCATGAGAAAAGCTGGACTGGAAGAAGCACAAGCTGCAATCAAGATTGCCAGGAGAAATATCAATAACCTCAGATATGCAGATGACACCACCCTTATGGCAGAAAGTGAAGAGGAACTAAAAAGCCTCTTGAGGAAAGTGAAGAGGAGAATGAAAAAGTTGGCTTAAAGCTCAACATTCAGAAAACGAAGACCATGGCATCTGTTCCCATCACTTCATGGCAAATAGATGGGGAAACAGTGGAAACAGTGTCAGACTTTATCTTTTTGGGCTCCAAAATCACTGCAGATGGTGACTGCAGCCATGAAATTAAAAGATGCTTACTCCTTTGAAGGAAAGTTATGACCGACCTAGACAGCATATTGAAAAGCAGAGACATTACTTTGCCAACAAAGGTCCATCTAGTCAAGGCTATGGTTTTTCCAGTGGTCATGTATGGATGTGAGAGTTGGACTGTGAAGAAGGCTGAGCGCTGAAGAATTGATGCTTTTGAACTGTGGTGTTGGAAAAGACTCTTGAGAGTCCCTTGGACTGCAAGGAGGTCCAAGCAGTCCATTCTAAAGGAGATCAGCCCTGGGATTTCTTTGGAAGGAATGATGCTAAAACTGAAACTCCAGTACTTTGGCCACATCATGCGAAGAATTGAATCATTGGAAAAGACTCTAATGCTGGGAGGGATTACAGAGGATGAGATGGCTGGATGGCATCACTGACTCAATGGACATGAGTTTGAGTGAACTCCAGGAGTTGATGATGGACAGGGAGGCCTGGTGTGCTGCGATTCATGGGGTCGCAAAGAGTCAGCCACGACTGAGCGACTGAACTGAACTGAACTGAACTGTTCCCACTGTTTCCCCATCTATTTGCCATGAAGTGATGGGACCAGATGCCATGATCTTCGTTTTCTGAATGTTGAGCTTTAAGCCAATTTTTTCACTCTCCTCTTTCACTTTCATCAAGAGGCTCTTTAGTTCTTCACTTTCTGCCATAAGGATGGTGTCATCTGCATATCTGAGGTTATTGATATTTCTTCCAGCAATCTTGATTCCAGCTTGTGCTTCCTCCAGCCCAGCATTTCTCATAATGTATTCTGCATATAAGTTAAATAAGCAGGGTGACTATATACAGCCTTGATGTACTCCTTTATCAAATAGGTAAACCAATCTATTGTTCTATGTCCAGTTATAACTGTTGCTTCCTGACCTGCATACAGGTTTCTCAAGAGTTAGGTCAGGTGGTCTGGTATTCCCATCTCTTTCAGAATTTTCCACAGTTTATTGTGATCCACACAGTCAAGGGAAGCCTGGATGTTAAAGCTATACATCTCAGCACCTACCAGTTATAAATATGTGATGATTTGTGTATGTTTATAATTGTCTCAATCTTCCTCTAGAGTTTTATTCAAAGGACAGGCAACAGTGCTGGAGGGCTGGCAAGTACAATATAGACCTCAGTCTGTATCATATACATATCATATACATGTAACACATTTTATTGTTGCAGTGACAAATTATCAAAAATGTACACCTTAAGGCAACACACATTTATAGCTCATAGGTCAGAGGTGTCACTGTGCTGAAATGGAGGCCCTAGGCAGGCTGTGCTCTCTCTGTAGGCTCTCAGGAGGACTTACTTCCTTGTCTTTTTATAAAGGCCTCTTGCTCCCCTGGTTCCTGGCCCTTCCTCCATCTTCAAAGCCAGCTGTGTAGCCTCTTCCCATCATCCCTGATTCTGACACTCTTGAGTCCCTTCCATAAGGATCCTTGTGATTTCACTGGGTCTGCCCAGATAATTCAGGATAATCTCCCATCTCAAGATCCTTACCTTAACCACATCTGCAAAGTCCCTTTTGCTGTAACAGTATCATATTGACTGGGGGTTAGGTTGTCAGCACCATTGGAAGACCACTATCCTGTCTGCCACAGGTATGGTATATATCTAAACACCTATGTCTATATCTAATGGATATAATTCTCAGCCTACACATTTAGAATTAAAATAAATATAACTTTATCCTTCATAACTCAGTTCAAATTATCTTTTGATCACTGATTTAGTAAGGGTCTCAAACACAATTTCAGCCAGGTTGGAACTGCATCCATAGAATGTCAAGGTCTAGGGTGTGGGTATGTGAGGAGTGACCACAAGGACCAGAGTTCTCTAGTCCATACAGCTTTGCCACTGAGGAGTCCTGCATCCCCATTACAGAAGATTTATTACTTAGCAGCGAGAGGTCATCTAATTCTTATTTGCTATGTAGTCATCCACCCGTTCATTCAATAAATAGTCATTGAGTGAGTATGTGTGTTGGTCCCTTGTACCTTTGGAATATAAAACATGAATAAGGCATCAAAGCCACCCCCAAACAAACTACTGTCTAATAAGATGAATCCATAAATAAATAGCTGTAATACATCTTAGTAAGTGCAATGATGGAAATGTTCATGATATATTACGAGAGTACTGAGAACAGGGATCCAATCTTGCTGAGAGTGGTGTAAATTTTGATTAGCAAGGGCTCCTTGAATTGCTGACAGTTGAGACTTAAAAATGAGAAAGAGTTAGCTAGGGGTATACAGGAACTGCTAGAGCTGAACCTCAACATTCCTTGAGGACTGAAGATACATTTTCAATTCAGCTCAACAGATACTTATTGAACTGTGATGCATGCTAAGGAGAAGCGTGATGACCTAGGAGAACGTTTAATACTGATACTTCCCTTGTCAGGGGGATTAGGGAGAGCCTCTCTGAGGAAGTTACAGACATTAAACACATAATTACAAGTGTGATGAGTGCTATGGAGCAACACTATGGTGATGCAGGGAAAAATAATTTAACCCCGTCAAGAGGGTCAGGGACTGCTGCATGAAGAAATTAATGTTTAAGCTGAGACCTGAGTGGTTGGTAGCATTTAACAAAGGAAAGTAGGAAGAGCTGGGAATTGGAAGAAGAGGAAGCTGCTACCGCATCCAGACAGGGTCCTGACTTGGGCTGAATGGTGGCAGCGGTCCATCTATTCAAGAAATATTGAGGACACACAATATTTATTAAGCTCCTTTTACACTGAAGGCATTATGCTAAATGCTGGAGCTACTAGAATGAATGGAACAATGCTAAATATTTTCAAATTGATTCATGTTTGAGACACAGAGGGAGCAAGACACAGAGACATGGGCTAGATCACAGAAGTTTTATCCCCAAGTGTCATTTTGGTGTTTCAAACAAGGGTACACTGACATTGGAGCATTTGTTTTTAGTCATTTACTGCCTTTGGAAGATGAATTTGAGGAGGATGAGGTTCTAGAAGGGAACAGATGTAAAGAGACCACTGAAGTAGTTCAAGTAATGATGATGGGACCTGAACTAGGAGATAAAAGGAGAAATACTGGTGAAAAGTAGTTGGGAGGTGAAATCAGAATTGATGGTTGAATGAGGCACAGAGAAAGAAAATCAGAAGCCGAATATGAACCACAGTTTCTCATACCAAGGACAGAGAATGACATGTGAACCCAGGGACAAACAAGCTTGAAGTGGCAGGCACAGAGTGAATGTCTGGGACTTCTTGTCAAGGACATGCAATTACATCCTGGATCATCCTGCCAACTTAAACCCAAGTAAAAATCCTGCTTTAATCTTCACCTGATTTTTCCATGAGATGAACTCAAGTTTTAAACTTTTATTTAGATCACTGGTGACAATTGTTGCACTGTCAATCTTGTTTTGATGCTTTGCTATGATGCAGGGGGAATTCCAGAAAGACAGTGTATTGGGAGAAAATTTCTTACTAGTCTACACATTTTTTGGTAGTCAATACACTTTCTCCCTTGGGTATACACTGTTCACTTCTCTGAGCATTGGAAGAAGAGCTACTGAAGAGTTGTTTATTTTTACAGGAATAACTTTCAGACAAACCGTTTGCTGATATTGATCAAATTACAAAGAAAACCATACAAGCAAGAACTCCTTCCACAGAGCCACTCTTCTCTGCTGGCCATCAACCAAGCAAAACGACATTCTGGGTAAAAAGCAGGAACTACATGAAATACAACCTCCAGAGACCAACAACAAAAAGTAGCTTCCAAACCCCAGACCCGGTGCCATGCAACACAGCTCACGCCATTTGGGGATTCCAGTACCTGACTAGCTATCGCTGACTGCACTGTGTAACACAGCTTGTGACATGTCAGATGGTTTTGTGACTTTATTTCATAAAAGAGATGAGTTTAAGTTTGCAATAATATATTAAGCATTGTTGATATTCACATAGAGAAAGAACTGCAAATAGGGGTATCAGTAATGAAAAAAGAAATGCCTTGCACAGACGTGCATTACTGTTTCTGAGGCCATTTCTTCTAAAAAGTCGTATTTTTTTGTTTGGCTACAGTTCACTCTTGCCATAACTTTCATAAAACTTGACTTTCTATTCCTCCTACATACTGTATTGACTTCAATTTGATTAACATATATAGTAAATTCGGAGAAGGCAGTGGCACCCCACTCCAGTACTCTTGCCTGGAAACTACCATGGATGGAGGAGCCTGGAAGGCTGCAGTCCTTGGGGTTGCTAAGTTGGACATGACTGAGCGACTTCACTTTCACTTTTCACTTTGATGCATTGGAGAAGGAAATGGCAACCCACTCCAGTGTTCTTGCCTGGAGGATCCCAGGCACTGGGGAGATTGGTGGGCTGCCGTCTATGGGGTCACACAGAGTCGGACACAACTGAAGTGACTTAGCCATATAGTAAATTAGTTATAATTTTTTATATAGACAGAATTTAAGGCATATACATGTTTATCATAAATGCCTAAGAGACCTAGAGACTGTCCTACAAAGTGAAGTCAGAAAGAGAAAACCAAATAGCATATATTAACGCATGTGTGTGAAATCTAATGAAAATGGTATAGATGATCTTACTTGCAAAGCAGAAATAGAGATGCAGATGTAGTAAAGAAGCATATGGACACCAAGGAGGGCTATGAGATGAACTGGAAGATTGGGATTAACATGTATACACTATTGATACTATGTATAAAATAGATAACTAATGAGAACCTACTGTACTCAGCGCTCTGTGGTGATTTAAAAGGGAAGAAAACACAAAAAAGGGGATATATATATATATATATATATATATATATATATATGTACACACACACACAAATATCTAACTGATTCACTTCACTGTACACTAGAGACTAACAGAACATTGCAGAGTGACCTCATGGACTATAGCCCTCCAGGCTCCGGAATTCTCCAGGCAAGAATACTGGAGTGGGTTGCATGCCCTTCTCCAGGGGATCTTTCTGACCCAGGGATAGAACCCAGGTCTCAAAGCAACTAAATTCCAATAAAATTTAATCTTAAAAAATGGCTAGGAGAGAATGACAAGCAAAACCTTTTTTATGCAGACCTTTTTAGACCACAAAAAAGATAGATATTTTCAGTTGCCAGCATTGCTAGCCAGGTTAATAACTCATCCTGACCTGTGGGCCCGGCAGACTAATCACACCAGCCTTTGAATCTGGTTAAACAATAGCAACAGAGGCCCACACTGCTCAGGCAAGTCTGAATGGAGCTGTCTTGCTCATGGATTTAAAACTGATATGTAAGAAATCATTATGCTCAGCTGAAGCCATTTGTTCAAGTAAGCTTCTGGGAGTATCCTGTTTCTTTGGAGGTTTTCTGAAAATATCTAAGTCTTCTTGATCAGGCAGATACAAAAAAAAAAAAAAGAACCCTAGAATCATCTGGTAATGACTTAAGAAAGAAAACAAAAAAACAAAAAAAACAAAAAAAAACCAGAGCCACAGGTTAGGGTCTGTCCCTTTCAGACACAAACTTTCAGGCCACTCACTAGAGTTTTCAAAATCAAGAGGAGACTCAGTTCCTCCAACTTGAACATTTTCCACAGCTCTGAAAAGTCAGGGGATTTGCAAAGTGCCCATTGTTTCAGGAAACAGTTTTCCCAGCTGGATTTTTGCATTTTCTTTGTAAGTAAACTGGTTTATTTTAAAGGCTGGGTAGGAAGTGGTCACATGGTAAAAAAATCCGCTTGTACTGCAGGGGACCTGGGTTTGATCCTTGGGTTGGGAAGATCCCTTGGAGAAGGGAATGGCTACTCACTCCAGTACTCTTGCTTGGAGAATCCCATGGACAGGAGGAGCCAGGCAAGCTATAGTCCATGGGGTCACACAGAGTCAGACACGACTGAAGCGACTTAGCACACACACAAGAACTGAAAAACAGTTGAGGTTCTCTAACACCTATTCTATGAGCAGACAGTCTGTGAACTTAATAACCTAAAGCTTCCTCTGATCTCTCCAGGCAGTAGTTCTGATTAATATTGTTTCATACAGTTAGGAGCTTCACTGATGGCTCAGCGGTAAAGAATGCCTGCTAAGGCAGGAGCCGCAGGTTTGATCCCTGGGGTGGGAAGATCTCCTAGAGGAGGAAATGGCAACCACCACAGTGTTCTCTCCAGGATAATCCCATGGACAAAGGAGCCTGGCAGCCATGGGGTTGCAAAAGAGGGGGACAGACTAAATAACAACAAATGGTTAGGAAGGAAGGCAGGGAGGGAGGGAGAGGAAGACAGAAAAGAAGGGATCTTCCCATTGAGCAGGCTGCTTGGTGAGGTGGCTCCTGCCCCCACAGTCAGGACTCACAGGCCTGCAGGACCTTGTGGCAGGTGAGGCCAGGTGGCCCTGGCCTTGTCCCGCAGACTGGTGGGGAGCCGCCTTCCACTGAGGGCCAGGCTGTAGGCCTCAGCAGGAAAGAAGAATGCCTCTTTCCTGGTGTTAAACCGACCATACTGTCCCTCCAGGCCCAAAAGACTGGGGTTCCTAGGACTCACGTTTTATGACACCGTGGTTGGAGTTGCTCACAGCCATTTTCAGTGTTCAAAATCTGCAGCTCAGAGACACAAGTTGGAGCCACAGCCAAGTGTGCCACTAACCCAGAAACAGCATCTGTTACCACCTCAGTCTAGGATTAGGGGCCATCACTCCCACCCTGACTCTGACTTTCACAGGCCTTTATCTTCATCTCGGGAATCTGCTGTCCTTCACCGTCCTTCTTGCCTCCTTCTACCAGGTCTTGGAGAGGCCCTTCTCCATCCATCCCAGCTGACCTGAAAACTCAGAGAAGACAGTTTTGATCTCTTCCAGAAGGTCTGGGGGTCCTTTTAAACCTGTTCCTTCTTCAGTCACCTTTGAGCTCTCATTATTAATGCTTTCTTAGAAAGAATAAAGATTTCTCTTATCAGTGAGAAATGGAGTATTTCCTGCCACATCAGTAAGCAAAGTTGTCATACCCATCAGTGATTCTGAAGAGCCTAAGCCACTCCATTTTGCCAAAAAAAAAAAAAAAAAGACTCCATTTTAGAGTTCTGAGGAAAAAGTCTTTGGAAATCCCCTGACCTCACCCCACCACCTGTGAGCCAATCAGATTCCAGATCAGGATCTCCTGACTTTACGGTCAGGATTTATGACCTGCCTGGGAAATTCGAATTAAGCCCGGGAAATGAAAACCAATCAGAACCCAACACCTAACCCTTCCACAGAAGGTAATCAATTAGATGTCTCCCAACCCAGAAACTCCCGTTTTTTGAATTTTTCGCGTGAGAATATCCTATATAAGCAATGTATCCCAGAGTTCGGGGCTCCTCTCCTTGGCTGCTGTGTCGGTAATGGTGGGAGCCCCAGCTCAAGCTTGGTAATAAAAAGTCTCTTGCTTTTGCATCAGATATCGGCTCCCTGGTGGTCACTGGGAGATTTTGTGACTTGGGCATAACAATTCTGGCCTCGAAATGTGAGTTTCTGTGCCTGCAGGCTCCCAGGAAGAAGAACAGTATCTGTAAGCAGGCAGCCGTCAGACTGCAGGCACTCCCTACGATGAGCTCCGAGGAGCTCAGACAGCAAAAAACACAGGACACTGCACCCCAGACAGCTGAGGGTCACATGAAAAGAATGATTTCAGTGAGCCCAGACTCTTGCATCTTCCCATATATAGAAAAACACTAAATTCCTTAACTTGAGATATCTGGTTTTCTTTAACTTACAAAAATACTTTGGATGTTCAGACCACCTGCCCTCTGTTGCAAAGGAGCAGTCCTCTCAGAGTTAGTTGAGATGCTGCCTCCCAGACTTAAGTCCTAAAAATTTCTACTGAATAAAACATAACCCTCAACTTTTAGGTTGCAACTATTTTTAAAGTTGACATCAGCTATATTTGCTAAAACTTTGTAGGTACCAAGCTGTTGAAAAACCTTCTACTCAGTCTGTATCTGTACCGTAGCTGTGTCCCAATATACCCCATCTCTATTTTTATTTCTCTTTCCCTCCTTCATTATAGCTCCATCTTTCCCCTTTTCTCTTTATATTTCTTCAACTAACCTGTTAATTTAATTTACCTGTCCCTCTGCTTAGTTCTGTTAAATATTACTAGCAATAATTCATTGATTGATGAATATACTGGTGTGTCCAGACCTTGATGGGTTCTTGGATTTGAGCTCACATGGTGGCTGGAAAAGGAATCTGGAGAAGACATGGGGGCATCCTGAGGAGAGGTGTGAGGGCTTGATGAGCAGTGATGTGAACAATGGAGGAAAGACTGACATTCAAGATGACTCCATGCATAACCATCTGACTGATTTAAAGAGTACCAGTGGAATGAACACCATTAGGAGGGTGAAAAGACATGAACTATTCTGTAGGGAAGGCACAGCTTCAATCTGAGAATACAATTAGCTATCCAAGCATGAAAGGCCATCATACTGATAGAACTTCCATGGTTCCCTGACCCAGGGATGGAACCCACGCCTCCCTCATTGTAGGTGGACGCTTTACCATCTGAGCCACCAGGGAAGCCCCATTAGAAGGGCTTTACCATCTGAGCCATTAGAAGGAACAGTTAATGAATAACCTTTTGTGATTCAATTATAAACAAAATACTTCCTCTACTTCTTTTCTCTTGTTTTCTGATGAAACTTCATTAATTACATGTTTAATGCTCATGAGAGAGCTTTAGGACATGTCTTTCTAAACATATAAGATGGTACAAAACTGGGCAGCTAGTCACACTGAAGTAGTTAATATCACCTGGCACTTCCAATTTTTGGCTTGAGAGTCAAACTTCTTTTTCTTTCTGCAATTCTTGATGTGGGTAAACTGATTAACACCACTCTCTTGTATTTATAGAATTATTTTTTTAACCATTTCAGATAGAAGAAATATAAAGCCAAGTTTCAAAACTTATAAAACATTGTAAGGGAATACATTCCCACAAAACTAAAATGTCAATTCCTATTGTCTGTAAATAAGCAATTTAAATACACAGTCACTTTTTAAAAAACTGAACTGTACATTAGAATTTATCTACTCACAAATTCTCATTTTACAGATAACAAATCAGAGGCAAAAGATGTTAAGATACTTGCCCACTAGCATTGGAAATATTTAGTACTGAATCAGAGATGTCAAAGTCACTGGCTTGGGGGTGGGGATGGGGTGGCGGTGGGATGGAAGTGGGGATATGATCTTCACAAATGATTTAGTAAAAGCCAAAGAAAACAGACTATGATCAAATTAACTGAGCTCCACAGCTCTTCAAATATCCTACTTTTTATAAAAGCAAATGAAAAGATGAGTACTGTGTATTTCCACAGGCTTTAAAATATTTTCTTATTTAAAAATCACTTTCAGTAATATCACAACTGAAGTACACTTGGCAATGTTCTTTTTTTCAGGTTCACACAAGTTCATTATGTTGACCAGAAATCATGTGACAGTTATTACAAGTTTTGGCAGAAACTGCTAGGAAAAAAAGTCCCTTTGTAGTGAGAAATGACCCTTTCACTCCCTCAATCAGAGACTTAAAGAGCGGGAATATTGGGGAATTAACATTTGGCTCAGAACTCTTATGACTTCTCCAGGCTGGCCGTCACCACAAGGTATTGCTTATCTTAGTTCTCATAAGATTTTCTAGCTCAGTGGGTCAGGAATGCTCAGATCACTTTGGCTAAGTACTCACATTAATTTCTTCCTTCCCCATCATTTATAGACTGGAAACCCCCTCTTACTTTTCAATTTATGAATATGAAACAACTGTCAACATTTTAGTTTGAAAAGATACTATTATTCAACACTCATGGCATATTCAGCAAATTTTACCTCTAAGAAAGCTAATGTTGCTAATAGGGGAAGAAGATACAGTTATTTAATATTCAGCTTTGCTTCTTTTTTACCTCTATTTTTATATGTTGCTTGCTGTAGTGATGCAGACCAAGTATTTTCCCCTCAGATTCCTCCTTAATATGTACTGAATATTTACGTTGAAGCACAACACCAAGATAGCAGTCATGGGCTGCCTGTATAGAAACCTTCACATGCTACTTCACAAGTTACAGGGACAGGAAATTTAGGATTACTCAGGGTTCTATATACATGGAACATACCTCCAAATAACACAACTATGAAACACAGAAAGTGGTCTGCTAAATGGCCGCTAGTCTGCTGGTATTAATGTTTTCAGCACGGCACCCTCTAATACTTGATGGAGTTTATAATTGCTTGAGAGGGCCCCATTGCCCAGACAGGCTGAGGAGCCGTCCCAGTACACCGATGGTATCAGAATCCTCTGACTAACTCAGCTGACCGGGTTAATGTATGGTTACCATGAACTCAAGGTTGTGATCATTCCCTGCTTCTCAAAGAGAAAAACTGCTCTGCAACCATAAACTGGAGGCCCTTCTCTATTCATAGATGCCTGCAGCTCTCCATTCCTGGCCATAGAAAGTGCATTTCCACTACAGAATAAACTTAAAGCTCAGAGATTAAAATATTACACTGCCTCATGGCCAAGTGCACCATTTGGAGTTTCATCAGTCTGTGCTGAAGTCACAGTTCAGGAGTTTAAAAAAAAAAAAAATCACAGTTCAACCTCTGAGTCATGTAATCTTGTGGAAATGATTTGACTGTTTGCAGAGGTCAAATATGATATTTAACTCATCAGCTTTCTGGGAGATTTAATGTACCTGGCAAATGGGAGTCAATAAACATTAGCTATCTCTATTAATTATTTCATTTTTATATACACATGGCTGGTTTCATGTCCACTGTTTCAGTAAAATGGTTAACATTTATTTGTCTGTTGAGATCCTTCTAGAAGCACTTCAGCTGTTGACACCCAAACACGGTTTGCATTGTTCAGTGCATTGTTAAATCACTTTTTGAAATGCTCTTCATTAACCTATTCTCTCTACAGTTCCAAACAAAATCGATTTTCCTCATGATAAATTTTCTTAGTATAGATTGGCTAAAAATGTTAAACAAGTGATGAGCATCCTTAAAAAAAACTTTTAAACTTTCAGAGAAATTGCATATTGTGCAGAGTTTTCATACTCCTCCCTCACCTTCCCCTGAAGCTTACAAACTACACAATCATGGGATAAAAGTGGTGATATATTATTTTCAAAAAAAAAGAATACTTAATGATTGAACTTAAAAAATAATAATATTCTAAAAGCAATCAGTTATAGATAGAGTCACATTTGTAGAGAACAGACATATGATTGGTTACTAAGGTAGGGGGAAAAGGGATGGGGTGGATTGGGAGATTGGGCTTGACATATATATTCACTATTATATAAAGTAGGTAACTATGAGACCTTACTGTATACAGAGGGAAGTCTATTCAGTGCTCTTTGTTGACCTAAATGGGAAGGAAATCCAAAAAAGAGAGGATATATGTATACATATAGCCGATTCACATCGCTGTACAGCAGAAACTAACACCACATTGAAAATCAACTATACTCCAGTAATAATTAATTAAAAAAATAATCAGTGATAGCCTAACTTATTGTGAAGTGTCATATTTTTCTTTGAAAAGTTCGTGGGTGTGCTCATTCATCTCTGACTCTTTGTGACCCCATAGGTTGTAGCCCGCCAGGCTCCTCTGTCCATGGGGTTCCCCAGGCAAGAACTCTGGAGTGGGTTGCCATGCCCTCCTCCTCCAGGGGATCTTCCTGACCCAGGGATCAAATTCATATCTCCTGAGGCTCCTGAATTGCAGGATGATTCTTTACCACTGAGCCACTGGGGAAGCCCTTGAAGTTTCAGTTCAGTTCAGTTCAGTCGCTCAGTCGTGTCTGACTCTTTGTGACCCCATGAACCGCAGCACGCCAGGCCTCCCTGTCCATCACCAACTCCCGGAGTTCACTCAGACTCACGACCATTGAGTCCGTGATGCCATCCAGCCATCTCATCCTCTGTCGTCCCCTTCTCCTCCTGCCCCCAATCCCTCCCAGTATCAGAGTCTTTTCCAGTGAGTCAACCCTTCACATGAGGTGGCCAAAGTACTGGAGTTTCAGCTTTAGCATCATTCCTTCCAAAGAAATCCCAGGGCTGATCTCCTTCAGAATGGACTGGTTGGATCTCCTTGCAGTCCAAGGGACTCTCAAGAGTCTTCTCCAACACCACAGTTCAAAAGCATCAGTTCTTCGGTGCTCAGCTTTCTTCACAGTCCAACTCTCACATCCATACATGACCACAGGAAAAACCATAGCCTTGACTAGATGGACCTTTGTTGGCAAAGTAATGTCTCTGCTTTTCAATATGCTATCTAGGTTGGTCATACCTTTTCTTCCAAAGATTAAGCGTCTTTTAATTTCATGGCTGCAGTCACCATCTGCAGTGATTTTGGAGCCTAAAAAGATAAAGTCTGAAACTGTTTCCACTGTTTCCCCATCTATTTGCCATGAAGTGATGGGACCAGATGCCATGATCTTAGGTTTCTGAATGTTGAGCTTTAAGCCAACTTTTTCACTCTCCTCTTTCACTTTCATCAAGAGGCTTTTTAGTTCCTCTTCACTTTCTGCCATAAGGGTGGTGTCATCTGCATATCAGAGGTTACTGAGATTTCTCCTGGCAATCTTGATTCCAGCTTGTGCTTCTTCCAGTCCAGCGTTTCTCATGATGTACTCTGCATATAAGTTAAATAAGCAGGGTGACAATATACAGCCTTGACATACTCCTTTTCCTATTTGGAACCAGTCTGTTGTTCCATGTCCAGTTCTAATTGTTGCTTCCTGACGTGCATATAGGTTTCTCAAGAAGTAGGTCAGGTGGTCTGGTATTCCTATCTCTTTCAGAATTTTCCACAGTTTATTGTGATCCATACAGTCAAAGGCTTTGGCATAGTCAATAAAGCAGAGATAGATGTTTTTCTGGAACTCTCTTGCTTGTTCGATGATCCAGCGGATGTTGGTAATTTGACCTCTGATTCCTCTGCCTTTTCTCATACCAGCTTGAACATCTGGAAGTTCACGGTTCACGTATTACTGAAGCCTGGCTTGGAGAATTTTGAGCATTACTTTACTAGCATGTGAGATGAGTGCAATTGTGTGGTAGTTTGAACGTTCTTTGGAATTACCTTTCTTTGGGATTGGAATGAAAACTGACTTTTCCAGTCCTGTGGCCGCTGCTAAGTTTTCCAAATTTGCTGGCATATTGAGTGCAGCACTTTCACAGCATCATCTTTCAAGATTTGAAATAGCTCAACTGGAATTTCATCATCTCCACTAGCTTTGTTCATAGTAATGCTTTCTAAGGCCCACTTGACTTCACATTCCAGGATGTCTGGCTCTAGGTGAATGATCACACCATCGTGATTATCTTGGTCGTGAAGATCTTTTTTGCACAGTTCTTCTGTGTATTCCTGCCACCTCTTCTTAGGTGAAGGTTGTGAAGATCTTTTTTGTACAGTTCTTCTATGTATTCCTGCCACCTCTTCAACTTCTTGAAAAGTTTAATTGAGTGCAAAAGGCGTGGATTAGTCTCTTACTATTGATAGTTAATATTACCAAAATTGTTACAGACTTGGAATAGTAACTTTCTACAAATATATGAAGAATCCACTTGTTAATGTGATTATTCATTCTTCTAGCATATATTTATTAAATTCATAGCATTTGAAGAACTAAAATTAAGTTGCATGTTTTATATTTATAGAAAAGTAATGTTCCAATTTGTGTCATGCAAAAGTTTCATGGTTCCTCTCCGTATTATTACAAAGTTTTGTGACCCATTTACAAATTACAAAAAACCCGCTAACTACATGAAAGACATCCTGGAATTTTCAGGTTTTAATTAGTTGATTGAAATTTCTGTTTTTAATTAGTTGATTGAAATTTCTGTTTTTAATTAGTTGATTGAAATTTCTGTTTTTAATAATTGGGCCTTGAATGAATTTCCTCTGTGGTACTTTTTCTGTGTACCTTCCTGGAATCCTGTTAAAACTCCAGGTAAAGAAATAAGCTCATTTGTAGTTACACTTACATTTTTTACCACTAAAATATTAGTTTGCTAAATAAGTCATTACCACTGAAATATATTTTTTCTGCTGCATATTCTTTATAATCCTCCCAAAATATTTATTCATTCATTTCAAGATTAATATACATTATATGTTAGCTTAGAAATATTTAGTCCAATTTCCATATTATGAAAAACATAAAATTTTGCTTTGGTCCAATTTTTATCCAGTTCCCACATTATGAAAAAGGTTCTAAAATTTGCTTTTGTCAAATTCCTGACACACTTGGTATTTGAAACGCATTTGAGTTCACTGCTATACAGCTATTTTACTGTCGTGGAAAGAACACGTCTCCTCAGCTCTGATAATAAAATGATAAGGTGGAGAGTGACTTTTACAAGGATGAAAAATAGATTTCAATTCCAGTGCTAACTCTAGTCAGATAGTGCCAACGGGGATTTCTTTGCTGAAGACAGTTTAGAAGCCACACCCAGGACTAGTGGGAGGGTGCTCTGCAGACATGGTGTCATGTCATGCAGTTTAACTGGAAACAACCAGTGAATAATCAGTATTTTATTAAATAACAGCAGTTAAAATCTACTAATTTCAAGGATGGGGATTAGAATTGTAAACAATTCATGTTTCTTAGCATATTAATACAATTTGATGAGTAACCATGTGGGCATAGTCTGGTTGTACTCTAGTTATTATTTCTCATTTTACTGTTTGGGTTCTTACAGCATTTCCAGCTCCACATATTTCTGGGAATATGTGAAAATGGTAGAGACAGTGATCAGTGCTTGGGGGGAAGTGTGGAAATAGCATTGTGAGATCACCAGTCCTTGGTTTTCTCACACATTTTCTCTTGTGGTGTATTTCAGAGAAGTCATTCTAATAGGGTAGCTTCACAACTGACTTAACAAGAAACATGTCTGACAAACATCTGATCCTTTTTATCATTCACTCGAAAGGTATAAATGGGAACCTAGCCTGTGTCAGCTGCCACATGACGCCATGAGCCACAACAGGGGAGGAAAATCAATGTGATCTCATGGAGCTAATAAACAACCACTATAAAAACAGAAACAAAATACATGTAAATTGTGATGTGTTATAAATAAGACATAGAGAAAAGTATAAAACCTCATACTAGTAATCAACATTTTAACACATGTACCTGGGCTTTATATTTCATACACTCCATGAGTATCTTG
The DNA here is from genome assembly GCF_042477335.2 of Ovis canadensis. Taxonomy (NCBI): domain Eukaryota; kingdom Metazoa; phylum Chordata; class Mammalia; order Artiodactyla; family Bovidae; genus Ovis; species Ovis canadensis. The sequence goes on along the minus strand of NC_091270.1, from coordinate 23,920,162 downwards.
TGTGTGCTTTATCACACAGGTGACAGACATCTCTTAAAGATAAATTTGTAATGCTATTCAATGCACAGAACCATCAGAAAGAGGTTCTAGAACACTGTTCTAGTGAATCTCTAACAGGAAAAGTATGGGTAAAGAAAAATAATTAACTTTGAAGTCATATTTATTATTATATTGCAAGACCTGTGTTGTCACTGATTTCTATCTTTATCTAATTTACGTGGATGGGACAGTAGATAAGGGCTAATCTTTGGGTAGGATCCACTGACATTAAGTTATACCCTGATGATAGTTTTTTACCTCCTAGGAGAAATAGACTACAATTAGTTTTCACTTGTTGCTTTTCTTGAAATAAAATAGCTTATTCAAACTCAGTTCAGTTTTTTAATCTGAAGCCAAATTCACTGTTAATTAGCTACTGAGATTTTAGAAAAACTTGATTTTAGGAAAACTTCAATGAAGTTTCTCACTGACTCAATGTTTGATAGAAAATTTGTGTAACAGTTAAAATCAAGAATAAAGGAAATAATTATACTTCTGTATACAATGTGTCTCTCTTCCCCTTTTTATTTATTTGGTTTATAGCTTTGATAGAACATGTCTGAAATGATGGAATAAATAAAGATATTAAGTAAAAATGGAAAATAAAGTTTTCAAACTTCAGAAGAATATAGATTACTACAGACAATACACCCATAACTGGGAAACATACATTAGAGCTATCCAACAGGCACTGTAGATCAATAAACCATTTTAAAAGCTTTCAAAGCTTAAACTCTTTGGAAGCTTTTAAGATGCTGTGACTCTGAAAACGCATGCTTTAAAATGACCTGAGAGCACAGGTGCAGATTTAGGAGAATGATTCTTGCAGATGGATGACATTTTAAAGTCTGTGACAATACTACATGAGTAGATTCTCATACATTTTTAAAAGCACTGGTATAAAATATTGGGGTTTTTTGGTGAGCTGTTTTAAATAACAAAACACAATAGACAAGATAAGCCTTGGGCTGAACCTGTGAGGATTTTTTTTTTTTTTTAATTCTGAGATGGGTAAAAAATAACTCTTTTCTCAATGGCAATTTAGTCAAAAAATGAAATGTTTGAAATCTTTTTAACATAGACAAAAAAGAAGTTATAAAAATGGTTTTCAATTAGCATTCATAGTTGGACAGTTGAATGGAAGAAGTCTTTTTTGGGGACCTGAGAATTTATATTATCAGTTTATTTTCACTAAAAGACTGAATCAACAGATTATTTAATGTACTTTAAATTTCAAGACTATTTAAGCAAATAGTCAAAATATCACGTATTTTCAGTAAGTTTGAACAAAACTCTTTAGGGGATCTTACTTCTTTATTCTGTTGTCGTCGCAATTCATTTTCCCCCAGCTTCACTGAGGTATTAATGATGTATAGCATTGTGTAAGCTTAAGTATAAAACAATGATTTGATATATGTATATGTTGCTAAATGATGATGACAATAAGGTTTGTTAATATTCAACACCTAATAAAGTTACTTTTTTTGATGCTGTGGTAAAAAAAATTAAGGTCTACTACCTTCAGTTCAGTTCAGTTCAGTCCAGTTCAGTCGCTCAGTCGTGTCTGACTCTTCGCAGCCCCATGAATTGCAGCATGCCAGGCTTCCCTGTCCATCACCAACTCCCGGAGTTCACTCAAACTCATGTCCATCCAGTCGGTGATGCCATCCAGCTACCTTAGCAAATTTCAAATATATGATACAGTTTGGTAATTGTAGTCCCATGCTGTATATTACATCCCCAGAACATATTCATGTTATAATTGACTGTTTGTACCCCTGGGTTGGGAAGATCCCCTGGAAAAGGGAATGACAACCGACTCCAGTACTCTTGCCTGGGAAATTCCATGGACTGAGGAGCCTGGCGGGCTACAGTCCATGGGGTCACAATGAGTCAGACATGACTGAAGTGACTTAGCACACACTTTTGATGACCTTTAACCTAATTCTTTTCACCCTCCCTCCTGCCCCTGCTTCAATGAGGGCATCTATTGTTAGATTCCACATATAAATGAGATCATACGGTATTTACCTTTCTCTAACTTATTTTTAGCATTAGGCCCTCAAGGTATACTCATGGCAGTATTTCCATATTTTTTTAATGTCTAAATAATATTTCATTTTATATAAACCACATTGCTGCTGCTGCTGCTAAGTCGCTTCAGTCGTGTCCGACTCTGTGCGACCCCATAGACGGCAGCCCACCAGGCTCCGCTGTCCCTGGGATTCTCCAGGCAAGAACACTGGAGTGGGTTGCCATTTCCTTCTCCAATGCATGAAAGTGAAAAGTCAAAGTGAAGTCGCTCAGTCGTGTCCAACTCTCAGCGACCCCATGGACTGCAGCCTTCCAGGCTCCTCCGTCCATGGGATTCCCCAGGCAAGAGTACTGGAGTGGGGTGCAATTGCCTTCTCCATATACCACATTATCTGTATCTAATTCATCTTCAGTGATGAAGGATCACTTAGGTTATTCCCCTGTCTTAGCTACCATGTATGTTGTTAGGAACATGAGGGTGGAAATGTATCTTTGAGATAGTGATATAATTTCCTTCAGATACATACCCAGAAGTGGGATTGCTGGATCTTATGGTAGCTCCATTTTCAAGTTTTTGAGGAAACTCCATTCTGTTTGTACTAGTTTACATTCCCATCAACCACGCACACGAGCTCCCTTCTCTCTCCATCCTCATCAGCTGTTATCCTTTGTCTACTTGATCACAGTCATTCTGACATATGTGAGGTGATAGCTCACTGTGATTTTGATCTGCCTTACCCTGATGACTATTTATGCTGAGCACCTTTTCATGGACCTACTGGACATTTGAACATATTCTTTGGAAAAAATGTCTATCAGGTCCTGTGCCCATTTTTAAATTGGAATATTTGCTTTTTTGTTACTGAGTTGTAAGAGTTCCTTACTTTCTTTATATTAACCTGTTATCAGATATGTGGTTTACAAATATTTTCCTCTATTCTATAGGCTATTTATTTTGTTATCTTCTCTCCTGTACTACAGAAGCTTTTCAGTTTGATGCAGCCTACCTTTTTAATTTTTGCTTTTGTTTCTTTTACTTTTGATGTCATATCTGTAAAATCATGCTATGACCCATGTCAAAGGACTTTTTTCCTGATTAGGGATTTTAAAACACACTTCTAAGAGTGATTTGAGGAGTTGGTACTGTACATGGTATGAAATGGTCTCAAATTTTACAAACACTGATTGAGATTCATGGAAGCTAAAAAAAAACTCACTTTTTTCCCTTTATAAGTGTGAATTTTGCTCAGTCATATTCAGACTCTTTGCAACTACAGGGACTGTAGCCTGCCAAGCTCCTCTGTCCATGGAATTCTCCAGGCAAGAATACTGGAGTGGGTAGCTGTTCCCTTCTCCAGAGAATCTTCCCAACTCAGGTATTGCACTCAGGTCTCCCTCACCTCAGGCAGATTCTTTACCAGCTGAGGCACCAGGGAAACTCTTTGCTTTAAAACCTCTTCCCTAATAGTTGTGGTCCATGGCTCCAGGCTGGGCCCCTCATCTCCGGAGTTTCCATTGTAGCTGTCTACTCACTCTCAGTGCATTAGTTGGCTTCTGTATACACACATGATGTGTTTCCAGGAATAGATACAAGCTTAGCTAGAATATTTGCCATGGACTAGCTCCTTTATCCACCAATGTGAACTGAAGTTCCTTTCTCTATTTGTGGCTCTCTGAAAACCTTCAGCTGTGCTCCTTCTCCCCAGATTTCCCTCAGATCATTCTTGCCTTATAATCGACTAAAGGAGTCCTATTGGGTTCTAAGCATGGACATTCAGACATGATTTTATAGTTTACCCCTGGCTCCTTATGCTTTCAGAAGGAATGCAGAGATGATCTCTCCATCCAATCTTCCTACATTTTTTAAAAATAAAGTTTTGCTCTTGGAATTTCCTGGTACTTTTAACAATTTGGTAAATTTCCAACACTTGGGTGTTGTGCAAATTATAAATTCTGAAACTTTCAACAATCATTTTTTCTTGACAGTTATAATGCCTGATATTTCTTCCACACAAGTCTGTTTGTATTCATTTCCATGGTGGAAAAGTTCAGAGAAAGGCAAGGCTGAGCTGACAGCAATGTTGGGAAATGGATAATTTTTCCCCAAAGAGGCTACACTGGTGGACTTTTATTGAATTCACCAAAATCGTTTTTCTCTGACCCTTGGGCAGACAAGTTGTAAGCACATCAGAGTGAATCTAGCTTTCAAAAGCAGAGTCACACTAGCCAAACCACCAGCACTGTCAGAAAACCAGGAGGTCAATGTGTTCACATGAAGCAGAACCATGCTGGTGAATGGCAACCCCCTCGTCAGCACAACCAACTAATTCAGTGTTTTTCAACTGACTGAAGCCGCATCGTGATCAAAAGTTATCTTGGTGAGAAGAACAAAGGGTGGGAATTATAAGACTAAATTTTTAGTGAGTCAGGCAAAAAGAGCTCAACGATACCCACAGAGATTCCTGGAGTTCTTTTGACTATGATGCTGTGTTGGTCAGTGTTATGACAGAAGGATCAGAATTTACGGAAAGGCTGTTGGTTAGCTCACAGGGTTACGGGAAGGATGGGGAGCGAGGATCAGAGGTGAGCAGGAATGAAGTGAGGCTTGTTGAAGCCATGCTAACAAACTCGGGGAGCAGCATCATGCTGCCCAGGGCTCCAGCTGGCCCCCCGACACTGAGGTCCCTCAGAACTCCATGAGCTGTAGCGGCTCTATGCCCTGAACAGTGGCCCCACTGTTTCTGCTTCTCTGCTTCCTCATCTTTGCCTTTCAGGCCAGGTGGATGCCTCAGGTTGTCTGGGCCTCTTGCTAGGACACATACTGCGTGAATGTCCCAAGCATAGAAACAGTGTGAGATAGTGGGTAGAGAGAGAAAGAAAAAAAGAAAGATGGTGAATATTCATCAGAACTCCTCAAGGCCACAGTAGGTACCCCATTCAAGTAGACAGTGGTAGGATGGGAACTGGGATTCCAGTTGTATAGACATTGGAGTCACCCAGGCTTGGTATCAATCTCCAAGTCTGCCCCTTTCTTACAGTGCTGGAAACAGAAAGAAAAGTGCTTAGTGTGCTGCTGGGCACGGGGGACGTGCTCATTAGGTAGGAGTTCCTACTGTCATCACCGGTTCCACAAAACCCCCAAGCTCATTCATGCATCCTCTCTGCACTGGGCTAGTCCTAGGGGCCTGGCAGGTCATTGTGAGTGGTTCTCTACTGTCATCCTTTACATGCTGGTTTCATAGAAGACTCGTCAAGGGCAATGCAGTCTGCCTTATTTTCAAATTCTAGGAAAAGCTTGACTTAGTACCCATGGACAATATTCATTAGGGTTGTTACAGAAAGAAGAAATAACATTACACATGAGAGAATGCCTCGCTTGTTACACAGCACATATTAGGAATTCAAAGGTATAAACCTTACATACTTTTCTCTAGAATTTTTTTTAATCCTCTGCATCTCAAAACAAAAATTACAAATAAAATCAATTAATAAAAGTAACAGTTGAGTTATAAGTTTGTTCAGTACCATGGCTGTATTTCTTGCCTCCTTGTACCCAGTACTGTACCATGATCTATGCACTGTCTTCTGACTTGGGGCAGAACATACACCAGAGACATGCTCTCTTAGCTTAGTCCCAGGTAAGTTTCAGTTTAAATGAGATTTAACAAATTATTTCAAATTTACATCATGAGATTTATTTTCTCCCTCATTTTTGGAAGATATGAACATGTCTTTCCTAACAGGAAAGGTAAAATAAAAAGTCTCTGTAGTTTTCTTTTTATAAAGCACATAATATTTACTAAGCATCTATTCTGTTCTAATAAAGCCATTATGAGGTTATACTATCGAATGTGATTCTCAAAACAGCTCTGCAAAGTCAGAGTTCTTTATTGTTATCACTGTGAATTTTTTTTAAAGTAGGCAAATTTATTTCACTTTAAACCTGGTTAAAGAGAAAGATGACTTTTCCAGGTCCCTGTATGTTTTCTTTGACTAACACGTAAGACATTTCACCTGTTTTTTTAAGTATGACACCAACAACTCCAAGACTCACTAATAGAGTAACAAGAAAGGTGGTATCCTGTATGCATCAGAACTAAAAAAAGCCAGGGTCACCCCACTTTGCAGGGTGGTGTATACAGATGTTCATGCAGGCAGCTCAACACAGTGGCTGAGAACCCAAAGCAAAGCCAGACTGCCTGAGTTCAAACCTCAGTTCTACCACTGATCAGCTGTATAACCTCGGAAAGTCACTTAACTTCTCTGTGCCTAGTTCTCTCATCAGTAAAAGGGGGGATAATAATAAAAACTACCTGGAAAAAAGTAAATGAGGCAAGTACCTCAATTCTGCTCTTTTAACAGGTGAGGAAACAAATTATCAATTGGAGGAAGAGGCAAAGGAAAACAATTCAAGTCAGAGCCCATATTTCATCCTTATGTTTCCTCAGCATCTTCAAGGTATTATTAGCAGGTAGATGTCTGATAAATGCTTCTCAGATCAACAAATAAGTAAATCACTATAAGTTTATTATGTTGGCTTTTGGGGGGAGGGGAGAAGAAAATAGTGTAAGAGAAAATATGAACAATATTCATTTAGAAGTCCTCAAATTTTATAATAAATAAGGCATTGAAACCTTTCTCCTAAATGCTTATAATAGGGGTGAGGCAGTATCTTTCTCTTTAAGGAAACAGAGACCTCTTAGAAACAGTGTGGGATTTTATTTTATTTATTTTTTAAAGTCTCTATTGAATTTGTTAAAATAATGCTTCTGTTTTACGTTTGGTTTTCTGGCCACAAGGCACGTGGGATCTTAGTTCCTCAACCAGGGACTGAACTCTCACCCTTGTGCTGGGAAGTTTTAACCACTGGACTGCCAGGTAAGTCCCTAGATACAGTGTGGTATTTTAAAGGCAGATCTAGAAGGGCGTAAATAATAGATCCACTACTTACTCTACTTATGACCTTGGGGAAATAGCTACTCAGCTTCGATCTTATCTGTAACATGGAGAAAGTAACACAGAAACAGAAAATCAGATTGTGCCTGAAATCGCCTGATGCACCTGTGGCTCGCACATGTGCATTCTCTTCCTGCTCGGTAGACAGGCTCTTTTAAAAGAAGGTAGAAGTGGAATGAAATTTGTGGTGTGACTCTGCCACCTTTTAAACAATGAATAGAAGAACTGAAAGAACAGAACAGAAAAAAAATAGAACTTTAATCTTCTGTTAACACAGTATCCTAAAGCAACCATACTTCAGTTTTCAAAAGTGACTTGACTGAAGTATGGTTGCTTTAGGATACTGTGTTAAGTTTTGAGTGTGGTGATTTGGTATTTTGCACCTTTAATATGTAAGGGCATTGCCACTGACTGTTACTTTGAGTGTCTAGATATAAGTTGCCATATTGTGACACAGACAAATGTGAGGCAACGCAAATTTGAAACAGAGGGGCCAATCAGATACCAACAGTCAGTAAGAAGTAATTTTTAGTAGAAGATAGAGAAAATGCTAATCTCAGAAACCTAGTAATGAGCTTTCACAGATCAGAGAAAAAGAAAATGTCAAATTAGCTAAACCTAAAATGGAAGAAGAAATATGAGGATCATTTACAAAATAGATAATAAAGCAAAGAGAAAAATTTTTTTAAATTGGAGGACAATAAATTTCTCTACTAGCTGCCTGGGTTTTTGTTTACATTCTATTTGTAATCAATACTGCAGACAGAAACAGAGGTGCAAAATGTAACAAAAAGAAAAATAAAAATCCAAAACTTGAAAGTAACAGGAAGAGAGATAACATCGTAAAATTTAGGGCTTTGGGCAAAGATCCTAAAGAAATCACAGTTTAAATTCTTGCAGGTAGAAAAGGAAAAATGTTAGTGGAAAGTACTGAGCAGATTTGTGAGATCTGGAAAAATAATATTGAGTATAAAATTTCTGTAGACCAAGGGTATATTTTCTCAGCCAAGATGCTTTACATAAGATATTATTTACACTGCTACTACAAAAAACTATATATAAGAAAAGGAATGTTGAATGTTTAAGCTTTCCTTGGCAGTAACTAGAACTGAGTTTCAATTAGCATTCAATCTCTATCTCAGTATAACGTATGAAATAAAAAGAATTAATTGACATTATAAAAGTACTATATAAAAAGAACATCAATTCTTTAACCCTGAGAAATCATTCTTGGATTTTTCATGAACTGGAATAGAATGTTAAATCTGAAATCCCCTGAAAACTGAAATAATCTAATTTATGCTGTTATTCATCTTTGCTCTCAGAAGAATGCAGTGTTTCTTAAGGACAGAATTATGAAAAATTAAGCTTGTATACACAGTGGGGAGATGTGTGACTACACTACCTTATTAAAAATAAGCCACAGAAACAGAAAAATAGCTTCCTGGATTGATGCTACAGGCTCCAATGCAGGCACAGTGATATTTGGCAAGATTTTTAATGGTGTGCATTTAAAATATTGATTCCATTTATTATCTATCTTTAATCCAAGGAAAATATTTTAAAGATAAAAAGGTTACCTGAATGATTATTTTCTCCTCTAAGCTGCTGAAAGTCTCCTTGACACTTTTAAAGGCCTAAGCAATAGAACAGACCTCATAACTACTCATATGTCTGGTTGTAAACTCTGCAGTGACTATCCATTTTTAAAAAAATTATGAATTTAAATGAATCAAATTGAAAGCAATGTCTTGAAGTAAAGATCTATTCTAACATACCTTCTTTCTTTCTTTTTTACATTTTAGAACTTTTTTAAAATAGGAGTCTAGTTGCTTTATAATGTTGTGTTAGATTCTGCCATACAGCAAAGTGAATCAGTTATACATACACATCTGAGACACTTTCATGAAGCAAAGAATAAATAAAATTTGGATGTAATCTTAAATATAAATAATTTGGATTCAATTATTAAATTCTTGGAATCTTTAGTTCTAACATATCTAAGTACCATATATTTTTAAATAAAAAGGCATCCTTTTGGCCATTATTCTCAACTATACCCTTGCATAGTGAAATAAGGAATTTAAACTGTAGATATTGTTAGATCTTAATATTAGGAGAAAAAACATTAGACTATTAATATTGTAGTACTTCAATTTTATGAAGTATTAAAAAGAATGTTAGGAAGAACTGTATGAGAAGTTTAAAAATGAATCAATATAGTGAAAATGAGTATACTACCCAAAGCAATATATAGGTTCAATGCATTCCCTATCAAGCTACCAACGGTATTGTTCAGAGAACTAGAACAAATAATTTCACAATTTGTATGGAATTACAAAAAAAACCTTGAATAGCCAAAGCAATCCTGAGAAAGAAGAATGGAACTGGAATAATCAACCCACCTGACTTCAGGCTCTACTACAAAGCCACAGTCATCAAGACAGTATGGTACTGGCATAAAGACAGAAATATAGATCAATGGAATAAAATAGAAAGCCCAGAGATAAATCCACGCACCTATGGACACCTTATCTTTGACAAAGGAGGCAAGAATATACAATAGAGAAAAAACAATCTCTTTAACAAGTGGTGCTGGGAAAACTGGTCAACCACTTGTAAAAGAATGAAACTAGAACACTTTCTAACACCATACACAAAAATAAACTCAAAATGGATTAAAGATGTAAATGTAAGACCAGAAACTATAAAACTCCTAGAGGAAAACACAGGCAAAACACTCTCCAACATAAACCACAGCAGGATCCTCTATGACCCACCTCTCAGAATATTGGAAATAAAAGCAAAAATAAACAAATGGAACCAAATTAAACTTAAAAGCTTCTGCACAACAAAGGAAACTATAAGCAAGGTGAAAAGACAGCCTTCAGAATGGGAGAAAATAATAGCAAATGAAGAAATGGACAAACAATCTCAAAAATATACAAGCAACTCTTGCAGCTCAATTCCAAAAAAATAGATGACCCAATCAAAAAGTAGGCCAAAGAACTAAATAGACATTTCTCCAAAGAAGACATACAGATGGCTAACAAACACATGAAAAGATGCTCAACATCACTCATTATTAGAGAAATGCAAATCAAAACCACAATGAGGTACCACTTCACACCAGTCAGAATGGCTGCTATCCAAAAGTCTACAAGCAATAAATGCTGGAGAGGGTGTGGAGAAAAGGGAACCCTCTTACACTGTTGGTGGGAATGCAAACTAGTATAGCCACTATGGAGAACAGTGTGGAGAGTCCTTAAAAAACTGGAAATAGAACTGCCTTATAACCCAGCAATCCCACTGCTCAGCATACACACTGAGGAAACCAGAATTGAAAGAGACATGTGTACCCCAATGTTCATTGTATCACTGTTTATAATAGCCAGGACATGGAAGCAACCTAGATGTCCATCAGCAGTTGAATGGATAAGAAAGCTGTGGTACATATACACAATGGAATATTACTCAGCCACTAAAAAGAATACATTTGAGTCAGTTCTAATGAGGTAGATGAACTGGAGCCAATTATACAGAGTGAAGTAAGCCAGAAAGTAAAACACCAATACAGTATACTAACACACATATATGGAATTTAGAAAGATGGTAACAATAACCCTGTATGCGAGACAGCGAAAGAGACACAGATGTATAGAACAGTCTTTTGGACTCTCTGCGAGAGGGCAAGGGTGGGATGATATGGGAGAATGGCATTGAAACATGTAAATTATCACATGTGAAATGAATCACCAGTCCAGGTTCGATGCATGAGACAGAGTGCTCAGGGCTGGTGAACTGGGATGACCCAGAGGGATGGGATTGGGAGGGAGGAGGGAGGGGGGTTCAGGATGGGGAACACATGTATACCCATGGTGGATTCATGTCAATGTATTGCAAAACCAATACAATGTTGTAAAGAAAATAAATAAATAAATCTCAAAAAAATAATAATAAAATAAAAATTACCTTGACTCCCAAATTACCGACCAGTAGGGACCTCCCCACTAGCCCAGTGGCTAATACTCTGCACTCCCAGTGCAGGAGACCCAGGCTCGATCCCTGGTCAGGAACTAAATCGCATATGCCACAACTAACGATCCTGAGTGCCACAACTGAGACCTGGTGCAGCCAAATCAGTAAAAAATACAAACAAACAGAAACAGACAAGTAATCTATGGGCCAACCCTCTCCACTGTGTTTTTCTGTAAGTAAATTTTATTGGGACTTAGTCAAGCTCACGTGTTTACATATTGTATATGGCTGTTCTCATGCTACCATGGCTGAGTTGAGTAGCTTCAGCAAAGATTATATGACTTGGAAAACCTAAAATATTTACATCTGTATAAATTTCACTGACTCCTGACCTAAAAGATCATTGGAAACAAATCTTACAATAATTCTTAAGCCACAGAAACCTCAAAACTCAAGATTAGGGCTGACCATATGCTTTTATTCAATGATTTATTATTGAATTTCTTCATTATATGGAAAAAATTTTTTTTCTCTAATAACTTTTGACTGATTCAAAAGGTAAAAATTTTGTGAAGAATTGGAGATGAGAAAAACTAGCATTTGTCTAAGGACTCTCAATCTAATCAGCTTCAGAGAGTCCATAACCTGTTCAAATATATAATGTTGTTCAGTTTGTTATGGCTGAGCATAATAATTGTGTGAAGGTTTGCAATTTTCCAAGAATGTAATGATAAAGATTCAAATTATTTTCATTGCAGTTCAGACTCAAAATATTTAAGAATAACTGATTTAGACAAATCTTAATATTTAAAAATATTAAAAAATAAAAATATTGATTATGAGGCCAAGAAATTTAAAATACATTTTCCCCCAAAACTATATAGCAGAATTAGAAGCTAGACATTTTCGCTCCCAGATTAGAGGTTTTTATTCATGTTGCTGCCAATTTTCTGGAACAAAAGTTATGGTAACAGAAAAATCAGAGAAGTTCAATCTTTTTGGAATTAAGTACAATAAGCAATCAGACTTTGTATTCTCTCTAAGATGAATGACTTGTACTTTCAGGATTTAAAGACAAATATGAGGAGGTGAGATTGAAGTATTGGGCCTTGGTCTCTTCAGGTCCTGGTGGTTTATGTATGCAGCTTATCCAGTTTGCTGTGAAGCCAGTTGAGTTTATCAGTCTGAAGCCAAATATAAAATATAAAATGCACAGATCACCAGGCAGATCAGTTGACCCCAATACTACGGCCTTCCTAAGATCCCAAAGTTGGAAGCACTGTGGTTTGAACCTCAGATGGTGTTTCCACTTTGCCTATGTGCTAGCTCTTGATTTTTTGAGTGGGGAGAAGAAAAAGGGAAATAAGCAAACACTTCTGTATTAATGATTGTCTGCAGCTGCAGTTCTCTTGCTGGTGGGCTGCACTGCTTCCTAATCTTGAACCTGGACATCCTAATGGTGTCATGCTCCCAAGAGGTCTCAGCTCAGTATAGCTCCTCTGGGTACTGGTGTTTGCACGTGAGATCTGCTCACCACTTCCACCTGTCCTGGAGGTGGCATCTACAGCATCCTTCCCCTGGAATTGCCTCTTTTCATCATGCTGTGCCAGTCCTGGAAGAGCCCTCACCCCCGACCCCCACCACCAGCTCCAGGCATTGTGCGCATGCACCCCTCTCTGTAGTCCTCAGAACTGGGAATACTGGGACACTTCTGGGAATTCCAGGAATGTCTGGGCTTCCTCTGTCCTCACCGGTATTTTACCAGGCCACTTCTCTCCAGTTCTCCTTTCCCTTCTTCAAAGTTTAAGGGTAGTTTCACATATGTTGTGGAGAAGAACATGGCAACCCACTCCAATATTCTTGCCTGGAGAATCCCATGGACAGAGGGGCCTGGTGGGTGACAGTCCACAGGCCTGCAAAGAGTCAGTTATGATTGAGTGACTAATACTATCACATATGTTGTGATTATGGAAATTCTAGCTAGAGCACAACATTCCAATTCTCTCTCTTAATAAACATGTTCTATCTTTAAATATGATTCTTCTGGAACCCCCAGAGTGAAAAAGTTGGCTTAAAACTCAACATTTGAAAAACCAAGATCATGGCATCCGGTCCTATCACTTCATGGGAAATAGATGGGGAAACAGTAGAAACAGTGTCAGACTATTTTCTGGGGATCCAAAATCACTGCAGATAGTGACCACAGCCATGAAATTAAAAGATGCTTGCTCCCTGGAAGAAAAGCTATGATCAACCTAGATAGCATATTAAAAAGCAGAGACATTACTTCACCAACAAAGGTCCTTCTAGTCAAAGCTATGGTTTTGTCAGTAGTCATGTATGGATGTGAGAGTTGGAATATAAAGAAAGCCAAGCACCGAAGAATTGATGCTTTTGAACTGTGGTGTTGGAGAAGACTCTTGAGAGTCCCTTGGACTGCAAGGAGATCCAACCAGTCCATTCTAAAGGAGGTCGGTCCTGAGTGTTCTTTGGAAGGAATGATGCTGAAGCTGAAACTCCAATACTTTGGCCACCTGATGCGAATAACTGGATCATTGGAAAAGATCCTGATGCTGGGAAAGACTGAAGGTGGGAGGAGAAGGGGACGACAGAGGATGAGACGGTTGGATGGCATCACTGACTCGATGGGCATGAGTTTGAGTAAGCTCTGTGAGCTGGTGATGGACAGAGAGGCCTGGTGTGCTGCAGTCCATGGGGTCACAAAGAGTTGGACACAACTGAGTGACTCAACTGAACTGAATTTCTGGAACCCCCATATTTTTATCACATTGGTGAGGAAAAGCTGATGACTAAAACACTATACTCCTGATAAAGGAAACTGTGTACATTTCTTTAGACATCAGTTATATCTACTGGGGAGATTCCTACAATAGGAAGGAAGGAGAGCTATGGGCCAGCAGAAGAGGCATTAGGGCAGTTTCTGACCCTTCTCCAGAAGCCTTGAAGAGAGACGGTAGACGTCACTGGCTTAGACTTTCTTTAAACTATGGAGTACTCGGTATATTTTGTTGTCAGCTCAGTCTTTACCACAATGATGCAACATGCCATGAATTCACAGAATAAGTGTTCATATTTTGCTATGCCATTACTGATGGACATAATAGTAGCTCTGATTTTCTTCTCTTGCAAACAATGCTGCCACAAGAATCTAGGTTTCATACCTTTTGTGGACATGAATTAATTTTTTACCTAGGGTAAATACTGAGCGGGGAGATCACTCAGTTATAACATATGAACATTTGAAATTTTAATATATAATTGACAAGTTGTTCTCAAAAGTAAATGACTATTCTAATTTGTTTCCCTAAATCTTTAAGAAACATAAACATATGCTCAAACACATTGTGAGTAGGAATATACAATCACAGCCACAATGAGGTATCTCTCAACACCCATTATATTCACAAATGTGAATATTCATACGCTGTGGGTGGGAAAGAAAGAGAACAGGATTCAGGCAGTGTTCACATCTGTCATTTTTCTCCAAAACTCCATTATTAAAATATGAAACTACTGAAAAGTTGATACTACTATAACAAACACTTGTATCCTCACAATTTACACACACACACATGCAAACAGATATCTGAACCATTTGCAGACGTCACATCTGTATTTCTAAACACATACCTCTTAGCGTGCACTATTTTTCTGTCTATTAAGTGAAGATAACTATTCTTTATAACTATGCTTGTGAAAGAAAGAGCAAAATAGTATATGTAAAACACCCAGCACAGTATCCAGATCATTATGAGAACATGAGTGTGCAAAAATGACACTCTTATTTTCATTACAGAGAAGTATAGAATGAGTAGAGCGTGTGCATGTATTTTTAAATGAATATTTATATTTGTTTATACATTGTGCAAATAATCTATTTCTTCCCTGACGGCTGCTGTCTCCTTAAAGAAATAAAATGAGGACTATAGTATGCTCGATGTCTCAGTGCAGATATCTAGTTTACTTTAGTCAGAATATTAACTGGAAATAGTGGAAAAGCACCTTTAGCTTGTTTGGTCTTTTCCCATTTGAATTTTTGAAAAATTAAAACCCACATGTGAAAGTCACTCAGTCGTGTCTGCCTCTTTGCAACCCCATGGACTATACAGTCCATGGAATTCTCCAGGCCAGAAT